>NW_023601322.1:20317066-20969566 GCF_014898055.3 Talpa occidentalis
GGGAATAATTTGCACCAGACCATATATTTCACCTGGTTAAATAATAAATCATCATAAGTCTGTGTTAAACTCTAATCTACTTGGGTATGATTTTTGAAGGAAGTTAAAAGCAAATTCTATAAATATTCACGTACGTAGCTTTTCAAGAGGTAGCAGTGATTTTTACAAGATGTTGAGATAATTTGCTTGTTTTAAACTGTTAAATTTAAAGCCATTTCCATAGATTTAATGAGAAAATCCAAATTCCAAAGCCTGAAATCATTTCTCTTTAGGGACTTTAATTTCCTTGATTGCCTTAACAGTTGGTATTCAAAATTTTTATAAATTTTTAAGTTAACATTTCAACAGATGTACATACCCATTAGAAATCTAAATGTATTAGGACATACTGATATTTTACAGCAAGTGATATTCTCTTCAGTTCATGTTTTACAGCAGTCTATAGATTTGTTAAAAACTGAATTTCTCTTCTTCATCTTTCTCCGATTTGGATGACTGGGCTGGCATTCAATTTGAAAACAAGCTCCTCCTGGCCTTGGAAGGAGTTTGGTTTCCCCACACTTAATAAGTCTAGTAAACCCTGAAAAGCCATCAGAACTATAAGGATGGTAGGCAGAGTGAATAAAAACCATGGAGTCCACTGTTGTTTGATATTCACATGGAAATATAAATTCCAGGAGGAAGGAAGTAAAAGTATAGGCAGAATTGGGGTTCACATAAAAATTCCACAGCGCCTGGAGCTCGGGGCAATACAGTCAATAGTTATGTTAGTAATAACACCTAGTCATACTATTGATATATTACTAGTTCCTTGCTCACAATAATTAATTTGATACACATTCCCAGAGAAACTTGTTCCACATTGATTTTCCATATTACAGTTTTATTCTCACATTATTCAGGGAAGTGTGTAGGGAGTAGGTTATATCGTATTATTATCCTGTATTGAATGGAAGACAAGACTGAAAACATATTATTGAAATGAACACGTGTGCAGGTGAAGAACACAGTCTGTTAAATTTTTCTTGGAATCTTGCATCACAGGAACTTTATGGTAATGGTTCCTTAGCTGAGCATGTGTTGATGATGTTTGAAACACCAAAAAGTGTAAAAGAGTTTCTGTTATGGGACTTAACCTGCTGTTCCTTGGGCTGTCCAGGCTTTGGGAAAGATGAGCTCATTCATGCTCTTCATATTGAAATGCACATTTGAGAAAAGTCCGGAGTAGGCAAGCAGTGGGTCTACATTTTAATATTAATGTATTTACTTGTGATCTGATCCCAAGAATCCATTCATTTGGAAATTACCAAAAATCCAGCTTAACCAGAGATATTCTGAACATTTAGAATTTGCTGCTTTGAAGTGGTGGTACTAATAGAATGTTTTATCCAGTACGTCCTGCTTATTAATGGAGATATTTCTCTCCATGTAACAACTGCTAACCTCCAGGTCTACATGATGCCATTCATTTGTTTATTTATTCAGTTACTCCACAAATACTCCCTAATGCCTATTGTGTCCGCAAAGGTAGTTTGTTAGCCTCCAGGGATTCAGGGATAGAATCAATACCAGCTCCCTACTTAAAAGTTGATTCCAGTGGTAAGGAGGGGATAGATAAACTATAATGCAGTATGAATACTGTAATAGAGGTCCACACAAAATACCATTCGATAAGGCTTACATATGTTCCTTTCACCAGTGTTTAATTCAATCATTATTATTAGAAAATACTAGCATTTTACTTCAGTACCTATGCAGTATAACATAGAGGAATGAAATGTCTTTTAAACTACCCTGTAAGTCAGCATACAATTTTTTATTTGTATGATTTTTTTCAATCTAGTGATAATCATAAATGTAGTTTATCAGGAAATTTCTATGACCTTTCTCTAAACAAGTAAGGCTATAGATATATCTCTAAATGATCAATACTTGTTTTAACTGATCCCTAATGCAAATTCAGTTTGGCAACAATACTTCATTCCAGTTAATTTTTTAGTTCATCATTTTAATTAAGTTTCGCCTTCTTTCAGCCTTCAGCCTTATTGGTAACTGTTACTTTTCAGCAATTTCAGAGAGATTACATTCTAAAATAATTTTTAAAATCTTCCCTGTAAGTGGCCATGAGCCTTACACACAGTAGATTTCATACTTCTGTGTGATTAGAGGGACCAAATATGAAACCTTTAAGCAACCAAAATCCCCCCACAAACCAGTAGAACCTTTATCTATAGATCTCTTTAAAATTAAACCCATGCCTTAAAGCCAAGTCATATAGATTAGGGGGATGGTAGTTTGGTCAAAATATTACCTACTCAAAAATATAAATGACAGCATTTTGCTTGCAATCCCAGAGTAAGGTTTTGCATATCCATTTTGAATAACTTTAGTGAAGTTAAGTGATTTGAAATTGAATGCAGTGGGGTAAGCTGGTGAGACAGCTCAAAGCTATTGCAGGTCAAGGAAATCATGGAAAGTGGAGTCATCTCTCTTTCAATCCCTTTCATGGTAGACGCCAGCACCATTGCGCTCAGAGTCGGGCTGCATCTTGTTATATGTATAGAAGTTTTAAAATCAATTTGATTTTCACTGGTATGATTCTCTAGTGTACTTAATATGCTATGGACGGATTTCTGAGAATAGTAAGAAGCAGTTACACTTCTCATGAATATATAGCAGATGAGGCACTGTGATTTATTATTCCATTCTATTTCAGAACATGCTTATGATTTTTTTAAAAAAGGAAAAGAAGAAGAAAAATTCTGAAAAGCACAGGCCAGTAGGCCTGAGTTATAGTTCTCTCACTAGATGACTTTGGGTAAACCCTTTGACTACTCTGTGCCTTAGTTTATCCTCCTGTGAAATTGGATAAGACTCCCATTACTACCAATATTTTTATGAACAATGAATTCTGACCTCTTGCAATATATATATTCAAAATTAAATAATCTCCATATTGCAGATCCAGTTTCTTTTTATTTATGAAAAAAATTCCCTTCTTACTAATGGCTTTTTTTTTAAAAAAGTATTTGAAAGTCAAGGAGAGAGATAAGAACAATGAAAAACTCTGGGGGGGGGGAGTTAAATAACATTAACAGGCAACACAAGTTCTAAAAATCAAGAGAATTCTAAATGAATTCCAGATTCACTAATCAAAGATATTTGATATACTTATTCAAGCAGCTATGTGTATGTAACTCACAATAAATTTTGATCATGGACTGTAAAGTTTGCTTGAATTCATAGTTTACTCTAATGCCACCAGTATTAATCTTACTCTTGATCCTTTTTTTCCCTAATGGAGTTAATATTTGGTTAGTTCATTCTATAACCTATCTTCACCTGTGGTAGTGATTTCCTCTTCTGTTCTGTGACCTTACTGAATGTGCCAAGTGTGAGGGAGTTTAATGTAGAATTTTACACCAAAAAAAAATTAGCAAAAGCCTGTGTCCCATTGATAGAGGAGAAAATTATTTAACCTTGCTTTCTGGGTAATTGGTTTTTTAATGCCTTAATGCAAAGTGTTTTTAAAATCTTCCCTAAACCACATGTTGTTCTAAATTTTGCTTATTCTTAAATGTACTAGCTAGACTAACTGTAGATTAATTGTGGCCCTATGAAAATTGTGCCTTTAAGGTAGATTGTTAAAGAAAGAGAAAATTTAAAAATTCCAGAAAATCTAATTTAAAGTCAGATCACAAGATTTTAAAATACATGGCAGTTAAACATGTATAAATGGATCCTCTGTCTCAAGGAGGCCTAGCCCTGTGCAGGGTTTGTTGGGAGACCTGAGGGCATGGCATCAGTGGCAACCACAAGCAAAGACTGAAGTTTCCAGAACCGTTCATGCCTTCCCTTCCAGGATGGGCTTCTCTGCACCAGAACACATATGGTAGCACAGGAGTCCCCACAAACTATAGAACATCTGGATGCTAGACTAAAATTTTCATTCTTCATCCAAATAATAGAATACTTGTGTATCCTTTGCATAGACACAAATCCAAACCAAAATAGTTAAATTTAACCTTGAGTGTGAGATTAAATAACATTCTTTGTTTCTATGAAAGGAAACACTTTCTCCAAATATTTTCTACCAAGTGTTGTCAACCACAGTCCTGGGGCAACACAGAGGCCCATTCAGTGATAAGCAGTTTGCTGGTGCCTGGGGCTGCTGGTAGGGCAGCGCTTGGAGTGCTGGTTGCAGATTTGAGGGAGAATTTAAAAGAGAAATCACTAGTGTAACCTCTTACAACAACCCAGGACTTGCAATACCATACATTTGTATTTCTTTCCCAATCCAAACTCTTTCCACGTTTGTTCACAAACCAGGTTGATTTAAATTCAGTGCAGCAAGATTCTTGGAATTCATCCCTCCCTGGGGTAGATGAGGTGGAGGTTACCTGTCCAGCAGGGAGTCCCTACCCTCAGCATATTTTTGAGTTACAGAAGACCAGACTAGCATAGGGGAAACACTGGAATGTGGGGTACAAAGTGTCAAAGTAAGGACAAGAGACAACAGCACTTAGCATTTCAACTCAGGAAGGAATACAATAGATCAGCAGCATTCACAGAATTTGGGAAAGGTTTTACAAAGAGTAGAGATTTGGCATTTTGATTTTAGATGGAGGGAGAAGAAGAAGGAGGGTACCTTAGGCAAGAGAAATGACATAAGGCACAGCCAGCAGGTGTGAGAATAAATACCCAACTAGAGTGAAGGGTTTGTTTTTGCTGATAAAGACAAGTTGACTCAGATGGGACAAGGTGATGGGAGACCCTGGAGGCTCTGCGGGAGGAATTTAGAGTGGATTCTGCAATGTGGAGCATGGGGAGCCATTGCAGGTTCTCAAGCAGAGGTATATCATGATATTTCTAAAACAGGCACCCTTGAATCTGCTGGCTCTTTTAGGGAGCTGTTTTTCCAGATTTTTGTTCTAACCTGGGTATTCGAGTCTCCTCTTTTTGCCAGTTACTGCTCTTGTCTGCTTCAGCATGGCATAGTCTCACATCCCTCCCTCTTGTACTTCCAGATTCAAATGGCTGTGTGAGGGCAGAATCAAAGGTGGGGGGAACATCGGGGTAGAACATTCTTCTGGAATACTGGGAATGCCTGATGCTGGAGGACCCTAGAGGGTTCATGAAAACAGGACCATGTGGTTCCTGGCTCTCTGGCCTCCTCTACACTCAACATTGCCTGACCTCCCAGGGCCAGCAGGACTGATGGGCAACTGTGCTGGTCACAGTGATTGGCTCAGAGAACGTGAGCTTGTGGGGTGCTGATGAAGACATTTTCCTGAGCGGCTGCTCCAGTCTCATCAGTCCACGCCCCGATTACCCTTTACTCTTGAACTTTAAACCAACCAAAGATTTTCTTTTACAGTCTGATTTAAGATATGTTTTAAGTCAGGCCTTGACGATACATGTTTCTTCCACACTATAAGTTTCTCTCCTTTAATGCTGCAAAATTAAGATCTCTATATCCAGCCCACCTTTTTGCAATGTTTTTTAAAAGGGGAGAAACCAGATTGGGAAGAAATTCATTCATTCATTTTGGGAAAGTAAAATGCATCTAACCTGATGGAATATTTATAAAAATTGGAAACTCATTGTCAACTAAATCTCATTTATTTAATCTAGTATTAGACTGCCTTTTTTTTAACCAGATGGAAAACATTAGCAGTAATAGTGAACAAACATATCCAGGCTCCCAGAGGTCATTTTTAACCACCATTAACAATCTGGTTTCACAGATTAGTAATATACAAAAGGCAGCGGTCCAGTAAAAGATACATAAAAGGCAGCTGAAGCTTCTTTGCCCCTTATTTACCTAACATTCAGCTTCTTTAATAAAAAAAAAAATGACATTTGTGAGACAAGTTGTATCTTTTCAGCACAAAGGTGGTAGATTTTACCCAGAAGTTGCAGCAAAATATTTGTTTGAAATAGACACTGATGCAAAATATTAGTAAAACCTCCACAAAGCTGATGGAAAGAAAAGCTTATTATTAATGTCATCAGTAGATTTGCCTGTGGTTAATGTAGTTTCCATTTACTAGCTATTTGTTTAATGGTGTCATACCTATGTAAACCTCTTAACTGTGGAAAAGAAATGCATTTTTGTGTATCATATTTTAATTTTTTATTTAATAATCTAATTAAAATACAATATATGATAAAGAGTCCACGCAATGTGGTCATGAATTTTAAAAAAATCTGGTCTGTAATGTGATAAGAACATGACTTCTAAAGTTGTCTATTCAGAAACAAATGATCTCATTTAAATCCTTTTTTGAGTGATTGGGAAAGTTGTAGGATAAAACCTCATTATGCCTGTAGACAGCTGCAGATATGTACATGCTCATTTCTTCTCTTGTTCAGATTTCATACCATATTATGAAACTTCTATGCATTAACTGAGAATAGACATAACTACACATGATGTGCATTTACTTCCATTTCAAAATACCATTATTTTTGGTTTACATAATTATGATTTTTTTCAACCTCCAAGTTACTCTTCTTTCAGATACTGGTATTTTATAAGAATTATACCGAGGTCAATATTTAAAAGACTTCACAGATATTTCCTCATTATGTTCATATTATATGGAGCAGAAAAAAAAAGGTACTAACATTCGAGAGCCTGTAGAGAGAGGTCACATCCAAGATGAGCGTGAGAATGAAGTTGCGCAAATATGATCTACATAGTAGAGAAAATCCTACTGGGGATCCATGGATATTATTGTCCTAGTGATGGGGAACTAGGGAAAGTGCCTTCTCCCAGCTATACACATTTGGGGGAATAGTTGCATATATGTATAGTTACATATAAGTATTGTATACACACATATGCACAGGCACACATACTTCATCAGGTGGATTGCAGAACTGCTGTTTATAATAGCACATTGGGGATTTTCCTGTCTGTCCTTGATACCGTAGGCCCCTGCTCTGGAGATATTGTTTCCTTCTTTGAAGAAATTTTACCTTGACAGTGAAATCTCCCAGTATTTCTACAAGTGCTTGGGGCTATTACATTCCATTTCTTGCTGAAGAAGGGAAATGAATAAATAGTGAGGAGAGAATTGAAATGATACATTCTGAACTGTGCTATAATTTAGAATTTACAAGCTCCTGGGGTCCCTTTCATGACAACCAGACACTTTATTGAATACCTGTTATGTGTTCACTGTGCTGGGCACTGGGCATGCAGGGAAGGCTATAGCAGGCCACCTAGTAGAAGGGGAAGGTGGGTAAGCAAACTGTACCAGGAACCAGAGGAAGCTGCTAAACCAGTGCCAACCCACCCACCCCACCCCAGGGAGGAGGGGGGAAATCCACAGAACCTCAGAGCATCCTTGTCTTTAGATAGAAATGAAAAGCTTAACTAAATTATGTGACTAGTTGAAGATGTAAGATTGAAACCTGAAAAAAATTGGATTAGCTGAATGATTGAATTTTTTAATTTATTTATCTTTTCTGATTTATGGAGACTCAGTTTATGAATGCAGGTAAGTACGTTTTCTTTGACATCATCATTCGAATTAGCACATAAGCAAAATAGATGGAACAATCTAAACTTTATCTCCAACATAGTTTCTATGGGTCAAAGGCAATAGTTAAGAAACTATCAGTGAGTATGTGAATATGACAAAGTAACATGAGATAACTTCACATCTCTGTCTTAGATTGATGTCTTTTCTATCAATTAGGAAATTGTCAATTATTAAGAAGTTATTAGGAAATCACTATCTATTATTAGGAAAGCACTTATAATCACTCCAGGCTTATAATCACTCCAGCTCCCAAGGACAACAGAAGTCTTCTCCTACTTCTTTTTCACTGCTCCAAATTTTGGCATTCCAGGAAGGGGAGAGGCTTCAGCTTGGATGGCTCCTAGGGAGCCTTCTGGTTAGTTGCTGGCTTTTTCCCTTCTAGAAGGAGTGGAACTCTGAATTTCTGCCAGAAGTGTTGATTGTTTACAACTAAGTTTGTAATTACCTTCAGCAGAAAGGATGGATCCTTGTAGGAGTAGAGCTAACTTTGGGAACCTGCTTTCAGGGAGCTGCCCTCACAGGCCAGGTACCTTCACCTTCCAGAGGTGCCCTCACCTTCTAGAGAGCCCCACTAAGGTCCAGAGGGATTATGCACACATAAATGAGGATAACATTTGGTTATGAGGACTTCTGCCTTCAAGCTATGTTAAATAAGCTCTTATGCAAATAGTAAAAGAAAACGAAAACTTTCAGAAAATAACCTACACAAAACTGATATTTTTTCTCTCTTTTTTTTTTAAGGTGAACACACACAAGAAACAAATTCACCTCATTCGCTCAAAAAGGATGTAGAAAATATGGGGAAAGGTAAGGAAGTTTTAATTCTATAGAACTTCTCTTAGCTTTAAAAGACTATAGAGATAATAGGAGGATATTTTTGTTCTGCTCCATATTTTAAGCTTGACAAGCAACATATGAATAATATATGGACCATTGGGTGGATATAATTGAGATTAATGCATACATATCAATCAATACATGACACTGTAATATAATACTTTAAAATAATATATTACATTGATTTATATTCATGGATTTCTGCACAAAATCTATCCTATGTCTATGCAACACTTTTTAAACTGGTAAAATATTTTGTCTTATAATAATAAATTGCCATATATAACAGTTCTCTGGAGAGTTATTTGTAAAGATTAGTAAAATGACTCTTCTTTTTTTCTTTATTAGAAGAACTTCAGAAGGTTTTATTTGAACAAATAGATTTACGGAGACGACTAGAACAAGAATTCCAAGTCTTGAAAGGAAATACATCTTTTCCAGTATTCAGTAAGAAATCACTTTTGTTTCATTACTTTCATGATACTTGATAAGATTTCTTTTATTAAGCTTAAGAAGATACTTCTAAGTATTAAGTGACTATATACAGTACCCCATGGCCTCTGTTTAAATATTCAGAAATTTTGGCCTCTTATTTATGCTGAGTCTGTGCAGCGATAAAACTATCTTACAAAAACCTTGTGGCACTATTGTTTTCTTGTGTGTTTATCTTTATGCATTTTCGTTTATATTTCAAATATATATGAAAATATACTATTATCTAGGTAGGTATGTTTAAATATTTAAGTGTATTTAGATTATGTATTTTAGAGCAAAATAATTACTTGGGTTGTTTTTTTTTCTTGAAAGTAGGGAGGAAAAGGATTAGTTTTTATTCTCCAATAATACTGGAGAGCTACCTCGTGCTTAAAATAGATATAAAAAAGAAGATTTTAAATAATTACAGGTGCACATACCTATTTTATTCATTTAAATTAGTATGATTTTAGCAATTTTGGGTTCTTGGTCTATATTAAATGTTAAAATTCCATCATAAATTTAGAGACAGATGACACTGTGGTGTAAAAACTGTTGGTTCTACTCCCAGAGTGTGGCAATTTCACACTTTATGATAGGTGTCCAGATTTCTAAAAATCACAGCTTTGGGTCATATTTGGACAAACATCCCAGTAGTATTTTTCCAAACTTTTTGGAGTTTCATTTAGTCATAATCCCCTCTCCAAAGAAAGGGAAGCTGGGAAGAAAGTAGCATGTGAGCTTATATTTCAAATTCTATAAATTTAATATTAAATTTCTGGACTTTTTTTAGTACGTCAGTATGCCCCTTGTTATTAATCCAAGCATCACAAAACTCATGTTGATTTCTGGTGCTAAAAGTCGCAGATCTGAAAGAATTTTTAATTGTGACAATTTTAATAATTGTGCATGACTGCATTCATGATGGATTCTCAAATGTAACTGTCAGCACAACAGAAAGGTGTGCCCTCTCGGTAGTGTTTTTGACTAGTACCAGGTTTTCTGTGATATGTCAAACTGAATCCCAGATATGTCAGAGCCAGGTGAAAATGAAGTGAGAGCTCTGACTGCAAAGAGCAGTGGGGTCTGCCAAGTTTGTGATCCTCAAGGCCCACCTGGGAGGTTTGGAATTCAGGGTGCTCAGTATTTTAAATTCAGAGGATGCCTGCTGAGGCTTCAAAAAAGCTCTAGTTGGGCCTTCCTGGTGGCACAGCGGTTGAGCGCTGGGTTGCGAAGCTGCCCACAGCCTCCATAGCGCCGGTTCGATCGCCGGCCACCAGCGAGGGTCCCATATGGCGTGCAGACCTCTCCTGCCGCCCGCTGCTCCCCTCAGCAGTATATTTCGTCAGTCTGTCTGCTCTGCTCTCCGCTCTGACTCTGGTGAATTCTCTCACCCTCCCGCGCTTCTGACTGTACCCAGTGCTTGTATAAATAAATCAATAAATCTTTAAAAAAAAAAAAAAAGTTCTAGTTCTAGTGGTGGAGGGTGGACAGTAGCTTTTGAGAGGCTATTGGGTTCCCCAGGATATTTGTAGCTTCAAGAGAAAGAGACACATTAAAAAAGCCCTTGAAATCTTTAAAAACCTGGTGCTTCCAAAGGATCCAGAAATCTCTAACTTATAAAACAGCAATGAGCAAGCCCTGAAGGATTTGTTTCCCCTTTAGGCTGACGCTTGTCTGACCACTGAAAGCTGCTTTCAGATCCAGCAGAGTACTGCCAAGTCCCGCGAACCCCTCAGGTGCTCACCTAACTCCTGGTGCAGCCAGTGTACTGCGACTAACCATTAATAAAAGCTAATCACTTCTAAGGAATTAAATAAGTTGTAATAATTTATACATTTTCCTTATTAGCTGCTCTGCCATAAAAACGTATCTGGTTTCCTGTTTTTTAAAAAACTAGGAGTGTTAGTACAACGAGCCAGTCTCTATCCGGACCTATCATTTATCCCTTGATCTGAATTAAAATAAATGTGATTGCCAGACATATGAAATACTTCAACCAAACAACAAATTTCCCTATTTTTCCTCTACAATCTGCTCTGCTGACCAAGGAAGTGGCATGTGTGTGCCCAAGTTTGAATAATGCGTGGTTTAGACATACCACAAAGAGGCAGTTAATTTCACACCAATGAAAACAGCATCTGCACATGATGTGCTTGTTAAATAAATGCAGGAGGCCATGAGGCTGGCGGACAGATTTAGATTGACTCAGATGCAAAAGGGGAAACGCAACTTTGTAAAGCCACCTCAGAGGAAGCATAAAGAATCCCACCAGGGTTTGCAGAGCTTTTTACTAGGAGGTGGACAGACATTCAAGTCACGATGCCTAAACTCAGTCCACTTACAACACTGTGTAGCCTGTGTTGATTAGGGATCCAGGCTCAAGAATCAAGCAGACCCGAGCTCGTGTGGGAGTCCTGCTACTTCCTGCTTGCAGGACTTTGGAAACCTTAAAAGTGGCCAGCTACTTCCTGTCTCCAAGGAAGATGAGAGGACTAAATGAAATGGTTCTCGTGAAGTGCAGCAGACATCCCTAGCCCAGGGTAAGAGCTCAGCAACAGCTGCTGAGACGATGGTGCTGATAAGGAAGCAGGAGCGGGAAGAGTGAGCACTGAGCTGTAGAAAGCATTTCTAAAATGGGTCCAACTTTCTGCGTTTCTCTTGGGCTGCTTGTGGTTCTGAGAGTTAATGAGGACCGCAGGGTTGAATCCCGGGAGTGGAGAGGGTTAGGGTAAAGAATAGGAGAAATGTCGAGGAGGAAGAGGTTAGGGTAAAGAATAGGAGAAATGTAGAGGAGGAAGGATAATATAGGGTATCCTCCTATACCCTATATTATTATAGCATCCATCCCTTTGCTGTAGCTTTTCATTCAGGAGGAAGGCACAAGTCTCCATCTTGGGAGGCAGTGGGCGAGGGGGAAGAACAAGCTTGTCTCTACCTACTGGGACAGAGGCTTCCAGAACAGCTCTCCACGAATACTTCTGCATGACCCTGATGAGGAAATCCAGGGAGGAGAAAAGAAGATAAAACAGCAGGGCAGGGTCTCCCTGGTGGCGCAAGGGGTTAAGCACCACACTATGAAGCAATCCGCAGCCTCTGCAGCACGAGTTCAATCCCCGGCCAGCCAGGGAGCAACCCACATGGTGAGGCAGACCTCTCCTGTCTCGCCAACAGCTCCCCTAGGCAGTGTCTTCGGTCCATCCGCCTGTTCTGCTCCCTGCTCTGTCTCTGGTGAATTCTCTCACCCTCCTGCACATCTGGTCTATACCCCAGTTCTAGTATAAATAAATAAATCTCAAAAAAAAAAAAAAAAACAGCAGGGCAAAGGAAGCATTTAGCTTTAGGGTGGGGGCAGAGATGCATTGTGGTTCGTAGTGAGCTGAGGGCTCCAACTTTGGACACTGACTCTCCCACTGAGTAACATTAGGCAAGTTACTGAACCTCCTTTTCAACTGTAAAACAATACTACTACCTTCCTCACGGGCTGCTGAACGAGTGAAATGTAATAAAATGTTTAGCATAGTGACCGATCCATAGTCATGTGGGTTTTTCTGCTCATACCATTTTAAAGTTTGTTACTTATGTTCCTGCAGGGACTTTATAGTAAACTAGCTGCTATTAGAAGCCAGGACTTCTACAGATTTTATTGGGCCGTAGTTTAGAATTGTGGAACAGGCAGTGAAACTTGTTTTGAGACCGGACCATAAGTCTAGCTGACAAACTGGATAGGACATGAGAAGAAAGGTGTGGAGGGCGTCTCCAGGAAAAGCAGGTGAAATGTAGAACAGAGAAATAGGTATTTGGAGGAAAAGGGTGAGAAGAAGCTTCACCATCATCAAGGTCACTCTAAGGGCAGCAGGTCAGACGTTGTTCAGTGTCAGTCATGTTCAGTTGGTCAGGAGTGAATGGTGAGGGAGCCTGCCTCCCAGAGGCCACCATTCCAGACTCTTCCATTAATGACTGGTTTCATCTGCAAATCCTGAAGGCACTGGTGCCTCCTCATTGTGTCCACCTTCTCTAGAGAGTCGCTTCTGGTTCCTTTCTCCTCTGATACCCTATATTATTATAGCATCCATCCCTTTGCTGTAGCTTTTCATTCATTGTATTTTCTTCCCACTAACCATCAGTGTAGCCTAAGGGTCGAGCCCAGAACCTGGGACTTGTAAAGATTGCAAGATGAGGGCCTCCCCGGTGGCACAGCGGTTGAGTGCTGGGCTGCAAAGCTGCCCGCAGCCTCTGCAGCGCTGGTTCGATCCATGGCCACCAGGCGAGGGTCCCACATGGCGTGCAGACCTCTCCTGCCGAGCCCACTGCTCCCTTCCGCAGTGTACTTCATCAGTCTGCCTGTTCTGCCTCCTGCTCTGGCTCTGGTGAATTCTCTCACCCTCCCGCGCTTCTGACTGTACCCAGTGCTTGTATAAATAAATAAATAAATCTTTTAAAAAAAATTGCAAGATGAGGCAATGAGTGGAGCTCATCCTCACGCTCTCCATCTCCTGTGTCCCCACAGTAGGGCACCCAGGGTCCTCACTTTTCTTCCTCACTCTTCCCCATCCGTCCCTCTCTTCTAAAACTTTACTTTTGACTCAAGAAGTTACAGTAAGTTGTTGTTGCAGATCATATGTGTCTAATTTAACTCCTGACTGACTCTTAGAAGTCTGCAGAACTGAACCACCCTGCCTCTCCACTTATTTCTACCTCGCCTGCTCAGCTCCACTTACCTGCAGGCCGCCCTCTCTCCCCTCACTTTCCACCTCTGCAAACTGTGCTCTAATTTGGATGCCTCCCCTCAGCAAGGTCCCCTCATCATTCAGGATATTCAAGGTCCTCCACCTCCAGGAAGTCTTCCAGCTCTCACAGTAAGGTACTCTTTGCTGAAGTCCCACTGTGTTTAGTTCTAGTTCTCCAGGTGTGCTGTGGGGACTCCTCCCTTAGTTATTTCCCACAGGCTACCCACCTTTACCCCGAGGCTTTGTAGATAGGTCCAGGAAAGGATGTTCTTCCCTTGTTGCCCACACAGTACCTGGCATGTTGTGGGCACATAACATACTGTCAGTAAATGGTTTATATAAAGTTTGGTATCACACTCAAAAAGAATAAAACTGACAACAGAGGAGATTGGCTCACTAACAACTGTTGGATACAGGAAGTGAGTGAGGACTCCTGAATCCTGTCCTTGGATGTGCAGGGATGAGGACACATCCATGGCACTGGAGAGAGCAAGGTGGAAGGACCAGCCATTCATGACAGAGAAGGCCTCACCTCTGGGGCTTTATGAAAAACCCAAGCTGTCGATTTTGACCATGTCATCATTTTAGATTCTTTTTCCCCCTCTCATCTTTTTTTTTTTTTTAATTAAATTTATTGATTTAATTTCTCACATTATGGCTAATTTTTGGACAGCATTTGACCTCTCCCCTTTAGCATTTATGTATACTCTCCCAATTTACTGATAAAGTCACTTCACATTACAAACAAGCTACATTCCTCTGCTGGAATATGGTTGTCCCTCATCTTTCACCTGTCGCTGTCACCGATTTCATTCTACATTCCGTAGTTTCCATCCTTCCTTCCTCTTTCTTGCTGGAGGAGGAGGCGAAATGAAGGAATTCTAAAACACTGTACAGATCAAAAGTCTCAGTAGTTGTTTATTTATTTATTTTTTAAAGATTTATTTTATTTATTTATTTATTCATACAAGCACTGGGTACAGTCAGAAGTGCAGGAGGGTGAGAGAATTCACCAGAGCCAGAGCGGGGAGCAGAGCAGGCAGAAGGACGGAAGTACACTGCTGAGGGGAGCGGCGGGTGGCAGGAGAGGTCTGCGCGCCATGTGGGACCCTCCTTCGGTGGCCGGGGAGCAGGTGGGGATCGAACTGGCGCTGCAGAGGCCGCGGGCAGCTTCGCAACCCAGCACTCAACCACTGCGCCACCGGGGAGGCCCCTCAGTAGTTGTTTAAAAGTGATGTTAACAAAATAAAAAAAAACTGTTTTGTTCTGTTTTTTACTTAGCTGATGAACCAGCTAAAGCTGGTGGGTCTGCTTCCACTGGTCCCAGGATGGTGGTCTGGATACTTTTATTTTTTTTGCACATAGAAGAACAGGGGTGTGGGGAGGGGGTGAGAGGACTCACCAGTGACAGAGTGGGGAGCAGAACAGGCGGATCTACTGAAATGCACTGCTGAGGGGAGCAGCGGGCAGGACAGCAGAGGTCTGCGGCATCATATGTGGGTCAGCTCTCTGGACGGGGATTGAACTCAGGCATAGTGGTGTAGCGCTGAGACTTAACCCCTAGGCCATCAGGGGTGCTTTTTAGGCTGTGTATGTGTAAAGGCAGGACAGGACACAGTGCAGGTTTTCTGATCCCATGCAGACCGGGTAAAGGAGGAGTCAGAGTCCTCAGTGGTTTTTTGCAGGTCTTTTATTGGGGTTCACCAGGCATATGGCAGGCGGGGGAGCTGGGGGCTGGGAGGCTGGCAGGCCTCCCAGCCCCCAGCAAGTCTTTTCTCTATCTGGGCTCTCTGGCGTTCGTTCTGCTGCTTCTCGGCTTCTCTTTCGGCTTCTGCTTCAGCTTCTGCTGGCGTCCCCGTGACGCTGCCCTTAAAAGCACAGTCTTAGCCCAGGTGTACCCACTCCAGGTGCCCGCCATCAGGCATGCATTCAGGATCAAGGGTTCCGTCATCTATCCTGATTGCGGGAGGGCAGAAAAGCCTGATTTTTTTACCTTACCCTACAGTATGCCTTGGCTTTTCAAACCAAGTTCCAGCCCTTGGCAGCGTTGGGCAGCAGGCAGCTCTTTGGTGCTTTTCTCTGCTACCTCCTTTCAAACATTGGGTTTTAAGGGTATATCAGAGAAATCAGTTTAATTAGTTTCATCTTCTCCAGTTAAATTGTGCCCGCATCAGCCTTTAGGACATAGCAAAAATTTGACTTTTTTTATTTGCCACTGAATAATCTTTAAATCACAAAAGGTATTCACATGCATATTGTAGAAAATCTTAAGTATATAGAAACGCTAAGGAAATAAGAAAAAAAAATCACCCCAAGTCTTGCCACTTAGAGATTAACAAAGTTAACATGTGGAGTTTCAGCCTTTTTAATGCATATTAAATCCTTTTTAAAAAACAAGGTGAAATCTTATACACAGTCATTTTAACCCTCCTTTTTTCCCTCTTAGAATGAGCCTCCTCACTGCATAGTAGTCTACATGTGTGCTTACTTTGGACATTAAAATTTGCTTAAGTTTTAGATGAACATCATCAGAACTAAATCTTTGCACATATCTATGTTTGTTTCTATAGGATAAACATCTTTAAAAACTATGCTTAAAGAGAAGGACCTTTTAAAAGTTTTTCATGCATAATTTTGAGTGGTTTTCTGGAATGGTTACACTAATTATATGCCCATCCTTTAATGTTATCTTTTAATCTTTGCTAAGGTATATGGAAAAAGTGGTACTTCATATTATCTCTTTTCCTTCATTGCCAGGGATGCTGACACTTATCTATTCTGTAGTTTTTCCTCATTTCCTTTCATGTATTCATTTTCTTATTGATCTATATGAAGTCTTGATAGATACTAACAGAATTTTTTTTAATATTTATTTATTTATGCATACAAGAACTGGGGTACAGAGTAGAAGGGGGTGGGGGGTGAGAGAATTCACCAGAGGCAGAGTAGGGAGCAAAACAGGCAGATTAGGCAGATTAATTGAAATACACTGCTGAGGGGAACAGCGGGATTGCCAGGAGAGGTCTGCTGCGCCATGTTGTTAGCTCTCTGGCTGGGGATCAAACTCATCGTTCAGAGGCTGCAGACAGCTTCATAGGTTGCGTCTTAACCTCTTGCACCCCCAGGGAGGCCCTACTAACAGAATTCTTTATCATGTCACCAATATTCTTTAATTTTCATCATTTACCTTTAAGTGCTGACTGGTGTTTTAGGAGTTGAATTTGTTTGTAAATAGTCATACAAACATTTAAATTTTTTAAATTTTAACTTAAAGAATTTATTAAGTGTGCCAACACAGAGCAATGTCATGAATTAAGTAAGGGCAGTACTCATCGTTCCACTCTGAACTGCCCTTAGCTATTTCCCCCTCCAAATTCAGAATCTTCTGGAAGCTCAGGGAGGTGTGCCAGAGAGGTCAGCTTCTTGCAACCCCTCATCCCCAATCCATATCAATTTACCACCTGGTAAGAGGCACCTCAAGGGCCTAGATGGACATAGGGACCTACTGGGATGCAGGGACAGTCTCTTCTTCACAGAAGGAGACCCACTTGGGATGTGCTCTGGTGATGGGGAAACACACTGATTTTCCTGGAGGCACTCAGGCCCAGGTATATGTCAGGGCCTTGCGACTGTGATAACTGTAAAAAGCAGGCTCCCCTGTGGCCCTGTGCCCAGCGCGTGGGCTTTGACCTGCCTCCAGAGTATCCTGTGGTGGCAGAGTGGGTGCTATTGTAAATCAAAACCATATGCACCCCCCACACACACACGCTTCCCAGCACAGGAAAGACTGGAGCTCACCCACACCAGCACACTTGTTATCAAACTTTAAAGCACTAGAGCAAGAAAGGCCCTCACAGAGCACATGGTCCCACGCCCTTCTTGTTTGGAAGAAGTTCTGAGCCGGGATTGGGGTAATTACTGCCGGTGGCAGAAACCAGACCTCTGGTGCATACTTAATGCTCTTTTCACTCTTCCTTCCCTAAGGAACCCCTGCTGTGTGCCAAGCACTGTGGTGGACTTGGGAAATTTGAAAAATGTTTACCTTCCTGCCCTCCAAGAACTCAGCTGTTTAGCGAAGAAATAGCTAATCAGAGTTGGCTCATACAGACCCAACCCCCCATGTGCTACGGGCACATCACTATGGTCTGTGCAGAGCACTGAAGGGGCTCAAGGAAAGGATGGCTAATTTGGCATAAGATGGCAGGAGAACTGAGAATTTCTTTTTTTTTTTGAAGATGTATTTATTTATGCATACAAGAGCTGGGGTGTAGGCCAGAGATGCAGAGGAATGAGAAGATTCACCAAAGACAGAGTGGGGAGGGCCTCCCTGGTGGCACAAGGGGTTAAGACACAGCCCATGAAGCTGTCCACAGCCACTGTGGCATGAGTTCGATCCCCAGCCAGGGAGCTACCCACATGGCACAGCAGACCTCTCCTGATTCGTCTGTTGATTCCCCTCAGCAGTGTATTTCAGTCAGTCTGCCTGTTCTGCTCCCCACTGTCTCTGGTGAATCCTCTCACCCCCCCCCACTCCTCTGGCCTGTGCCCCGGCTCTTGTATTCATAAATAAATAAATCTTTTTAAAAAAAAAACATAGTGGGGGGCCTCCCCGGTGGCGCAGCGGTTGAGCGCTGGGTTGCGAAGCTGCCCGCAGCCTCTGCAGCGCCGGTTTGATCCCCGGCTGCTCCCCGGCCACCAGAGGAGGGTCCCGCATGGCGCGCAGACCTCTCCTGCCGCCCGCTGCTCCCCTCAGCAGTGTACTTTGGTCCTTCTGCCTGCTCTGCTCCCCGCTCTGGCTCTGGTGAATTCTCTCACCCTCCCGCGCTTCTGACTGTACTCAGTGCTTGTATAAATAAATAAATCTTTAAAAAAAAAAAAAAAACATAGTGGGGAGCAGAACAGGCAGATCCATTGAAACACAATGCTGAGCGGAGCAGCGAGTGAGACAGGAGAGGTCTGCTGCGCCATGTGGGTCACCAATCTGGCCCGCTGCATGAGATCAAACTCATGCTGCAGTGGCTGCAGATAACTTCATAGTGCTGCGTCTTAACCCCTTGCACCACCAGGGAGGCCCCAAGAGAGAATTTCTTTAAGAGATAGCATTTGAACTGGATTTTAAAGAAAAAGGAAATGTTTGCTACAGGGCAAGGCCACAACAGGGGCAAAACCAGCAGGGCAGGCACCCCAGGCTGAAAGCACAGTGTGTGCGAGGTCAGGAGAGTGGTTTGCTAGGTGATGGGGGCTAGGAGGGTTTCTCCCACGCCCGCAGCTGCTCTCAGCGGAGGTGCTCGCTGTTCCCCACCCCCTATGTCCTATGCAGAATGCTATTTTCCACATCTCTACTCAAGCCTGGCCCTCTTACCCCCCCCCAAGAGAATGAAAGCATCTCCCTCAGCCCTTGCATGGAGCCTGCTTACCTCTGGTAGAGTACCTTTCACCTCAAATTCAGGAAATGCATCTTTTTATAATTGAGTTGTAAAAAACAGAACTTTGGAGATATTAAAAAGATGAGTGGTTCCTGGGGGTAGAGTGGAGAGGAGACATGAAAAGACAGAGCGCAGAGGACTTCGGGAGGTGGAAATCCTCCATCCGGTGTAATGGTGGACATATGTCATTATCCTTTGTCCAAACCCATGGAACGTACAACCCCAAGAGTGAACCTGAAGGTGAACTGTGAAGTTCAGACGACTAGGACATGTCAGTGTAGGTTCATGGCTTGTGACAAATGCACCACATTGGTGGGGGAATATTGATAATGGGGAGGGTGGGGGCGGGGTGGGGAATATATGGGAAATCTGTGTCACTTCCTCTTGATTTTGTCATGAATCTAAAACTACTATTTTAAAATTAAATATGTATTTTTAATTACATGCTTGGGCTTGGGGAAGACATTCAAATAGCACAGAAAGGTAAAAGTCAAAAAAATTAAAAGAACAATGTTGAAGTACATAGATTTTCATTAATGGCAGGAATTTATTGTCTTGAAAACAGTGGAAGTCACAGATTTGCAAGCAGAAGAATGAAAGGGACTTGGAGAGGGAGGAACTAGAAATCAGGTGGTCAGCTGGAGAACCGTTCAGGGAAGAAGAGGTGCCTGCATTTAGGAGGTGACAATGACAAAGAGAAGAGAGCAGGGAGGTAGAATGTGCGGGACTCACACACCAGTTGCCTGAAGAGCTGAAGGAAGAAAGTAAAAATGATGACAAAGTTTCTGGCTTTTCCAAACTGCTGGCCCCACTATCCATCACAGATGCAATATGAAATTGTTGAAGTTTCATTTAAAGGGAAAAAAAAAAAAAAAACAGCTGACGTTAGCCATATCCACATTTTAAAAAGACCACGTTGAGAAGATGCAACAATACAATATACACTAGGAAATCATTTCCATAAATGCAATAAAAGCGATCAGTATGTAGAATGATATAACAATATCTCTTAAAATCCTTCTCCCACCCCAACCCCCTAATCAGATAGAGGCAAAGTCTGTAGAACCATACCAGACCCAAGGAGAGCCAACATGATAAGGCTCATATGGGGTGAAAGAATTTGCAGGTTGGGAGAGCCGAGGCAGAATACACTTATCACTCTCTTCGGAGTGAACTCAGTTGCAGTGAAGCCAGGCAGACATAGCTAATGGATCTGGGTCATGCCAGAAGGCATGACCAGCATTACATCCCAGAAGGGTCCCATATCCTGTTATCGGCTCTAACTGAGGTTCACCCCTCACTCACACAAGTCTAGTATGGAAGACAGTAGAAGTTCTCCATACCTGGCTTGCTCCAGTGTACGAAGGCTGGGGAACATGATTGCACCAGACATTCCTAGGGAGTTGTTATAATACAAGGCATTACACTAGATGGGCTATGACATACTGTAAAATATAAGATATAAATCGTACCCTCTCAGAATTTACTGTGTTGATTAAATTATAGGTCCCGTCTAACAACCACATTATTTACTTTTAAAAAATACCAAAAAGGAAGAGAGGTTTTTTTTTTACTGGACTGTCAGTTATATTACTTAATATACAAATATTACTAAGTATACTAAAAGTAGATTTTATCCTTTAATTTTAATTTTTTTCTATTTCTCTTCCTACCAGATAATTTTCAGGATCAGATGAAAAGGGAACTAGCCTACCGAGAAGAAATGGTGCAACAGTTACAAATTGTAAGATGCTTTTCTATTTAAAAACCATTGCAATTTGCTGGGCTTATGAAACTGTTCATGTTTTTGCCAGTGAAATCCTTTGGTCCACTTACCTCTCAGCTGGTATAGATGCTAATTACCAAGAGATTTACTTAGACAGGATAAACAGATGTGTCTGTATGTTTCCTCTAAATGTAACTACCTACCATGTGTTAATAGACAGATGTGTGAATTGTCTTTGTGGGCAAACCAGAGGTACTTGCATTGTTTTCCATTGTGCAAACTTGTAAATACGGTGCTGGCATGTGCTAGAAGCTCTGTGAGGGGAAATTGTCTGCTACCTTCCCCTCTTTTCACTACCTAGACCTGAACCAGGATCTCCCGTGTCAATAGAAGTTAGTATAAACACAATTAATCAATTAAGTTCACTTGAAGGAGCATGAAAAGAAATTAATTCTTTCCAAGTGAAATGTTGCCCTTTCTATTCTAATCATGTCTAAAAGCAGGTACTTAGGTCTACATACAGAAACAGGGAAACAGAAAGATGTCTCGTAAATAAATGTAGTGAGGTTTGTTTGTTTTTTTAGCTTTTGTTTTTCTGAGTTCCTCACTCATTATCCCTAAGAGCTCCATCTGGTATTATTCATTAGTGCCCTTAAAGTAGCTTCCCAAGCTTCCTCATTTTCACGAGCACAGTGGGGAAAATAATTTCTGTGCAGTATTTGTGAGTTTATATGATCACCTGGACAAGACAGACCCTGATCCTTAATAGTATTCACAGCATGCTTATGATACTGTGGGCACTGGACATTTTTGAGCAGGTCCTTATACCATTAAGCATCTACCTCTGCATACCTGCTTGTTTTATCCAGAGTTAGGTATCTAGCTGTCAGGATTAAAGATCAAGAAACTAGATATGCAGGATATTTTTAAAATGTGGTTATTCGTGTTTCTTTTCTGCACGGGAGAAATCATGCCTGTGTGAATTGAGGCTGCTGAGACTTGGTTATAAGGCATTCTTGTTATATATAAGATGTTTTCCCCATTTGGATGGCTCTGTCCAAAGTGCTGCCTGTAACTCAACGTCTGTTATTTCCCTTGTTCTCAATACAACTGAGCCAGTTAACGGCTCCGAGTTCTGAAAACCACCTCAGCAGTAGCTTGCTTTCTTAAATCACAATCTTTCTTCTCATTTTGGTTGTGTTTGTATTGGATTTACTTGCACCTAAATCTGCTGGTGAGGGAAGGGATTTTCTTAATTTATTGGCAATTAATCCCCAGAGGTTAAAAAAATTGTGTTTACTATTCTTAGGTTTTGATACCTAGATAACAAGAGCTGCTAATTACTTGCTGCATATATATTTATTGGACTTTTGTCTGAAGGACGAATTTAAATATAGAATTGGAGGCAGAGAGATATAAAAGCTTAAGACCGTTCTGTTTTACCTATCAGTAAAGATATACTTTAAGACACTTAAAACAGAAATTGCCACACATGCAACCAAAAACTTGTGATTTAAGGGTGGTGGTGACTATAGAAAAATGAGGATTAGGAAAGGAAACTAAGTATTTATGCCCCTGTTTAAGGCCAGTTATATAACTTTAATGCCTAATTTTCTCTGACTTGGGTTTCTTTAGTAAAAGAGGAAATGATATTGAATTTATGTAATAAACAGGCTATGGTGATAGAAGAAAAATTGTGTCATGTTTGACATATTTGTACATGGAAGCTACAAGTTGATATTGCTAAACATCTTTATATACCGTGTTGCAAAATATTTTATTAGCGTGTATTCAGTTATCAAATGGATCTAGATATCATGTTCGTCTAGATAGTAAATTATTTCTGGCTGCAGGTTAAGTCTTGCAACTTAAGTTCAAAACTCATTCCATTTAGTTCATTTGTATCACTTCCTCAACTTAAAGCTAGGATGTTTTCCCACAAGTAAGCACCATGTAATTCCTGATATCCACAAAGGCACTTTCAGATTAACCTCATGAAAACTGGTGAACTAGACATCATTTGTTCTCAATGCTACTTTCTTTTGTGTCCCCTGGAAAAGATGCCCAGATTTTGCATGCTGCCTCCAGCACCTAGCACAGTATCGAGCATCAACTGTCTATCAAATAAACATTTTTTGAATGAATTACCACTGATGCTCCAGACCCAGTTGTGATCCTCTCATATAATGCAGTCTAAGTCTTTTCCAAGTTTCCCTGGTTTGGTCCCAAAGTCTGTAAGTAACCACTGTGAAATTATGAAAGGAAGGCATACTGGTGAGCTATGGAAAACTTATTGTGATCACAGTCTTTATGATTAACAGACACAAGCTTTAATGTCTGTAAATGAGTTCAAAACTCATCCCATCTAATTCATTGTGTCAATTCCTCAACTTAAAGGCCCTGATAGTGGGTCTAGCCTAATTCCCTGACCTAAGTATAGAAAGGCAAAAGCATGTAATAAATATGAAATGCACATGCCAGTCAAGAAGTGCAATGTTGATTTAAGAAATCAATTCAATGGCCTGCCCCTTCTCAAAGCCGACTTACTAAAGTGAACCTTCTAGTGGAACTATTTAAGTCCTGGTGGATGGAGATTATTTTTTGCTGGGAGGACCTGCGTTTACATTATGCTATTTGCTTTAGGACTGAGGTAGCAGATACAAGTTTACTTGAACAGAAATGTATCTAGTCCCTTATTGAGCTTGTATTTGCTGAGTATCTGTAGGAAAGCACTTTTAGAAAGATTACCAAGTTGCTAGGTATCACAATTCCTGACTTGCTTAATGGTTTTAGTTGAATGATCTAATTCATCAGTAAATATGCTTTGCTCCCTAAGAACAGAATGATTCACTCAAAATAATTATCTTATATTTAAAGTTTATAGAACATATGTAACAGAATAGTCATTTGCCTACAGAATAGGTATTTTTTTTCCTTTAGATGAAATAATAACACACTCTATCTTGCAATCATGGAGAATTCAAATATATTAAAGCCATCATATTTTGTAACAATTCCCATACCCACAGTGCATTTATCCTATGCAGTTACACAGTGTTCTTATTCAAAAGATTATATAGAAATCGTCTTGGGCATCATTACCAGAGAAAGAAAACTTATGAATTTTTTTGGCTCCTGCATTTTTAGATCCTCTACTGACTATAATTTCTGCACCATTGCTTTCTTCTTCAGTTTGTTAACAGCAAAGTTGTGATGACTATAGAGTCAAATGATAGACTCTCTTTGTGCATTTATAAATGAATGTGCATTTATCTCAATGTGATATTTAAAGCATAGACCATTTATTTAACATTTATGCATGGGCCACAAGTTAAATTTGTAAAAATATCTTAAGTTAGAGTTTTGTAGCACTTAATGCAGTCTGTGTTTAAAGTCCCTTATCTCTGCCTTGAGTTTCCAAGTGCTTAAACATTTTCATTACTAAACCAGATTTATTTATACAAACAATGAAATATATTTATTATGAACCAAATGCAAAAGCTTTAAAATCTAGCAAATTCATGAAAGTGTTAGTGTGTAGACCAAAAGCTTTCTTATTCATAAGCAAATTGTGATTCTAGGTAAAATCTGTTCAAATTTGAAAGCAAAATCCACCATCCCTTAGGGTTCAGAGAAAGCAAAGAAACTAATGCAATGTTATATGTCAAGTATATCTCAATTTAAAAAAATCAAAGAAGCTGAAGATATTTTACTTAGTGTATAACCTTTTGATTAAAGTTTTTCTAAGAACTGCAATGTCATATAATTTATAACATGAGCTGAGACCATTATAATGCCTTGATAACCTTCTTTTACTGCAAATTTTGAAAAAAAAAATGTTTTTTAAGCTACTAGTGTGAGTTTGTTGAAGAGGTGCTCTTCTTTAGTCATAGTACTTAAAGAACCTGTGAAGCTGCAACAGAGAACACAATGCGTGAACCCAGAGTCAACATCCCTAAACTTGCAGGATTAATACCAAGGGATGCAGGGAGCTGCAGACAATATGCTAGTCCTGAAGTGCCCTCTGCTGTTTTTCTAGAATGCTGCAGTCACACATAGCTGGGGGACCTAGTCTCCAAGTTCTTCATTAAAAGACTCAATTAAAATAATGTTCAATCAATAGATTTAGTACTAATATGTCTTCACTGTGGCCTTGTAAAAAAATCAGTTTACAACTTCCTTGTGGTGGGAGTGCTTCTCTGCAGGAATGGAGCTGGAGGTCTTTACCATTGCTGCAGGAGCACTCCCTCTATGTCAAGGGCACCGCTCTTCAGCGACATGGTGTCCTCTTGGAGATTCTCCAGTATGCATTAGGATGGGAACTTAACCAAATTCCTACTGTCTCAACACAGAGAGTGTTTCAAATACAATTCACACATATATTTTAAATTAGATACAACTGTTTTGTAGTCTAGTTTTAGCAAAAAATCCCTGTGCCACTGAAGGAGTTTGGTTTCGTGGCTAAATATGTAATGAAAGGGGGTTCTTGCAAGTCAGAGGACTTGTCTGAACTTAAGTCTGCTTTTAAGAGTCTCCTAGCAGCTGACAGACTGGCTATAGGCGTCCTTTTCCAATGTTTGATCTACAGCCCTGCCTCTTGACAATGCAATCACTTGTTCTGCAGTTCTGTAGCCTTCTTCTCATCTATCTCCTTGTGAATATAGACCCACTTCCATGCCTAAGCTCAGACACAGAAAGTTATATTTTTTTGGCAAGACTAATACATCTGGTAGACGCAAGACAATTAGTTAATTTAGAAATTAAATAATAACTTTGGGGAGTTTCTTATTTATTTATTTATTTATTTTTGTTTGTTTGTTTGTTTGCTCATGCTAATTTTGGTGCTCTCCAAGCTGGTCAAAATAAAAAGACAGCCTTTTGAAGTTCTATTACATGAGATTTATGTGGAATAATTAATTTTAGTAGAATCTTTAGGATACTGAGCTCACAAGTTGGAGAGCATTTGTTGAGGTCTCTCTCTGTAAATTCAATATTGCATTTTATGGTATCTGAAGCATCATCAATCATAGGAGACAACACTAATTGATGTATCATAAGAAACAAAGCTTCCAACTGTTATTCTAAGGTTCATCAATTGTAATATGCCCAAATTCAGAAATGTTAAAATGAAAGGAGAAAAGAATATTTGAGAATCAATGAAATAGGATCGTTTCCATGAGCAGTTGGGCCGTGTGCTGATATGTTTCTTATTTTATCATTCATGATTTAGGACCTAGAATTAAAAACACAAGATTTTCAGCTCACGACCTTTTGCTTTTTGGTCTTTGTTGTTAGTGGGCTTTATTTCATTTTGTTTTAATGAAATAAACATAGCAGTCAATGTTTGAGTGTGGATAATTTTTCACACATAGTTAAATTCTAATTTGGAGATTGGGGAATCAAATGTGCTCATTTAGATGTGTCCTTTTTTTGTCCTGAATGCCTTTTTCTCTTATTTCTCAGCTTCCTACCTTAATGAAATATTGCACTGCTCTTTCTGAAAAGGAAGAAAGGGGTGTGCTGACTTAGATCTGAAAGTGGTGCCCTATGAGTGATTTTCTTTGGGTTAGGATGGTGGGCTACTGGCCTTGATGAGATCCCCATGGTGATGTTAGCTTATCTTGTTAATGGCTGCCTTAGAACAGGGACTTACTAAATCTTTGAGGCATCTTATCTTCATGTTGAGACCTCTTTCTAAATGTGAGGGTGGTAGAAATACATTTTCTTAGGGCCTCCCCTGTGGCACAGCGGGTTGAGCACTGCGCTGTGAAGCTGTCTGCAGTCTCTGCAATGCAGGTTCAATTCTGGGTCGGCCGTGGAGAAACCCGCATGGCATGGCAGACCTCTCCTGCCTCACCTGCTGCTCCCCTTTGCAGTGTATTTCATCAGTCTGCCTGTTCTGCTCCCTGCTCTCTGGTGAATTCTTTCGCCCTCCCGCACCTCTGACCTGTACCCCAGTTCTTGTATAAATAAATAAATAAATCTTTTTAAAAAAAGAAAAGGAAAAGAAATACATTTCCTTAGGTAATTCCTTGTACCTCAAGGTTTACATCATTTCTGTTTGTTATCCTAACGACAAGAATACCATTCAAGGCTCTGCTGGAACAAGCATCTAAAGAGAGGTGATCCATGGGTTGTTGGCCTATTGAACATGCACCATAATGGAAAATCAAGATTCAAGTGTATCTCTGTTAATAGCAGGTGTAGCATAACCTAGAGTGAAAAGAAGAGGTAATTAGAGTAGGTCGCTGTGTAACTGTTCTTGACATAGTTATCTAGCTGATCTCAGCTCATGTCTTAAAATATGAGATAAGGACACTGAACTTTTTATGGTACTATATGAATCATTAATTTCAATGCTACTATCTGTGCCCTTTATCAGATATGTCCCTATCATATATATCCATGTTGTGGCTGTGTATCCAAATAGCAAGTTTATTTTAGTCTTCTCTCTTTTTGGCATTAAAAATACTGTTTGATTCAGCTGACCAGTTATTTTGGCAAAATGACCCAGTTCATCTTAGTCAGTAGCATCATTGTAGAGTCCAACTTCTTTCCATTAACAAAGGTTCATATTTATGAGCTATTGAATCAGGAGAGCAAAATATTAATATGCTGGAAGTATGGGGAATATAATAGCAGTACTCAAAAACATTGTCTAATTGAATGAAAATAATTTTATTTCCCTCACTGCTTTCACATATCAGTCATATTTTATGATACTATCTAGAAGGCTAAACATTTGTCCCTTTAAATGTAAAATAGATTTGAATCTTTAGAGTCTTAGGTTTATTCTTGTAATAATGAAGGTAAGTAATATAATGATAGGGTACTTTAGCTGGGGTTAGAGCAGAGGCAAATCTAAATAATACATGTAGTCCAATTTCAACCATTTGAATTTTCTAATGAAAAGTAGCATATCAAATGTGATAGTCTTTCATTCAAAGCCCAGTATTGAAAAATACTTTTCAAGTTCATCCAGTTAGAATTCTCAAGAGTGGTATTTTCCATGTAGTGTAATTATTTCTGATGCGTCTTAGTATTTACTGGGGAATTACCCAGAGTAATAGTTTGTGTTTAGTTAGTTTGTCTTGTTTGTGGTTTATAATGATGGCATATTTTACTACTCTTAATTAAATGAAAGATTACATTGAAATAATTTGTAGTCACATTCTTGTTGTGTGACCTTGAACGTACATTATAAAATCACAAAATGTTTTTGCACCTAAATAAAAAATAATGAAATTGTATTATTAAATACAACTTTTTAAAACTTCTTTAAGTGAAATGTCATATATTAAACTCAGCGCTAACTGTAGCAACAATCCAGTGTGATCACCTGTTCTGTCCTCCATTTGCTTTTTCACTGGCCTTATAGATATCATACCCCAGAAGGCTCACAACGCTGTGCATATGGGTAGAGCTTTTCTTCCCAGAGAGGACCCACTGACATTCAACTTGTTAGATGTTGATGAAGGGTCTCCATTATACATCTGTCTCTACATTTTACTTACCTGGAGAATTTTGCCTGTTTTATCTTACAGATCCCCTATGCAGCAAGCTTGATCAGGAAAGAGAAGCTTGGTGCCCATCTCAGCAAAAGCTAAAAGGTGAGCTTACCAGGAGAAAGAGATTTACCTTAACTCTCTGAGTTGTCATTGCCTGGCCATGTTCTTTATTGATATGTTTGAAATAATCCAAGGGATTGATGAAGTTACATCTTGTGTTTCAGTCAATGCAGTGATGAACTTTGTTCGTGGGGCAAAGTATGGCAGAAAGGCACAGAGCATCCATGCCATTTTTAGGCACAAGGTTCCCTCCTAAATCTTCATGTTCACCAACCTGAAAGCCCTATGAAGCCCCCTCCTTTTGAGTTTTTATGCAAGCTTCACTACATAAGCCTGGTTAATAATATATTTGGCCTTTAGCAATTGATTCAACTTCCAGACCCTCTCCCCTCCCCAAAGGTCAGGGGATAGGGCTGGAAGTTCCAACCCTCTATTTGGGTTGGTTTACCTGGCAACCAGAACCCCAAAATGTTACCTTCATTAACATAACAAGAGACACCTTTATCACTAGTAATACTTAGAAAATTCCAGGGGAGCTATGGACTAGAAACTGGGGATGAAGACCAAATATGCACGAAAAATACTTCTTTTGGTAATCTGAACAAATATGTATTTCTTGTATCACAATATCACAGTTCAAGTATTTTATTTAAGTCCGAAGTTGTCGTTGGGCAATTTATTTCTTATTATAGTAGACCAGCTATGCATCTGCAGTGTGGAATGAATAATTTTAGAACATTCAGATGCCAGTAAATCTTAACTCAGAATATCAAGGTAATCAAGGCAAGAATGATCCAAATTAATGCTGATAAACACATATGTATAATACCCTGAAAGTGTCAAGTTAATTTTCTTCCAAATCAAAGAGACTATATTAGGTTATATTTTTAATAATCTTTGTATTGAGTATAATGCACCTTGGACAAAATCTACAAATCATCAAGTTGTACAAATTAGGAAGTCTACAAATCAAAACCTAAATAGATTTCCACAAGATGAACTCACCTATGTTTCCAGCACCCACAGACTGACCTCATGTCCCTGTCCAGCTATCCCCTACCTCAACAAAGATTAGCTTTGCCTGGTTTTAAACTGTAGTAAAGGACATTGTATAGAATATTCTCTTGAGTCTGGCTTCTTTAACTCTGTGTTTGTGAGATTCACCTATTAGAATAGAGTTTGATTTACACTTAGGAACTTCAATAAAATCTCTTTTTACTCCTTCCACTTCCCCAACTCATCTTCTTTGCTTGTCAGACATGAACTCCTTCTGCACCTACAAAATGAGACTTCCATAAACCACACCTTTGACGGTGACATAGCATACAACTAGGTGGAAAAAAGAGATTGATTTGTATTTAGTAACTAATGCTTCCTCCATGCTGATTTTGTTTCCATCCTTGCAGACAACAGGGATTTCTCTAAGTAGACCCTGGTGCTTTCAGAAGATTAGTGGTTACTTAAATGCTGAGCTAAATCAGCCAAGCAGAGAATCACAACCATATTGTTAGAGGCAGTATTTGATTCTCAACATGCCAAGCCTGCAAGGAATTACCCCAAGAGAGATTACAAAATAAAAATCATTACACCAAAGGAGAGAGACACATTCTGTCTTGCTGAGTGACCACAGGTTTCCAAATTAGGGACTGATGCATTAATGTCTTATGCAAGAGTGACCCTTAAGGTAGTATGCTGTGTTCTTGCCACCCAGTGGATTCCAATATGACTATTCAGAGGAGGAAGCTTTTCAAAACCACAGGCAATCCACTTAATAAGCTGAGCAAGTATTACCACATATATCTCTGCTCTACTAATCTTTTTTGCCATGTGTTAGGATATAAGCAATTCCATGTTGAGTCAACATAAAGGTCTACCCAGACCAATATATAATTGTGAATTTTCACTAGAAGAGTCAAATTGCTGTTCTTAACAATACCAACCTTAAAATTTATGTATATACACTGAAAATGCTTAACTTTTCCTTGATAACTCCTTAATGACCCATTACCCATGGATTTATCTAAACCTTTCTCCAGCCTAGGCACAGTCCCCTTTAGGGCAATGAATTCTATTTGTTTAGCCACCAGCTGTGTAAAATTAGTTTATTTTATTTATCTTCAAACTACCTCTTCAAACAAGCCCTAGTAGATTAGACATTGTACCACTCTGCCTGTTTATTTCATTGTGAGCTCACAAGAGTACAATAGAAATTATTTGAAAAATATTTCATCTGGGACCATTTTTAACATCTCAATTATTCCTAACAACCTTCCTTACCTTAGGTTGTTTCTGTGACCCAGTTCCCATAAAGACACCCCCATTTAATCTCCATGATACCTGCACCCTGAAAAAAATGCCATAATGTTAATATAAATTTAATTATTATTTTGCATTCTTTTTTATTTCAAGTACCTCTTAGCATGATGTAAGTGTAATCCATGTGACTGGCGGAAACAGCCATGTGTTTCGTAGAGAAGAATGCCATCATTTTATATTAAGTGAAAAGTGAATTGTGGGAAATGATGGCTCACTCATGATCATACAAAAAGTCATTGGCCATGTCGGAAGGAATAATAATTATCATTTATTGAGCACAAACAATGCCAGATAGTGGTCTAAATTCTTTGCCACATTATCTCTTTTATCCTTGCAACTCTTTAAGGAAGATGCTGTCACTACCCCTCATATGCTACCATCTCATACATGAGAACACAAAAGCTCAGTGAGGTCATTAGCTAGCTAGTGACAGAGCCAGGATTCAGTCCACATCTGTTTGACTCTAAAGCCTCTCCTTGCCTCCCTAGGATCATTGAGTTGGTTCAGGGGAAGCCTGGTTTCTAAATCTGACACTAACTCCCTAAGTTAGCTTGAAGAACAGCATTGCATCTCTTGGAAACTGACTCTTATCTGTAAACCATGGGTGACCAAATCTGATCAAACTCTCAGCCATCTCTAATATTTTGGCTCTCACTCTTTCATGCCAGTCTTCTGTCTCTTCTCTCTCCTCTCCCACAAAGAAACTGCTTTTATTCAAGTCTGCTCAGTGAACACCCAATGGCATGGCCCACCTACTTTTGTTTTATGTCTGCATTTTGTTCATCACTAATGGATAGTTTGATTCCTTTTGGAGCATTTGAAAATGTGATTTATTTTCCTATATAAACAGTATCTACCTCTTCAATAAACTCCTGTTATTGTTATTTCACTTCTGGAATAAATGCTATAAAAATAATAATAAAAAAGGTCTTAAAAGTATGTGAAGGGATTGAACACTCTGTCTTTTGTACAGATCAGAAACAGAGAGGGAAAAGGTGGGTCCATTTCTCTCCTCTGTGGTCAGACATAAGAGTCTCCATTAAGGGAGAGCTGTGTGGAGATTTCTGGACCTACTAAACATAGAGCTTCCATATGATCCAGCAATTCCACTCCTAGGTATTTACCCAAAGGACACAGAAACATCAATTCCAAAGAACACCTGCACCCCTATGTTTATAGCAGCACTATTTACAATAGCTAAGCTTTGGAAACAGCCCAAATGCCCAAAAGTAGATGACTGGATCAAGGAGATGTGGTACATATACACCATGGAATATTACTCAGCATTCAAAAAAGATAAACACATGCAATTTGCAGCAACATGGATGGCGCTGGAAGGGATAATGCTCAGCGAAATAAGCCAGAAAGAAAAAGAAAAATACCGGATGGTCTCACTCATAGCAGGAATCTAGAAAACTTAAATAAGGGACCAGGAAACTGAATAACTACAAGAAAGTGAAAATCAAAATCAACAAAAAACTATGAACCAGAGATACTTTTTGAGGGGTGGGGGGCGGGAGGGGAGGGATTGGGGTCAGAATGGGGGGGTTGCAATTGTATGGGGAATATAAAAATAAAATTTATTATTAAAAAAAAATTTCTATAGCTCCCCATTGCCGACCAAAATAAATATAATCTCCTATAAAAAAAAAAACTATGAACCAGAGACGCTTTTTAGGGGGTGGGGGGTGGGAGGGGAGGGATTGGGGTCAGAATGAGGGGGTTGCAATTGTATGGGGAATATAAAAATAAAATTTATTATTTAAAAAAATAAATAAATTGTATATAATGACAAAAAAAAAAAAAAAAGAGTCTCCATTAAGAATGACACTGTGCTGTCATGGTTCTGTACAAGAATTTTATGTCAATTATCATCTTTAATTTTCTAAACAACCCATTAATGGAAATACCTGTGCTTTTACTATTTCTACCACTAAGAAAATTGAAATGCAGACGTGAGTAAGGTGTTGCCATACAAAGTAGCAGGGTTTGAAACAGCCCACCTGGCTTTGTGGCCCACACTTCACCTGTTCTCTGATTTAATACCTCAATTGAAGCCTAATTCACACTTCTCTTATCAGTTATTAATACACACTTAATAACCAGTATAGGGCCTCCCCGGTGGCGCAGTGGTTGAGCGCTGGGTTGCGAAGCTGCCCGCGGCCTCTGCGGCGCCGGTTCGATCCCCGGCTGCTCCCCGGCCACCAGGGGAGGGTCCCACATGGCGTGCAGATCTCTCCTGCCGCCCGCTGCTCCCCTCAGCGGTGTGCTTCGGTCCTTCTGCCTGCTCTGCTCCCTGCTCTGGCTCTGGTGAATTCTCTCACCCTCCCGCGCTTCTGACTGTACCCAGTGCATGTATAAACAAAACAAACAAATATAATAAATAAATAAAAAAAAAAAAAAAAAATAACCAGTATAATGCTTTCATTGCTGTTGAATCACAAAACCTCCAGTCATTCTTCTCCAACTGCCCTAACATCCCAAGGTAAGAAAAATAAATGAAACTTGGGCCATTCAACCAAAACCAGAGGGCACTGCAACATGAAATTTCATCTTTTCTTGTCACTGCAGGCAACCTGAACCTTTGCTCCACCAAAATGGAGATTCTAGAACCCAACAAAATGGCTTTACTCTAATGAAGGCATAGCAACCCAGCACACTCTGACCTAATAGCCGTAGTTTGGATCAATGTCAGCAGAGATTATAACCTAAGAAAGGAGGCAAGATTGTAGAATGGAAGATGGTCTCATGGTCCCTATTTAAAATTTTTAATCCAAACCATTTTTAATCCAAACCATCCTGAAAATGTCTTCTCTTAAGGATATAATAAGTATTACTTTGAATATGTTTAACCTGATTGTGTCATGCTGAGGTTGTCATTCTATGCTTTTTGTCTTATCCCAGGTGCACAGAACCACTTAGTCTTGTTCTCTTGTAAGATACAGCCTGCCACTGAGCACTTCTGACCCACATAAAGACTGTGAATTGAAAGGGCTTGGGAATCAAATGCTAAATCAGGTTTGGGAGAACACAAGGACACGTGACCTCAAGCAGCATGGACAACCATGTAAAATAGACTGTAGCGGCCATTTATTAGTGGGGGGAGGGGGGAGCCAACCAGAGCAGCCAATGCTTGTCGCATCTTTTGGTGGAACCAAAGTTTGAGTCTTTGTGTTTTTAAAGGCCAACTGGACCCAGAACGTGGGCGTGCTGTTAGCCAACCGGGGTGGGAAATCCATGGACGGTCCCAAGTGGTTTCAGGGCTGCACACTTGAGAGAGCAGCTCTACAAGACTGTCTTTTATGTCTGAAGAAGTGATTCTTGTTTGGAAAGAAAACACAAGACCTGTCCTAAGAGTGGGGATCACGTTTCGACAGCCAGGATGGCATTAGCCGTGCAAACCTGCTTTTCATAACAAACTGGACAGACTTATGTGTGGCCCCTTCCTCTCTGGTACTTTGCCTGCTGTATGAATGAAGATTGTATTCCTCTGGAAATATTTTACAGTTTAATATTGAGTGTAATTAAGAATATAATCATGTTATCAAAAATGGTATTTAACTCTGTTGTAGTTTCTTTAACATTCATGTGGATAAAAAAAGTCTATAATAAAAAACTATGACATAATAGTTGTGTTATTGTAGTTAAATGCATATTTGCTTGGGGGCTGCTAATAGAAACTAAAACTTTTTAGAATTATTTTGGCATAAAATACTTGAATAAATTATTTTTGAAAACTGAATTCCTTCAAAAATGATTATTAAAGTCTAGATTAGTCTTTGGCCATTGTCAGCAGCTGGGGACATCCCCCTATGGTAGAATCTTTGTATGGGTAAGAGAATGATCTATGTTCCTGCCAGATCTTTCAATAATGTTGGTGATGTGCCTCCTTCCTTACTGTGATGTTGAATCAAAGTCCATGAGATCATTTTACTCCAAAGTTCTGCTTTTTAAAAATTCTTGACTTTTCAAAAGATAGAAGGGCCAAAATGATGATCCTATTGGGGCCGGGATTCCGAGTGGTGCTGAGTTGCACAGAACTCTGCTGTAGATGCCTTCCACCCTGGGATTGCGGAAAACACCCTAACTGGAGAGGCATCTCATCATTGGGATCCCTCGACAGGTTTCAAAAGAGGTTTATGATATTTGATACTTTGCCCCACCATCTTCATTATCATGAACCATCCCCCCAAAAGCTTCACAAATTACCCTTATTCTTAACTGCCACATAAAGAAACCAAAGGAGTTTTTCTTATTTGTGGTTTTCTTCCTAGTCCATGAATGATATAAATCACAAACCAAGTCCCTGACAAACCAAGTCCCTGACTCCCAGGGACCACTAGTGGAAAGTAATACAATGATGGTGCAAGAGACCATGGAGGGCAGAACATTCTATATGACTTGTTCTTCCAGGATCCTGGGTCTGGGGCTCATGCAGCCCTTCAGCTGTGGGATGCATTTCTGAAACTGGCAGCTGTTCTTAGAAGGATAAGTAGGCTATCATGTTGGTATAGAGCATTTTCTCTCAGTAAGTCTTAAATTACATCTAGAGATGTAAGCCTAGTGTCCTTAACTGTCCACTCTCAGGCAATAATACCAGAGGAGACCAAATTTCCTGGAAAGACACCAACCTGGCTTCATGGCCAGTCACCAGGGAACAGCAGAGGTCACTTTCTATATATCCCAATGCAAATTCTGATACCAGAGAGCTTCTCAGAACAAGATCAGCAGGTTGGTCAGGAGTCCAGGGAGAGAAGAAACTATTGGATTAACTAAAATTTATTGTCCTACAGCTACATCAGCAGGCAACGTAAACAAGACTGAAGTGTTGTTCTTTCCTTTCCAATTGCAACTTTAAATGTCTTTAGCACTGTAAGTGATAAAATATCAGCAAATTATCTTATAGCAAAGGGGACATTTGAACCAGCTAATTTGACAAGTACGTCTGAGAGCCTTAAGTTGTTAAGAGTGAATATAGGTATAAAACAGTGAATTGTGTCCATGGCTATTGACCTCTGCATCTGAGATCACTCAAACTATATATATGCCTTCCAGTTCTTCACTTTCCAGCCTCCCAAGGAGCCAGATTGTACATCTCTTCCTGAGCACTGAGACTCTGTCCATGTTCTCATGGCCTTGGTCTCTCTGATTTTCAAGGTGTTTTATCAGACCGAGTCTATTCCTTACAAACACTAGTGCCAAACAATTCTCCATGTCACCAAGAAATTATACACCAAAAACCTCCAGAGAAAAAGGGTCAAGGAAATCCAACTTAAATAAGGAAATGTCATTAACCCATGTATTTTCTCATGAAGGAAAAAAGAGTAACTCTGCTCTAGCAAATCTTGATGCTTCTAAGTTATAATAAAAGGAATTTGTCCCTAAAACTGTATGTGATTGGGTTATCTGAGCTTTTGGGAAAAGACAGGACATCCATCTAAAGTACTGCACGCAGCTAAAAATAAAGGCATTCTTCAGGAGGGCAAATAAAAATTATTGGCTCAGCAAAATGACAGCAGAAAAATGCTATGTTCTTTTCTTTGACTGTTTTATGGTAAAATTCCAAGGTGAACCCAAATGTTAGTTAATGAAGAATATGGGCAATGCAAATAAAATTCTCTATTTTAATTCCAAATGAAATGATAAGATCAGAAAGAGTCATAGCAAATCAAAGCAGAATCCCCAACCCCACCATTAATGTATTTCCTATTGGGATGGACTAGCCATTTCAGACTGATGCTTTTGATCCTCAGAATGCCTGGTAATTGCTCCTCTGTTTGCCATAGGCCAGGAGAGTGGGGACATCACATCCTGGTCTCCTTAGATTGAACAATGAGTGTAGCCTCAGCTCTGTGGAGAATAGAGGGAGAATTCCCTCTTTGCTACAGGGGATATGATCAAGCAGATAGGACCTCTTTCATTTAAGAAGGAGCATTAAGACATTCCTAGCCAGCAATGAGGAAGGTCAGAGAAGAGAAATACAGTCAGCATACTAAGGAAGTGTAACAAGACCTTCTAACCAACTCCAGGCCCCGCTAGAAGAGGCCCCTTGTCTCTCTCTACAGAGTTGAGAAGACAAAATTCAAGCCTGACCATCTTATAAAGTTCCGCATAGAGAGCCCACACCACACTGTGTGATTATACACTCTTCTATTTGTGGGCGGTGTAGACTGAAGACTTTATGAGGACAGGAACTGTTCATTTCAGTTCATCACCACCTCCCTGTCTCTGGCACGTAATAACCATACAAAACATTTTTGTTGAATGAGTAAATGAATCTCATTTATTTTATCTGAGCTAATCACAAGATGTCATTTCACTGTTATCTCTTTAACTGCCCTCTCAAAGAAGGTTGATATTTCATTTGGCTTAATTGCTATCCAACAGTATCCATGGTCAAGTGACATTACAACTAAATATAAGACTACATTTCCCAGGTTTACTTGCAGTTAGATGTGGCCTTATCACTCTATTCTGGCACCTGGGATGTAGGTGTAAATATGTGAAACTTTCAAAAAGAACTTGATTTAGCCATCATTCCCTTTTCCCTTCCCTTTCCCTCTTTTATGATGTCTGTAATGTGGATGGAGCCCCAAAGCCCTCTTGGGCCTTGAGATGTCTCTGAAAATAGACTGTCACAGACAGATAATAGAAGCCTGAATTCCTGACAACGACTAAGAACATTTGTCTAAGAGTGGTGAGAATAACTCACCATTATAACCATTCTAACTCTGAACTGCTCAGTTTCAAATTTCTTTTATGTTGGAGAGAAATGAGGTTCTATATAGTTTATTTATGCATACAGGAACTGGCATACAGGCCAGAGGTGTGGGGGGTGAGAGGATTCACCAGAGAGAGAGAGGGGAACAGAACAGGCTGATTGACTGAAATACACTGCTGAGGGGAGCAGTGGGCTAGTCAGGAGAGGTCTGCTGCACCATGTGGGTAGCTCCCTGGCCGGGGATCGAACTTGTGCTGCAGTGGCTACAGCTAGCTTCATAGGTTATGTCTTAACCCCTTGCGCCATCAGCGTGGCCAAATGAGGTTCTATCTTATTTAACCCTGTTGCTTTAGAATTTCTGTTAACTCTGATTACAAAACCATTTTCTGTATTTTGGAGCTCTGATCCACCAAGAGGAACACAAATTCTTATTTGTGTGCTAGCTTTCCAATGTAGAGTTATGTGTCTGTTCATGCCATTTTATGTTCTCTTTAGCGTTTAGATTTAACTAAGGAAGGTCATGGATGGGCAGTCTAGTTAGTTACAGAATCAAGCCTCTAAACTTACTGCCATACAGGTTTTTTCTGCTCAATCTCTTGGCTTTAGCATCACAGCTGAGCCACTCTTAATATCTCAGATATCCCCCATGGCAATACAGGCAGATAAAGGTAGGGGGGAAAAGCTGACTGGAACTTGATCTGCTCCCCAGGGTAGTTCAAGAGCCCGACTGGAGAGGTACATTATCCAGAAGGACACTCTTGTCTGATGCAAGCAAAGCTGTGGCCAGGTATTTTGTCAGGACAGCACACATGTGAACAGACACAGCACTGGTAAGCTCAGGAGCAGGAGAATGTCATCACCACTATCATGATGATGGACTCCTATTGCCTGATTGGCGTCCAAGGAAGGTTCATCTTGGGAAATCACACTATTGAGAAGAAATAGAGTGATTAAAAGCAAGCCAGGTTCTTGATTTAGGAATGAAACAGACTGAGAGCAATATGATGCAGTGACCCATGTGGACACTGACCCTCTTGTCGGAGGGCAGGGGGTAAGCATGACAGATCAGGTCATATAGCCCAAAGACTCCCAGACTTGAGCCAGTAGCTCAGGTAATAGAAGAGACTGAAGAAGAGAGCTAAACTTTCTAAATGCCTCTGACTCTCATCTGGATTTGGGCTCTGAAACAATGTGACAGCTGTAGGACAGGGAAGAACAGAAAGAAGGTTGGTTTTGAGCTGAGAGAGGATAAAACAAACAAACAAACAAACAAACAAACAAACAAACAAACAAAAAACCAGAAGAACTGAGAATACCTTTCTGCAAATGGCTACTTTTTTCCATACCAGGCCTAATATAAATAAATATAACTTAGAAATAACAGTTAGGCTAACTAAAGTAAATAATCATTCCGAAAAGCCACAACTCTCAACTGAAGGAAGAATTTCCTGAAAGCATTGTTAACGCCTGGAGTTTTCAAATAATAAAATTCATTCTTCTTACCCAACTTTTACATCATCTCACTCTTAAGGACAGTGGCTTCCTGGATGATTGTTAATGATGGTTTTCTTTATTATATTTTAGGCCATTTAGCAAAGTTTATTGATTTATACTTCCTTGTAATTAGTTGTAGTGATTAAAATAGCTTTTATGGCCCTCTAGAGATTGACTTTTTAAAGAATCAACATTTCCCCCAAATTGTGTGCTTTACAACATGGTTAAATACTGTTTGAATTCACTGCTAAACCATCACTGGTGAAACTGTGATTTTATATGTATTTGCTTTCGCATCCCTCTACTTATATGGCACTATCATCCAATTACTTGGCAGCCAATAATAATAACAGCAGCCAACTTTCACAGAGTGATTACAATAACCGAACATTGTGCTATGTCTTAATGCATTATTTCATTTAATCTTCTTAACAACCCTGTGAGGCAAGGACTATTTAACTACTTAACTAGTTAATTGAAACTTGAAGGAGTTTAGTCACTCAGTTAATAAGTGGAAATTGGGAATTTGAACCTCAGGTCATTATGATTTCAAAACCTCAGATTTTAACCAATAAACACCACTGCTCACTGCTAAGTGAGCTAAGCCAACCCCTCCATATAAAGGTGAATTGGCAGTCCCCTGAATAACAACATTTGAAAGGTTCTGGAAGACCCCTCTTAGACAAAAATGTCCGCACCCTCCCCCTCACTTGAAGCTGAGATGCCACCCGTGGCATGATGTCTTTGATTAAGCTATGTTATGTTCCTGAAAAGAAAAATACTCCAGACAGTGTGCTATATTGAAGATCTTAAACTATAGAAAACACAGGAGCAGGGCCTCCCTGGTGGCGCAAGGGATTAAGACACAACCTATGAAGCTAACCGCAGCCACATCAAGCATGAGTTCAATCCCCGGTCAGGGAGCAACCCACATGGCCCAGCAGACCTCTCCTGACTCGCCTGCTGCTCCCCTTAGCAGTGTATTTCAGTCAGTCTGCCTGTTTTGTTCCCCATTCTGTCTCTGGTGAATCCTCTCACCACCCCACCCCACCCCCACAACTCTGGCCGATATCCCAGCTTTTGTATGCCTAAAAATAAAATAAATCTTTAAAAAAAAAGAAAACACAGGAGCAAATATTCATGACCTTGGGTTAGGCAATGGTTTCTTAGATAAAACACCAAAATTGGGCCTCCCTGGTGGTGCAGCGGGTTGAGCACAGCACTGTGAAGCTGTACGCAGCCTCTGCGGTGTGGGTTCAATTCCCGGCTGACCAGGGAGATACCCACATGGCACAGCAGACGTCTCCTGTCTCGTCCGCTGCTCCTTTCAGGAGTGCTTTCGTTCTGTCTGCCTGTTCTGTTCCCCGCTCTGTCTCTGGTGAATCCTCTCACCCCCCGTGCCTCTGGCCTGTACCCCAGCTCTTGTATAAATAAATAAATCTTTTTTTAAAAAAAACACAAAATTACAAGCAATAAAAGAAAAAATATAGATAAATTGAACTTCATCAAAATTACAAACTTTTTTGTTGCTAATGATACTGACAAGAAAATGAGAAGACAACTGACAGAATGGGAGAAAATATGGATGAATGATAAGCTTGATAAGGAATCTGTATCCAGAATATATAAAGAACTCTCGCAACTTGATAATAAAATAAATATTTCAAATAAGAAATGGGCAAAGGATTTGAACAGACGTTTCCCCCGGAGGAGATATACAAATGCTCAATAAATACACAAAAAGATATTTAACATCATGAGTCATAAGGGAAATGCACTTTACAAATCATTTCACACCCTCTAGGGTTACTATTATCAAAGAGATAGGAAATGACACTGTTGGTGAAGACATGGGGCAAATTAGAACCTTTGTACACTGCTGCTGGAAGTGTAGAATGGTACAACCACTGTGGAAAAGAGTCTGGCAGTTCCTCACAAAATTAAACAGAATTGTCACTCCACCAGGCAATCCCACTTCTAGTTATATACCCCAGGACATTGAAAACTGATACTCAAACAAATCTTTGTATGTGAATGCTCATAGCAGCACTATTCACAATAGTCAATTGTAGAAACAACCCAAATGTACAAATGAATGGATACACAAAATGTCTTTTCAACAAAACATTACTGGAATAATATACATTTGAACAAAATAAACCTCTATCTTTATATACCTCAGACTATATATAAAATTAAATATGAGACATAGGATAGATCTAACTATATAACTTAAAATCATAAAAATTGCAGAGCAAAATGTAGGAGAATATCTTCATGACTAAGAGGGAAGGCAAAGATTTCTTAGACATACAAAGAAATAAGTATTAAAAAATAACCACACGAAACCAACCCTGATAAGCTGAACTTTATCCTGTCTGCTCATTATGACAAGAAAATGAACATGCAAGCCACAAACTGATAGAAAATATTTGCAACATATATCTAATAAAAAATGTGCATCTAGAATATATACAGAACTCCATCAAGCTAAAGAATTGAACAAATATTTCACAAAAGGAAATGTACAAATCTCTAGAAATATATGAAAAAGTGCTCACCACCATTAATCATCAGAAAATGCAAAAATCACAATGCAGTACCACTGCATATGCTCAAGATGACTACAATTTAAAAACTGGCAACACTAAATGTTGAAAAGGTTGTGGAGCAACTGGAAAATCTTAGACACTGTTGATGGGAATGTAAAAGGATACAAACCGTTTAGGCCTGGCAGGTTCTTATGAAACTAAACATGTACTTACTCTATGTCATACAGTTCTATTTCTAGGTATTTATCAAAAAGAAATGAAGACAAATGTACACAATGTACAAAAGAGAGGTGCAATAGTGTTTAGAGCAGTTTTGTTCATAATAACCAAGAACTAGAAACAGTTGAGGGGTTCATCAATAGGAGAATGGATTTTTTTTAAATTGTGATACATTCATATGAGGGGAGACTGCCCTGCAGTATAAAGAAATGAATTACTGATATATGCAGTACATGGGTGAATCTCAAAAATACTGCACAAGAGTTTATACTGTAATTATTTGATTATAATGATTTATAGTTTTATAATGGTTCCAACCAACCTATACAGGGTAAAAATTTACAACAATGGTTGCCTCTGAAGGCAAGTAAGAATAAGCTGGGAAAAGGCATTAAAGAACTTTCTGGGATGATGATAATGATCTATATTTTGATAAAGCTCTGGGTGACATAGATGTACACATTTATTAAAACCCAGGAAGTCTACTGAAGTTGTGTGCATTTTATTGTATGTAAATTTTATATCAAAGAAAAAATATAAGCAAATGTTAAACTCTAGTTAATGAGTTGCATGTTCAAATATTTAGGGGGACGTGATGTCTGTAATTTACTTTGAAGTGCACGGGGACCAGGATGGATTAATAAATGTGTAGAAGGATAGACAGGTGATAAAGAAAGCATAATAAAATCCTGTTGGTAGCACCTAGATTTTGGGCATATGAGGGTTCACTGTAAATTTGCAACATGCTTGCAATTTTTATGATAAAATGCTGAGGAATCAACAAGGATTACATAGTCCAGTGTTGCAACAAATTCCTGTGTGTGCTAGTGAGAAGTTATCTGTATGTTCCTTGCCATCTCTATACATATTTTAATTTTCCCTGTATTCTTCTGGATAGCTTCTATAGTGTTGGTGGTTAGAAGGCATAAAAACAGTCCCTAAGAGATATTTCCTTTACTAATGTTAGGCAGAGTTGGGAATTTTCTTTTTCACAATATCCCCAAGTGAACTGTTATGAGTTAAGTCTCTACTTTAGGAGGCAGTAAGTGAGGGCTGAGCTACACCAACAAGACTTAGATGAACAGGGAGGAGAGGAAAGACACTGGTGAGCAGTTAGCTCTGCCATCACTGAAAAGGGCTCTTCTTGAATATGGATGTTGGAATGTTGGTCATGTTGCACTATTATTGGCAAGACTACTTCTCTTTTAGTGAAGAAGCAGGTTTTCAGCTGAAGGATAAAATACTGTGTCATCCTCTGGTGAATCCTCTCACCCTCCTGCGCAGCTGGCCTGTACCCTGGTTCTTGTATAAATAAAATAAATCTTTTAAAAAAAAATATTGTGTCATCCTGTCAGCAAAGTCTTGAATGTTCCAGGCATGGCGCAAGATACTAGGAAGCAGGAAACCCCTGTTCTTAAGATCCATGCTGTTTAGTGGAGGATGCATTTATAAAGAGATAGAATGCACAGGGGTTAGAGATAGATGGCGCAGGGGTTAGAGTCTCAGCGCTATCAAGCTATTGGCTACCACTGCAGCATGAGTTGGATCCTGGCCAGGGAGCTAACCCACAGGGCACAGCAGACCTCTCCTGTCTCACCTGCTGCTCAGTAAATCTGCCTGTTCAGCTCCCCACTCTGTCTCTGGTGAATCCTCCCTCCCCGCCCCCCACCCCCATACCTCTGGCCTACAACCCAGTTCTTGTATGCATAAATAGATAATTTTTTTTTTTTTTTTAAAGAGAGCAATAGAATGCTATAGTGGAGACATGTAGAAGATGCTTTGGGAAGGTGAGGAACAACACCTGACCCAGACTGGAAAGTAAGAAGAGGCTTTTTTCTAACATCTCATTTGCCTCCTTCCTGAAATGTTTTGCCTGGAGGAGGTGACAAACGAAAAGGGGCTTCCCCTGGTGGCGCAGCGGTTGCGCGCTGGGCTGTGAAGCCCGCAGCCTGTTCAGCACCGGTTCGATCCCCGGCCAAGAGCGAGGGTCCCACATGGTGCGCAGACCTCTCCTGCCGTGCCCACTGTTCCCGTCAGCAGCGTACTTCGTCAGTCTGCCTGTTCTGTTCCCTGCTCTGGCTCTGGTGAATCCTTTCACCCTCCCGTGCTTCTGACTGTACCCAGTGCTTGTAGAAATAAATAAATCTTTAAAAAAAAAAAAAAAGAACTTATCCAAACGAAAGTTGAATGTAGAGGCAAGGATGGGAGGCGGGGGTGAGGAAGGAGTAAGGGAAAGTTGTGTGGGATATGTCCTTGACTCTAATCCCAGAGACTGGCATTAGGAGAGAGAAGGTGGGTGGCAGAGGCAACAAACACCAAAATCAACAGAACTGTCAAGCATAAAAAATGAGGTGCTACAGATCCTCTGCTGAGCTGGAAAATCTTATTTCTTGAAACTTGAACAGGTTTCTACAAACAAATGCATAAACAGTCATCTGCATTGTATTATTATATTTCCATTTTTACTTATGTCTGTGTCTAAAAACACAAAAGACATTTTTTGTGCCCCCTGCTCCAGGAAAAGTCTGTTGGAAGAAAACCATGTGGCTTTCCTACTACTTAGAAAAAGGAACTGTTGTCTATAATATAGCAGATTTCCAGCACAATCACAGTCCCCAAATTCTTCCTTACATCTGTAAATATTCTTCCTGATTAACTTTGGTTTCCCTAATCACCTCCTACCTCTTCCTTCCATCTCCCTGAGTATATAAGATTAATAAGGTTACATTTGCAAAGAGAGATCTTTCTTTAATAAGCTACATAAATAACAATGGACATAAGAAGCTCCCTTGGGAGATACTAATTAATTCTCAAAACCCCTAAGAGGTTTCCTTTCTTTAGCATTAAGTAACAAGGAAGGAAAAAATATTGGCAACAACAGATGGGTGTTCCATCTTCTGGAACAGAACTTTTTATTCTTAGCTCTCAACAAACCAAGGCTAATTGAACCTTGTAGATGCTCCAGAACTAAACTGAATTGGAATGGTATTTTCATATATTCTAAGGCTTGAAAACTAATACTAAAAACATAAATATGGTCAAAGATTTTAGTGCTACCACTTTTATCTTGAAAATTGTTTATGCTATCTATTGTCTACAAAATAAATCCCAAGTTCTTACCTGTTATTCAAGGTAAGATCATATAATTCAGGTAAGAATGTATAGTTTAGACCCAGTCTATACTGGCTGTCTCAGCAGTCTCCCTATGTTGGTTCCAGTTCTTACCTTCTTGCTTTTGCTGACACATTTTCCACCTGAAGGCCCTCCTTTCCTCTCTTCTTCAGAGAACTCTGTCCTACCCTCAAATTTCAGCAACTCAAATCTACCCCTGGCTCTGCCTTTCCAGGCCTTCCTTTTAAAAATCTTTATTTTGCCCTCATTATTAATAGTTTGATTAGCTATAGAATTTTAGGTCCAAAATTATTTTCCTTCAAGACCTTGAAAGAAGTACACCATTATCTTCTATATATAGTGCTAATCATTTTCTCATTTCTTTAATAGATAACATTTTTCCTCCCTTGAAATTTTAGAGTCTTCTTTTTAATAGGATTTGAGATTTAAGATTTAATAATTTTTGAAATTTCATGATGATGGGCCCAGGTAATGATTTTTAAAAATCATTTAACCTACTCAGTATCAGTGGATCTTTAAGTTTGAATACTCATACACTTTTCATCTCTGCAATTTTTTATTTTTTATTATTATTTCCTCCCTACATTTCTGTCCTTATGAAACTCCCATTTTTCTATTTTCTTTCTTTCTGCTCACATTTTTTGTATCGATTTTTTGTCTATTTTCTGGGCTATTTCCTCAACCTTATCTTCCAATGAACTCTTTTAAAGGGCTATCACATTTTGAATTTTAAGAAATTAATTTTAAGAAAATTTCTTTTTCTCTGGTAGTTGATTTTGTATAGAAATTGGGGGGGATCCTGTTTAAATGCCTTTCAAATCACTTTTAAGACTGTTAATTAGACTTTTATTTATCTCTGTTCTCTTCTGAGATCAATTTTACTGATTATTCATCTTAGTCTTTCCTTTCACATTGCTTGTTTTCCCTTTACCTCCTGCTTACCTGCTTATGTTTGTTAACAGTAAACTTGAGTGGATCTATACAATGGTGTGGGGAGAATTACCTTGCTAGAAGTATGCAGCTGAAAAGTATGCAGCTGAAAAGTATGAAACTGGCAACTTAGCAAGTGCAGGCTGTGTACTATACTAGACTGTGTCCAAGCAGTTTGGGATTCAGGGCTGGAAAGCTGAATATTTCACATGCAGATCATCAATCAATCTGCCTGTTTTCAGCCCTGCATCAGATAATCTTCGGGTTCTCTATTTTATGCCTGGCTCTGAATCAGGAGCTTTTGCGAGATTCTTCAGGACAGTGGCTTTCACCTCCCCTGCAATCCATTCATGTTTTATTCTGACTGAAGCTTTATCCACTGAGTGTCCATCCATACACTTACTTCCTTTTTTTTTTTGTCTTCCAGATATTGTTGAAATTGCTTATGTCCCTCCGTATCTTTGCTATTACAAAGGTATTTTCTTTTTTTTATTCTTTTATAATTTAGTGGAGTCTTAAGAAGGAGTATATGTGAGAAATACATGTACTTGATGCACCATCTTGAACTAGAAGTAAAGCATATATATTTAAAAGTTCTCAGGTGATTTGACAACCAGCCAGTTTGGAAAACGCTGTTATACATTATCTTTTGTTCTCACTTTCCCTTTATTTTAACACTTAATATATACTGCTTTGTAGCTCCATGTACTCTGTGGTTCATTTTTCTTAGTAGTTGACAATTTTCATCAAAGCAGAAGTATATCCAATGACTATTTGTGCTTAGTTTCCTACATACATCACCCAACTCCTGCACAATGCAAAGCGTATTTTAAAATTCCAATTCTGATAGAGTAAAAAAAAACAAATGAATGAGTGAAGGAATGACATGCATTTGAGTGTTTTTTTATTCTGCTTTTATTTAGTGGGGTGGGCTTTTTATTTTTTTTTTTTGGGAAATAAAACTACTCAGCTATATGTAGCCATTGAGGATTAATCCCCTTTAAAAATAGATACAGTGACTCATTTTTATTTTGTAAGGAAACTTTCCACTTCCAAGAGCCCTATTTCCAGAAACACTTCATAATGCACAAGCTTTCAGCTTGCAAATGGTTTCATCTGAGTCTTATACCAGGAATAGCTTATATGAATCCATAAACATGAATGAGGCTCTTGTGGGATTTTCCTATTTTTGTCCATTGCTTACCTAAATAGAACCCATTTCGGTGAATTCTACTGCCATAAACCCATTTAAACTCAAGGTTGCCATTGTAAATAATAGGGTTAAAAGCTAACATGCCTCAGTCATCATTGATTCATATCTCAGACATAGACAACAAAATAAATATATGTATTAAAATATAGCAGGATAAAAATGCTTCAAACCAATAATCCATTTTTATCATTCTTTAAGATGAGGTCTAAATTTTTAATAAATAACATGCATAATCCTTATCTCAATGAACTATTTTTTAATGAATGCAGGAATAGAAATGCTGAGATACAAAAATAGGAATGGAAAGAGAACTGTCAACATATTTACTGAAGAATTATTCTAAGATCTGATTTGTAAAAATGTTCTCTTTACCACATACCTGATATTTTTCTTTGAGTTAGTGAAAGGTTTTAGTCAGTTTAAATAGTAACTATTTTTTAATCACTAAATATTTTAGTTTTTTACAGGTGATATGGGTGTTATGCATACCCTTTGAGTCAAATAGGATCATGGGGATGAAATCCAGGTTGTGGGAAGTTCTAAAAGACAAATGGTCCATCTTTCTCAACAAAGAAAGTCTTTTCCTCACTTTGCTTTAAAAGAGGCACTTGGGCTCCTCTGGGAAGAATAAACTTTGGAGAGGCAAAAGTGGAGTCATAGAGGGGCCTCCCTGGTAGCACAATGGGTTACTCATCAGCACCATGAAGCAGTCCACAGCTACTGCAGCAATAGCTACTGCAGCAGTTTGATCCCAGCCAGGGGGCTAACCCACATGGTGCAGCAGACCTTTCCTATCTCACCTGCAGCTCCCCTCAGCAGTGTATTTCAGTGGTTCCACCTGTTCTGCTCCCCACTCTGTCTCTGGTGAATCCTCTCTCATATACACACATATACCCCGCCCTGCATCTCAAGCCTACACTCCACTTCTTGTATGTATAAAAAAATAAATAAATAAATCTTTTAAAAAGAAAATACTCCATATTAACAGTTACAGAGAAAATCTGAAGCAAGTGGTTTAAGATGTTAAAGTGTGCCATCTATCAATCCTAAAGAGAAAAAAAACTGAAGAGAAAAAAATCAAGACTTAAAGAAGCAAAAGAGAGATATTTGTCTCTGAAATTGAAAAAAGTTTTGTCTTCTATTGTAGTATCCTGTAGGATATCTAACAAGAATGCATGAAAATATTTTATATAGATGAGACACAGGGCAAGCTAGGGTTATTAGGCAGTTTTAGGGACAGTGCAGGAGGGGACCTCTGAAGAATTAAGGGAGGCTTCAGAGATAAGGACAACCAAGGGAATGTAACCAATTCCACTGGGAAAAACAAACATCCCAGGATGGTCCTGGTTTTCTTCAGGTGATAAAGATAAGGTGTGGAGATGCTCTCCGGGAAGACTAGGCCATAAAGATAAAGGTGTAACAAATGGGGAAAGACAAACCTGTTAGATAAGGAATGTGAAGATCTCACTAGCAAATTAAGTGAGACAGCCAAGAACTGACCAATCACAAAGAGACTGGTAGAGCTTTAGAATAATCAGGGAAAGAAAGTATATATTCCCTGAGATACGACTCCACTTTGGCTTCCTTGCCCCTCCCAGCCTGGTTCCCTGGCCTGGGAGTCCCACTTTATTTCTGCTCTTTTTCTCCTCAATAAACTTTCTTCTTCTTCTAAACAAACCTGCCTTTGCTCGCTTGCTTGCCTGAGCGTCTGCGAAGTTCCTGCTGCGGCTTCGTGAGACACCAACCCGTGGGGGGTCTAGCGGCTGGGGCTCAGCGCTGCCCTGCAGCCTGGAATCCATTCCTGGCTGGGAGACTAGGCCTGACAATTCCGGTATCATAGACATCAGAAGTTCAGCACCAACAAAGCAAGTTCTAGTTTTAAATAAACCATAATCAGTAATTTTTTCCCAAAATCCTAAAATGCAAAATATGCCTCTTACCAAGTTCTTTTTTCACAGGACAGATTTTTTTTTTTTTAAAGGAGACAACTGTTTGATAAATATATTAAAAAGATCACGTTGGGCGCCAACCTGTTATAGGACAGGGAGAGGGGCAGCCCAAACCCCGCAAACCTGCCTATTCTAAATGGGTTCTGCCATCCGCCGCATCAACACAAAACATATGACACTTTAATGGGAAGGAACTTTAATAAAAACTAGGAAACAATACAGGTAAGGCAAAGAGTCTAGTTTCTAAATGAAGCACCCAAAGTTACCCGTCCCCTCGTGGGTAAAACTCCATCCATATGAGATCGGCCCAGAGCAAGGCCCCAAAGCCTGCCCCAAGTCTAAAGCATCTTCCAGTGGGGACCCACAGAAAAGAGTCACAAACAACCGGACAAGCCCGGAAGGAAAAGAGCAAAATCAACATCAAGATAAAAGCTGCCATTGTCACCTCCCCACGGGTCTCACCCACATCTGTGTCACCCCGTCCAGACCAAAAGACAAGCGCAGCTTCTTCACGTGTCTCTAGGCTCCATGCGCCTCCTCCAGGTCTCCTGGCTCCATCCTGCTTCCTTCCTCAGTCTCTTCTTCTGCTTCTCCTCTTCCTGCTCAGCTCCACCCTCCCTTGGGTGGGGCAGGGAAACTCCCCCTTTCCTGGGGACCACCCTGTTACAGTCGTTTGAATTTTTTTTGCAAGTAAGGATATAAGAGGAACAATTCTTTTTAAGGATATGGTCTGCTGTTGTCAGCTTAGACCACAAACCTGGATTATTATAAAAATAATGAATCAGATAATCTGCTAGTAGTGTAACAGGGTGGTCCCCAGGAAAGGGGGAGGTTCCCTGGTTTGGGCTGCCCCTCTCCCTGTCCTATAACAGTAGCAGCTGTACATTATCTTATATTTGAAGCTGCTTTTGCTGGGTTTAGAGATGGGAGAAGGGGTGATGCTGAAGCAACCTTAGAGATCAGAATCACCTAATTTTATGATGAAGTAATTTGATTCTTTTGCTAATGAAAGAATTGGATCATGTTGTTATAGAGCAACCCCGATATTAAACGGGTTCCTGGCTGTGGGTCCTCACCCGCGCGCTTTAAAGGGACTTATGAATACTCTACTACAGACACACGCAAAAGGGTTAATAAAAGGTTTATTTACAAGAGAAAAAGAAATAAGGAAAATGTACAACTCAGGGAGAAAATAGGGAAATAAAGTCTTTAATGCGTCCTACTCGATCCGACGACCTGGAAACCCAAAGTCACTCTCAGAGCTAGACGGACGCCGCGAGCTGGCCGAGGGCCCCAAAATGGAGAGAGCCCCAAAGCCCACATGTCTGCCTTTTGTATCCACCTGGCTGCTTAACCCCACCCTCAGGTCCCAGCCACCTTCCCTTGGGTGGTGATGGGATGTAGAGTTCCCAGTGTCTTTGGCTTTGGCCTGGGGTGGGGGTGGAGTCCACAAAGCCTGTATGGAATTTGCTTTGGGGCAGCCTTTTCCCCCTAACACTGGGGTGGGGGTGGAGTCCACAAAGCCTGTATGGAATTAGCTTTGGGACAGCCTTTTTCCCCTAACAATGTGAGTTGCAACCCAGAGGCTAGTGACACAAATTATCTGTAGGAGGGCTTATGCCCACCTCCACTTCACCCACCCCCATATTCTCCAGTCATCCCCCTTTACCTCTTGTCCTCAGTAAGCATGCAATCTAATAAAAAATATATATATACAGTTCACTGCTCAACCAAAGCTTACACATAAGGCCCTCTGGTATTTCCTTCCTCTGTCCAGTCAAGCACAGAAATCTTGGCATGGTAGCTGTCCACTTACAGGTACAATTTTCCTTCTGTCACCAGAGTCTAGAGTTTTACGGGCCTCAATAATGGGAGGATTTGTCAGTGTACTGTTGTTTCTCTTTATCTTCTGTGTTTATTCCTATCTGATGTGCACTTAGGGCCAATTCTGGAGATAATGTTTATTTATGTGTGTGGAATTGATATATCTCTTTATCCCTATAGACCCTAACTAGAAATTAAGTTTAATTTCTTCTTGGGAGTTTAATTATTTTGTTCTTCCTTCTTCTATTTCTTCCAGTATTAGCAACACAAGAGCTTCCAAAGTTCTAGGACTGAATGTGCTGCTTTTCCCCTTTTCTTTTTTCTTTTTTTTTTTTTTAAGATTTTTAAAATTTATTTATGCATACAAGAGCTGGGGTACAGGCCAAAGATGCGGGGGTGAGAGGATTCACCAGAGACAACAGGCAGATCGACTGAAGTACACTGCTAAGGGGAGCAGCGGGCAAGTCAGGAGAGGTCTGCTGCGCCTTGTGGGTTGCTCCCTGGCCGGCCAGGGATTGAACTTGCTGCAGAGGCTGCGGATTGCTTCATAGTGCGGTGCTTAACCCTTTGCGCCGCCAGGGAGGCCCTGCTTGTCCTCTTTTCTATCTTAGGGAGCCCTAAGAAGTTCAATATGTAAATACTTTACATACTTGTCCTCAAACAATATCTAAAATTTAACATGATGGAACTCAGCCTCTTAACTGCTGCTGTCAAATATAAACAAAGCCAGATACCAGCCAGAGTACCAAAGACAGATTTTAATCTGTAATATACTATTGCAATAGGGAGGAGGGTCAAGTGTGGACTGAATTTAAATTCAATTTGTACAGAGGTGACTATTCTAAGGAGGGCATTTACAGGGAGAATTGGGAGAAGAGAGGAGGAAGGTGGGTGGATGGGAGGGAGTTTAATAAAAGTCAGGGGAAGTGAAAAATTACAAAGGGGGGGGTCAGTGTAAATGTTGATTAGGTCAGCTGTGTCTGCTAGCTGGCAAGATCAAAGGTAGGATTTTACCTTCCCTTGGAGACTGAGAGGCCTACACTTCCTGATGATTATATTTAAAGGAGCGGCTTTCAGATCTTTTGGAAGACATTCCTAAATTGTAAGAAATGCATCTACATCTCAAAGGGAGAAAGGAAGGATTCACATTTGCAAGTCCTCTAAGAAAGGTGATCAGGGAATGGGCTAAAACAAAGAGTTGGTTCTTTTGGCAGCCTCCAGCTTTCTCAGGCAGGTACTTTAAGAAAGGTTGGGGACATGCTAGGAATGGGGCCTTGTGCCGTTCAAAACTATGTTAGTGGTAGTTTAAAACCTTGAATGTGAGGGTAGAGGGGTGGATGAAATAATTCGTGTTGAGACTCTGCAGTTTGTATAGGTCATGGTTGAGTCTCAGCAAGAGGGCTTAAAGGAGCCTGGCTAGAATTTGATAGCGGAGAGAACGTTTCTCATTGAGTAATTTTAAGACCTGTTATTTTATTAAAAAAAATTTTTTTTTACTTCACAAAGCCTCCATTTCTTTGTCTGTAAAAGAGGAAAATTAACATCTTATGCATGTGTTGGGAGGATCGAATCCAGAGCTGTGCAGTTGAAAGACACCGCTGAAAGGTTCAGCGCGGTAAAGAAAAGGAGAGCCAGGCTAAATTTCTCAAAGGGAGGGAAAGTTTATTGCGCCCCGGGCGGACCTCATGCACCCAAGGTGGGGGTCAGTGAAGCCGCGCACGTTGTTAGGGGGAAGCAGGGTTTTATAGGGTAAGGAGGGGTCAGGTGGGAAGTTGGGCTCCCACGGCGGGAAAAAGTTTGTTGGGCGGGGGGAGTTTCGTGGGGTAGGTAGAGGTTCTTTGTCTGAGAAGAGACTCGTAGGGGGAGAGGGGAGGCTCATTTTCTTAGTCCTCCAGGCAGGTTTTCCACACTCCTGCCCCCAGGTGGGCTACCTGGTGGGTTTTTGCATTCCGGCCTCCTGCATGGACCTTTCAACCGCAAACTTCACACGTCATTTTCAATGCACTCAAAGCCACAATCCTAAAAACGCCGGAAAAAAAAAAAAAAACACAACAGTAAAAATCAATGTTAGTCCTTTATTTCCCTAATATACTAAAACATTTTTTAAATTATTGGGAGATTTTACGTTGTTTTCGTCCTAAATCTTCGAAGTTCGGTGTGTATTTCACCCTTACAGCACCTCGATTCGCTCTGGACCAGGCTCATCTCAAGAATTCCAAGTCCACAAGCGACACTGCACGAGCCAACACGGGTCTAGACAGCAGGCGGACCGGCCTTCGCGGCGCGGCGCGGGCGTGTCGCAGCCAGACAGGGCGGAGCGTCGCTGAGGCGTTTTGGGCCTCGCGAGCCTCCGTAGGAGCGCGCCGGCGGCGGCGGCGCCACGTCCCCTGCGGCGGCCGGAGCGCGACCCGCTGGGCTTGGGCGCTCGGTAACTATGGCCTTTACCCTGTACTCGCTGCTGCAGGCGGCCCTGCTGTGCGTCAACGCCATCGCGGTGCTCCACGAAGAACGCTTCCTCAAGAACAGTGAGTCGGGCCCCGGGCGGGCCGAGATGGCGGCGGCGGAGCCCGGGGGCGCGGACCCGAGCCTCGCCGCGTCGGGGGATTGGCGGGGGGGGCGGAGGGGGCGACGGGCAGCCGCGGGCTCTCCCTTGGGGGCCTTTCCTTGAGGTGGCGTCGGTGGGGAGGTGGGAGGGAGCTGAGTCTCTCTCACGGGGCCAGGCTTTACTCAGCAGCGGCTGAAGGCTGTTGTGATAGCCCATCCGGCGCCGGCCGGGGGGCGGGGGGCGAGGGCGGGGGGCCCGGGACGCCCCTGCCTGCCAGAGTTAGGTTAGTGGGTAGTAGTCTGGCATGGCTCTGCGTCGCGTTTATTAGTCAGAAATCCGGGTCTGAGTTTTCAGTTGATAAGGGAGGGGCGTGGCTCGTTTGGAGCGTAGGGAATTGGAAGAATGAACTGAGAGGGTTAGGGGGCTTCCTGGGCTTTGGGGGTCAGAGGAGAGGGAAAGGTCTGGGGTTCTCATTACATCCAGCCATCACGTTCCGAGAAAAGTTTATTCAGCACAACTTTTTTTTTTTAAAGGTTTATTTATTTATGCATACAAGAGCAGGGGTACAAGCCAGAGGTGCGGGGGTGAGAGGATTCACCAGCGACAGAGTGGGGAACAGAACAGGCAAGACTGACTGAAATACACTGCTGAGGGGAGCAGTGGGTGAGACAGACAGGAGAGGTCTGCCATGCCATGTGGGTTTCTCCCTGGCCGGCCGGGGATCGAACTCGTGCTGCAGAGGTCGTGGATTGCTTCATAGTGCGGTTGCTTTACCTCTTGCGCCACCAGGGAGGCCCTATAAAGCACAACTTTTTAGGTGCCCAGGATGTGCCAGGAATTGTGCTAGAACCTAAGAATAGAGAGGCACAAGTTATGCCTACCTGCACACCAAAGTTCACCAGTCTCTGTGCCACCCTAGGCAGGCGGCTTCTTGCAATGTGAGGCAAAATTGAGGCAGGCCACTTTATGATGTGCCTCGTTTGTCACAGTATGCCAGCTATGTCTGTGTGAATCACTGAAACTCAAACCAATAAGGAAGATTGATTCGTTTCATTTATTCCTCAGGCAAGATTTATTGAGCACAAATTATATGCAAGGCCCATGTAATAGAACCTGAGATTACAGCAGTTGCCTTGCCCTTCTAATGGAAATTAATCTAAATAAAATCTGAACAAGTCACAATAACAGGTAATGCAGAATATTATGGAAGACAAGTGCAGAATGGCACTAACCTATGAATCTGGGAAAACATCTTGGAGGAGGTGTGTTTAACCCAAAACCTGATAAATGAGTAAATATTAAGTAAGTAGGTGTGAAGGGTTGGGAGAAGTTGGTAGCATTAGGAGTGCTAGCTGGTGTGAAAACTCTGAGGCAGTTGAAAATAAGGTCTTAAACAGATCTGTAACCAGATCTGTGTTTGATTTGCAAGATCTTTCTGACTACAGTGTGGAGAACAGATTGGATGGATAAAAGAGTGGATATGGGAAGCACCATTCCTAACAGGGCTGTAGATATGGTGGGTATAATATCAGTTGAGTTTGTATAAGAACAATAATAATAATAACTAACACTTAGCCAAAGTCTGTATCAAGTGCTTTACATATTTTACCCTGTGTAACTCACAACAGTCCTATGAGATAGGTACTGAGGAACCTGAAGCATAATAGAGAGTAAATTTTCAAAAGTCACACAACTAGAAAGTGACTAGGATTCAAACATAGGCATTCTTACTCAAAGAATCCATCTCTTTACCACTGTTTTATACAGGAAAGTAGGAAGGATCATCTTGTGGGTTGAATTGTATCCCACCCAAAAGATGTATTGAAGTCTTAGCCCTAGGTACCTGTGTATGTGACCTTCTTGCAAAACAGGGTCTTTGCAGGTGTAATCAATCAGGTTAAGATAAGTTATATTGAATTAGGATGCATTCTAGATCCCACCTCAAATATGTTGTCCATATAAGGAGAGAGATGGAGATGCACAGACCCACTCAAGAGGAAGCATTGTAGGGCCTCCCTGGTGGCGCAGCGGTTGAGCGCTGGGCTGTGAAGCTGCCCGCAGCCTCTGCAGCCCCGGTTCGATCCCCGGCCACCGGGGAGGGTCCCACATGGCGCGCAGACCCCTCCTGCCATGCCTGCTGCTCCCCTCAGCAGTGTCCTCCATCTGTCTGCCTGTTCTGCTACCTGCTCTGGCTCTGGTGAATTCTCTCACCCTCCCGTGCTTCTGATTGTACTCAGTGCTTGTATAAATAAAAAAATCTTTAAAAAAAAAAAAAAAGGAAGCATTGTAGCCACAAAGTCAAAGAATGCCTAGGATTACCAGTAGCTACCTGAAGCTAGGAAGAGAGATGGATGATATTATCCCTTAACGTCCCGTATGGAACCAACTTGATTTGAGATTTCTACTCTCCTGAGTTGTGAGAAAATAAATCTCTATTGCGGCAAACCACAACAAAGCGATGCTTTGTTATGATAGCCCTAGGAAATTATAAGTCAGAAGAACATAACTTGGTGTTTGCAATCAGAAATTTTTGCCATTTAAATTCATTCCTAAAATTATAGCAGCAACTCTTGGCTGGTCTTAACCATTTGTTCCTTGCTAGACCCTCTAGCTTTTGAAGTCACAAGAAAACCACAGAATTAAATCTTTCTCTTTAAACAAGCAAAGCCCTTAAAACTTTGGCCAGGTTCCTTATAAAAACAACTGAGACTCTCTAAGTAGCAGTTTGAGGGAAAGCTATTTTAGTAAAATGTAATCCCTGGAATTACATCTGGTCTTTCGCTTGTTACCTTGTATTTATTTGTGGAATATCTAAAGAAATGGTTTGCTCTCTTTAGCTAAAATTCCATTTTCTTTTTCATCCTAGTGTCATAAGAATAGAGATGAGTCTAGAATTAACTGAGAACTTGGTCAGTTAATTTCATTGTAGACCCCGTATTGTAGTTTTGTCAGAGTAGTTTAGTGTAGAAAAATGTATTTTTTCTGGGACTTGCTTCTTTAATTGTGTAAAGACATATTTAAACATCTTATTAGAACAGGCCTAAGAGAATGAAAGAGTTTTGGAAGTTATTTATGATAAAAATTGAATGGATGATCAGATAGCCCTGCATTCAGAAGCTGCCACATGTAACATGTGCAACAGTTAGTAATTAAGTGCAATAGGAGTATTTGAGGAACTGTGATGGGATATAAGGCTAGAATGTCAACTTGAGCAGCAGGCAGTGGGAATCCCCACATGATTGTGAGGTGGAAAGGTCTGACCTTTAAGGAAGAAAACTCAAGAGATTGACACAGCGAGATTTCAGAGGCATCTTAGGAAAGTCTTGAAACAGTTGTAGAGACTGTGACAGTAACCACTGCGATCTATGGTGGTTGTACAACTCAAAAAAGTGTGGACTGAGAAGGCTGTGGTACCAGCCCCAACCCAAAGGCCCTCTAGAGAAAGAATTCACCAACAAGCACTAGTAGTTGAAGCAGGCAAGGTTTTATTAGAGACTTGTCCATGAGGGAACTGGTGCTGGAAAGAATTTAGCCTGACTCTTCGAAGGGACTTAGGAGGAGATAATTGACATGTAGCTCCATAAGATAGAAAGGAGAACAGTTTTATAGCTTGCTCTGGGTTGGGGTACATTCAGGCATGCACAGATGAGTTACATTCCAACTGCACATACATGGGCTCTCAGCCTTTTCCTCCTGGAAATTGTGAGATCTAACCCTTTTTGTCTAACATGGCATCTTATGGTCAGTAGGGTGGACCAAATTGTTTGGACAGGGTGTCGGGACAGGGCCCACCACTCCAGGATATAGTAAATTGTTCAACAGGACTTCAATCAACTGGTAACTTCTTTTACCTAGATTGTTTCTTTCTTTTTTTTTTTTTTAAGATTTATTTATTTTATTTATACAAACACTGGGTATAGGCAGAAGCCTGGGAGGGTGAGAATTCACCAGAGCCAGAGCAGGGAACAGAATAGGCAGACTGACGAAATACACTCCTGAGGGGAGCAGCGGGCATGGCAGGAGAGGTCTGCAGCCATGTGGGACCCTTGCTGGTGGCCGGGGATCCAATGGCGCTGCAGAGGCTGCTGCGGGCAGCTTCACAGCCCAGCACTCAACAGCTGCACCACCAGGGGAGGTCTTACCTAGATTGTTTCTTAAGTACAATGTGAACTAAGTCTTAAAGGGTGAATAAAGATCAAAGCACATCAGCTCTGTTGTGAACTCGAATGTTAAATTAGTTTTAAAGATTTATTTTTATTTATGCATACAAGAACTGGGGTGTAGGCCAGGGTTGTGGGGCCGGGGGCAGTGAGAGGATTCACCAGAGACAGAGAGGGGAGCAGAACTTATGGATCTACTGAAATACACTACTGAGGGATACAATGGGCAAGAAAGAGAGGTCTGCTGTGCAGTGTGGGTTAGCTCCCTGGCCAGGGATCGAAGTCATGCTGCAGTGGCTGACGACAGTTTGATAGCGCTAAGAACTTTAACCACCAAGAAGGCCCTATTAAATTATTTGTAAACCATGTGTTACAGTGTTGATGTGGCAAATGAACATGAAACCTTTATTTAAACTTTATTTCAACCAAATAAAAGTTGATTTAAAAAAGTGAGATTGTTTCCTGATATTTGGTTCTTTCATATATAAAATAAATGAAGACTTGTTCTTTGTCTTCAGGTTTAAGGGTTATTATGTCAGGAATTAATTAAAGCCTGTAGTCATATGAGATTAAAAAAAAAAGTAGTCATGTGAGATATGGCAGGTGGACCTGAAATGAGGGCAAGAGAAGAGCACATTGTAGAAATGAGGACATGGATGTCTTTAGGAGAATGTGTAAGGCAATAGAAAAAGAATTAGTAGGTGTGGGTCAAGAAAGTGATGCAGAGAGTAAAAGACCCATTTACAGAGAATAAGTGGGGTAGTGGACTAAATTCCTCACCTCAAAATTGAGAAAGGAAAAGGAGTGATCAAGAGGGGAAAAGTGTGCCCTGTTGGCAGGATGAAGCATTCTTTGAAGGCCTAGCCCAGCTGTGATAGGGCTTATGTTAAATTTCCCCAAATGATGTGAATTTCAGCTATAATGTTTTTAGACAAATGTTGGGTTTTTAAAATTCTGGATTGAGCTGATTAATTAATCAACTTGACACTATGCTTTGGTTTTCTGTTCTGACCTGAAAAATGTTTTATTACTTTGGGGGGACTAATCAGGGCAGTGTAGGCTTCTTCATTGAATGGAATGCCATGGAGTAATTTAGACTAAGGTTTTTTTTGTTTTTGTTTTTTTTTTTTTTTAAGATTTATTTATTTATACAAGAACTGAGGTACAGTCAGAGGCGCGAGAGGGTGAGAGAATTCACCAGAGACAGAGGGGGGAGCAGAACAGGCAGAAGGACAGACCTGAGGGGAGCAGTGGTCAAGGCAGGAGAGGTCTGTGTGCCATGTGGGAATCTCTCTGGCTGGCTGGGAATTGAACCCACACTGCAGAGGCTGCAGACAGCTTCACAGAACGGCGCTCAACCTGCTGCACCACCTGGAAGGCCCTAGACTAAGTTTTTTTAAATAAAAGTGGAAATGAAATTTGTTCATGCTGTCGAAAGTAAACAAAATCAATATATCATAAGATATAACTCAGTATTTTAACTTTTAAGTCAAATGACTTTTGTATCTTTAACAAAAAGTAAGCTTATCTTTTAGAATATGACTAATGAAGGAGCAAGACAAGCACATAATAAATTTTAACACATCTAATCATCTTTCTATTATGCAGTTGGCTGGGGAACAGACCAGGGAATTGGTGGATTCGGAGAGGAGCCAGGAATTAAGTCTCAGCTAATGAACCTGATTCGATCTGTAAGAACTGTGATGAGAGGTAAGGAGAAAAATTAGTGTAACTAAGTTTTAATTTTGTGGTTTGATTTAAAAAGCAAAACCTCTGAGTACAAATACTATCACATTGGTTTTTGTAATGCAATTTTTTTCTTTTTAACATGACTTTACTGCTTAAAAGTGTTGGTTTCTTTCTTAGTTTGCCTTTTATTTCTAAGCCAGTTCATGCAATTCAGTGGTGTAATCATTTAACTCCTGCACCACCAAGGTGGCCTTGTTAAATTATTTTTAAACCACATGTTACAGTCAGTGCTGATGTGGCAAAAGAGCATGAAACAATTGCATGAAATCATGCATGCATCAAACTGCATGAAATCATGCAGCTCAGTGGTATAATCTGTATGTTAACCTCAGAGCTGAAAGACAATGAACTTCTTACCTCTAAAATGTGCTTTTTAAGTTGTAAAGTACTTTATAGTCTTGGAAGCCTTTCAAGAGAAAAATAAAAGTTCCATATCTACCATTCTATTGAAAAATATTTTATTTTAGACAACTTCACACTTTTTATTTAAAACCATTACAATCAGGCCATGTGCACAGGCTGTGTGTCTCCCTCTTTTATTAGCTGCTTTAATCATGGCTTTGGGTGAAATGATACATAGCTTCGTTCTTAATTTAGTGATAAAACTACTTTGGCACTTTTGAATCTTCTCTGCACTGTATTTTCTAATGCCAGGTGGTACTAGCAGTCATGAGGGTCTACTTCTGCCAGTGTGTTTGTGTTCTCAAAGCTGCACCAGCACTAGCCACTGATGTTTCACACTGAAGTAGATGTTCCATTGTGACCTTGATCCCCAGTCACACAATCCCTCTTTAAAATAAATTTTGAATTTTCTGATCCAGCACATATTTGAATGTTCGCTGTTTTGTTTTATTTTTTAAAGATTTATTTGTTTATGTATACAAGAGATGAGGTGGGGTACAGGCCAGAGATGCGAGGGGGTGAGAGGATCCACCAGAGACAGAGTGGGGAACAGAACAGGCAGACCGACGGAAATACACTGCTGAGGGGAGCAGCGGATGAGACAGGAGAGTTCTGCTTCGCCATGTGGGTTTCTCTCTGGCGGCCCGGGGATTGAACTCGTGCTGCAGAGGCTGCGGATTGCTTCATAGTGCGGTGCTTAACCCCTTGCATCACCAGGGAGGCCGTGAATGTTCGCTGTTTTAGCTACTTGCAAATGATTATGATGGCAGGTTTTTATTTTATTTTTTTTAAGATTTATTTATTCATGTAACAAGAGCTGGGGTACAGGCCAGAGATGCCAGGGGCAGAGGGAGGGCGGTGTGAGAGGATTCACCAGAGACAGAGCAGGGAACAGAACAGGCAGACCAACTGAAATACAGTGCTGAGGGACCAGCGGGCAAGACAGGAGAGCTCTGCTTCATCATGTGGGTTGCTGTATGGCCGGGGATCAAACTCATGCTGCAGAGGCTGTGGATTGCTTCATCGTGCGGTGCTTAACCCCTTGTGCCACCAGAGAGGTCCCAATGGCAGGTTTTTAGATATTTCCCTCCGTCCTTCCTAGATGCTAGTAACTTCTTTCTGATATTTCTTTTAGTAACCAACTCTTGTTTTTTTTTTTCCTTTGCAGTGCCATTGATAATAGTAAACTCAGTTGTAATTGTATTACTTTTATTGTTTGGGTGAAGATCAGTAGGGGAAATGGAGACTCAGAGGAAGAGATGCCACCAGAAGTGATTACTTCCATCATCATTGGAATATATACATCTTAACTGGTCATCCTTGCACTTGAAAAAAATGTAAAACTGACAATAAAACAAGAGTCCCTATTTATCTGATTTTTTAAATGTTGCAATTAAAATATCATTACAGAAAGATCAGATCATCAGAGGTAGTAGCTATCCAGGATTGGAATACATTTGATTGCTGACTATTAATAAAAGTTCATGCTATGGGGAACATTATTAAAGGGCATAGGACTGTCACTTCTCTGTTTTTTAGAGATTTTCTCTCAGTTCTCAGGGATAAATTTTTTTTCAAAGTTTTGAAGTTTCTTGTGACTATAATGGAAAGAGTGATTATCCTTCTAGATAAAATTTAAAGGATTTTTAAAAAGTATTTACAACACATAAAATGATAAATACATAATTTGGATAATTTTATTTTGAATTCCTTGGTTAAATGTTTTGTTGATATGTTGTCTTAGCTATGAAAAATTCAAATTTCTAGTAAAGATAGTAAATAACTATACTCTGATTTCATAACTATACTCTGATTTTAGAGAGAATTTTATAGCTGTTAGATAGTCACATGATGATAGTGATTGTGATTTTGTTTAAAGTTCTTTTCATGCACTTGCTATTTTATTAATTGGCCTGATAGGACCAAACCAGTATCTGCGTATTTTCATTGGTAGAAAAATCTATCTAAAAAAGTCTATGCCCTTTTTATAGTGATGACTTTTTAAAATCAGCATAAATATTATCCTTCAAGATTCATAAATAATCACAATGAAACTATTATATGACTTAGAAAAATTTTATTGTAAAGCAAGTATCTCTCCAAATCACCACATATCCATTTCTTGGAGACATAAAGACATTAAGTAAGGGTGTGAATTTTTTTTTTTTTAATTCTTCAGTCTATCACTAAAGCATTCATGCTGAACAAGTTTTGTTGTTTTTTTGGTCTCAGATCATCCTATATATGCTTTTTTCATAATATTCTTTTATGCAGAAAGATTATATGTAAATGTTTTTTCTGGAAATTGACAGTTTTAATATTTTAAGGGGGGGTGAAATGACATCTTTGTTTATAGAACATTTGTAAATAAAATAAATGTAAGTCAAGCATTTGTTTTTGTACCTGAGAATATACCTGTCAGTGTTAACTGAATTAATCTCATTTGTATGTAAATTTCTTGTGTTTTTTGTGGTTGAATCACTGAACACAGATTTAATGAAAGTAAGCATTCACTTCATTTTTTCAAGGAATTAACAATTGCTGACATATATCAAGAAGACTCGTGAACAACTTTTGTTCTATGATTTAAGTTACTCCTAAAACTTTGGAGCCTTGTCTGAATTAGAAATGGATCATTTCTGGGCCACTGGATTGCAGCTTAACCAAAGAAATATACCAGGGATTCTTCTTAGTTGATTACTTGGCTAATGTGAGTAACATATTTGGCACTTAGAGGTCAAATATTCTTTTTGGCCTTACAAAGAACTGGACATGAGTCCAGGTTTAAGTTACTGAACAAATTCAAAAGAAGCAATTAGTTGAGGGCACTTCTCCACAATTTGAAACAGAAAGCAAAGAAAGGCCTTAGTTAGATGCCATTTTCTTGTAAGAAAATGAGAACACATGGTATTTAGTGTCAGCGTACCCTTCACCCACCCCTGGAAAGAAGTCAGAGCAGGGCAGGTTCAGCGTATTCTGTAGGAAAGTGGTTTTAAGAAAAGTGAAGTATTGGACATCAAAATATTTCCTCTCTGAAGACCATCTACATAGTTCTAGCTTTACTGTGCCTGAAGGGAAGTATGTAGGTTTCGCAGGTTAACCTTGTTTCCCCCAGAGCAGTTGTGATTCAGTGACCATAGGACGCGTTAACTTAAGTGTATGCTTGCCTGCCCATATCATCCCCCTTAGCCATTCTCAGGATTAATAATTTGTGATCATTTTAGACTCCAAATATCCATGATGTTTATGGTCCTTACACATGCTGATGCTACTCTGTATGCTGCTCATCTGTTGTGTAGATTACCCAAATCATACCTTAATCTTTAATCTAGTACAGTAGTTTTCAAACTTCAATTGTTAATAGCAAAATCAGACTTTCAAAGGAATAACCAGAACTGTAATGCACCAATATCTAAAATGGATGGGTCGTGCCCATTCGTTCTTTGATTTTTACCAGAAGTAGGGCTAGGTCCCACTGTTCAGCCTTCATCCCCCTTGTCAAAATTTCTAAGGCACTTCCACAATACCCTGTGTTTTAAACATGGCTTGACTATTGTTTGTAAAATCCCTGCTTTAGATAGAACAAGCAGTGTGATATGTGCTCTAGGCATATGTAATCACGTGTATATATGTACTTATGAAATGATTTGAGAGAAAGCCATTTCAGTAAAGAGGAGGCAGGCTGTTCCTGATATAGCAAGCAAAATCTTTTATCATGTGACTTAAATTTCCTAAGACAGTTGGTTGCCTCATCTAGAAAACTGTTCAATAACTTTCAGAAAACAATCTGGGCCAAATAGTTATATATATTTATGTATATAATCTTTTCCAGGTCAGCTTTTGATTCTAGATGTACCTCACTCAAAGACATGTTCAGAAATAAAATGTTTTTGGTGACAAAAAAATCACTTTCTGTTTGACTTACAGCTTCAAAGTTATCAATAATAAAATGTTGTTATTAAGCAAAATGAAAGCCTTTTTGCTAAAATTGCTCTTGACCGGAATGGTCATTAGACGTCAGATGCTGTAAAACATTGTGCAAGGACCTGGAACAAATAGGGAAAGATATACAAAGGTATATTTGGTCAACTGTTTTTCAGTTCTGCTCTAGCTTCCTTTACTTCTCTACTACCTTTTTTACCCCACCTTTTAAAAAGTTTTTACCCCACCTTTTCTTTCCCAAATTCAGCCCCACCCTTTTAAGGACCCACCCCTTCCTTAGTCATCGTGCACTTTAGAAAGCAGAATCCTGAGTCTTGATGAGAAGGCTGTCGTTAGTCTCATACTATTACTCCATATCACCATGAAGGATACCATCAGTTACACAACCCAGTTGCCCAAATTTGGTACCTAGTAATTATCTTGATGCTTTTCTCTCATGTAACCAATTTTTCTTTTACCTCCTAAAGATCTCTTGGATTTGACTGCTTTGTTTCCACACATTCTAGTTTAAGCATATCTTGTAGCCCTGCAATAGTTTCTTAACTGGTCTCACATTTTGGCACTTCCATCCATTCTTTATATTACAATTAGAGTAGCATTTAGAAAAATGCATGTCTTACATTACCTACTTTAAAATTTTTCAGTGATGTTTTAATGTGATCAAAGATAGCTTCTAATTCTGAAGGGGAGAGTAGGAACAGGTTCCTTTTCCTCAACCAAGTAGGCCCTCACACAAAAGAATAAAAGACCCAAGTAAGCTCCAAACCCAGTCAGGAAGAAGCGTAGAGGGTCACTAGTCCAGAGAACAGGGTTATAACATGACACGGTGACGGCAGCCCTGGGCAGAGGGGATACTGGGTTAGGGTTACGAGGAGTCCCCCAGTCAAGGAAGGAGCAGCAGATTTGTCGTGGGGGTCTATATATGTAAACCAAAGTTTATATCCTATTGTGTCAGACTGCTCCACAAAGTTTTTCATTTAGTAGTTTTCACAGAGCGCCTAGAATGACCATCTTTGCACTCAAGTTTACTTGGATCAAAGGAAGACAAGTGTGTGAGAGGGAGTGGTGTGGGAGCTAGTACTCCCTATGTCAGCATAATGCCCCTAGGGAAGATAGGCACTGACTTAGCTCTATGACAGGCTGGTTGGAAAACATGACAGCGTAGGGTTTTGGAATAGCTAATGCAGGACTAGTGAGGTCGCTACCTGCGGCAGTGGCTAACAAAAACAGCAGTAAGTGCCAGGTATAAAATTCAAGCAGCAAACCAGGAAAGACTTCGGAGACTGGACGTTTCAAGGGCTGTATCAAGACGATTTATGACTTACCCCTCGAGAACGGGCAAGAAAGTGGTGCAATGAGGGAAGGTGGAGGCAAAGAAAGTGAACAATGGTGCTATGGAATAGGAAACAGCTACGGAGCCAAGGAGAGGGTTTCTTTTTCGTTTTTCTTCTTGCATCTAGTCCAGCAGGCTGCGCCTTGGAAAGAGCGGGTCTCAAGTGCAACTCTACTTTCTTCTCTAAGATAGTGATGGAGCAGGACTAGACCCAGTAAAAGACCAGCTGCGAACCCCGCGCGGGCGGGGCAGAAATAGACGGGATGGGGCGGGACTTCCGGTGCGGCCTGGCCCAGCTTCCGGCGCAGGCGGGGTTGCGTCCCGCTTGCTCCGGGCCCGCAGCAAGGACGCAGAGGAAGGCGCCGCTGTGCTGACTTTCCCGTGAGCGGGGCCTTAGCTGAGGACGGCGTGCGGAGCGGGTGAGGAGCCGCCCTGGGACGGACGGCCGCCGGCCCGCTTGAAGGCTGCATCTCTTTGTGAGCGGGTGAGGGGGCCCGCGGGCTGCGTGTCCCGGGCGCCCCCACCCACCCGCTGGCTCCGTTTGATCTGCCCCGCCCCTCCGCGCGGGCCCGCCCCCTCGGCCGCCCTTCTGCGCGTGCGCGAGGCGTTTCCGCCCGGGCTCTGGTTCGCGGAGTCTAGCGCGTCGCGGCTCTAATGTGTTAACCCTCGGAGCCTGGACTGGGCGACGCTGGCCTCCCTTCCGGTCAGCCTGGCCTTGCCAGCCCCGGGAACTCGGGCAGAGCCCCCTCCGCCCAGCCTGGGGGGTGGCAGGATTGGCTCTTGAGTTAGTGCTGGAAGGTTCTCGGCTACGTCCCAATTCCTGAGAACGGGTTTCCAGAGCTTAGTTCATTCAGAAATCTTCTTGCGCGTTATTAGATGGCACATGCAAAAGGCAGCACAGCCGCTTTCCTCACGGATCCAGAGTTTGGACCGGTGATGAGTGTAATAGGGGAGCTCGCTGGGGCATCCTAGCCCAGCCCTGGCAGAAAATAAGTTCGACTCAGGTATGCCAGAGGAATCAGAAATGAGAGAGTGATGCTTACCTGAGACCCAAGGCCTGAAGGAGTTGCCTGGGGAAAGGACTGGAACAATGCAGGGAGCAAAAATGGTTTCAGACAAAAGTCCAGCGATGAGGGAAGTAAAGTGTAGGACTTTGGGCGACTGCGGTGCATGGAACTTGGCTTCAGGAAAGGACAGATGAGTTGAAGTGGTAAACCACGGCCCTGTACACTAGTGTTCATTGTTGAGGTTTCATCTTGAGGGTGCTGGGAAGTCTTGGAAAAGTTTTAAGTGAAGAATAACTGAATAATAACGTTGTTGATTGAATACATACGGTGGTTCCAGACTTTTCCACTAGAAGTATATTGGTGCAAAAAGATTTGTACACGCCAAGGAGTCTAATAAACATTCTGAACAGCCCCAAGCTCCCAAGAGAAACTTTTAATTGAAATCTTTTGCTTCATCTTAAATATTTATGCAATTTTGAGTAATATGTGATGATATATCCTTTTTATGTAAAATTTTTTCTTGTGTCATCAAGTTATAATAATGTTGTATCATGGTTATACTGCTTTTTGCAGTCCTTGATATGTCTATCCATTGTGTACCCTCCCTCATTTTACACAAACACAAAAACGCACACACAACCCAGCCTTTCTACCTACAGAATACCTTCAGAGTTTGCTTTTTTTAAGTGACTGTTAGATGTCTTTCGCAAAACTCAGGTCTTGAGAGAAGCAATTTTAGGTTCCTCCATCCAAAAAGGAGAATGCTTTGTCTTCACTTTTTGTAGCCTTATCTTTTGTGATGTATGTTTTAAATTTAAAAGTCCTTAACTTTTTTTACACATCCAAATCTTTTAACTGTTTCTCTTTTTAGGTAACTGGTAATGCTATTATGGAGGAAAGCCTCCCTTTCAAGGTCACAATAAAGATCAAATGTAAAATAACATGTGAGGACTGTTACAAAAGAGGATTTTGCAACTGAGTCTGCTTAACCAGAAATCTTAATATCATTTTGTGCCTCTTCAGTTTTTTTTTCCCCACCAGATACAGTATAAAAGACAAACAGCACCAGGGAATTATTTAAAATGTTCAAACAGTTTAAGGATGGAGGTTGTTAGTACTGAGTGCGTAATGATTTTCTGGACTATATTTAGTTTTTTAATAACTATATTAAATGAGAAATGACTATAATATAACAAGTCTAATTTTTGTGAAAAATGTCTTAAAGAGTATGAAGACCATATATGTAAGTTTTTAATGATTATAAAATAAACACACACATACTCACCATCTACTTTCAGAAGACCTTAGAGATCCCCTTGTGCTCTCCTGGTTTGCGTTTTCTCTCTGTGCCCTGCAGGAGTCACTGCCCTGACTCTTGTGATAGTCATTGCCTTGCTTCTCTGTGCAGTTTTACCAAAATCTGTGTGTGCATCCCTGTTTCTGAACCTGTAATATGAAGCCATACTGTATGTAGTCTTGTCTTGCTTACCTGAAAAAAAATTCTATATAGAGTGATATAGAAGTTCAGTTTTATGTTCTCTACTATGGATATTCAGTTTTATGCACATTTATTGAAATGTTCAACATTTCATTTTTTCTTCACTAATCTGAAATACTGTTCTTGCAACATATCAAGTTTCTGTACATATAAGAGGTTCTTTTTTGGGGTTCTCTCTTCTGTTCCGTTGATCAATTTGTCTCTTTATGTGCTAGTATCACACTATCTTCAAATTACAAGACCTTATTAATCAAGTCTATATATTAGGTAAACAAGGCCACTATTTGGTTTTCTTCTTCAATCTCAGCTAAAGTATCTTGCTTATCCCTGGCCATTTTCACGGATGCATAACTTATGATTAACTTATCAAGTTCCACAAAATATTTTTTTGACTATTGATTGGAATTGCATTGAATCTCTAAATCAAAGATGCCATGAAAGCTGACAGCCTTACAATATTGAGTCTTTTAATCTATGAAAATCGTGTCTATATATTTAAGTCTTATTTTTATCTGTCAGGTTTTATAATTTTGCCTTCAAAGTGTTGACACTTTTGTAAGAAATTTCCTGGTTACTTTATATTTTATCATCCATTGCAGATAATATCTTTTTAAAATAGTTTTCTAATTATTTCTTTATATTTTATCATCCATTGCAGATAATATCTTTTCAAAATAGTTTTCTAATTATTTGCTGATGACATGGAAATGACTGATTTTTATATTAATTACTAAATAATCATGTAGTAATTGCTACTCCTACCTTGTTAACTATTTTAAATTCTTGACTTTTTGATACAATGGTGTCATCTATAAATAATGATAGTTTTGTTTTTCCTTTCCAGTCTTTATACTTTGTTTTTCTTGCTTTACTATACTAGCTGGGGTATCATTTGCAGTATTAAGTAGAAGTGGTGTGTGAAATAAAAACAAACCAAAGTCTCAGGTTTTAAGTTGGGAGGATCTGTCTCTTCAGGGGAACCCTGAGTTTTGTCTTTTGTTACCTGAAGGGGCCAACTTAAGGTCACCTAGCATAGCAGATGTTGTTGAGGCCAAGCAGGCTGCAATCTTCTGCTCATCTCCCAGTTTCTTGCTTTTATTCAGACCTATGATGGTACTAGTCTGTATAGTACTGGGGTAATGGATTCTTAACTCTGCATTTGTCAAAACTTGTAGAATTATATCACAAAGAATGGGCCTCAGTGTGTTCAAACAAACAAAAAGATGAACCCGGGTTTGGAAGATCCCAGGATGGAAAGCAAACTGTGTGACAAATGAATCTAACTGTACTGGGAATGTATTACTTAACCACTCAACCATATGAGGGCTATAGAGAATGGGGAGGCACTAACCTAAGTAGCTTTGGAAAATGACGCTTTGATTGAAGACATCTAAGGATAGATTTCCTCTAAGAAGATAGACAAAATGAACTGCACGTGAACACTGTACCTTAGTGAGTAATACGTTTCTCATGAAAACAAAAACAGTCCAGAAAGTACCTTATTAAATACCAGACATGAACAAATAAATAGATGGCATGAGCCAGGTTTCTGACTTATCTTAGAGAGAAATTAAAAATAAACAAAGAAGGCTAAATGGATGCTGTAGTTATTATATTTGAATTGGAGGCATCACTATGTATAGTTATTGTTGTATATAATCACACGCACAGATGGATAGGTGCAGAAGTAATGATAGGTATGTGTGTATACACGCATTAGGATGCATCCTTGTAGTGCCTAGTTTTTTCTGCTGAGAGGACCTAGAAACAATGACATACCAGTAGCAGAGAATACTTCCAGTATCCAGATCTTGATTTCTAAGTGCTGTTCTCTTATTAAAGGAACCAAGACTCCTCATGGAAATGGCTGATTCTAGGGCTGGGGCAGGGAACACACAGATGAGCCAGGAGCATCTTTGCAGCTGCTCAAAAGAGAAAACAAGGAAACAAAAACCAGAAGGACGGAGGCATGGAAACCAACTTGAAAGTTCTCTCAGTAGCCTAAGATAGAACAGTTTGAGGTACAAAATAGCACAGTATTGGTGTGTATCCCAAAGAATAGAATAAATATCTGTGGGTTCATACTGATTGTATAAACAAATGACTTATAGAAAAGTTACAGAAAAATTCAAATTCTATGTCAGTGCTTCTCTCTAGGGAGTAAAGCTTGGTTCCTCCTTACCCCTTCTGCCCCCATGACTCACTTCCAAAGAATATATATGGAAAAGGAAAAGAGTAAATGTGGAGAAAAGTAGTAGTGTAAAACCATTTATGACAAAATCTTTGTAAACTGACACAAGCTCTTATTGTGGTGGTAAATACATACAGCATCCAATAAATGTGAGCTGTTCTTACTTTTCTTGTTTCTCCATGGATTTCATCTGATTGCTTCTTGCTCTTACTTTTTCTGATCTGTGACCCCAGCTCATACATTTTGGGGAACCAGTGATGTAAAAGATTTGCCAATGCTTCTATTCACCTGTCCTTCAAAGTACATTATTCTCATATTTAAAAATAAGAGGAATGAATTGTTCACCAAATTGTTAAGAAATCTGAAAATAAATAGTAACTTTTTGGTAACTTCTCTTTTTCCTCTTGTAATTTTAATTTTAAAAATTGACTAAGCGTTATAAAAGTTTTATGAATCAAATTTGGATTTTTTTAATTTTTAAAACTTTTTTGATCAAAGCAGCTTAACAGTAAACAGTATCTTTCTGGCTATGAATAATATTTTCAAAGACTTACCAGTTTTTAATTGTCCATTGTTTCCTAAACTGTATTTTTAATTTCATTTGCTCTCTCCTAGGGAATGAAGGATGGCAGCACGCCGTGCATTAAAAGCTGTTTTGGTAGATCTCAATGGCACACTTCACATTGAAGATGCAGCTGTGCCAGGCGCACAGGAAGCTCTTAAAAGGCAAGCTATCCTGCAGGTTCAGCTGACAAATATGTTTATAAGTGCCATTTTACCAAGGCAGATCATTAGCTAAATGGATGGCCTTAAGATGGCATTTCACCAGCTTACCATATATACAGGAACTGCCTTGGGTTTAGCTGGAAGATGTATGTGTTGTAATATCCTCCAAACGTTGTTCTCCAAGCCTTTATTAGGTTTGGCCTTTTGATCTAGTCATTTTGGGTGGGGGGTGGTGTCTAAGTTAGTATTGTAAACTTGGGAATGAAAATTCAAGATTCTAAAATGTAGAATAAATAGTACTGGAAAAAATTACAAATGAATATTGGAATCAGGAAATGAAGCACACACATACACAAAGGCACAGTTCTGCCCAGCCTCCCCTTCATTTAAGATCTAGCATTGAGTGTGCAGCTGCTCAAATAAAATTTAATTAAGGGACTTGAAATTTTAGAATTATTTCTGTCAACTAAATTTAGTCCTTTCAAAGGTTAGAGACTTATATTTCTGATATATCAACCACGGTACCAAACACAAGTATAGATAAAAACCAAGAATACATAGTAAAATCTTTTAAAATGAACTGAATATGAGTGTTTCTTCTGATTGTACTGGAAAAAAAAAATATTAGACAGCACTACAACAGAACTAGTAATTGGTATTAGACATCTTCTTCCTAAAATAAGGAAGTTTTCGAAATCAAGAGTACTTAACATGTAATGCTTGTCATTTTCCAACCTTAAAATATTCCTGTGCTGCTATTCAGAAACTAATGACAATCACATACCAGGTGTTAGGGCCAAAGATTGACATAGACTTTGTACTCTCTCAAGAAGCCTCCTTTCCGTTTGGGGAATCATCAAATAAAGAGACTTGTATATCTGGCAAGTATCAGTTGGAAGTTATCAGTTTAATTAGGAGTTATGATGTTTGTTTCGTAGGTGGACAATATGTTACTTAAACACCCCCCAGACCCCCCCCAAAAATCAGACTCCTGACACAGTCTTTCTCTTAGGCTTCTAGGGGAAAGGATGTCTTTTGATTTGCATTCCTGTTGGACAGGAGTTTTTGCTGCTTTAAAGATGAGCTCTCACTTTTGGATCAAAAGGAAAATCTTTTATTTCTGGTGGAGAACAAATGACATCTCTCAGTAGCTCTGGCGTCTGTGAGCCTGTTATTTTAAAGGGGCAGGAGCCTGCAGATTGTTTCCTTACTGGCCCTGGTAGATTTCTACCTGAGAGAAATCACGGTGCTGTCCTGCTGGATTTGATTTCTAGAGAAATAGACTAAGGGAAGTTTAGGGGCTAATAAAAAGAAAAGTTTTGGTTTTCTTAAATAGACACTAAATGTGGTAATTTCAGTGGTGGTATTTACTGATATTTAGGATAATAATTATAGCAAAGTAATCACTTTCTTTTGAGAAATAAACCATCAAATTTAATGTGTTCTTTAGAAAAGTTACCATAAGGATATGATAGATTAATCATGACTATAGTGCACTATTTAATCATACAAATTTACTTAATGTTCTTTGGTTGAATACTTACAAAATCTCTTTTCTGCTTTATTTGCTTGTTTATTTTAAATAGTGGTTAGTGATTTTACGCCTTGTGTCCATTTGGAGTAGGCATAAAATAAAAAGCCACAGGGTATTAGGAAATTTTAAATTGTAGTTAAATTAAAACTTTTTTAGATTTTTTTTTTAAAGATTTATTTATTTATGCATACAAGAGCTGGGGTACAAGGCCAGAGGTGTGGGGGGGGGGTGAGAGGATTCACCACAGAGTGGGGAACAGAACAGTCAGATTGACTGAAGTACATTGCTGAGGGGAGCAGCGGGCGAGACAGGAGAGGTCTGCTGCGCCATGTGGGTTTCTCCCTGGCCAGCTGGAGATCGAACTGGTGTTGCAGAGGCTGTGGATTGCTTCATAGTGTGGTGCATATCTCCTTGTGCCACCAGGGAGGCCCTGTTTTTTAGATTTTAGATTAAAACTAACTATAGGACCAAGAAAATAATTTTTCATTTTTGAAGAAAGGTGTGCTGTCATAATTCTTTCCATAAGATCTGATTGCTAGTTTAGATTTCAGAAGCAATCATGGAATCAAAATGGTACCATAGATAAGTAGTTCAGGGGAAACACATTTCTATTTGAAAAAATAGAATGTTTCTTTGAGCTGCCCAGATAGTTTCTGTTTACAAACATAGTAACACATAAGGGCTCAGTCACTCTCAAGTTGACTGAGAAAAAGGAAAAACAGGTTCTCAGGTTATCCTCTCATTCTTAACATAGGAGCCCAGACCCTATACCAGAACATCGATGGGAGCTCTTGCCTCAGCTCTGCTTCTACCCAACTGTATAAAGCTAAGGAGCCACTTAACTACTCTTAGCCTCTGTTTTCTCATCTTTAAAACAGACAGTTGTATTAGTAGCTAATCTCTAAGATAACTCACCTCTGCATATTCTGTGCATATAGTGATGACTAACTTTTGTTTTTTTTCAACTTCTTACTAAAACCCTGCAGTAAAATACAGCTAAAGTATAATGGGCCCTCAAAAAGGTAGACATAGCTTTTACAATTTGACTTTTCAGCCTATGGAGATCAAGTGACTCACAGTATTGGGATAGTTTGTAGGCAATTCTGGGTAAATAACAAAAAACTTACTGGCAGTAAAAACATTTACTCAGTGACTGAGCCTTCATTTTCTAACCTTTTGTAGGTGCTACCAGATTAGGAGGTGTTATGGGGCTGGATTGTAAAAGCTACCTGTTGACACCTGAATTTTACTTTTTCAGGTTACGTGGTGCTTCTCTAATGGTTAGGTTTGTTACCAATACAACCAAAGAGAGCAAGCAGGACCTTTTGGAAAGGTTGAAAAAATTGGAGTTTGATATCTCTGAAGATGAAATATTCACTTCCCTAACTGCAGCCAGAAACTTAGTAGAACAGAAGCAAGTTCGGCCCATGCTGCTAGTTGATGATCGAGCACTGCCTGATTTCAAAGGTAGAGGACATTTGAAAAGACTTCAAAATTTGTTCTGCTTATCATTATTAAAACTGAATATTTAGAAGTATGTACTCATATTTTCTCCTCTTAGTAATGAAATAGTCAACAGATAGTTTGAATCTAAATTGGTGTTTCTCAGATTTATTTATTTTTTTTAAAAAACTTTTTTTAAAAAAAATATTTATTTATTTATTTATATAAGCACCTTTATTTATACAGTCAGAAGCGCAGAAGGGCGAGAGAATTCACCAGAGCCAGAGCAGGGAGCAGAGCAGGCAGAAGGACCGAAGTACACTGCTGAGGGGAGCAGTGGGTGGCAGGAGAGGTCTGCGCACCATGTGGGACCCTCCTCCAGTGGCCAGGGAGCAGCAGGGGATCAAACCGGCACTGCAGAGGCTGCGTGCAGCTTCGCAACCCAGCGCTCAACTGCTGCGCCACCGGGGAGGCCCTCAGATTTATTTTTGACTGCACCCCACAATAACTGAAATATATTACATGGTAACCCCGTACATGCATGTATGTGTGTGATTATATAAGTTAAGCAATATTTTTACTGTATGAGAGGTATTGCCATTTATATTTGATTCACTTAATTGCTTGATTTTAATGCTGTTTAGAACCCTTCAAATTAAGTTTCACAGTCTACTATGAATTATGACCCGCAGATTGAAAACTATAGGTCCAAATTACAGTAGTTCTCCCTTACCTCCATGTATGGCTTTGCTTTCTGAGATTTCACTTATCCACAGGCAACCACAGTCTAAAAATACTATGTACAATAAGATATTGTAGGAGAGACCATATTCACAAAACTCACTATATCACATTGCTGGAGCTCTACTTTATTATTAATTATTGTTGATTTCTTACTATGTTTAACATACTTTATTACTTTATCATAGGTATTTATATATAGGGTTTGGTACGATCCACCATTTCAGGCATCTACTGGGGGTCTGAAACATAGCCCCTAGAGATAATTGGGGACTACTGAGTTTTGAGAATTATAATTAATCTGAGAGCCAGGATATTAATTTGATGAAATGATAAAAGATCTCCTTTTTAAAAAAGAGATTCCATTCTGTATCTTGTGAAGTTTTTGCAATGACCTTGAATTCTTTTCAATCGAGAGAAAATAAAGCTTTTTTCTCTTTGGAAAAATTAACAGACTCTGAAAAATTCTCCTAGTTTTATGAAGCTTTGCCATGTTGCTTCTTTTTGTAGATGATACTCAGAATGGAACAACACAATGTAGAAAAATGGGCATAAATAAACCATGTGATGGATGGCCTTACACAAATGATAGAGAAATTCTACATGGTTATATCTCTGTCTCGATGAGCAGAATCTCAAAATTCAGACTGTAAGGAACTATACTAATAAGAATTACTATTTGTAAGGAATAAACCAATTTTGACTGAATTAAACAAAATAAATTTATTAAAAGGATATGACTGCTGGGGCCTCCCCAGTGGCGTAGCGGTTGAGCGCTGGGTTGCAAAGCTGCTCGCAGCTTCTGCAGCGCTGGTTCGATCCCCAGCCGCCAGGCGAGGGTCCCACATGGTGCACGGACCTCTCCTGCCTCCCACTGCTCCCCTCAGCAGTGTACTTTGTCACTCTGCCTGTTCTGCTCTCCACTCTGGCTCTGGTGAATTCTCTTACCCTCCCGTGCGTCTGACTGTACCCAGTGCTTGTATGTATAAATAAATAAATCTTTAAAAAAAAAAAAGGATATGACTGCTGATAGGAATATAAAATGGACAAGTTCTCTAGAGGGGAATTTGGCAATTGCTTGCAAAATTGCATATGAAGCAGTATTACCACTGGCAGGAATCCCATCTCCATGTTATAGTTAGAAAAAAATACAGTGACATATGAACAGTTATTTGTTATGACCTTATTTATAATAAAAGACTGGAAGCAGCCTGAATGTACATTGAAGGGAATAACTAATTAAACTATGTTATGGCCACAAAAGGAATGCTTTGTAGATGGAAAATAAGCAATGATAAAGAATTCTATCTCCTGATAAGATGTGATCTTCATAGGCTATATTAAGAGGAAAAAGTAAGGTACAGAAAATCTTACCCATTTTGTGTGTAAGAAAATGAGCAGGAAGTAGAAATACATATTTATTTCCTATATTTTTTAAAAGGAAACTAAAGAAGGATAAAAGAAAAACTAATAAATATGGTTATCTAAAAGGTGGAAGAGTAGAGGAAAGGGTCCAGAAAGGGGGTTTCTCTAAAAGTGCTTTGTTATATAGTTTTGACTTTGGAAACATAAATGAACAATCTCTGAAAACAAAGTGAAAAAATTAACTACATAAAATTGGTGACATAACCACTCAGAGAAAAGAATTATTTCAAATGACTGAAATTGTATTTTGTTTGTTCATTCATGGTGGGACAGAGTCTAAGTACAAAAGAATGCCAAAAAAATCTTTAACTGCTTTCTCATCTTTGTGTTATTAGTAATATTGGTATTGTTATTTTTGAATTATAGATATATGATAGGATAAAACAAAGTAGTATATGCTAGGATTGTTAGGATTCAAAATTTAAAATGTTAACAAAAAGAAATACAAGTATAAAAATCAATTCAAAGCCATGTATATTAATTTTGTATTGAAAATCTCTTTATTAACTGTCTTGTTCTCTTAAAAAGCATAATCGTTATTTAGATTTTCCCCTTGAAAAGGCCTATAAGTAATGACAACCCAGTGCTCAGACTATCCTTTGCTCCTTTCCTTCTTTGGAGAAATGGCTGATTCCAGATCTGGGCAGGCATTATGTAATATGAATCTGGGGTAACTAGTTGTGTTAGCAAGGAAACTATTGAAGACTAATGATGTGATTTGTAAAGGACACTGGGGCCAATTTGAAGAGATAATTTGAGCATCAAAAAGGATAATGATTGCAGTGTGTGTGTGTGTGTGTATGTATAAAAATGTTAAAAGTTCAAAATGGTCCTCATCCCCACAAAACTCTGGTCACCATGGTACTTTGTTAGGGCAGTAACTCATTATTCCAAAAAATGGATAAATTAAGGGAGTAAAGCAAGCTTTTATCCACCCTTTCCTGTTCGAACTGACTGTTAAGAGTAACCAAATATATAAAGGTAAAATATTTAAAAGAATTCCAGTCTAGTAAATGCAAGAGGAATGAAAAATTAGAAAATAACCATTTGGCAAATCCTAATGAAATAGGCGGCAGCATCAATAGTTTTATTTTTTTCTCAAGTTTTTTTGACCTGCCAGTTGTTTATGTACCAATATAATTTGGGGTGTGCAGCTTCACACCCCATAAATGCACATGCTTCACTCACCCCCACCAAAGCTCCAATGCCAGTGCCCTATGGCTGTCCCTCCCTTGACCTTTCCCCCATTGTGCACTCTGGTAACCACAACGGTATTAACCAAAAACCGGGCAACCAGAAATAATTAGAAATGCATTCTCTAACCACTGTGCTTATGTTTCTGGGTTAGCTGGAATTCTACAAAATGATTTTTTTAATCAGATTTTTTCCTTTTGATTTTATTTGATGAAGATTAAGATTGTTGTATCAACAGTGATCTGGATTGGGGTATATAAGCAGAGACTCTGATATAAAGAAAATATTTGTCAGTTTTCATGAAAATACCCAAAATTGATAGATGTTTGAAAGGAATGGCGATATCTTTGCTGATGTTTAATATATTTGCTAGTGGTTAATGGAGATAATAAACAGAACTTGAAAAATTCCAACTTTTATTATAGTCAACCATTTAATTTTCTTTCTTTAATAAATTTTATTACTCAATAATCATGGCTGCTGGTGAGGAGAAAATTGGAAGTCTTGATCTGTTTTTCCTATTCTCCTCAAGTTTTGGTGGAATTGGTAATGAAAATGCTAAGAGGCAAATAGAAATTGATGTATAGATAATCCACAGAACTTTTAATCAGACTTAGTAACTGTGATAGTGGATTACTTGTTTGGTTGTCATAGCTGTTGTCATGTACAAATATCTTTAAAACCTGCTTAAATTGTAATATTTGTGAAATTAAAAATAAATTAGGCATTATGCAGAAAACTGTAGGATCTCCAGTGCATTCCATATTTATCATGAAGGTGTTAACCTCAACTGTGTCAATTAAAGAGTCTTAATTTCCCTTGTCTCTTAGGTTTCTATCCCCTCATCAGTTGCTATTGATCTGATAACTCATGGCTGTTCTTGTTGATTGTAATTAGTAAAGCTTTTTGAAGTTAGAAATTGCTCCTTGTTTGAGAACATCAGGTTACAAGTTTCAATTCAAATCTTCTAGTTACTGAGTAGCTGTAAGACCATGCAAAAGAAATGTGTTAAAATACTAGGAGATCTTTTTCTTCAGTATCTTACACTATTTCCACTGGCAGGGTAATCTCTTATACCTCAGATTATGGTTATAGCAAACATTTGCATTTGCTTGACTAAAACTACATTATGAAATGTGACATTATTTTTAATTGCATTTTCAACAATTGTATGGTTACCATTCCCAGGTCTACAAACAAATGATCCTAATGCAGTGGTCATAGGATTGGCACCAGAACATTTTCATTATCAAATTCTGAATCAGGCATTCCAGTAAGTATTTATTTTTCATCATCCGATCATATATTCTACTTACCTTCTTGAATCTTTGTCATACAAGGTTATGAAAATCCAGATGTACTCTTAGACTCAGTGTTTTTCTCCCCTCCTGAACCCAGTCGTCGATCAGGTCATTTTTGGGCTACCTGAATCTTTTTTCTCTCAGGCCACCTAGATTGTATGTGAGCACAGACATCTTCTAGATCAGTACCAAATAATATTTATTACTGTTGTGCATTTTTTCCCTAAATGAGCAATTTGTTAAAATATTGTCATCATTGGGGTTTTTCTGGTTTATAGAATCCATATTCTGGAGGGAAACTCATAATAAAATGGCACCTCTCAAAGCTCAGAGTTTTCTCTCTTATTGTCTTTGCTGGTTTTCCACTGACCATGCTAATTTAATCTCTGATGGAAAAATTGCCTCCAGGCTAATACATCCGAAAAGGGGAATGTGTATCTTCCTCCCATGGGAATACAAAGCATGGAGGTGAAAGCTGACACATTTGGCCGTGCTTTCAAAAAAATCATACAGTAAGTGAATCTGATATTGTGAAGTAGAGTAGTAAGTAGAGTAGTGGCAGTAGGGATGAAGAAAACCAGATTCAGGCAGCGCCACCATGATCTGATGGGTGATCAGGTTTAGGAGTTGAGAGGAGCAGTAAGTCTAAGAGGACATCCAGATTTCTAGCCTGAGTTTATTTGATAGAAACACTTTCTGGGCCTCCCCGGTGGCGCAGCGGTTGAGCGCTGGGTTGCGAAGCTGCCCGCTGCCTCTGCAGCGCCGGTTCGATCCCCGGCTGCTCCCCGGCCACCGGAGGAGGGTCCCACATGGCGCGCAGACCTCTCCTGCCGCCCGCTGCTCCCCTCAGCAGTGTACTTCGGTCCTTCTGCCTGCTCTGCTCCCCGCTCTGGCTCTGGTGAATTCTCTCACCCTCCCACGCTTCTGACTGTACCCAGTGCTTGTATAAATAAATAAAATAAATCTTTAAAAAAAAAAAAAAAAAAAGAAACACTTTCTGTTTGGGGTCAGGATATAATAAGCTTAGGTTGGAGTTATTTTAGCTGTGGAATAGTTAAGTGGAATTGTCCTTATGTTGCTGGTAGAAATTGGGAGAAATATTTAAAATCTTACAAATGTTCAGTTGTGTATGTATTTTATATAAACTTTTTGCTGCTGTTCTCCAAAGTAAGATTGTATGCAGATTCTTGCACTTCTTAAAATAAATTGCATCAGAATTTACCTGCAGATCTGATCAGGATTAAGTTTGTGAGTTTTTTCTTTTTTTTTTTTTTTTTAATTATTGTTATTTACTTACAAAATTTTATTTAACTTTTTAAAATACCAACATAACAGTCATGGTTACATGTTACATTTTTATATGGTTACATGTTAAATTTTATTTTAATTTGGAAGAATGTAAAAATGAGAATTGGAAATCTACTTCCAAATTCTAGTTACCTTTGCATATTATATAAACCATAAAAGTGGAATGTGCTATACCTGAAAATTTGAAACAATGTTCTTTTAAAGTTTAGCATATGTTTCATATAATTATAATAATTTTAGTTTTTGTTTGTTTTAAAATAGAATTTGTTTAACATAATTGTAATATAATCAATATACTTAATATTTTAAAATATTTAATGTATACTTAAAATAGGTATATTTTACTTTTGCTTCCATATTAATGCACACACCATACATTTTTGTGTGTGATTTTGTTATATATTTTATGACTATGCAAACATTTACTTAACCATTATACGATAAATGGATAGTCTATTTCCTTTCTTACTCACAGTGTAACTGTGTTACATATAATCTTGATTCCTGAAAGTAGAATTAGTAGGTCAAAGAGTTGTGCATTTGTTAAATTTAAATTAGGTAAAAAACATTGTCCCCAAATTTAAACCTGATTTACATTCCCATATACGGTGTATAAAAGTGCCTTTTTCTCCTATACCAATAGACTTTTACCATTACCAAACTGAAAAGTATTTGTAATATGATAGAAGAAAAACAATGCTTCATTGTTTTTATTTGTATTTATCTAATTTTAAATGAGTTAAATTTTTTATATAATTTGGGACCATATGTATTACTATTTCAATAAATTTTATGTTATAATCCTTTGCCTATTTATCTTTTTTTTTTTTAATATTAAATTTTATTTTTATATTCCCCCATACAATTGCAAACGCCCCATTCTGACCCCAATCCTTCCCCTCCCGCCCCCCACCCCCCAAAAAGTGTCTCTGGTTCATAGTTTTTTGTTGATTTTGATTTTCACTTTCTTATATTCATTTTCCTGGTCCCTTATTTAAGTTTTCTAGATTCCTGCTATGAGTGAGACCATCCGGTATTTTTCCTTTTCTTTTTGGCTTATTTCGCTGAGCATGATCCCTTCCAGCGCCATCCATGTTGCTGCAAATTGCATGTGTTTATCTTTTTTGAATGCTGAGTAATATTCCATGGTATATATGTACCACATCTTCTTGATCCAGTCATCTATTTTTGGGCATTTGGGTTGTTTCCAAAGCTTAGCTATTGTAAACAGTGCTGCTATAAACATAGGGGTGCAGGTGCTCTTTGGAATTGATGTTTCTGTGTCCTTTGGGTAAATACCTAGGAGTGGAATTGCTGGATCATATGGAAGCTCTATGTTTAGTAGGTCCAGAAATCTCCACACAGCTCTCCATAGTGGTTGGACCAGTTTGCACTCCCACCAACAGTGCAGAAGAGTTCCTTTTTCTCCACACCCTCGCCAACATTTGTTGTTGCTAGTTTTTTTAATATGTGCCATTCTCACTGGTGTGAGATGGTATCTCATGGTAGTTTTGATTTGCATTTCCCTGATTACAAGTGATGTTGAACATTTTTTCATATGCCTGTTGGCCATTTGCATTTCCTCTTCAGAGAAGTTTCTTTTTAGCTCTTCTGCCCATTTTTTGACTGGATTATTTTCTTTGTTGTTGCTGAGTCTCATCAGCTCTTTGCAGATTTTTGTGATCAGTCCTTTATCATTAGTGTTGTGTGCAAAAATGTTCTCCCAGTTGGTGGGGTTTCTCTTTGTTTTTGTTATTGTCTCTTTTGCTGTGCAGAAGCTCTTTAATTTGATGTAGTCCCAGCTGTTTATCTTTGTCTTCACTATCACTGCTTTGGGTGATGTGTCTGTAAAGATGTCTTTGATGTGCAAATCCCGTAGTGTTTCGCCTATATTTCCTTCTATGTAAGTTTGTGAGTTTTTTCCTTGGATTTTTCATCTTGCTGTTTACTTCTTGTCAAACCATTAAACAATATAATTTGCCTTTGAATTTGTGACAAGTAGTTCAAAATATGGCATAGATACATTGAAGTAGACTTAAAGTTTTTTTTTTTAATTTTTTACAAAAAGATTTATTTATTTATGCATGTAAGAACTGGGATACAGGCCAGAAGCGTGGGGGGGGGGTGGCGGGGTGAGGATTCACCAGAGACAAAGTGGGGAGCAGAACAGGCAGACTGACCGAAATATACTGCTAAGGGGAGCAGCATGCAAGTCAGGTGAGATCCGCTGTGCCATGTGGGTAGCTCCCTGGCCGGAGATCGAACTCGTGCCGCAGTGGCTGCAGATAGCTTCATAGGTTGTGTCTTAATCCCTTGCGCCACCAGGGAGGCTCCTAGACTTAAAGTTTTTTAATAACTTGATAAATTTTGGCATTTAAGTAAGAATGCTATAAAAACATTGTTTTCTTACCAGTACAAAATTCTGAAGCTTCAGCCTATCTTGTTCTTGATGTAGAATTCATTTCTCTATGTATGTGTCCTAGAATCAGCATGATCATAGGAAACTTTAAATCTCACCACAGGATTTACATTATTTGGTGTTGATCTTGAAAATGACTGTCCTTGTGTACAATACATGTGGCCAGAAATAGCACCTTCCCTTCCCCACTTCCACCCCCATTTGTGCACATTGATTTTAGATCCTTGGTTAATGGAAACTATGGGCACTCAGTCACTGTGACAGTCAAGTCTTTGTTTAATAGGAACATAATCATCATTGCTAAGTATCTCTTTACTTAGTTTTTTCTGGATACTCATAGCTGTGCAAGATTGTATGAAGAGTACTTTGGGTTGTATGCTATTAACATTTATTTTGTGTCACCTGCTTCAGTTATCCTACTTTAGTGTTGACAGGGAGGGTGTAGGGGACAGGTTATCTCACCTGCTCCTTGTACATAAAGTTTACAACTATACTAAAAATGGTTTTCATTTAAGTAGAGCACCTGCTATTATGTCTTACTCCAAATTGACCCCTCCTACCTTTTATTTATTTCATTAACCACAGAATTCAAGGAAAAGGTATTGATTGATTTTAGCTGGTAATTTGGGAAGGACATATTTAATAGGAAGTTGGGAGGTCTCTGTCTTAGATTAATACTAGACTTAGGGTAATAAAAATATATGTTGGCATAATACTTCGTAATTGCTCGGATGCTGTCTAATTAGTACACTTCCCTAACCATATTGATTTTTTTAAACACCACATTTTAAAGCATTACAGTGCATTTATAGGTCAACTCTAATTTCACAAATGCACTTAACAGCTGGGTGGAGAGTTAACAGAAGGATTTTAGGTCTTGCCCTTCTTTGCATATTTATGTCTCCACAGAGACCATGCCTTCCAACCAATGACTGCAGCTGTTTGTATTGTAAATGGAAAATACAGACATCTCAAATGAACCACCGATTAGTTAAATTACTATTCAGGTTGATAATGAGAATAAACATTGTATTTTAAATCCCATTGCATAGCTGTCTTGAATACCAGCTTTAGGGGCATATTGTCCTCAGGCAGATGCATCAGCCTTCCACATTACACTGCCTCTTATTTACTGTGTGGGTATGCCCCCCAAAATGCATAGTACAATCTGTCTACAAATATGTCTCAGATGGCTGAATGAAATTGAGAACATTGAATTTTGAAGAATTGATTTGGGGCAAGAATATGAACTAATTACAAGGAATAGACATGATTTAAGTTTGGATTATGTAAGTTATTCAAGTCCTAAGAGCCACTGGTGACTTTGTTCCTTTTACCTACTACTAGAAGATATAAAGAATAATATAATGAAGACCCATACACCAGTCAGCTAGTTTAAGAAAGAGATTATCAAGACATTTGATACCCCCAGTTTTATCACCCAAGATCGAAACGTAATTGGGATAGAAATTTTGTTTATCATTCTCTTACATTTTTATTCTTATAACACGTATGTGTGTAGCCCTAGAGAGTATATAGTATTTTGCATGTTTTATACTTTATGCATTTATCAATTTGTTTTTTTCCTCAATAATATTGCATGATTCACCAATGTGAATGTCCATAGCTCTAGTTTAATTGTTTTCACAGCTTTAGTACTGGCATATAGCAGGGTCTTTTTTCGTCTTCTGACCTAGTTAGAAACCTAAAGCTTGAGCATTTTAGTAATAGACCAATTATAATCAAATTTGATGATCTCTGTTAGGAGAAAGTCCACCTTGGCAGGCACATCACTTAATAATCTAACTTAAACTTAGTATTAACAAAACTAATAATATCTAAACACAAAAGTGTTCTGTCTTCTTAGTGAAAAATTTTTAATGTTCAAAAAAGAGAAAAGAACCTGTAGTTCTTTCACCTCGCTAGTTGATTTATTTCTATGTACATATATATTTAGACAAAAAATAGAATGTACATATAATATATGTACTGTGTGGTGACTTGTTTAAAAAAACCCAACAGTATATTGTTCATGTTTTTCCATACTGTTGAATATTATTCTAAAATATGTTTGATTTTAAGTCAGAAATCACTGTAATAAGTGTAATAAATATGTAGCCCTGCTTCCTGTTGGTTATTTCCAGTTTTCTGAAGGTAGTTTTAAGAAACTTCTGACAACACATTTGTTAAGCAATGTTTATGTTTGTTCCTTTGTGGACTTCTGGTGAGTCCAAACCTGGGACGCGACGGTGAAGGAAATCAGACATGGGGGACTGTCATGTCCAGCATGCAGCAAATCTTTATTGTCTTAGTGCTCATTATATACTATTTTAATTGTAGCAGGTGTAACACCAAAGCATACCACATAATGATAACATGTATGAATGATTAGTCTATTTTCTTACTATTATCTATTTACTTCAGACAGTAGGGTACCAGGCACTTAGTTCTCACACACATAATCTTATCGCCTCCTAGCCAGAGCCTGGGAAGTTCGCTCATTATTTTGTTGTTGTTAAACTGTGGAGATGTATGCAGTTCACTTCCAGGCTCTCAACACCAAGTCCTGTCACTCAGAGGTTTTCCTCCGAGACGCATGTGTTTTCACATGCCTTAGAGACTCGGGTCAAGGCCCTTTTGCTCACTACGCAGGGTGGCCGCCTCCAACATTCCTTGAGATTTTTTTCTATAGTTCTTGGATCAAAAGAATTTGCGGGAGGTGGGAACTGCATGGAGTTGCTTAACTTAGGAAAAGTTTAAGGTTTTTTCTACTTTAGAGGCAACAGTTCTGCAGCTTCTAGAGGAGCTAAATGTCATTATAGGGCCTCCCTGGTGGCACAGTGGTTGAGCGCTGGGTTGCGAAGCTGCCCGTGGCCTCTGCGGTGCCGGTTCGATCCCCGGCTGCTCCCCGGCCACCAGGGGAGGGTCCCACATGGCGTGCAGACCTCTCCTGCTGCCCGCTGCTCCCCTCAGCAGTGTCCTTCGGTCCTTCTGCCTGCTCTGCTCTCCCCTCTGGCTCTGGTGAATTCTCTCACCCTCCCGCGCTTCTGACTGTACCCAGTGCATGTATAAACAAAAACAAACAAACAAATAAATGAATAAAATACGTGCCTCTTTAAAAAAAAAAAAAATGTCATTATAAAGTGTCTTTATATCTGAAGATAAGTAACATTACATCACAACTTTCGCATTTAAGCACAGAGGTTGGAGGCTGCTTACCAGTAATGGTTTGAAGTTTTATTAATGACTTCTTTCCTGTAATTGTTACAAAGAATAAAAATCCTCCAAAAGGATCTTAGCGATGTCCAGGAATGAGTAGTTTTGTTCTCTAGAAGCAAATTCTTATTACCGTAAATGATTTCTGTTGCTTTTTTACCCCCATCTCCTAAAGAAAAACAGAAACAAGTTTACTCCAATATAGTCAATTCCTCAGAAAGGGAAAAAGAGAAAAGGGTGGAGGTGGGGAGAGGGAGAAATCAGCAATAGTAGCTCTAGTTATCACTGCAGTAGTACCATAACTCCTGACTCTTTTCTAATTATTTAGAGCCACTTGTATGAGGAATTCAGAACAGTGTGTCAGCAGGCCTTATATTAGAAGTATGTCTGTAGGATTTCTCCATTTGAAAGGGCTACCTGCTATTCAGTCTTTTAAATTAAAGTCCAGACTAAAAAAGTAAAACACTCTGGAGGTGAAAATATTTAAGACTGGAGAACTTGAGTTATTTAAATCGTTCTGTTAGTATATACAGAAGAACTTTTACATGCCAATTGGAAAGTCATAGAATATGTAATTGAGTCAAAATTTCAGGTGACTATTCAAAGCCACATAAATATATTATGAATGATTTTTTAAGATTTATTTTTATTTATTTATGCATACAAGAACTGGGGTATAGGCCAGAGGAGCGGGGAGTGAGAAGATTCACCTGTGATAGTTTGGGGAGCAGAACAGGTGGATCTACTGAAATACACTGCTGAGGGGGACAGTAGGCAAGACAAGAGAGGTCTGCCTCACCATGTGGGTTAACTCCCTGGGGATCGAACTCATGCCACAATGGGTGGTAATAGCTTAATAGCGCTGAGACTTTAACCCCTGCGCCACCAGGGAGGCACCTGTGAATGATTTTTAAAAAAAAAAAACTGATGTATAACATGCACGGTAAGGTACATATACAGATTGTCGATATATAGCTCAATGCAATTTTACTGTGTAACCCCCACTCTGATCAAGTTATAGGACATTTCTAACACCCTAGAATGTTCCCTGTCCCAGTCAGTGCCACCCATTCCTCAAGGTAACCACTACTCTGATTTCTTCCTTATAGCCAGTTTTTGATCTTCATCTGAATGAAATCATGCAATTGCAGTATTTTTGTCAGTTTGAGGTTTATCCAAGTTGTTGAATGTAACAGTACTTTGCTTTTGTTTTTTTTCCTTTGTATATTTTTTGTTTAGCAGTCTGGGGTATGAATATTCCACAATTTATTTATTCCACACTTAATGGGCATTTGGGTTGTTTCCAATTTTGAATGTTTTGAATAAAACTGCTATGAACATTCTTCTACATGTCTTTTGGGGCATATTTGCAGTCATTTCTCTTGGGTCTCTATCTCGAAGTGAAATTACTGTGTAATAGGATAAGCACTTGTTTCGCTTTAGTAACTATTACTAAACCATTTTCCAAAGTGATTGTACCAAGTCACACATTCCCTCCCCACATTCTCACCAGTCTCTTGCCATATTCTGTGTAATTACAGCCATTCTGCTTGGTGTATATAGTGGTATCTTACTGAGTTTCAGTTTGTATTTCTCTGATGAGTAATGTTGAAACCTTTTTGTGTACTAATTGGCCATTGGATAACTTCTTTTATGCTGTGTACATGCAAAATCTTTTTACCTTTTCTGATTGGATTGTATTTTTCTTACTAATTTGTAGGAGCTTGTTGATGATGATACTCAAGTCTTTAGTTGATACATGTCCAGCAGATACCTTAGCCTATCTGTGATTTGCCTTTTCACTCTCTTAATAGTATGAGAACATGATGTTCTTAATTTTAGTGAAGTTTGCTTTGTCATTATTTCTGTACCCACCCCATGGTCTTGAAGATATTCTTCTGTGTTTTCATTTGCAAGCTTTATTGTTTTTCTCTAGCAATTAGGTGAATGAATTTTTATAAATTGGGTGAGGTGAAAGTTTGGGTTTTTTTCCCTATGTAGATTTCCAGTTTCAGCAACGTTTATTGCATTTTTCCCTCACAGAATTGCAGTGGTGCTTTTGATATTAATCAAGTAATATTCTCTCTCTCTCTCTTTATATGTGTATCTCTTTCTAGATTCTTTATCTATACTTGTGCCATTCCACAGTTTTGAATACAATAGCTGTATAATTAGGCTTAATGTCTGGCAATCTACAGCCTTCCACTTTGGTCTTCTTTAAGATTGCTATTCTGGATCCTTTGTCTTGCCTATAAATTTAGGAATCAACTTGTCAATTTCCTAAAAAAAAAAAAAAAAAAAAAACACCTGAATTTGATTGGTACTATATTAAATCTATGGATTTGGATGGAATTTATATCTGAACAATAATGTGTCCTCTAGTTTATGAAAATGAAATGTATCTCCATTTATTTAGGTTTTATTTTTACATTGTCAGAGTATGGCCTTTAATTCATGTTGTTTGATGCTGTTGTAAATCTCACTTTGTTAAATTTCATTTTTAAGTGCTTGTTGCTAATGCATAGATACATCATTTAGGTTTTTTTATGCTAACCTTGTGGCAGTGACCTTCATATATTTACTTGCTAATATTTATTACTTACTGTAGAATTCTTGGATTTAATTTCCTGTATAGATAAATTGTGTCATCTACAAATAACGACAGTTTTACTTCTCCCCACCACTCTTTGTATTTTCATTTTTTTTCATGCTTTATTATATTGTCTGGAACTCTCCAAGTACAGTGCAAAATTGAAGTAGTGAAAGTAGATGGCCCTATCTTCTTTTTAATTCAGAAGGAGAGCTTCAGTATTTTCTACTTTGAGTACTTCTTACTAAGTCAGTTAACTATATATTTGTTTTGACCTCTGCCTATAAGCAGAAGCAGCAATATTGAGGATGTCTTAGACCTTTTTGGATTTTTCTTCTTTCTCTCAGGATGTTTAATATTCTTAGAAAATTTCTATTTCACATGGAACATTGAGTCCTTAAAAACTCAAAATTTTTTCAGTGATTACTGAGAGGATTATGGTGACATTGGAGATATTTTGGGGGTTTTGATTAATTAAACATTAATGGAATTTTCATTTGATAGATTTCAAGATTTATTGTTGCTTTAATTTGAGCCTTTGATAGTTTGTCAGATTGCTATTAGTTTTATAAGTATAGAATGTTAAGACTTTGGCTATCACCTAGTTTAGTGGTTCTCAACTGTGGACAGTTTTGCTCCCCGGGAAACAGTTGGCAATGCCTGAAGACAGCTCAAGATAATTTTGATTGTCACAAGTGGCAGAAAAAGGGTGCAAAGGTAGAAGCCAGGAATGCTATTCAACATCCTATAGTGTATAGGACTGCTTCCCAGAGAAAAGGGTTTTTAGGTCCAAAATTTCAGTAGTACTGAGGTTGGAAAGCACTGATCTAGTTCAGCCGCTTCATTTGATTTAAAAAAAAAAAAAAATCCCACAAATGTGAAGTGATTTGCTTTTATTTATTTCAAGTAGATAATTCACTTCCTGTATTTATGGATAAGAATAGTTGCCATTATTCTTAACTCATATGAGGGAAATACATTGTCTCTATTCCCCAAGAAGATAAGTGTTGTTATATAGATAAGGACAGGGAGGTATATGGAAAAGGAATGTTTTGGGTGATGGGAAGTTTGGTGTTGGACATACAGGAAATGCCTGACAGTTATTTACGCTGCAGTATAATTTCATTTCTACATGTTCTGTCTTCAGTGAAAATGGTGAGAAGTTTATCACATTCCTTGGAAAGTTAATTTAGAAAAACAGTGTAGTGTATCTGGGTGAGTGCTGGATTGTTCTTCAGAAGTGGGTTTTAGCTCTCCCTGGCGACATGATTGATTTTGGCCAACATCTCTTCATCTCTAAAGTGGGCATGTTGGATTTGGTGTTCCTTAAGGTGCCTTTTAGTAATACTTTGTGGCTCTGAATTTAAATTATCTCCTTAGCTTTTCTCCCACAGCTCTGCCTAAGATTTTTATATTGCGGCCCTGCTAACTCATAAAGATTTTTCACATTTTCCTTTGCCTACAGGGAATTTAGATGCCAGAGATTGTTGGACCAAGTGTTCTTTGTCCCCTTTTGTCCTTGCTTCTTGCACCTTACTGGGTTCACAGATGTAGATGGAAAAGTATAAACATTCCTGCTGACATACTGTTTCTGGTAACAAAAGTGATCACTATTTTGTTGCCCTGTCTAATAAGTTTAAAAACACTGCAAGTACTGGGGTGTTTATTTTTAAAGTTTTTTAAATTTTTAAGTATAAAAAAATCTTTGAATCTGTATCCTAGAAAATGTTTACCTTTCAGTCCATCCTGAATATTCATTGGCTTTTCAAAGACTCAATAAAGCTAGGCTGGGCAGAGAAGCAGAAACCACTTCCCTGAGAGATACCTCTCTTTTCCAGCTTAGTGTAGCGCCAGTTCCCACTTAGAGAAATATAGAAGAACCCACAGTTTCGGCACTTCCAGGGAAGGCACTAAAGTACTGCCTGGGAATTAAGTACACACATCAATCAAACTGATAAGTTTTATCCCCAGTTAATATATAATAAAATATTAACAAAGCCAAATCAAATGAGTTTTTAGTTTGGCTATATAAGTGGAAAGCAATTTTGAGGTCTGTTGCATAAAGAATTCCAGTTCCGTGGTAGGGTAGCAAATAAATGGGATTGGGGGCAGGGTGACAAGAGGGGAGATAGATAAATCACCCGTTATTATCTCATTGCTATCAAATGTGGTTCTTTAAGGCCAATGTAGTGGCTTTATCAGGTTTCCTAATAGTTGAATTTCAAGACCTGCTTAAGAAATAAATAGGTATGAATATTAGTGAATAAACTTGAAGGTGCTGTCCTGTAATGTGAGCAATTTGTAGTAACTAACAATAAGGTCCTGTAAGAGTCCAGTGTTGGTTTTTACTTAATAAAATATTTAATCATAAATGTCTGAATTCTGAATCTCCCACAGGAAGGCATTTCCATGCCCACTGACAAGAATAATTTAGCAGTTTCATAGTTGAGCGCTTAATTACTCATAATTGTGAAGGGTAAGATGTGATAAATTCTTCCTCGATGGACATACTAAATATTTTAACTAAGTAGATGACTTAAAGTAAATTAAGCTAGTGAGATCATTTAAAATTACATTGGTTAAAAGCAGTTTAAGGAATGTATTAAGTCCGGCGTACCATTAGATGATAATGTGTGTGTGACTATTTCTGCTGTGTGACTATGAGCTGCACCGTTGGGATAGATGGTAGATTTTTGTAAATGTGGTTGGGAAGTAAGTATTAATAAATTGGTGGGATTTGTGGGTTTGTTTTCTTATGTTTTGCTTGAGTCACTAATGAGGATCCTTAGCTTGGTGTAGAGCTTGGTTAGTAGAAAAATGTGCTATGTCCGTTTGCTTGGTGTGAGTTTTTGTGCTATATCAGGACAAAGTAAGGGACTTGACAGTGAAGACTCTCCATTGAACCTTGTTGGTGTCTTTTTTTTTTTTTTTTTTTAAAGATTTATTTATTTATTTATACAAGCACTGGGCACAGTCAGAAGTACGGGAGGGTGAGAGAATTCTCCAGAGCCTGAGCGGGGAGCAGAGCAGGCAGAAGGACCGAAGGACACTGCTGAGGGGAGCAGCGGGCGGCAGGAGAGGTCTGCGCGCCATGTGGGACCCTCCTCCTGTGGCCGGGGAGCAGCCGGGGATCAAACCGGCGCCACAGAGGCTGCGGGCAGCTTCGCAACCCAGCGCCCAACCGCTGCGCCACCGGGGAGGCCCTTGTTGGTGTCTTCTTAAGGGAAAGTGACCTAATTTATATAGTAACATAGGCAGCAGTCAAAAGGTAGAATAAAGAAATAAAGATACAAGCAAAAAGTATTTGTGAAGTGCTCTGTTTAATTTCTGAATTAGGAGGAAACTTACATTTTGGACTAGAGGAAACAGGAAATCAGGTACTTTAGGAGTTAGCTGATTATGTCACTGCAGCAACAATTGGTTCATATTGTAAATGGCTCAAGAGCCTCCTGCTTACCATCAGGGAAGGTTGAAACAACTTATCTCATTAAGTTAAGCTTCTTCCCTTGAGTGTCTTATTTAGCTTTACTTCTCTTAATTCTTGTTCCCTGGTGATTTGGGTAAAATGTCTGAAAGCACTAAAGGTAAAAGGTTGAAGCAATCCCAAATTTAATAATCTATCACCTTTCTTTAGTGTAGTTGAGTGCAATTCCCTGAAGTTCTTAGCAAATTCATTAGAAGACAGCAAGTCATTAAAAGTTAATAAGAAACTATTTGTTTCTGTGAGTGTGAATAAAACCACTTTATAAGTCTGACATTCTTTTCTACTTATAAAAACCTTGCTTTTAGCCAATTTCCATTTTCTCTGTCTCTCTAGGTTACTCCTAGACGGGGCGCCTCTGATAGCAATCCACAAAGCCAGGTATTACAAGAGAAAAGATGGCTTAGCTCTGGGGCCTGGACCCTTTGTGACTGCTTTAGAATATGCCACTGACACCAAAGCCACGGTAGTGGGGAAGCCGGAAAAAACGTTCTTTTTGGAAGCATTGCGAGGCACTGGCTATGAACCTGAGGAGGCTGTCATGATAGGAGATGTAAGTAGAAGAGTCCAGATATCCAGCATCACCTGTCATACTGGGAAGAGCCAACTTTAAAGCACTGCTTCGTAACACAACATCAGGTCACGCTAAGTGGCTCCCTCTCTGACAGTCTCTCCAGTAGATGTTTAGTGGTGGTCTTCTAAAGAACTGAAGCTTTGATTACTTCCAACATTCTTCATAGTGTGATACAATTAAAAAAACCATTCAATGCAAGTCAATTAAATACTTTATATCTTTTTGAAGAAAACCTATAGATTTTTTTTAAAATATTACTAATGCAGGGAACAACCTATACTGAAAGAATTCTACCATTATTGATTTCTTTCTTAGAATATGCTTTGTGGAAGAACTTCCCAGTATGTCACAAATAGCTAAACATAGCAATTACTTCAGCCCTGCGAGTGGCAGGACTGAACCTGGGTGGTTGGAGGCTCTAGCCGATCACCTCCAGCCCTGAGCACCTGTCGGTTCACCCCAGTTTACTGGGCAAATATTTTTCTATGTGCTGTGACAGGAAGAGAGCTGGGACGTATAATGCCATGTGGAAAACAGCTAGCAAAAATTATATGTCAAGTTTAAATTATATTTCAAGTTTAAATAATTCCATCCTAATAAGCATAAGCCTGGAAGGGGCCTATTGAGATTGTCAGAGCTCCTCATTTTACAGACTGGAAAGTTGAAGCCTACAGAGGTAAATCTCCATGCCTAAATCCTCACAGCCAATTAGTGACACAGCTAGAAGCCAGGACTCTCTCCAAAACAAACTACAGATCCATGGCATTGTTAACTTGCAGTGGTGCAGCAGTGTCAAGTCCTCCTGAACTAGTCTTCCTTTCCTGTACCCATTCACCTAACACTGGGCCAGATAATCATTGGACTGTTTTGAGAATCATCTCTTCGGGCACAACTTTCTCTTTTGGCAAGCCTTTTGCTGACTCTCTTAGGCAAATGTGTACTTGAAAAAGTAATTATCTGAACCTTGAGACTTGAGAGTTCTCTATCAGGAAATCCTGGTATTGGGAAGGGTGGAGAGGGAAGGGCATGAGATGGCAGCATTCGGCTGCTTGGAGGGGATACAGGCAGTTGCCCGGGAGAGAGGTCGTGTCCTTGTCTCTGTCCACTCTGCCCCACCTCCCTGCTTCCTGCTTCCCTCATCTCCCCTGCTTCGACAGGGCAAGTTTAGATGCAAAAAAAGGTTTTAAATTAGGCCTTGAAGGAAGATTTTTTGATATTCTGTGTCTCATTTCCAAGACTGTTGTTGAGTAATATTAAAAGTTTTTAGGTGGGAGAACTTTCCTTTGGGCACAGTTTGAATAAATCCTGCTTATGGACATGAGATGGCAGGGTTGAGTTTCTTGCTGTTTCTTCCACTCCATGCATTTTTATTACCTTGCATTTATCCTCACAGTCAACCAAGTTTGTTCATCCCTTACTTGAGAGAAGATCTCTTTTCAGGTTGATCTGTTACTCCTAAATGTGACTTGAATGTCAGACAGTCACAGAATCTATTTAAATATAGTCATTTGACTGGATTCCACCTGTTAGGGTTGATCGGATGCAAAGTAATGACAATAATTAGCAGCAGTAAACCTATATTCTGAATATAGTGCGTTCTCTGTCTGTAGCTGGATCATTCACCTTAAAAGTTGCCAAAAGGATAGAATGATTTTTCCATGATCTGTTTTAAGAAAAGATAGGTATACCTATGGCAAAACATGCTCTTTGCATTTGGTTATTGGGGTTCATACTCTCCTATACACCTTATACCTCTATGATATGTGCCTTTCCAAATAGTATGCTGCCTTGGACTTAACTCTTGTTTACATTCTCAGAAGAAGAAAAAAAAAAATCATTACAGGTAGCCATTTCAGTCTAACAAATCATAGCAAACAGTAGGGTTTTGTTGGCAAGCTAACCAGATACGTTGGACTAATTGCTTTCTTTATGTTTTTCTAGGATTGCAGGGATGATGTTGGTGGCGCTCAAGATATTGGCATGTTGGGTATCTTGGTAAAAACTGGTATGTATGTTCTGAATAAGCCTTCTCTCAAACAGATTGGTAGAACACACAGTTGCTTAAAAATCAGCCTTTGCAGAAAATACCACTTCTTCCTTTTGGGCTTTGCAAAGCCCAAAAATGAAATGAGCTTGGGCTTGCAGGGAACAAAGACATCATGGGGGACCCATGCTGTGCCAAACAAGGGAGATTCGAGCTCAGAGATAACTCAGAGATAACTACACACACTTGATGGTTCATGTTTATATGATTTTCTAGATATACATATCAACACATTGGAACGGGCTAAGAGACCATTGATTCATGGTAGTCTTTACTTTTCGTGCCAGTTGTAAGATGAGAAAGTTGATCTCTTTAGGAACTGGCCAGCTAAGTAATCTAATAGTTTAATCTTGGTATTAGTATTGGCATTTTTTTTAAAAAACACAAATCTTTTTTCTTATCTTTTCTCTATGTTATAGGATCTAATTTTTTTTATTTATCTCTTACATCATTGTGTATTCCCTGTAAAATTCCTGCCACCCGTGAACCTTCACCATAGTCCCTTGTGCTCTTCTCTCCCCTGTTTTGATCCCTTTTCCTCCCCTCCTTCACAGGATGTCTCTTATTTATGGTTACCGGCTAGTCTTTTTTTTTGTTTTTCCCCCTGATCCCTTATTTGGTTTCCCTGTATTCCTCCTATAAGTGAAACCATTCTATATTTTTCTTTTTCCTTCTGGCTTATTTCGCTGAGCTTGATCGCTTCTAGCTCCATCCATGTTGCTGTGAATGGCATGGGTTTATCTTTTTTAATTGCTGAATAGTATTCCATTGTGTATATGTACCACATCTTCTTGATCCAGTCATATATTTTTGGGCATTTGGGTTGTTTCCATAGCTTACCTATTGTAAATAGTGCTGCAGTAAACATAAGGGTGTAGGTTATCTTTTTGAATTAATGTTTTTGTGTCCTTTGGGTAGATTCCTAGGAGTAGAATTGCTGGGTCATATGGTAGCTCCATTTTTAGTAGTCTGAGGAAGCTCCACACAGCTTTCCATAGTGGTTGGGCCAGTTTGCATTCCCACCAGCAGTATAGGAGAGTTCCTTGTTTTAGGATCTACTTCCTGTACCAAAATAAGGTGTACTCTATGTGGCCCCTCAAAAAAATTAAGGGAAAGCAAGGAATTAATTGGGGGAGGACTTAGCCAATCCAATGTTATAACTCCAGTGGGCTGGTTAAGTGTCCTGGGTCCTGGTCCCAGCTCGTTCTGTCTCTGAAAGGCTCTGGTCAACGCTCTTACCTCTTTGGGCCATTTAATAAGGAGGGTGTTAGACTGGTCCCTTCTCGTCTGACAGTATATGAATCTATGCTATTTTCCTGTGGGAAGTGATTAATAAAGCCCTTTCAAGGTAGTAAAAGAACAGGCATGAGAGTTATGTGTGAGGCTGAAAGCTGTTGCATTGAAAGCTTAACAAACCTTCCAGATACCATGAAAAGATCCCCCTCATACTCTGTCCCTGCCAGACAGCACTAGTTATACCTGCTGAGCTTGAAACTATTAGCACAGGGGTAAGCATGTCAGCCACAAGTCTTGTCCAGGAATTGTCATTGGACTCATATTAATCCAATGGCCGATAAGTGGTCCATTGATGGCTCTGTGAGCTCATTTGCTTGGTTTCATATAATGGTAGTGAAATTATTTAATGGGCTATTCATTATAGGGAATTTAAACATAACATCACAGAAGAACTACCACTGGGAAATATTTTATAAAAAGTACATCTATTCATGACTATGACACTTGCTTAAGAAAATGTGGTTGGTAAAAACCATTTGGAATTGAAAAATAGAAACAAGAAAGCTTAGAAGCAGCTAAACTTGCATCAAAAGTATTTGGCAAGACCATATATTAGCAAAGAGTTGAAAAATCAGTGTCTGCTCCTGCCAGGGATCAGTGTGGAAGCACTGAAACCCTGCAGATAGTGACACCAGTCACGCTAGTATTAACAACGTTTCTTTTCAGTCAAAGTGAACATCACCATTGTATGAACATTACTGCCCATTGATGTCAGCCAAAAAAAAAAAAAAAAAAAGAAATTAAGAAGTAAAGCCATACTCATCCTCCCCCATGTCTTTATTTTCGATTTCCTACCAGCCCCCATTTTCTGATAACTGCTTTTGGGCTGTGTGTTATTCCTAGGAACACTGCCTTTTACCCTTTCACTGAGTATCAAAGCTGAGCCTGTGCCAGTGTCTTGTAGACCCAGCGCCCCTGGTTGGTCTGCATTGGCTCTGCCCTCTTTATGACCATCCCGTCATGGAGACATTAAGTTAGTCTTAGGGAAGCAAAATGCAATTAGACCTGAAATATGTGATTAGTAAAGCAACTAAGTCCAACTCTTAAAAATTGGCCCATTTTGTTGTTTTTTTTTTTTTTTAAAGATTTATTTATACAAGAACTGGGGTACAGGCCAGATGCACAGGAGAGTGAGAGGATTCACCAGAGACAGAGCAGGGAACAGAACAGGCAGACTGACTGAAATACACTGTTTAGGGGAGTAGCGGGACAGCAGGAGAGGTCTGCCTCGCCATGTGGGTTGCTCCCTGGCTGCCGGGGATCGAACTCGTGCCTGCAGAGGCTGTGGATTGCTTCCAAGTGCGGTGCTTAACCCCTTGTGCCACCAGGGAGGCCCTACTGGCCCATTTTGCACTGTAGGTCTTTGGTCAGGAAAAATCCTGGGGGGCGGGGGGGTGAGAAAAATTCCAAGTATGCCTGCTATTCTGGAAGCATGCAGAACAGCCAGCATCATTGAAAAATGAAGAGCAAGTAGAAAGCGCTAGGTGTCCTGTGTTGAAAATTACTAGAAAGATTTGAATTTATAGTCACTGGTAAGTGCTTTTTGTGGACATTTAAGCAATTTTGTTTCTCAATGAGTAGCACATAGGTGTTCAATATACATTTGTTTAGTGATCTGTTAAAAAAAGACTTGACTAGTCTTCATCAGAATTAATTTGTTTAGCATGTAAAACAGTCACCCAGAAAAGATGGGGTCACTCTGTTATCAGCAACCTCCCGTGTTCTTTCGCCACTCATCTTCCACCCGGGAGAGTACTGACAGCCGCAGCGCAGAAGTCACGCATGGTGATGACTGGGCTTCATTCACTCAGCCAACATTATCAAGCACCTGCTGTATGCCAGACAGTGCTGGAGCTGTGAACGCGCACACACACACACACACACACACACACACGGTCAGGTAATACTCTGTAGAAACCCTACTTGCAGGGCCAGGCTAAGCAAAACCCTTGTCTCCATGGCTAAAAAAATTGCCTTTCACCTGCTTGCCCTTACACCACTGGACCCGGGATAGGTTGTATAGCAATAGGTAGTCACTAACTGAACCCATGACTCTAAGTACAAACCTTGTAGTTATTCTTCATAGGACTTAAGCTTGAGGAAAACGCTAGCAGTAGAGTTCGCTGCATGGGCCACCTTGAGAAGGCAGCAAGAAGACAGGAGGCATCTCCCCACCACAGGGCAAACATAGGGAATAGGAGGGGTGTCCAGGCTTCTTGTTTGCTGGGCAAAGCCTCCCAAAGTGGTAGCTGGAGAAAATGGGAGGAACTGTAGAAATTGGTAGGTCCGGATTAGGCAGGATATACTGACAAATGAAGAATAGATAGCAGAAGTCACAGAAGAGGAGAAAGAGAAAGTACAGAGGCAACAGTGGTGGCTGCAGGGCCACTGGCCTTCCCCGAAGCGGTGCCGAAGCAGTGCTCCGCGTTTCCTTCCTCCCCCTCCATCCTTTTTCTTTTTCTTCCTCCCTTCTCCCCTCTCTCCTTCCATCTTTTCCTTCTATTCTTACAGAAGGTGGTGGTGGAGTGCCCACCACACATTAGTCATTACGTCAGGCGCTCAGGATACAGTGGGGAATATAACAGTCAGGAAGGGGGTGTAATTTGAATGGAGGGTGGGGTGAGACCTAAGTGTGGGGACCTAAGGTAGTCAGATGAGGAGAATGGGAAGGGGGTGCCAGAGGTAAAGGTTCTCGGAAGAGCCAGATGCAGTCTAGAACTGCAGCCTAGAGAAGCCGCACGTGCCAAGGTCACCAGGGTGCTGGGGCCCATGACAGAGGCCTGCTAGGCAGGAATACAGCTGTTGACTTCTTTCTGGAGGGCGTTGGGACCCATTAAGGGTGTAATTGGGACCATGCCTCTTCTGACTGTAGTTGCCAAAACTCTATGTGTGGACTGGTTCCTCTTCTGTGTTGGGGTATTGTGTCTTGAATTCCAAAGCCCAGGGAGAGGTAAGCAGTGCCTGCCCCGCGATGCCCTGCTGCGCAGCCTGTCCTGCCTGGCCCAGCCTGTGAGCATCCATCACTCTTCCTTCATGACCCCAGGCGTTCGCACTTGCCAAGTCCCTGCTGGGCTGCAGCACACGCTGTTTCCAGTCACCCTCAGGAGCCCACAGGGCTTCTGCCCCGTGGGTCTGGGCTTCCATTTAAAAGCATTGATTTAATCACCATTCCTATCTTTAGGGCTGGTGGGGGGAAAAATTTCCATCAACTGTTCAGATTCAAAGGAAACCTTAGCTTGTCAGGTGACCCAGTACCTGTGAGTGCCCATTGCGAAAGACCAGAGGGCCTGGGAAAATGCTGAATGTGATTTTTCTATGAATTGCCTCATTGCATCCTGACGCCTCACAAAAAGATGCTTTGGGAGACGCGGAGCCCCCAGTTCTGTAGTAATTGTGCACTGGTTCTGGGATGGCCCAGATGCTCCAGGGTGTGATTAATGTGGCATTCTAGCAGTAGCCTCTGTTCACTGGCTTCCACTCTCATTGCAGGGAAATACCGAGCAGCAGATGAAGAAAAAATTAATCCACCTCCTTATTTAACTTGTGAGAGTTTCACTCATGCTGTGGACCACATTCTGCAGCACCTACTGTGAACCGTTACGGGAATTGGAAGCAACTTGAAACGCAGCTTTTCATGGTCCGGAATGAATCCCCCACCATCTCAGTGCCACGTAGACAGACACAAACCATTCAGCACTGATCACGGGTGAACCCTCTGTCATTGTGCATTAATTAGGAAGAAGGGTATTGAATTGCAACCACTAAGCCTTGCTAATCCCTTTTGTTTTATTTTTTAAAAGAAGATGAGACCCAAAGAAAGGGAAAACAGAGATTTTTATACCATTCCTTTTAAAATATTCATTAGGTTAGGCAGGGCTGGGAGGGAGAATCTACTGCAGGGAGTCATGTTCTCTGCTGTATCCTCACTAATAAGGTGGGGGATTCAGATTGTGGACGATGGTGAATGGTGTTTTTTAAATTATAAAGCAGTGCATTGAAAGGTGCATTAAGCTGTAGTTTTAATACTGAATTCAACTGTGAAATCCATCACAAGTGCCAAGTGGAATACAAGAGAGAAGAAGCAAAATAAATTGTCCTTTAGCCCAAGTGATTGAGTGAATTTGCTTTAACTGGTGTTGAAACTAGATTATCTACTGTGTTATTCCCAACACGAGTGACTTCTTTTTTCTCTTCATTAGCTAGAGATGACTAATTTAAATTTAGAACCTGATTTTAATTTAAAATAATATTTCCATTAATAACCTATTCATTGTAGATACCTATTATACTGTGTAACAGTTGTTTTGGAAATTTTATGTAAAATTAAAACTATCAGTATTTTACAGATGTTTTAATTAGACATTGTTATTAACAGGAACAGTGCAGAAACTAAAATCAAGCCTTTAATGTCTTATAGACCATGCATTTTTGAAGTTAGTGTCCACCAGGGTCCTATTAACTGTACATTTGCAAGATTTCATTATTTTTGCCTCTGACACTTTGGGAAAAATCTTTTAGAAGCTATTGGGACAGATTCAAGCTTTTATGTACTTGGTTACTACAGCTGTAAAATGAAATCTCCTCTTGTAGCATGGATTATTCTTCTCGTGTAAACCCTCCAAAATGAAGGGAACTAAGTAGGTAATGATTTTCCTAGTGCATTTGCATACTGTGATCATCCTAGGCCTTTGCAATTGTTTTACAGGGCTCTTGGGCATTGAATTATTAGCATGTAATTGTACATCATTGTAGTGTTCACCTTATTGAAGCACACACTGATGTTAATGAGCTTCGGGTTTTGATGCTTGTTTAGAGATCAACTTGGTCTTGGATGGAGGAAGCAAAACTAAATAAATGGCATCTCTTTCTCTTGGTCGTTTCGTGAGCACTGTGTTCTTGTTTTTGCCAGTGCCCCAACTTAGTGCTTAAACATCCTTGATTAGAAAGGGTGGATGACCAGGACCGACCACCACCTCAGACCCAAAGGGTGAGTGGAGTGGCAGAGAACATCGACTTGGGGGCAGCCAGCGCCTAACAAGCCTGTGACCTCGAGTGAGTCACCAAGCCTCTCCTGCCTTCTTTCCCTTATGTGTAAAGTGGAGGTAACACAGTAGTGCCCACCACTGGGCCTGTTGTGAGAGGTAAAATACACGACCCACACTTCAGATACTTAGAGTGGAATCGGGCAAACGCTAAGTACCATGTGTTTGTGATGCTGGTGGTGCAGGTATATGGTGCAGGTATATTGTCTGCATTTAACAATATGAAAAGGGTTGGTAAAATTCATCTCTACAGTCAGTTCAGTGGGAAAAGTCCTCCTGAGAATTAGAAAAGATATCCTACTACATTTGAACTTCCTCGGGGCAAATCACAGAGTGACGCTCAGTGTTCAGCAGAGAATGCTATTTAATGCCTGGGGGGGGGGGCCCGGGGGAGGGGGCCTGTTACCTGGATTCCTGGGTCAGTGATTCCTTGGCACAAATATTATTGAGTATTTATTTCCTAGTTGCTACCTGCCATACTGGGATCCTTATAATCAAGCCTATAAGAAAAGGATTTTGAGTTGAGCCTAGAAGAACACACAAGACATCATGAAGATTCCAGAGTCCCTCTGTGATGCCCTCCTGACTGCAGGGAGGAGGGTTGCTCCCAGTTGTGCCCATGTAGCACTTGTTAGAGGGAATTTAGGCCTCCATATGTCGCTCTTCCCATGAGGCAGAGCTTTTTTATATCTGCTATAACACAGGCACTCAGCTCCTGAACCAATAAACTCTAACTGTAAATATTGTAGGAATTTAATGCTAGAAGGTCTATCTGTGGGAAGGAAGAGAAAACAAGTTTCATTTTAGACTGTTGCCCCTAGGGGAGCCCTGCAAAACACTTGGAAGTATTGGAGCTGGTGCTCTGGAGACAGGTGAGAGCTAAAATGAGGAAGTTGACATCACTGATGGGTCTGGAATGAGAGACAGACAGAGACACAGGACCAGGTGAGATCACCTGAGCGTAATAGACCCAACCAAGAGAAATCGCTGCTCTTCTTTCCTCCATTTTAGTTTAGCCCTATGAGCCATTCAGATGTTAGTTTGATATTTTATTTGCTTAAAAATTATCTGGGCTTGCTAACTGACTTGTCCAGTGAGCTTCATGAGGATGACTAAAAACCTTGTTTTATCCAAGTTACTGGAAACATTCCCAGCTCAACTGGTTGGTCTGCTTTGGGTCTCACGGAGGAGATTTAATGACTAAATAGCTAAAGGACTTTATTTTCCAGTCATTGCATGGAGGAAAGTTTAATTTAATCCAAATGAGGGCACTGATTAGATGCCTACCAGAACTTGGAACAAAATGACAGGAGTTAACTCAGTTCAGTGGAACACAAGGCGGAGGTGGGGGCTAGATGATCTAGAGCTATCCTTGAGGACATAGCTTTTGCTATAAGCCTGTCCCGGGGTCATAAAAGGAACTAAGTGACCTCACTCTCTAAGTGACAGCTCCATCAAACAGCCGGAGCCATGGATGTCAGCCATCCCTTTGCCGTGACAGTGTCATTACTTTGTCCTTAGTCGCACATTTAGAAATCACAAAAGGGCCTTCCCGGTGGCGCAAGGAGTTAAGACACAACCTATGAAGCTATTCACAGCCACTGCAGCACGAGTTCGATCCCTGGCAAGGGAGATACCCACATGGCACGCAGACCTCTCCTGACTCGCCCACTGCTCCCCTCCCTCAGCAGTGTATTTCAGTAGATCCTCCTGTTCTGCTCCCTACTCTGTCTCTGGTGAATCCTCTCACCCCCCACCTCTGGCCTGAATCCCAGTTCTTGTATGCATAAATAAATCTTAAAAAAAAAAATTGCAATAGCTTGTTGGACAGGAAAGTGAAAAACAAAGCTGCGTTGGTGTGTTCAGCTCGATTTGGATCGATGGTGGTTCTTGTAGGATGAAACTGAAGTCCTTGGGCACCTATAATAAAGAACTTCTTAAACTGCACTGATTTGTATATTTCACTAAAACACCCTGCCTCCTGCAGTAGAACTCCTTTTTCATTAGCGCTTGTTTGTATAAGGCTGTTTGTGTTACAGGTTTCTTTTGCCGTAATTCACAAAAGCCTTTTTTGACATAAATAATGAGGCTTTTGCTGACTGTGTATTACATCTCTGACAGGACTTGTACAACTACCTTGAACTTATCTGAGCCTTTTGAACTGTTGGATAAATTTCCATATGCTTCAATCTCCCAACTAGAGTTCTGATGTTAGGAGTTGGAGCTGCGTTCTCCTGTAGTCCTTAGTGCTTTACCCACAAGGGGGTTTGATAAATTATTTTCTCACACACATCAGCCAGTGAAACACAAGAATCAATGTGTATGGGGGGGCGGGAGGGGAGGGATTGGGGTCAGAATGGGGGGGGTTGCAATTGTATGGGGGAATATAAAAATAAAATTTATTATTTAAAAAAAAAAAAGAATCAATGTGTGTGATGTGAAGCACTGACAAAAGTAAGGGATTCAAAACTGACTGGAGGGCCTCCCTGGTGGCGCAGTGGTTGAGCGCTGGGTTGCGAAGCTGCCCACAGCCTCTGCGACTCCGGTTCGATCCCCGGCTGCTCCCCGACCACCGGAGGAGGGTCCCGCATGGCCCGCAGACCTCTCCTGCCGCCCACTGCTCCCCTCAGCAGTGTACTTCGGTCCTTCTGCCTGCTCTGCTCCCTGCTCTGGCTCTGGTGAATTCTCTCACCCTCCCGCTCTTCTGACTGTACCCAGTGCTTGTATAAACAAACAAACAAATAAATAAATAAATAAAAACATGCCTCTATTAAAAAAAAAAAAAAAAAACTGACTGGAGCTCTGCCACCTTGCTCTGGTTGCCCTGGGAAGAGCACCAGGCTTCAGGGCCGTAGCATGCTTCCTGGAGGGGCAACCAGAAGCAAGGTGCCAAAGCACAGAGATTATCATCATTTCAGCTGCATGTCACTTAATCAAACAGTTTTGAATACCTTTGTTTTTTTCACAAAAGAGGTTGTGTGCATTCAGCTAAGTGCTCTGGAACTGTAATCACAGCTTTTAGCCTGTGAAGCAAATAGAGTGCCAATTAAAGAACATCTCCATTCAGAGGCCATGAGAAAAGTAACACGCCCTTGGTGCTAACATTTGAGGAGGTTAATCAGACAACAAAACCCTTACACTAGTCATACAATGAAGATCTAGTAAGTGGTGAAGAAAGAATATAGCAAATGGATGAGGTTGGAGTTATTTTAGATCAGTATGGTCCATCAGGGAAGACTGATGTGACCTTAATGCAGGCACTCACTATAGTTGCCAGTACCCGAATATCAGGAGATTTCAGTGCAGATCAATTACTAGTTTTCCTAGGGAGACTGAGAGATCTGGCAGTGTTGGGTCCAAATCTCCACACACTTGTTGAGTTAGAGCCGAGTCACTGCGGTCTCTGGCCTGCTATAGATCATCCAGCCCCCACCTCTTCCTTGTCTTCCGTTGAACTGACTTAACTCCTGTCATTTTGTTCCAAGTTCCGATAGGCATTTAAGCTGTGCCCTCATTTGGATTAAGTTAAACTTTCCTCCAACAGACAAGATCTATATCCTTCTAAATCTAGATATACTTTCAATCCACTTTTTAAAAAGTAACCAGGTATACACAATAGATTAATCAGATGTGCATGTTTACCTCTCCAGCCTCCGCTAAAATAACAGTAAAGGAATAAAGGGGTGTAAGCCCATAAGGATGACCCATAAGAGAATGGTAGAGGGGAGATTAGTGGACAAGAGGGTACAATAATTTGGAGGATGGAGAGTGGCTGGAGTGTTGGTAACTAAAATCAGTGTCAAGAAAATACAACCAGAATTCATCCTATAGGACAACCTCAAAGATTCAAGCTTAAAGGTATCCTAGGGAGAGAAGTGACATATGAGGCAGGGTTAACAAGCAAGGAATTAGTTAAAACCTGGTTCAAAAAGGGGCTCCAGAAACCTTCCCTACCTTGCACAGCCAGAGGAGCACCCCCAAGTAAGGCAAGAGAATTCCATCCTCCAAATGCCTATAGGAACTGAGGCCGAAACAACACGTGCATCAAGTAAGCTGAGTGGAAGCAGTTACCCACACTCCATCCACTTTCCTCCAGATTATACCCTCTTGTCCACTAATGTCTCCTCCACCGTTCTCTTAGGGGTCGTCCTGGTGGGTCTGTACCTCCTTTATTCCTTTACTCTTAGTGGAGGGCCAGTGTGAGAGGCGAGGCTGAAAGCAGGGAGTAGGTACACATGTTATTTTATGGGAGCCTCTGGTTCTCTGCCCATTAAAACACCAGGACTAGAGGGTGTGGGCATGGAATTGAAAGTTTATCTGATGTGCTAGGCCATTGGAAAATAATACTGATGGGTATCTGGCAGATCTGAGAATGTGTTGCCAAAACAGGATAAACAAAATGGAAGATGAAGCAGTTATTAATTCCAGGAAGGAAAAAAAATCACAAAAATGGAAATATTTTGATTTGCTAGTTGGTTCTGCAGTAACCAATTGTAGGGCAAGTGTATTCATCAAGGCTTTTTGCACCCCTAGCCTCTGGCTATCACCTGCAGCTTTGATGGTGTTCATTCAGAAGGCGCATGGGCGCAGGGCACCCAGGCCTACAGTGGACACGTGGAGTGTGCGTGTGGGCATGCGTAAGTGTGCACAGCTGAGCCTGGAAGTCAGGGCTATAAGGGCAGCGTCACTCAGAGACAGGAGGACGGCTGCAAGAGGATGAGATGTGTGACTACAGAGAGGTGAGACCGCCAGAGAGAGCCCAGAGAAAGTAATGATACTTTGGGAGATGGGGGGGGGGCGGGGGGATTGGGGTGGAGGGGCTTGGTTGCTGTCAGACTCCCAGGCCCCCGGCCCTTCCTTGCTCCTGGTTGCCCCACTACACCACTATACAGTCTTTGTAAAAATACTTGTTACTGAGTGAACCGAAAATCCTCACATAACTGGGGTGTGGTCGGGATGGGCAGAGGCATGAAAGGGCTGCATTGCATAAATTCACATCAAGAAATCAGTAGATAATGTACAAAACTGATAAGGACAAAGCCATGAAGATAAAAGCATAACCTGGGAACACATGCATAATTATTTGGAGACTAACTTTGCAAGGGAAAGAAGAGGAGAAGATTGAATATGTGGGATGGAAGTATTGCAGAGATAAACTGGGAGATTCCCAAAGGAGCAGAGGATGGATGTGAAGGTGGGTCAAGCGCAGGGGAGACGGGGGAGGATTTTTGAAGTGGAGGGAGGCCACAAGGATGTGTGAGGAATGGCCAGGCCGCGCTTACTGAGTAGAATGAGGAACAGGCAGTGAGCTCAAATGTACTGCTGCAAAGCATGCTGTCCGGAGTAGTGTCTCTCTGCCCCTTTACCTGGTCACTGTGGTTACACCTACAGCACACACAGCAGATTCACAACAGTTGAGGTTACATCCAATTGAATTTTATGAAATCAAAGGATAGAGGTAGCCACAAGCCAATGAACTAACAGCCACAAGCCAATGAACTAACAGCCACAAGGCAACCTACAGGGCCTCCCCCGTGGTGCAGCAGTTGAGCGCTGGGTTGCGAAGCTGCCAGCAGCCTCTCCAGCGCCGGTTCGATCCCCGGCCCACATGGCGGGCAGACCTCTCCTGCTGCCCGCTGTTCCCCTCAGCAGTGTACTTCATCAGTCTGCCTGTTCTGCTCCCTGCTCTGGCTCTGGTGAATTCTCTCACCCTCCCACGCTTCTGACTGTACCCCAGTGCTTGTACAAATAAATAAATAAATCTTTTTTTTTTTAAAAGTCAACCTACAGCCCGACAAAGTAACCCCTCCCTACCCTTCAAGAGGGCACAGAAAGCAGATGTTGGCAATTGAACAGCAGTCTGGGGCCAATGAGTTTAGAGACCTAGACATCTGGCATTGCTTACACTGCATAGCGCAGTACCTAAGGCTCAAGAAGAGTTTTAAGTTTAGTGTATACTAATACCATCTGTTTTAAATGTATTATATAAGGTATATTTTCAATATCACTACATGGTCCCTGAACTATTTCAAGAAGCATTTGAGAATATTCTCAAAATAATACCAAAAGAATGCTTGGTATAAAAGGATAAATTCCTTTGGAATACTCACTAGCCAGAATTTTTCCTGGAAGTTTTTCCTCTCTGGAGGAGTCTGCCTGGCAGAGATAAAAAAAAAAAAAAAAAAAAAGAAAAAAGAAGGTAATTTACCCTAAAGAAGTTCTAATTGGTGAGGCAGGTGGCCTTACTTGGTGGAATCCTTCAACTTTTGTCAGAAATTGAAAGTAGGTGCTTCAAATTGTGGGTTTCTGAAGGAGATGCTTCTGGCTGTTTATAAATTTATAAAGAGATCGGAAGGCGCCTAAGAGCAAGGAAGACCCAGGATAACTTCCAGAAGCTCAAGGACCCCATCCTGAAGTTTAGATCCCACGAGGCGTGTAGCACTAGAAGCAGGACAGCGCACCTGGATGAGGTGTGAGAGTCAAAGATGTTAGAAGGGGCTGGGACTGAAGAGTCAAACTGGTAGCTGCCGGTGGTATGCTGGTCCCCTGGCTGTGCGCGCTGGACTCCAGCTGCTCATCTCTGGCAACGGGTCCGTGGCATTTCCGAGTGGGAGTTAGGTTGGGAGGGGTTTGCAGGTGACAGGACTGGTTGGGGTCATAATTAGGAAGAACTGATGTGATTCAGACGGTGTCCAGAGTGAGAAACAGACTATATCTTCTTTCCCGTTTCCATCCTTACCCACCACTGCCCTGTCAGCTGGTTAGGGGGGCTGCCGAGCTTAGCTTCTACTTGCCTCCCCCAACTTAAGGCCATCCCATGCTTTCCAACACAACTCTCTTAACTACTTTTTCTTCCAAGTGAATGTGCCAGTTCACAAATGAGGAAACTGTTCACAAACCCTAAGAAATTGTTCATTTAAATTTTATAGTGTCTGTAAAAAAAAATCTCCATCGTATGACCTAATAGCACATACAGCTATAATTGAAATCTTCACTATATTGCTGACATTTATCATGAAAATACCTCAGATTTCCAAAATACAGTTGTCCAAATTAATTCAATCTTCAAGAACAACTGTCTATGTTCCAGTTGTTATGATCCTCTTCCGCTGACACTAATAAAGCCAAGAGGCCTCTGTGGTGGTCTTTGAGGCCAGGCAGGGGTGAGTATGACTTCAAACAGACTCGAACTCTCGTTGCCAGGCTGAGTATCTCTGAGTCAGATTCTTTGCTGAAGGCTTGGTGTGAGCTAACACATCCAAAAAGTCGGCAGTGGTCACTGTATCCAGCTGGATCTTGGGTAAATTGCTGCTCTCTAGATAAAAACACAACAGTAACAGCATAACAATCGACCTCATAGTGATCAATGCTCTTGAAATGCTAATAGACCTTCTTTCAGGACAATGCATAATGCAGCATTCTTAATGGTTAATGCAGCGAAAGGTAAGACTAAAGAGGGCTGGGGGAAAAAATTCTTTAAAGTGCAACTCAGCCCCCGAAGCCCAGACAAAATATGTGACTTAAATGTATTGTTATCAAAGTATTATTTAATATTTATATAGTGCCTCAAATGGATCCAGTCCAACATCATAGCATGCCAGGGAAATAAAAGCTTGAGCCTTAAGGAGTTTATCATCTGGGGGCAAAGTTGATCCAAAGCAGAACGCCACAGGAGGAAGGAGCTGAGTGTACCAGGGCTGATTTGACTGGAGGAAGCATGCAAGTGTGAAGAGCCCCCATGAGCAGGAGCAAGGCGCCACCTGCTGGTGGAAGTTGGACTTTCCAACACAAAGTTCTCACCCAAAGCACCACCTCTGTGATCCCAAGCATACCTGGCTGGTGATTTTCAAGTGCATTGAAGATCTTCCTTACAGGCCTCATGGCCGCTTCCCTGCAGACTAGCTTAATGTCTGAGCCGGAGTAGCCCTCTGTCTCCTGAAACAACCACAAAACAGCCATTGGTCAGCAGGCAGAAGGCTGGTGGTAGTTAAAATCTTAGAGGCAGGGCCAGGTATCAGGGCCCCCATTTACATTCTACACCCGTCCCCCCCAAGAACACTATACAAAAATATTCCCAGGTAAATAATCCTCGGGAAAAGAGAGACTGCTGACATGTTTGGATAGCCTCAGAAACGTCCTAACAAGATCCAAATGAATGCCATAAGATACTAGTCAAGGACTCTACCACCCAAGTTCCCCTAATGGGACTCTTGTGCCCGAGCCAAGGATGGTCACATCTGGTAGATTGTCTTGCTCTTACAAATGAGATCATACCTGCCTGAGCAACCTCAGAGAACGTCAAATTACAGGGTCCACTCAGACAAATACACCAGTAACAATGGGGTAACAGACAAGTACCTAGAGCTTTTCTATTTGGGGAAGGTTTCATTTAATCATCACCATAATCCTCTGGTTTGTCTGTTACTCATTTTACAGATGAAGAAGCTGAGGCTCAGAGGGCGAGGCCACACAGTTAATAAGCAGCAGGGCCAAGATTTGACCATTGTCTAAACCCCACCCCTTTTCCACTCCATTGCTTTGTTTCTCTCTGCTCACATGTTTCCAAGTGACAAAAAGCTCACTCTTGCATGAAGAAGAGGCCCTTGTTCATTATATGACTGGGCTGGCGTGGATCTTTTCTAAATCACTCAAGGAAGAGGCTCCAAACAGCCCATGAGAAGACTGCTTGGAAAACTTGGGGGGTGACCCTTTTGCTGGCAGATGGCCCCCTCCAAGGCAGCTTACCTGGCTCAGCACACTGTACTCCAGCTCTGTGCGCAGCTCCACAGCTCTGCTCTTGCTCACCGGGGGCAGCCAGTGGTGGATCATGGCCTGCCTGGCCTCCTGGCTGGGGAGATCAACCAGAATCCTCTTCTCTAGGCGGCGTAACATAGCACAGTCCAGCTCCCTAGGGTCACGTCAGAAACACAGGAGCTGGTTGCAGCAGGAAACTCCCTTAAGCAACAACTATGTTTGAATGACAATTCAGTACTGCAGAAGCAATTCCGCATTTTAACTGAAGGACCAAAGGGAGATTTAAAGTAACCAAATGCCCATTCAAGACACAGGAGGTCTGACACAAAAAGTGAAGGGACTCTCCAGCGTGTTGAGTGAGGTCTTGTGAGATCCTCTCTCTACACACAGGATAATCTGTTCTGTTTAGAACTGGTGAGGAGGCTCTGGAAGAGATGTCTCCAAGAATATGGAATTGATAGAATATTTATCAGAGTGTCTGAATGAACTCAGGGTCCATTTAGAGTTGTGGCTGGATTAGTGGAAGGAGAAGTTGACGTGGAGAAAGGGTTGAGGGGAGAGGGACATCTTTTTTTTTTTTTTTTTTTCAAAGATTTATTTATTTATTTATACAAGCGCTGAGTACAGTCAGAAGTGTGGGAGGGTGAGAGAATTCACCAGAGCCAGAGGGGAGAGCAGAGCAGGCAGAATGACAAAGTACACTGCTGAGAGGTGCAGTGGGCGGCAGGAGAGGTCTGCGCGCCATGTGGGACCCTCGCCCAGCGGCCGGGTATCGAACCAGCGCTGCAGAGGCTGTGGGCAGTTTCGCAACCCAGCTCTCAACCGCTGCACCACCGGGGAGGCCTAGGAGAGGGACATCTTTTAATAGAGGGGGGAAAAACATGAAATTTAAATTTTTGAAACTCTGTTCAGCAATATTTACCACCTGCCAAATGAATTATCACTGCTAAACCTCCAATAGTCAAATAAATAAGATTAACTTTTACTTTAAAGACATTAACAGGTTTGGGCCATGGACTGCAGGGATGTTGGTCCTGTGAAAACTTCAAAGATAAAAATAAGACTTGAGATTAGACTGAAAACCAGGAAGAGAGACTATGCTGAACAAGTGGCAGAACTAGGGGCTTTCTTTGGACCAGCTGCCCCTTCCTGAAAAGGTGGGTACAGCAGAAAGAAGGGTTTTTTTTTTTAAGGGCACCTCTTCTGGTCTCCCCATCCCATCCAAAGTGACTCCAAGCTGAAAGGAAGACCAGATCCCCAGAATGCCCTCGGGGAATGGAGTCCTTGAGTCACTCTAGATATCTGTATTGATCAGCTAATGCACTAAAGCAAGAGATTTACCTCAAAACTGCTTGTGGGCACAAAATAAGTGCAACTCTCTGACAGCCAGCCCTGATGAATGCACTTTTAATGACATCAATAATAATATAGTCATACAAGGGAGGAAACAAAGGACAAATGGAATGTACCCAGGAATCATTCTTTATGCCAATATATTTATATGAAAAAATTTAACCTGCGGTAACCAGGAAACACTCCGGTTAGCAACTATGCCTTGAATGTTTAAACCTGCGTATCCTGTTCTGATATCTCCATTCCGGTTATTTGGGACTTCCATCACCTCAGAGATCAGAAGCAATCAGCGTGACATGCAACACAGCCAAGACTCGCCAACCACAGAGCCTGGCCCTGGACTCAGCCTACTGTTGTATAAAAGGGGGGCAGTGCCCACTGGCCCCGGACAGTTTGCCTGGGCTTCGAGGCTTTGCACCTGAGAGGCTGAACTCCCGCCCCAAACCTTCCTGGCTTTCCTCAGCCTGGTGGCCTGTCTCGGGTGCTAAGCAGTGTGGCTCCTGGGACAGAGATCATTCTAAATGTTACAGAATTTGGCAACCAAACATACATCTAGTTCATTCACTCAATAGTGGAGACATATCAGGTACAAACTATTTTGGTGGTGAGAGAAGAGCAACCTTGAGTTTTGTAGGCCTAGTCTTTGCAGCACATCCTCAGTCCCCATGAAAGCAGTGACCACGACAATCCAAGGCAGAGGGACTGGCGTGTTCTTTGGCACAGGATGCGGAGCCAGTAACAGAGCAGGGGAAGTCATTTTGTCTCCCAGTGAGCCCTGCATAAATTGACTCCTACCTACATTTCCCAGGACGGTCTCTGAATCCGCTACTGTGATCCAAGCGGAGCTTCTCATGGGGCTGTTCTTCTTTACAGAACTTCCATTTTTACTACCAAGAGCCCAGACATTTTTATAAGCCTAATTCAAGAATGCCCTACCCCATAAAGACTTTTTCCCCCTTTTAAATATCTGTTATCAATATCTGTTATGGCCTCTTCCCTGTACAATTTTACTCCCCTTGTTATCTGTGCCAATCCCGTGGTACATCTTCACCTCTCACTCTCCCTCACACCTCATTCATTGTCCCACCAGATCACCAGCTCCCAGCAGTCAAGGATCATAGGCCAGATGTCTTGGGTCCCCAGCCCTCCATCACGCTCACAGCAGCTGCTCAGTAAGTACTACTTGGATGAATGAATGAACTTTTGATGGAGGGCTACTGGCTGTATGTAAAATGACCTGCTTCCTTAAAGTCCCATATTTATTGATGAAGATAAATCTGTTTTGCTGGAAATTAGTATTTTATAATCATAATTAATTCTAACTTAGAGAAAATCAGCATCAACTTGGGCAATGGAAATCGAACATTCTATTTTTCTCTTTAGTGGAAATAATGGAAACAGTGTTTAGGGGATGATTCGTCCACCTCGTGGCTGGCAGGGCTTCTGAAGATGAGGAAAGCATTGTTTTCTCCTTTCTCCTCTTGGAAAGTCACAACACACAATAGCTTCCAAAAAAAAAAAGCTGAGAAGTCCTGAGTTGGGGGAAGCAAGCTGAACCGTCTTTAACTCAGTGACTCTTGAGCTTCTGAGACCTTTAAGTCTCATTTTTTGGATAATGCTTCCTGACTTTGTGCCAGGGCACTCTTGGAGAATGTTGATGTGGAGTATGAGGTGCAAAGTCAAAAGGTAGGACCTCAGAGGGCATGCTTCTCCCAGGAGATACATGGACTTACTATGCAAAAACCAAGGTTATGTCTGCTGATCTCATCGATCACATGCCTATACTTTCAGAGAAATAACACACAGAGGAGAGACTTCATGTGCAAGAAGCCAATTTAAATAGGTAAATTCTGCACATACCCAGCAATCTCTTAGATCCTATGCTTTCTTCTAAATATTAGACTTTGGGCTTGTTTTTTTTTTTTTTTTTTTTTTTTTTAATCTACAGTTTGGTCATACTACGGGTCTAAATTTCAAGAGGGATAGTGAAATTTCCAGCTCTTTTGCAAATAGCAAGGGGATGGTAGGTTTCAACATGCTTCACACATGGAATTGTCACACCTTATTTGTACAAACTACCATTGAGTTAAATAGACATCTAAAGATGGCATTTGCCTTAATGGCCCTATTCAGTGTTTTGTTTCCCTCCGGACTCCTAGGTCTGAGTTTGTGAATACTCAACAATCGAGTCGGGTCAAATTAGCCCTAATTGTGCTCGCTAAACATGTCTTGCATGGCCATTACTTTAAGTGGTAATATTAAAGATGCAACATGTGTTGTTATTCTTTTCATTGCTTATTTACACATCAAATGACACAGATGAGCTGTTATTTCTTGCTTCCTTCCTGTCCTCTCTGTGATGCTGTGGGGTAGGGAAGGAGCTTGGAGGAAGAAAACCCGAATCTCACTGCTGAGGAGGGGTAAGGACTGACCTTTGAGACACAATGGATTTTTCTAGGGAAAGTGATAAATTAACTAGCAGGAACGGATAGCCTAGCACTCTAGAAGAGGGCAGATAGGCATTATCACTAACGAACCATAAGGAATCGCTTTGGGATTTTAGGGGCTGGACTCTTACACAGTTTCCTGTGATTCTGCTATTTCCCCCAGAAGGACAGGCTCACCCAAGATCCCAAAGCCAAGATAAAAGTCTGCCCCAATATTCTTGATAAAAATCTTACTTCCTCATAGAAGGACTTGGGCAATAAACATTTAAACCCTTTGATACAGTCATCCTGCTTCAGAAAATCTGTCCAGAACTTTATTTAATGATTTGTAGACAAGGAAGTTCATTTCAGTGTTATTTATCAGAGAGAAAAACTGGGAGTAACATATACATTCAATAGGAAATGATTGCAGGTGTAGATTTGGGGCACCCATTATAAAACCCACTTTTCTTTTTTTTTTATTTTAATTTTTCTTTAAATTTTATTTTTATATTCACCATACAACTGCAACCCCCTTATTTTGATGCCAATCCCTCCTTTCCCCTCCCCCCTCATAGTGTGTCTCTGGTTCATAGTTGTTTGTTGATTTTGATTTTTTCTTTCTTACAGTTATTCTTTCTCCTGGTCCCTTATTTAGGTTTTCTAGATTCCTGCTATGAGTGAGACCATCCGGTATTTTTCTTTTTCTTTCTGGCTTATTTCGCTGAGCATGATCCCTTCCAGCTCCATCCATGTTGCTGCAAATTGCATGTGTTTATCTTTTTTGAATGCTGAGTAATATTCCATGGTGTATATGTACCACATCTTCTTGATCCAGTCATCTATTTTTGGGCATTTGGGTTGTTTCCAAAGCTTAGCTATTGTAAATAGTGCTGCTATAAACATAGGGGTGCAGGTGCCCTTTGGAATTGATGTTTCTGTGTCCTTTGGGTAAATACCTAGGAGTGGAATTGCTGGATCATATGGAAGCTCTATCTTTAGTAGGTTGAGGAATCTCCACACAGCTCTCCATAGTGGATAAAACCCACTTTTCAAGGATAATTTAGTGACACTGGAAATATTCTTACTACAATGTTAAGTAACAAAAGCAGGACACTGGTGGGAATACAAAATGGTACAACCTCTATGCAGGGAAGTTTGGCAACCTCCTTATAATTTCATGCACATTAACATTTTGGCCCAGCAAATCTACTTCCAGGACCCTACCCCAAATACACACTGGCAAATGCAAGAAGTGATATTTGCACACTGTTACTCACTGCAGCATTACATTTAATAGCAAGAATAGGAATAACCCAAATACCCATCATAGGTGATTGGTGGGTTAGATTATCTTACACACATAATGAGGCATACACAGTTATGAAGAGTCAGGATGTTCTGTTAAGAGGGAAAAAAATCAAGATACAGAACAATGTATGTAATATACCACTTTTTGTGTAATTAAATAGAATTAGGTTATATTATGGGACTGTGAAAAAAAAAAAAAGACCAACTTTGAGAGTTTACCCGTGGAGCATGTGACAGCTTGTCCGTATATAGTGTCTATCACCTCCTTTCTTACTGCAGTGACTCTGAAGTGGGGGTAATTTTGCCTCTGAAGGCACATTCAGCAATGTCTGGAGACATTTGGTTGTCACATGCTGGGGGCAGGGGGCAACAGGGGTGCCGTTGGCCTCTAGTGGAGAGAGCTGAGGAAATGCTGCCCAGCACCGTACAGTGCACAGAACGGCCCTCAGCGAGGCTATCAATGATGCTGAGCTTGAAAACCCCCACTTAGCTCTTCTTGGTTAGGCCAAACTATTTTTCTCATCAAAATGGTACTGTCGTGACAGTAATTGGTATTATTAATTAATAAGAAACTGTTTTATACATAAAGTGTAAAATTTATTTACCTATTAGGAGAAAGTTTTAAAGGCATATATAATGAGTTCCTACTAGTATTTCCCACTCACATTTAAGATTTCAGGATTTTTAGTTATGTCATTTTACTTTTGCATATTTATAGAGAAAGGTTTTCCCTAATTGTGAAAATTAGCTACTCGTCATGCCAGATCTCACCCCTGTACATGCTACTATAAACTTCTGTTTGGCTTTTCCTCTTATTAAAAAATAATAGGTAGGGGCAGTGGGTGATGGGGCATCACAAATCTCAGCTTATTGAGTCTTACTGTTGACTTTGGGTGGACTGAGCTCCCTTAACCTTGGCCCCCTACTCTGCGAATAGGGAGAACATTTGTTATCAGTCTCCTGTCTTATCTGCAACTCAAGAGAAACAATGCATGTGAAAATATTCTTGGAACTGTAAAGGGATTATAATTATTTAAATATATATACTCTCCAGGTAGGTGTTGTTTTCCCCTAGTCAATGTCCCTTACTTCCCAATTCCACTTCTAGAGTTGTTTTTAAACCACTCTGGGATATAGTTTGAATAAAAAACTCTGAGAGTAGATTATATTTTCAGTTAGAGATTACTTAGATTCCTACTTACTGTGAAACTTTTTTTAAAAAAAGAGATATTCCACCTAAGTTAGAAAAGCTTAAATTTTAATTCTGTTAAAAATCCATATTATTTCTGGAATATTCTTTGAGCCCCGGAGATGTTAGCATTGTATAGTTCTATGCTACAACCCTTCTTTAGCACAGTCAATAATTTGACTTTAAATTTTCACTGTAAATAAGTTTAGTGGTGAGGTTAGGAGTGGAGACAAAAGGGGAAGGGCCCAGTGATCTAGGGTAAAGGACTTTGTGTGCTTTGGTTGGGGGGTGGGATGTGGTGACATTTATCTGAGGAGGTGTGACCCTATTCTTCTAAATCTTATACAGTCTTGTAAACCAATATTACCTCAATTAAAAAAAAAACTCATCAAAATCAACAAACAACTATGAACCAGAGACACACTATGGAGGGGGCGGGGAAAGGAGGAATTGGGGTCAAAATAAGGGGGTTGCAATTGTATGGGGAATATAAAAATAAAATTAAAAAAAATTCTTGAAAAGTAAAAAAAAATAAAACTCAAAAAAATTTATATTGAGAAGATAAAGCCATCTACTAGACAGACAGATAGATAGATAGATAGATATTTAGATAGATATCAGTGGTAACCCTTGCCTATGTTCCTTCCATTAAGTCAAATTCTATCACTGTATAGAGAGCAAGGATTGAAAACTTGAACAAGAAAGACTTTAGATCGATCTTCCAGGCCTGGAACCAAATAACAAGGCTTTGCCTGAAGTGGTCAATATAATATCTTCATCTGTGCTCAGTGACTCATGAAAACATGTTCAGAATGTACTCTTTAGATCTCTTACCACGGCAGGTTGGAGGCTGCTAAGACAAACACCAGGTCTTCTGAACGAGCCAGCCCATCCATCTGCACCAGTAACTCTGTCTTCATCCGAAGGCTCCCTTCATGCTCCCCCCTAGAGAGAGACGAGGATGTGAGATTCTCCCAGAGGCAAAGACTTTGCTTCCACAAGAGCAGCATTCACAGCAATGACCCAGCCACTCCTTCCTCTTCCCTGGTGTAGATTGAGGAAAAGAGACCCGAAAAGCACCTTTCTTACACATGACATGGTAACCCAAAGGAGGTATGCGGTTTTTCAGGACTATGCTCCTTATTAGCTGACCACCTTTTCCTAAGAGAGAAGAAAGTCTTGCAGTGTAGTTATGGAATTACTTAGCCTTTGCCCATAATTAGTATTCTTTTTAACAAGAAGTCTTCATAGCACTTGGCTTTATTCCCTGGCCTTATGAAGGCACTAGCTTTAGAGCTTAAGCTCCAGACAAGAAAAGCCGCATTCAGGGTAAATCCTGGAGCACACTCACTGATAGTAGCTGAGGAGCTTCCAAATTAATTCAAAGCTGTGACAAAGCCTGGGGAAGCGGATGCAGAAAGGAGCACACAGGTCGCCATGGCAAGGCAGGGTCTTTGCAGAGGGAATGAGCATTAGGGTTCCCGCTCGGGCACTGGTGCTGCTGCCTGCTGCTGTCTGACCCCCTGTAGAGAGGCAGAGCTCCCCAGCCTGGGGCTGACTAGCACCCATGAAGCTGTGGAAATCGTCCCATTTCAATCAATGGCATGAATCCCATGCATCATGGGCACATCTGAATGGTTGCTTTTCCCTGCTGGGAAAATGGTTTTCAATGCATAAAATTTCATAAATTATATTCTAATTATACTTCCAACAAGGTAATTATTTACTTTTTATTACTATCAATTCTGCCTTGATATTAGACCAGTAGAGATCATTAATACAAGCAGCCATGTTGAGATTTCCCAGGCCTGTTTTTTTCAAGCCAGGGTACCAAGTGCAGTAAAAGTTCAAAAAAAAAAAAAAAAAAAACCCATCAGTGGTGAAGACAACAGGTGTTCTTAAAGCACACACACACACATTCAAACAGAAGGCTACCGTCTGAGACACGTTCTTTCTGCTAGGGTCAATAGCGGACACCCAATCTTTAGAGATAACATATGTGACATGGTTAAAATCGGACAGGCTGAGCCACAACTGAACGTCACATTGAAGTGGTGGCTCCCCTGGCCTCACACACCTTGTCAACGACTGCCCTGGGGACCTGGCCCTTGGCGCCCGCTCCCCACAGGCAGCCCCTCTGGCTCCAGACATCGTGGTCACTGAGGCTATTTTGAGCTGACAGGACAGAAAAGGCAGCCTGGGGTCTGGGGGCTCAGCCATCTTCAGGCCTGAAAACCACTCTGTGGGGAAGGGGGAAGGGGAGGATGATATTTCCTCCGGTTATAAAAACTACTTAAATCAGCTGTTCAGTTAACAGGATCTAATTTAAAGACCTTTCCGTGTGTCTGCAGAAAATTTGTGGGCTTATTAATAGGCTCATTCTGCTGGTAAATGTCGATGGGCTTCCGACCATCAAACACACTTACAGAGGGGAGAAGTGACGACCAAAAAAACCCTGTCTGTTACCCAGGAGACGTGCCTCTCTGACTCATCACTGACTCCAGCTCGTCCAGGAAGATGGTGGAGGGAGCGTGGTAGCGGGCAAGTTCAAATAGCACCTGGGTAGGAGCAAAGCAACCACATATTCGAATTCAGGTAATTAAGTTCAAAAGTTCTCAGGTGATCCCAGAGATGAAAAGCTTAGAATGACTGTAATAGTAAGCATCTATGCGGCACTGTTAGTTTACAGTAACTTTATAATCGTTGTAGTTATTTCTCCCTAGCACCACCCCATGGGGTTGTCCAGTCATTTCCATTTATCACCGAGTAACATTAGAGCCAAGGAAGAGTGAGTGGTGAACTCGAGGTCACTAGTCAGAAAAGGGGGCGGGGGGCTTAAGATAAAACCCAGTCCCCAAGCTTCCAGTGGAACCCTCACCAGTAACACGGCCCATAGGAACACAAAAGCCTCAATGTGTACAATCATGTGACGATTTTCCTTTAACCTTTAGGAGTAATGGGAGGGCTGGTCTCAGAATGAAAAGCTGACGAGAAAGGGTAGCCTCCCAGTCATGGGGAGCAAGCTGGGAGGACTTCGCCCATGTGTGCTCCCCAAATGACTCCACGAGGCTCCCCGCACCACCCAACACTGCTATTTGCTAGCTCGGGTGCTCAAAGGCAATTCCCAATTGAATAAAATGTTCCATTTCAGAGTAGAAGATTATAGACTTAACAAGAACAGGAACGCAAAACAGCAAAAAAAAAAAAACAGACATATAAAAACAAAATAAAGCGCTCCAAAGGGAGATGTGGTGCTGATGAAGAAAGTAGGAAAAAACGAAACCTATTTTTTTAACCCTCAAACTGATCTCTTGAGCACCATATACAATTCTTCACTGCTTGATTGGAGAAAGCAGTGGCGATTTAGAAGGAAAAAAAATTGAGGTACTTTAATAAGGATGGGGATTTATTCTCCGTGTCAGTCACGCTGGCAAAGCCCCACAGAACAAACGAGAAGGGACAGGATCAGAAAGGGTTGATGAGGTTTTCTTGAGTAGTAGCAGGCCTCCCCTTCCGGTTTCCCTGTCACTGAGCGGGAATGCCTCATCTTCGCCACTGCTTGCAGTGTGGTGGCTCCATGATCAAGCTTAAGTATTTTCCTTTCACTCAATCCTGTTTCATCCAATGAAGACAACTGGCTCAGCCTAATGAACTGACAGAACAGAGCCAATGCTGGCACACACATCCCAAACAACTTTTAGACACAATAGAGACCACTCCTTAGAAGGAAGTAGCTTTCCTTCCTTGTCACAAAAAAGCAAGCTCAAATATACCTGATGTTAAGGATGATTACAATGGCAACAATCTACCCAGGGAAGAATGGATACTGGAACTCTATGAGAACCAATCGCATTTTTAAGGAGCTCCTTGAGGTATAGAAAGACCAAGAACCTCCACCAGACAAAAGATCCAGCTGAAACATGGATGGAGCTGGAAGGGATCATGCTCAGCAAAATAAGCAAGAAAAAAAAAAAAAGAAAAATACCGGATGGTCTCGCTCATAGCAGGAATTTAGAAAACCTAAATAAGGGACCAGGAAAAAACTAGTTATAATAAAGTAAAAATCAAAATCAACAAGCAACTATGGACCAGGGACACACTACGGGGGGGGGGGGTCAGGGAGAAGGAGGGATTGGGGTCAAAATAAGGGGGAAATTGTATAGGGAGTATAGCCAAGATGAAAGTGCATACATTGTGCAAAAATGAAAAATGATGTAAAAAAAAATCCAGCTGAAAGAAGACCCTTCCAGAACCACCTCTGGAACCACATCTCCATACTGAGAGCCACAGCTCTGTCCAATGCCAGAGTCCGGGTAAGTGCTCTGGAAGCATTAGTCTAAAATCTTCAAAAGTACTTGGAGGAAGTTAAGTCATACAATAGGGGCTGGGAGGTTGTTGAAAGATGCAAGCACCAACAGGTGTATGCATTTGCTTAAGAGACCACTCAACTACTCAAACGCATCAACTCCTGGGAGGCATGAACATTAGATGGGGAGGGAGGAACTTAACCCAAGAGTTCCCTATAAATAACTCTTTAATTGGAATAGAAAAGAAATAAATGATAGGAAAGCTTCTCTGATTTAGGGGAAGGTCCTGAAGGGCTCTCTCCATCTGAAAGCTTCATAGTAAGGAGCTTGACAGCATGACCAAGATTTTCCAGGTGAGGATCTTTCCAAGAGCTGAGAAAACAAAGTGATTTCTGAAAGGAGAAGAGCTGAGATCCTTCAAGGTGAGCAGCAGTTATGTCTTCCTCTTGAATTGTTCTTTTTTAATAATCAAAAATAAAAATTCAATTCACAGGAAGGAAAATACAAATGACCATCTAAACTGATGAAAAGATGCTCAGGTTCATTCAGAATTAAAGAAATGCACATTTGAGCATGGAAGTATCACTTTCACTATCAGATTGGCAAAGATTTTTCAAAGATGGGTACCCCACGGTGTTGGCCACAGCGTGGGGAAGCAAACACGGTCATGTACCATGGATGGGAGTGTAAGCTGGTGCCACCCTATTGGCAGGCAATTTGGCAATTTCCTTCCCTCTGACCCAACAAATCTCCTTCAAAGAAATTGTACTATATATGCAAAGACATGACTATAATAAGACTGTTCGCTGGAGCCCTGTTCATAATAGCAAGAGACTGGAAACAACATAAATGTCCATCCAGAAAAGACTGGTTGAGTCTGTTTTGCCTTGCAGTGAAATACCATGAGACATAAAATAAAAAAGTTCTGTCTATAACATTAATAGTGTGGAACAGTAGCCAAGGTGTGGCATTAAAGGGGAGGGGAGGGGGATGCAAATACAGAAGAGGATGTGCAGTGTATTCCTACTTGTATTTTACAGAAAGGGAGAGAGGGGCCTCCCTGGTGGCACAGGGGTTAAAGTCTCAGTGCTATCAAACTATCCCCAGCCACTGCAGTTTGGGTTTGATCCCCAGCCAGCCAGGGAGCTACCCACACGGCACAGCAGACCTCAGCTGCACCTGCTGCTCCCCTCAGCAGTGTATTTCAGTCAGTTTACCTGTTCTGTTCCCCACTCTGTCTCTGGTGAATCCTCTCCACACACACACACACACACACACACACACACCACCGGCCTACACCCAGTTTTTGTATGCATAAATAAATAAAAATAAGTCATAAATAAAGAAATAAAAGGAAGGGAGATACAGAGACAGGCATTGATGTCCATGCAGGTAAATGCTGAGCAGGGAAGCAACAGTGAGAGCCCAGGAGTCTGTATATCCTTGTGTGCTTTTTTTTTTTTTTTGCTTTCAAAAAGATGAGTAACTTTTTAAATAGATGGTAGAGGCAGAAAAACATGGGAAAGTACTCATTTCCTTACTCTTAGAATTCTAACAAAGTAATAATTAAGCAGAGGAAAACTTTAGTTAAATAAAATGCTCATACAGAATGGAAAGTTCTTGTTAAATGACTTTGTTTTTCAATATTAAGCAAGAAAGTTCATTTAGTTTCAATCTTTGTTGAGAACATTCATAAAATATCTGAATTTATTCTTCTGAGGGACAAAATGTGACCACTCTTTGAACACTTTGTAGTGTCTCGGCTCATAGTTTTAAACACCAATTTTCATTATAGGAAATCAAATTTAAAATGATTCTGGGGTCATTCTTCAAAGAAATAGAACAATTATCGATGAAATTCATATGGAATCACCAAAAACCCCAAATAGCCAAAGCTCTCCTGAAAAAAAAAGAAGGGACTGGAGGCATCACACTCCCAGACTTCAAACTATACTACAAAGCCATAATCATCAAAACTGCATGGTATTGTAACACGAACAGACACACAGACCAATGGAATTGAATAGAAAATCCAGAAATAAACCCACAGATTTATGGTCAACTAATCTTTGACAAAGGAGCAAAGAATATGCATTGGAGCAAAGAAAGTTTGTTCAATAAATGGTGCTGGGAAAACTGGGTCACTACATGTAAAAGAATGAAGCTTGACTACTACCTCACACCATGCACAAAAACCAACTCAAAATGGATTAAAGAACTAGACATAAGACCTGAAACCATAAAATACATAGAAGGAAATATAGGCAAAACACTACATGATGTGCACATCAAAGACATCTTTACAGACACATCACCCAAAGCAGTGATGGTGAAGGCAAAGATAAACAGCTGGGACTACATCAAATTAAAGAGCTTCTGCACAGCAAAAGAGACAATAACCAAAACAAAGAGAAACCCCACCGACTGGGAGAACATTTTTGCACACAATACTAATGATAAAGGACTGATCACAAAAATCTACAAAGAGCTGATGAAACTCAACAAAACAAAGAAAATAATCCAGTCAAAAAATGGGCAGAAGAGCTAAAAAGAAACTTCTCTGAAGAGGAAATGCAAATGGCCAACAGGCATATGAAAAAATGTTCAACACCACTTATAATCAGGGAAATGCAAATCAAAACTACCATGAGATACCATCTTACACCAGTGAGAATGGCACATATTAAAAAAATTAGCAACAACAAATGTTGGTGAGGTTGTGGAGAAAAAGGAACTCTCCTGCACTGTTGGTGGGAGTGCAAACTGGTCCAACCACTATGGAGAGCTGTGTGGAGATTTCTGGACCTAGTAAACATAGAGCTTCCATATGATCCAGCAATTCCACTCCTAGGTATTTACCCAAAGGACACAGAAACATCAATTCCAAAGAGCAACCTGCACCCCTATGTTTATAGCAGCACTGTTTACAATAGCTAAACTTTGGAAACAACCCAAATGCCCAAAAATAGATGACTGGATCAAGAAGATGTGGTCCATATACACCATGGAATATTACTCAGCATTCAAAAAAGATAAACACATGCCATTTGCAGCAACATGGATGGAGCTGGAAGGGATCATGCTCAGCGAAACAAGCCAGAAAGAAAAAGAAAAATACCGGATGGTCTCACTCATAGCAGGAATCTAGAAAACTTAAATAAGAGACCAGGAAAAAGAATAACTATAAGAAAGGAAAAATCAAAATCAACAAACAACTATGAACCAGAGACACTCTATGGAGGCTGGGGGGTGGGGAAAGGAGCGATTGGGGTCAAAATAAGGGGGTTGCAATTGCATGGGGAATATAAACATAAAATTAAAAAAATAAAAATATAAAATAAAACAAAAAAATAAAATGATTCTGGGGACATCTTGTAACAGTTTTGTAGTTGATACAAAAGAGGGATTTAAGAAAAAAAACTCCTCAGCCTAATAAAGATTTTAGTTTAATGAATTCCAGCTTACGAAACCCAGCTAACTAGAATTACATAGAACTACGAATTAAGGAGCAGCTAAATGCAAACCCCATCTTTGTTTTTTTGTTTTGTTTTTTAAGATTTATTTATACTAGAACTGGGGTACAGGCCAGATGCGCAGGAGGGTGAAAGGATTCACCAGAGACAGACCGAGAACAGAACAGGCAGACTGACGGAACACACTGCTGAGGGGAGCAGTGGGTGAGACAGGAGAGGTCTGCCGAGCTATGTGGGACCCTCGCCGGCCAGCCAGGATCCAACCGGCGCTGCAGAGGCTGCAGACAGCTTCATAGCGCTGCGCTCAACTGCCTGCGCCACCAGGGGAGGCCCGCAAACCCCATCTTTGGCCCTGGCACTGAGTTACACACAAGATAAAGGACAAAGAAATAGAAGATGTCCACAGAGATTTCCACAAATTACAATCTTGAAGGGTTGAGAAGAATTGATAAAAATGTATACATTTGAAATAACTTGAGAACAATATCAAACTAATAACGATAGGTTATTTTGGTTAAATCAATCCTTTAAAAATATTGTATTATGACTTCCAAATAAGCCATATCATTTTAAAAATGAGTCATCAAGGGAGTGTAATCCAGCATAGTATTTTAGGGTAATTCTTTCAGAAAATGTATAACATTCATATTCACTTAGTATTGATTACTTATCAGCCATTCTACAAAGTGCCATAGTTTAACGGGATTTCTGAGAAGGACTCATCTTAGGCTGAGGCATAAATCACAAATAGGTGTTTACATAAGGTGACTGGAAGATACAGTAAAAATTTATAATATTGAAATACACTCTGGACTATGAAGGAAAGATAGCATAAAGATGGAAATAATCTCTTCAGGAAAGGAAAAAACCTTACAGCCTGCAAGCACCCTGGAAGAAAAGTTGCTCAGAGCATCTGAAAGAATACTTAAGTGTCTGGATTCTCCATAGGGGATCTAGTGTAGAGACTAGCATATAGCAACAGCCACTCAACGAATGTTCACTGAACAATACTGCCCATGCTTACTAATAAATGCTTCTTGGATAAAGAAAGAAACCAGCTCTGCAGAGATGACTTTCTGCAGCTCCCATTCCTAAGTTGCAGGAATCAAAACAGGAGTGTGGGTCAAATCCCCAAAGGGTGTGGGTGGGGGTGGGGGTGGGGGTTGCTGATGGGGGCGAGATTAAACTCCATGTATAACAGTCACCCATCTCCTGGGTTTCTGTAATCAAGATCCAAAATAAAATCTAACATGGAAGTTCCTTAGAAAACAAAGCAGCTTTGATATCATTTACATCACTGTCCTCTGCCAAAACTAATTTTTGAAAACCAAAATCCAGAATTCCTACCCGAACAAGTTTTTCTGAATCCCCTCTCCATTTGCTGACAATGGTGGATGCGGAAATGTTAAAGAAGGTGGTTTTGCACTCCGTGGCCACGGCTTTGGCCAGCAAAGTCTTTCCTGTACCTAGAGACACATGTGGGTGAAAGATGAGCGGTGTTCGGTCTCCATCCCTCTGCTCACAGACAGAAGCCAGTCTCTCAAGCCACACGGAGGTGATCACTCGGCTCATTTGCCCCAGTCCCAGAGTGAGGCCAGATGGGGCGACTCCTCCTCTGCCCATGCTCCTAACACCAGGCCCCAAGCAGAGAGGGGTGCCTACCTGGAGGGCCGTAGAGCAGCAGTCCTTTCCAGGGGGAAAGAATTCCTGTGAATAGCTGTGGGTACTGCGGGAACAAGGAAGAGGGTGAGGTTTGGCACGGAGCCTGCAGGCCCTTAGCTCAGGCCAGGCAGCGAAGCTAAGGTGAAACAGCACCAGTCCGGGGGTCAGGTCTTCCTTCCATAAGTTTTGTGGCTTCTGCATAGACCTTATTTACCCCAAGTTTATTTTCACACTTGACGGCAATGCATGGCTTAATTGTGGCTTTTTTAAAAAGCCTTTTAAAAAATATTTATTTTAATTGCTTATTGAGGCACCCTTGGTCTACACATTGTCAGTGTTCTGGAAGTACAGGCTCGCCCTCTCCAGGTGTCGTCACCCTAGCGCACGCACCGCCAAGGCACCTGTAGTGTCCCATCATGGTCCACTGTGGAAAGCAATTTCTTAAAGGAAAAGAAAGGTGACTTTTCCTGTCTGTTACAGCAGTGCTTTCTTGCACATGTAACGTCACTTCATGCACAGCTCTATATGCAGAGTATATGGTAATCTTTTGAATGTTGTAAAACAGGTATGAATTTTAAGATATACACTACAACTAATAAAGGTAGGTGAGATTCAAGCCCAAAGCTATGGTGAAGCCTGTTTTAGAAGCTGGGAGCATTCAGTGCAAGATGCATTACAAGATCCTGAATCCACACAGGCCAGGCTTGGACTTCGGGGAATTTCACCCCTCAGTTCAGATTCAGACAAGGTGGGGCAGAGCAGGGAGGAGGGAGAGGGTTGGTAGAGAACCAGGAAAAGTAACTGAATAAGATTATAACCTCACATTAGTTTCTCGTGCTGACCAACTACTGTGACAGAGGGGACAAGTTAACCCTTGGACAGAAAACTATGTGTCCTCCTCGTGATGGTAGACACAGGACATGTAACTCGTCGATGGAGAATGAGCAGAAATGACCCCCAAGAGGTTCCCATCCTTACCCTTATGGGATACACAACAGCTTCTTTGACTAACTGCTTGGCTGCATCGAGTCCAATAATGTCATTCCACTTTATGTTTGGATTATGGAGATAAATGTCCTGCAATGCACATTTGATCATTTTGTTAAAACTAATGTTTTCCTCCACAGCTGTAATAAACACGGGAGCCGTGGAGTACTTGACTTACAATAGGACATAAAAGGCCGGTGATAAAAGCTCTCCTGTTAGATATATGTACACACACACAGTTCACCAAACGGATCCACGAAAATATTTTTGTTTTCCCTGGTGTTCCCATGTGATACTTTCAGGTGGGGATGGGGGTGAGGGAGGCTCCTAGCCAGGGAGGTACCTGTCTGCAGTCTACAGCAGCTCGGGCTGATTTACAGCCACAGTTGCAGGAGCTGCAGAATATGCCTTTGAATTACATTAGCTTTTACTGGGAAACATAGTTCCTAGCTGGTGCTCAGCCTCTCTTGATGCCTTGATCTCGCAAACACTTTCTTAATTTGTGACACAAGAAGGATAATGCTCCTCTGAAACCAATTTCCCTTTTTCCCTAGTGATCACTCCCTACTTCAATCAGGAGCAATTGCTTCTACAAAATTCAAGGAAGCCAACCACCAAGCAGTTTCCCCTCCTCAAAGTAGAGCCCTGTAGCGACCATCTAGGGTAATCAATTAAGGTAGCTTTTACTGATAACTAATTTACAATTTCCAAACTTCAGTTTCACAAGATGCTCAGAACGGTCACTCGGGGGCCTTTCTCAGGAGGAGCTGTTTCAGGCAAACTGAGTATCAATCGAAAAAAAAAAGGCCTCCTTTCCAATGTCACTGTGTGTGACTGCAGAACAATCTGGAAACTATTTTTATATTTATTTAATTTTTACTAATACATATATGCATATGGTCCAAGTCATAAAACTATAGTTTTAAAATGAGATGTTCTCAGGCTCCACTCTTGTCCCCGAACTTCCCAGTACCCTCCCCCATGGGTGACAACTTTAATTAGAGAAACTATTTTACAAGTGATTTGGTCAGGCATACTATGCACACTCCCGCTTTACTGGGTGACAGAGAAAGGAGTCAGTTTTCTAAAAGCGAGGAGAACCCAGCCTGTCTTCAGAGCCTGGGTCTGAATGCTGGCCCGCCAGCCACTCACATTCTTATTACCAACATTTCTTAGGAAAACTTTCACACACAATGGGGTGTCATCTACCTTGGAATTCAAAGCATCTAAACCCAATGGCAGTATCTTTTGGCCTCTTCTAGAGTTGACACTGAGTGCCACATGGTAGTGCTTAATTTCCCAACTGGCGACTGCTCCTTAGAGCAATCAAAGGTTATCAGTCAGAACTCAACATGTCAGTCTCCAAGGGGAGCGAGCTCCCCGTCACCATAAGTATTCAAGCAGAAACTGGAGGGCTGCTTCCTATGGTACTGCAGAAAGGATTCCAGATGGAACATGGAGGACTGCTTCCACTCTGTGACTCTATCATCACTAGCCATGTTAGCCGTTTGCAAAAACAGTAACGAGACTACTGATTTGTGTGGGTATAAAAAAAATTTTTCTCTGCTCTCTTATGCATCCCAGTGGCCCCAGCTTGGCTTTCTCCCTCATCCTCTCTCACAGGTAATAGTCAGAGCTGGTGTCTCTGTCTCCCTTCCCTGGATACCTGCCCTCCCCCGCACTGTCATCAGAGCAAGATATCCAAAAAACGCATGTGATTACACTGTCTCCTGACAGACACCTTTCAAAGATTCCTCATCTCCTGCAGGCTGATTCCCAGCCGTGTGTCCTGTTCACAGCCTCTTACTCAGCAGCCCTGGCCCTTCTCTCCAGTCCCCTTCCCTGCCACGCCTCGTGTCCCACTTGGCTCAAGGAAACAATGGCGGTCTGTCCAACATCGCCTTTGCCCAGAACACCTCCTACCCCCTTCTACTCCTTACCGTATGCTTTTTCCTGTGTCTCTCTGTCTTAACACAAAAATTAGAATCATAGAATTCTAATTCTATGATTAGAATTAACACAAAACTCCCTTCTTTCAGCTTGCCAGGCATGCCTTATGCCCGGTGGGGAGACCCCCGTGTGGCAAGGACTGTGGGGATTCATTCACCTTGTGTTTCCAGCCTCCCACACATACCTGACACGTAGTAGGTGTGCACTAAAGTGAACAGACAGATCTGGCAAACCTTTCATTCCCGGAGTGTCATTTTAAACAGCTCCCTGAGCCTGCTGTGGTTTCAGTCTTCCATTAAATGGAGATCACTGGAAATTACAAATGTCTCCGAGAGCTCAGGAACCGATTCTATGCCCAAAGAACTGGCCCTAAGTCACATGATTAGAAAGAGGGAGGATCTAGACAGCAAATCAGGGAGCCTGTGTCTTTAACCATTAGTGCTCACTGCCTTTGGATTCCAAGGGGTAAGCTTGAGAAATCTGGATGATAAGATCTTTCCTACTAATCTTGTTTTTTACAGAAATTTTCCATAATGAAATCGTCAGACTGCCCACATTCCTATTTCTAGGCTTTGACTGTTTAAACAAGACACAGACAGGCTCTCTCCTTCTCCAAGACGCTCTCCCTGACTCTTGGCTCTAAAACCCGTTCGCCTGTCCCTTTCTGTCTTGGTCTTTTTCTCTGCTGGTTTTCTTGGCCTCTACAGTGAGATGGGGGCTTTTTATATTGTAATTTTATGATTCTATAATTTATTTATCATGCATTATTGTGCCTCTAAACAATATGAGTGCCTTCGCAAGTGGGGGCACTTTATAAATAAATGATCATATTTATTGTTATTAATAAAAGAAGCAGCCCGCAGTGCTCCAGGAGCCCCAATCACCTCCGTAAATTTGTGAATTGAATATCAGATCTTACCCGGCTCACCACGGCTGCCAGTTCTCGCATCTCACTGTTCATGCCAATAAATGCACTCAGCGGCTTCAGCAGTCGCTCCTGGCGGTGGGGACAGAGAGCTTCAGGTTACAGGGCTGCTTCCTAACTTAGGCAGAAAGCACAGCGCAGCTCTTGGTGACACAAAGTGTAACAAGGTGCCAAGACCTTCAACTTGATCCCAAGGTTTCTCTGAGTTTAAAGTTCTGTTTCTAAAATCTGACTGGGGTGGGGTGGGGGTGGCAGTTTGCATAAAGAAAGTCCCCTCTAAGCCACTTACTGAGGGATCTGGGTCACAGTTGATGCTGTTCAGGCCCAGTTCACCACTGGCTCCTTTGATGGCGTCTGTGATTAGTCCTCGGAAGTCGATGATTTGGCCCTGAAAGGGAGCATTCTTTCTTTACGCCATTAAAACCCAAGAGAAGACTGTCCTTACCAGCTCTGCTTCATCATATCAAGACACACTTACCTCGGCGTGAGGGCAGACTTTAAACCTACACTAAGAATGAACATGAAATTTCCTCACCTCGGGGCACTCTTGAAAAGAAGTTGTAAGTAAATTCTTCAGAATGAGGTTGATTCGAATCCAAATTCACTAGCATTTTTCAGTTCCTGCTATACCTGCTATGCCTACACCTGCTTCTTAGATGCCTACTTCCCCTACATTGTCTCCTCCTTTCAGTATATTCCACATACAGGAAGAACCGGCTGGAGAGGAACAAAATGGCACCTGTTTCCTGGCTGTGATGCCCACTCACCATGCATAGTGCCTGGCACAGAGCAGGTGTGCACCGCCTGCACTTCGTTAGGATTAGTTCCAATTTAAGATCTCTGCTAGTTGGAAGTGGCACCCAAGTTCCCAAGTTTCATAGATGTGGGAGTTAGACCAGAGAAGGTATTGATATGTAATCTGCCTAGGGCCACACAGCTAAAAATGACTTATGGTTAGGATTCAAGCCCAGATATCCACCTCCCATATTCCCCCCCAGTGCCACCTTGTCTCCTCCACAGGCAGAAGGTAAAAGCAAGGGTGCACAAACAACAATAACAGCAAACAATAATAAAGCAGTCAATGTGGAGGGAGTGTTTATTACCTGCTAGCCACTGTACCGGGATCTCCATTCATTACATTTAAATTGACACCGCTTATTTCCATTTCGAGATAAGAAACAGGCTTGGAGACAAGAGACACCTTTCCAAGGCTACACAGCTGGGAAGGTCTGAATCGGGGTCCAAACCTAGGTGGGCTGACTTTGCAGCCGGGACCATTAAGGACAACACTCCCATTAAATTCTCAGGGGAGCTCGGGAGTCCCTGAACCAAGGGGCCCCAACTTGGCCACGATAGACCCATTTTAGAGATGGGCCCCCAGCCATACACCCTCATCCAGCTTATTAACATTTGAAATATTAGGAAGAAAACCCGGCTATGTTTTACCCGGAGGACATTTTGCTGGAAAGAGAATTTATAGCCAGACTCTTTGCAAGGTTAAGTGGTGGGTCCAGTACTAGCAAGAGAAGACATTCATGTGAGAAAAACTGGTGCAAAAATGTTAAGCAGAAAAGTGACTGAAAATACAATGGAAGTGAAAGCGAACAGGGAGACCTTTCTCTGGCACAGAGTCCAGCATCTCATGGCCGGCCATCACCCACACCACTGCCACCCTTCAGAGGAGCCAGTTCAGGGCAATAAGAATTGTCCCTGATTTCAGGGAGATGCTCCAGCTTCCTCCTCAAACACACACACCCAGAGTTCAGTTTGACTGAGAAGAGCTGGCCAGAGGCAAGTCAGACGACCTGTAGTTTTAGAATTTGATCCAAGGCAAAAAGGTGACTCTCAAGGACGCACAGCTTTCCAAGTCACAGTCAAGAAAAGCAAGTGACACATTTTTAGCCACTTTTTGCCTCCATCCACCCAACTGGGGTCTTTCCTGTTCGAGAAACTGTTATTTATGACTCGGGACATTACGTGCATTGTAAAAGGAGTGAGTAGAGCTATCGATCAAGATAAGATCAACTCTGTAGCATCTGAGGTCTCAAACGGCTCCCATGAAATGATATTCCAGCCTGGAGCCAGATGTCCAAGGAGAAACCAACTACCCTATAAGGCAGTAACAGTGACCATGAGGCCGCAACTCCTCACGCAGACCAGTTGCGCAGACATGACACTTTCATCACCAAATTTTTAGGCTGAAAGGAACATCGGAAATCATCTCTTCCAATCCCCTCCATCTACAGATGAAGAAATTGAGCTCCCTGGGGCGGGAGGGAGGCATTCATTCAGCACTCTTCACCCAGAAAGGGGATGCAGACCAGGGCCCCTCATTTCTAATCCTCATCCAGGGCTCTTCCCAGTTCACCTCGCAGTCAACCCTGCATCACTATATATTAACTTTCCCACTGGAAAAATTTTTTTTTTGCCAAATCATGGAACCAACCCCAGTGCCCTTCAACAGATGAACGGATAGAGAAACTGTGGCGCTCTTATTCAATGGAATATTACACACTGGTGAGGAAAGGTGAAATGGTGGCATCTGGCACAAAATGGATGGCCTTTGAGGTGATTATGTTGAGTGAAATCAGTCAAAAAGTGAAAGACAGGTTTCAGATGGTTTCACTCATCTGCAGAATATAAATAGCAAATAAACAATGTAGACAATAGAAGAAATAAAACTCTGAGCTCAGCAAAAAAGCAAGATAATGGTTACCAGGGGGAATAGGAAAAAGGGGAGCAAGAACAAGGAGGAGAGGCAGGTGGGGCACAGATACAGGTGGTTTGGTGGAGGCTAAAAAAAAATTTAAATGTGCTGGATGGATTCAATAGTACGTTAAAGATGGACTAATAAAGAGAAAAATATGTTTTTGTAATTTTCACTTTTGAGAAGGGAAACTTTCCCTTTCCATGGTAGGCTCACGAGTTCCGCTTACTTTGGGTGGGTGGAGGTTTTCTTCGCCACCACCTCTGTTGATCCCTGATACATGTAAGCCGAAGTCAGCATTCTGCACATGAGTGCTATTGACAACCTCCTGGAGGAAGAGGAGAAGTCCACTGTGGGGAGCCACTTGGAGATGCTGCTTACAACAGCCTAGTCCATCATCCCACGGCAAGTGCCGGGTATCAGTTCTGTAAGCGGGAACCCCAGGTGTGATCCTGCCACCTCCATGCAGACCCAGCAAGATGAATCAAGTGTGTGCTTGTGCCACGGGGAGGGCTTGGGCGCAAGGTGTTGGTGGCTGGGCGAGGCTGAGTTTGGAGAGGCTGCGGTCAACAAGACTCCAGGGGGTTCACAGGCCCCGCCTTCACCGCCCCTCCGCCTGGCTCAGCCTGCAGTGGGAAGGCCAGACAACCTCCTGGGAGGCGATCGGTTTCATGATCACTCCTTTCTAGCCCGCCAGACATCCTCGATGTTAATACTTTCTGGTCCCCTTCACAATCTCCTGGTTTCTCTTTTCCTGAAAGCCCCGAATGTTTTGTTCTAAACCAGGAGCTTCTAGCATGGATCGCCAGAGTCAGAAGCCTTGATTTCATCCCCTGCTGGGCTCTCTCTTCTTGCTGTCCATCTCCTCCCCAAGAACATCCAGTGTGGAGGGCCTGAGCCAACTGTGAATGCTTTGGAGAAACCCCAGCAGAGGCCCTGAGACCCTGTCACACCCGACACCACCCCTGGTCTACTCAGGCACCCAGGGATGTGCTTTGGGACAGAAGGCCTGATCCCTGCAACTGCCTCAACGAGAGATGAGCTGGGCAGCCCTCCTGCTCTGACTGGACCCAGCCTCCCCTCTCGGGGCTGTCGTCTAGCACTCGGAGGGGAAAGGCTGGGTGGAGAAAGGACTCCTGCTCCAGTTAAGAACACTTAGGGCGCCCAGGGATTTGCTCCTGGTTTTAACCCAGCATGTAGGAAGAAAAGCTGCAATTTAACGATATCACACAGTAACTTAAAAAACACAGGTCCTCAAAAAATAAACGTGACTTTTTGTTAGAGCCATTCTTTACCCCTCTGCGATTTCACCAATACCAAGTAAAGCTGTGCCAACCTGTTTAGGATGCTCCTTATGGAGGGATTTGGCGTTCCCTGACTTCCCCGCCGTGCTTTTGGACCGAGGCCTCTGTTGACTGATCTTGGGAAGATTTTGATAACTGTCGCTTATCACTCTAAAGGGGAGAGCAAAGACCTTGGTGGAAATTATTTCAACCACTTAATTTGAGGTAACTAAGCAACTGTGGTGCATACTAAATGATAGTTCTGGAAAGCTGTGCAGATACACCATAATAGGGCCCTTCAATCTGCACTATCCTCCTCCTACCCACCCCTCTCCATCCTGGCCCTGACACACTCCAGTCAATCCGCTGGGTTCCTCCAAAACTAGTCAGGGGGTCCACCTCCTCCTGGAAGCCCTTGAATCATCCTCTTCTCTTCTCCCTACCATCTGGCTTCTGCCCCTCTGCTCCTAGCCTGTCTCAGAATATGTGGCTTTGCCAGCATATCCTCTCCTGAGCCTTCCACCTTTCTCACAAAGTACCACGCAGGCCAGGGGGAAGGCGCCAGGTTGGAAAGAGGCCTCTGTCTCAAATACAGCCTGGGGATGTGTTCATGGTTTCAACCCCAGGTACTGGGTAGACCCTGCCTCTTTCAAATAGCTTTCATCACATGTTCTGACACGGCTGAAGGCACTTGTGGAAGGAGCGCAAACCTCACCTCTCTGCTGTCAGGTCATCCCTAGTCACAAAACAAACTGTCCTGGAATATTATTCACCTCAGGCAAAATGAATGGATGGGACTGGGATCAGGGCAGCAGCTGCCTCTGGTGGACAGGGGGCTAGTGACTGGCCTGCTGCTGGGTTGGGGTGGCAGAGCTGACCAGCCATCTACGCATTTGTCTGTATTTTATATGTCAGTACAAAGGTGAGGCAAATGTGTACGTTACATCCTCACAATTGGACATAAAATCCAGTACTGGAGTATTTCCAGTCAGGAAATGACCTGCAGAGAGAAGCAGCACTTGCTTGGGGGCATGATGTGAAGCCTGCGTCCTCAAGTGTTGCTCCTCTGGGTTCTTTTGTGTTTACACGTGAGGCACAAAGGCAAGGCTCACTGGAACTTTTCTCCCCATGTCCTAAGTGAGCAGCTACTTCAACCCCATTTCTTTGTGAGAAAGGGCAAGTTGTCTGCGTCTGATATGGACTCACAGCTGTGGTTGGTGAGCCCACCCGCACAGTCATACCACCAGGGTGTCCACGTGGCCAACAAGCGTCACCCCAGGGTGGGGGTGGTGAATGGGTGTTATGAGGGCGTAGCAACTGACAGTTTCTCAGGCATGTTTTTCATCTGTAAACTAGAAATAATGTCTGTCCTCAGGTCTTTTGCTGGCACAAAAATGAAATGTCTGTGAAGTGAATTCCAAACATTTTACAAGAGCAAACCCTTATGAATAGCCTTGATTTAAATGAAGCGAGGTGATATATATATAGTTCAAGTCGCACCAACTTCTTGTGGGATTGTCAGGGAACTGGAAGCCTCTATTCCCATTTTGATCTCCCTCTGGAGGTAACTGGCTCACAGCTGTTTTAACATAACCAAAGATAAATTCACTGATGAACTCACTTCCAGTCAACACTAAGGATTGCAAAATTCTTCCTAGCATGGAGCCAGATTCAGCCTGATTTATTTAGTCACCCATCCTACGTGTGTCCTGCAGAATTCTGCAGAGAAGTTCCGATCAATCCCTCTTCAGAGAGTGAAGGCTGCTGCAGCATAAGCTAGGGACCTCCCTCCCCAAGTCTGTTTTTCAAGCCAAATACCCCCACTTGCTCCGGTCATTCCTAAAGTTACCTGATTCCCAGATTCTTCCTCATCCTGGTCATCTTCCTTTTGTCCACTGTCTTCTGACCAGAATAGAATCCTACTATTTGGACACTATATTTATATTGATGAGGCCTGAGACCACATTGGCAACCAAATCACACAGTTGACTTATATTGCACCTGTGGTTGTAACCCAAATTTCTAGGGGGACGAGGAAAAATTTCTAGGTCTCTGACTGTAACGGGGGTGGGGGGGGGAGCTATTCATTGTGAATCTTTGATGGGAGTTCAAATTTTATTTCATTAAATTTCCTTTTGCTGTTTTGTGGCTCACATCCCAAATGACCAAGATCTTTGGGCATCCTAATTCTCTTATCCAGCACCTTAAATAACCTTTCCTCATTTGGGTCATCTGCAAAGCTGTAAACCAGGAGCTCACTCTCTGAAATGAGATGCAAAATCAGGAAAAGACGCTTTCATTCGTTTACAGTCAATCACAACACAATCTTTCCTTTCAACAACTATCTTTGAACATAAAATTGTAGACAAACACCATTCTTTACTTTCCTAGTTGTTCTCTCTGACTCCACTCCATTGCTATCCACCCTGGATGCCTGCCACGTACAAACACCCACTCAGGCAGGAGCTGCAGAAGGCCCAGGCTGCCGCGTGCCACTACGCTCCAGCCCTCGAGGAGACGGTGCTGATGTCTCCACAAGGCAGGGAAAGCTAGGAAGTTCCAGGCCTGAATGTGTGGCTAAAAAATAATCAGAATTCAAATTTGTCCCCAAAGCTGGTCTCTTGAAATGCTCCTCACCGTTTCTATTCTCTGATTCTATTTATCACCAGAGTCTGACTAGTTATATGAAACTACAAATAAAAGAATAACATTTTGGTCAAATAATAAAAGGTTCTTAAAGAGCACGAAGCAAAGGGAGCCTCTGGCCAAGGGTTCTTGGGAGTCTGACCAGAGGCAAGCGTGGGCTCCACGACGAAATTCACAAGCAAGACCAAACAGCACTGTGCGGTGTCTCTGTCCCTTCCTTCTTAGGCCACAGACAAGGGACCAGAGTCACAAGGGCAAGGACGTAGGCAAGAGACAGAAACTCCTGCCTTATGAGGAGGGCCTAGTGAGCTGCTTAGAGTCACAATCGAAGTCTTATTTTTTCAATCATATTCTAAGATTTTTTTTTTTTTTAAATTTTGGTGACTGCCCAAAGGTTGTGTGGTTCTGACCAGAATTCCACTTCAAATTTCCCCTGAGGCCAGGCCTTGATGGCTCAAAGCCATCCCAGCCAAGCAGCAGTGCCCTTGCATTTGCAAACAGGCTCTGACCACAGAGATGAGGGAGGATGGGGTTAAGCGTGTCAGGTAGCAGGAAGAGAGGAATGAGGAGAGCTTTGAGGCAAGTGGGGTGTAGGTGGGCTTGTGGGAAAGTGTGTCAACTCAGAACCATTCGAGAAACAGAGGGGTTCTAATCAGTTGTTACAAATCCCAGTGAAATTTGGATTTGAGAAACTGAAGAAAGGGTTGTCGGATTAGCCTAAGAAAAGGAAGGAGAAAAGAAAGACTTGATTATCTTCAGACAGATCAGGACATGTGATCTGGGAGTTCATAATGAAATTCAGTGATTTAAAAAGGGGAAATCCTATTTTTTTTGGGTGCTCACTATGTGCTAGGAACTTACTATGTATCATAAATTGGTTCCAAGGTAAGTAGCAGAGCCAGGAATTAAGCCTGGGACTTTTAATCTCTGAGGTCCATACTTATCCTACCGCATGGCCTCGAAAGACAGGGCACCAGTGGATACAATTATTTGTGGGATAAAACCAGGAGAAACTGCAGACATTGGCCCACATCCTGGACATCTGTAACACGAGGGGAAATGATGAGTAGGTCCCCAAGGCCCCTGGACCACTGGTATTGCTAGTTGATAAGCATGCAGCTGCACTGGAGAAACTTCTGGAAAGGGATACCCCAAACTCCTAGAGTTGAGCTGATCAAGATGAATTACCATTCACTTTACCTTCTGGTCTTCCCTCCACTTCTTATTGGTAAATTATTTTCTGCTGTGGCAAAACAAACATTGGGAGGAAAGAAAAAAGTTTAATTTTTAAGAGAAAATAAACCTTGAGTTATACTCTGAAAACTTATGTTACAGCATTTTGGAATCCTGAGACTCTACTAAGCTATTCTAATCTGACAAGAGGTGATATCACCACCAGCTAGAGAACAAAGCCTGGGCTTCCCAGGCATTTCCACACAGAGAAAGACCCCAGAGGCCGCAGATGTTAAGCATGTTGGAGGCACACTAGGTCATAGCTAGCAATCTAGACATCAAGTCAGATCATGTCAATAATCATGCTGAGGCTCCGTGGTTATGGTCCATACTTTTTTTCACCAAGACTCACTCAGGTCTAACAAGCAGCCAAGGACGCTGAGCCCGGAACCCAGCACTGGAAGGGTGCTCAGATAAAATATCCCTCTCGGACCCCTTCCAGCTCTGAGATTCAGCCCTGGCTATTTTAAATTGACGTTCCTCTTGGTTTCCTGGTCCCTACATGAAATGTTAAAGTCTGTGGCTTAACAAGTGCCTGTAAACAGGACAATGATCTCCCTTGGTTTATAATTACTTCCCCCACTTACAGACTTCTCAGTCAATGTTACGACAAAACACAGGGCCCTCGCTTTAGATCTTTCCTCCAGCCAGCCTCTGTGACTGCTAACCTACACTGGGTCTTTGCATTATATTGATCACTATCTGGATTGATAGCTTTCAAAAGCATTTCATTATCTATACATGAGCTATTAGCTTCACCAATACTCATTTTCATGTTATTTTCAAGATAGATAATAGGTCTTCCCAACAAGAAAAGAGTCTTCTGTCATTTATCCGCCTCCACCAGCTCTTTTCATCTCTAAAAAAATGAGAGTGATATCAGTCTTCAGAAAGCACCTGTCATACACTGGGGTTTTGCTCTTACTGCTCTAAAACGTAGATTCTCAAACAAATGCCAACGTGACTCAAGGGACATCAGCATCCAGATGATCACATTTAAATCACCTGTGCTGGATCCACGAGAGGCTACACAAGTCTTCTGTTCTAGTCTTTGAATTCAGAGGCAGGAGCACTATCTAACTGGGAATAAAATGAGGAAGAAACACTAATCTTAAAGAGGAGCTAATGTCTTATTTCTAGAATATAGCCATGTACCTGTATCTGATGCCTTTTTGATAATTTTGGGGTATTTCTGAAATTTTACATAATAATAACTCTCATATTCCATCAAAATGGTTTCAAGATCAATGTTGTCACAGACTTCAAAGCGTCGTAACCCCAGTTTAGTTTCTTGCTCCAAAGCATTGGCTGTGTCGAAATATCTGCAATTTCACAGAAGAAAAAGAAAAAGAAAATTACTTCTGGGTAAAAAGAATAAAGGCAAACAGGTGTTGCAAGTCCAAAGAGACTCAGCACAAAGAATAAGCCCATGTCAAATGGCACGTTAGATGAAAACCAGACTATATGAAGCCTGCCTATGGAGGAAGAGCTTCGCATGTTAAATGTATACAATTACTGTCCTTTAAAGTGTTGCCTCTGCCAACTGCGGTGGGGAGAGGGGGGTGTTGGTAGGAGGGATTACAGTCAGGATGGGGGGATGGGAATTGTATGGGGACTATAACCAAGATGATAGAGCATACATTGTGCAAAAATGAAAAAATGATGTAAAAAAATATATAAAATAAAAAATTATATATTAAAAAAACCTAAGTAACTCCAGCTGGCTTTTAACTGTGGTAAGTGAAGACACTTTTTCTGATGATTATTGTTTTTTTCTGGTCTTTATTGTGTGCAAAGCAGAATTCATTTTAGGAAGCTCCTGTGTATATTAATTTCTTCTCATGCTCAGTATTTCTTTCTTCTGCTCTGAATGACCTGATATGATGTCACTTGGGCTGTAGTAAACATTTTTTTTAAAAGAAAGAAAAATAAAGTGTTGCCTCTGGAAACTACACAATTATTTTAAAGACATCATCATTGTTCAAAATGTTTTTAGAAGTACATAAAAGTCAAGTAAGTAAATTAATGAGAAAAGTGTTTTGTGATTCATCTTTATTCATTTTTAGTCAAAAATCGGTATCTGTTCAACTTGATTACCTTGTCATTCACCAGTATTTATTCTGGGTAACACTGGCAATTGATAAAACCAAAATTCAAGCCCACCAAGCAAGATTTGCCACCCATCACGATATTAAAAAAGATGTCATGAGCTTTGAAGGAAATGCCAATGATATGTTGATCAATATCATCAAGCAAAATTAGTGTAAAAAAAATTATCCACTTGGCTGTATTCTCTCTGTTAATGTTTCTGTCAGTCACACACTACACTACCTAGTCCTTCTGTAAGTAATGTCCTCACCACGGGTTCCTTACTGCCATTTTTAATGTATTCCATCATAAAACTGATTTAAGTGGTGCTAGCAATAGAAAAAAGGGCCTTTTCTCACAATCCTCTGAATGTGTAAAGATCCTTCAGGTTTTAATCTTAATTCTTAACTTCTTTTTAAAACCAAGGAGACTCTTCTGAAAAAATATACATGTCAATAAATATGCGCAAATTAGCATAAAATTTTAGGGGCTCATCCAGGGACCGCAGATTAAGGATTCCTGCTGCAAGTTAGACTCTTTTTAATTAGAATCTGGGAAAGTAGAAGGAAAAATTTTCTCTTTTATTGTGCTCTCTTCCCTACCCCAGATTCAGATCAGATGGAACTTTCTTAAAAGGGATTGCCATGGTTATTTTCAATGACCTTGCTTATTTCAAAGAACTTGCAAACATCAATTGACTGTAGTTGACCAGTTTCTATAATTACTGATGACTCATCAAGCTTCTATGCTACGTCTCAACTCCTGTTTAATAGAAAGAACTAACTGAATCTGTTTTATTATTAGCTTCGTTTAGTATAGAGTTATACATGTTCAGTTAAAAAAAAAAAAAACTAGAAGCTAAAGATAAGTTCAAAAGAAAATTTCACTAATGACAGTGAATGTTAACCTTTTCTCTGTATTTCCAAACATTTTTAATGACTAAATACATACACTTACATATATGCACTTGTAAAACCAACCAAAAATAAAATGCCAGATGGAAACACACACTGCAGTTTTGCTCACAGCCTTTACTGACATCATAGCACATTCGGAGTGTTTCCCAGCATCATGACGTTCTGATCAAATAGCAATTACAGACTGGATGTTGTACTTCCCCATGTTCCCTAAACTAGCTGATGAGGGCAGCAAAACTGTTCTATGTATTCCCATGGTGGAGGCTAAATGGTGAAATTGCTCTTAGACCTTAAAGAACACAAAAAGAAAAATAAATTAACATTTTTCTTGCTGAGGCTTGTATTTACAGATAAATAATTGCAATAACCTTGAACTGAGCACCAGGGCCAGCTGGAAACTAAGAACACAGAGAAAGCAGCTGCTACCCAGAGGCGGCCACCTTGAAGGAACTGCACCCTGGCCCTGGACTCCACCTGGAAGCACAGCCTTCTCAAACTGCTTCAGGTGGGTTAGTGGGTTCATTCAGCCCTGTGGCCACTGTTAGCAGAATATGCTGACTTCCTTCAATCTTTGGCCCTTGCTGTTCAAATTACTTACTCGCCCTTGTCTCCAAAAGCCAGCTGAATTCAAGGGATGTCAAGCCCATAGGACTGGCTTACAGAATGGTGATATTGGGTCTCCTCACTCACGGGAATTCTGGAAGTTATTCTCATCCTCCTAATGGTGGGGTCTTGTCTGGTCATACGCTTGGTGTCAACATTATTAAAGGGGTTTCTACCCGTCCCAAGCCTGGAGCCCTGTGTGTGTCTCTCTCAGGCTGAGACAGAATTTCAGTCCTCACACCTATAGGTAGGGCCTCCCCAACATTCAGCAGGAAGCAGCTACAGAAGATTGACACTGGTGTCCCTTTGCCCTTTAACAAGGAGGAGGAAAGATCTCTCAGAGGGAATGAGACAGGAAGGGTCCTGGGACAGACACAGAGGGACAGGACTCAACTCTTCACTGTTCCCATTGTTTTCACTGGACTAGGAAGCAAGAGGTTAAATAAATATGAACAGGGCTGAAATCTCTGAGGGAGGTATGAGGTAAATTGCAGCCTCCCCCACTCCAGTGATTCTGGAAAGACCTCCATGCACATTCCAGGGCAAGATGACCCACATCCTACTTGTTTAAAATCCCTCTGTCCTGGTTAAGGTCCAGGGCCCTGCTATGGCTCAGTAGTCTTGCTAAACAAAAAACTGGTCAGAACCAGTTCAGGACCCCACCAGTGAGCCCCCTCCAAATAAACATATGTATATCAGCAGCCTTGAGACCCAAGGCCCGATTCTCTCCTGAACTTGCCCACACTCCTTCTTGAGTGTGGACTATCACTTGCCATAAGAGATTCATTTCTAACTCACTCTGATTCCCATGCTAATTCTTTCCTGAGCCAAAGTCAAGAACCTCATGCCCTGGGGGATGGCCTCATTGTTCCCAACTCATTCCTATTACAGTGTTGGAGCTTGAATGCCATCTGAACTGAATGGGGCTAGTTGAAGGAGCCACCAGAGGATTTTAACCAAACAGAGTGACAGGACAGGACTTCAGGAAGAAGAGCGAGGGGTCGTGAGCAGCAGGCGAGAAGGGGAGGCTGAGTCACGGGCCGGCCGACTGGGTGACTCTGCGCTGTGGGATCCCACCCTCCCTCCCTCACACGTGAACTCTGGGCTCTCTGCTAACCTGATTGTTCCACGAATGCTATGTCCCTTCTTTCTCTCCATTACATCTATTTGTCTGGATTTCACACATCTTTCAAGACCTGCTCACATGGCCTTCATAGCAAAGCTTTCTTTGACTATTTATTCCAATCTACAAGAATCTATGCTCTTTGCTGAACTCTCAGTATTTTGTCAAAGGCAGGTCTATGTGTACTTCAAATACCTAAGTTTCGCTTTTCATCTTGATAATCCACTCAAAGTCGCTTACCCAGCAGATCTCAAGAATTTTCACTGATTTGAGATACAAAGGGCCATCTCGTGGCAGAGAGGGGGAATGCATGTTTTGTACAGTAAATTTTGGGCCATAACAGCACCTGCAGAAGGTATACATATGCTGACTTTGTCTCTTTGTTTTTATAGCTTTCCTTCCTGATACATTTTCGAGAATACAAAATACATCATAATAAATGTCGGGAATTGCCTGTGTAAATGGCTGTGTCTGATTTCTAATTATTCTACCCATTTACATGCTAGTAAGTTCCTCAATAGAACTTTTCAAATAATATTTATTGAGCATCTATTACACTGTGCTCACAGTATTGGGTCTTATGAGGTGAGTTCAAGTGTTGTAAGAGTCAATTAATCCATGAAGGCAGTATTTCTCAAAGTGTTCCATGGCAAACTAGTACATAAAAACGGATTGAGGAAAATAAGGGTGCCTTGGCAAAATTGGCTTGAAAAACTCTGAAAACTGTGACTTCAGGCCAGAGATTGCCATTGCACATTAGTGAGTTAGACTGATCCAAGAAGTCCTGAAATAAGGAGGCCTATTTAACTTCATTTAACCCAATGCTTTGTCAAGTTTCCCTCGCCACAAATGCTTTTAAAGTAACATCTATTAACATTCTGCAGGACCACTGCTCCAGTGTTCCACCTCTTAAAAAATGTGGCCTTGAGGTATTTTAGTCCAGGGTTCTTTGTGTGGAGCCGAGATTTCATCTAAAGACAAAGTAAAATGGGCCAAACCCACATTCCAGCCACTTAAGGTCCTTTGCTGAACCAGGTTGGGTATTTAAAATATAAAATCCCAATCCTTCCTCCTCTGTAGTAAAAATAACAAGTGCTCCTACGTGCCTGCTTTGTGCTGGCATTATCTAAGCATGGCACATATTTAACCCTCATAAGAGTAGTATCTACCTGACACTCAAACACTGCCTCCCATTACCCCACTTTACATACGAGGGAACTGAGAAACAGAGAGAGTAAGTAACGCGTCAAGGTCACTGATTAGCAAAGAGTAGGGTGAGTACCTGAACCCAGGCCATCTGGCTCCCAAGTCTCTGATCTTATTCCAAAGCCCCCCCTACCAGGCTAGCCCACCTGCCCTTACCTTAGAGCAGATGGATAGTCACCAGGGAAAAGCAACCCACCACCCAAATGCAGACTGTCCAGGTCAATTTCAAGATGGGGAAACAGAGGCAGAGAGAGAGACAAAATCAGCCCTGCTCTGCCCCCACCCTCAGTTCCAACCATTGCTGTGTGTGGGTTTAGAGATTTAGCAGCTGAGTGTTGATTTTTTTTTTATTAAAATGTCATTTATTGGGCCTCCCCGGTGGCGCAGCGGTTGAGCGCCAGGTTGCGAGGCTGCCCGCAGCCTCTGCGGCGCCGGTTCGATCCCCGGCTGCTCCCTGGCCACCGGAGGAGGGTCCCACATGGCGCGCAGACCTCTCCTGCCGCCCGCTGCTCCCCTCAGCAGTGTACTTTGGTCCTTCTGCCTGCTCTGCTCCCCGCTCTGGCTCTGGTGAATTCTCTCACCCTCCCGCGCTTCTGACTGTACCCAATGCTTGTATAAATAAATAAATAAATCCTTAAAAAAAAAAGGCCATTTAAAATAAATAAATAAAATAAAATGTCATTTATTAGTGCTGTTAATTTAATGTTAATATATTAATGTTATTGGTTATGTTATTAATGCTTATTTTAAAATTGCATTTATGGTTGCTAAAAGAGAAAAGGTCGCTAAAAGATAAAAAGCTTATTTGATCAAAAATAATTTGAATTAGGTAACATCAAACCAGATGTGGCTAGGAGTGTTCCACTGCTGGAGTTAGAGGAAAGGCTTTTATAGAGTAAAGGTAGAAGAAATGCAAGGAAAGAATTTAACTATACATTAAATGGTTGTCTTATTTGGGAAAACCTTAGTTGTCTGTGATTGGTTTTCCTTAGGTTCAAATTTCTTAACCTTGATGTAATTATTTAATTAATTTTTTTAATTGTAAAGCATTTTATTGTATATGTATATATATTCTATTTTTTTAATTTAAATTTTATTTTTATATTCCCCATACAATTACAACCCCCTAATTTTGACCCCAATCCCTCCTTTCCCCACCCCCAACCCCCCCCATAGAGAGTCTCTGGTTCATAGTTGTTTGTTGATTTTGTGATTGTCTGTTTTGCTAACCAATTGGTGCATCTCTCTGACCCGAGACTGACAAGTGATATGAAAAGAATAAACCACTTTTTTGATAAAATTTAAATCCCCAACACAAAAAAGAAAAGTGTGCAATAAAACCATGTATCACAAGCTAAGTGGACTGAAGAAAGTTTTTGTCTTCAAAATGATGCAGTCTGTACCATTTACTTTGGAGAAAAAAGCTATTTCCACAATCTGATATTAAGGTGTTATGAGGAAGGCCACATTTTGTAATTAAGATCTAACATGGTCAGTCAAAGGGAGAAAATAATTCAAGTTTACTCAATAAACAAAGTCTGTGCAAAGGTGCAGTGTTATAATAGGCAACCAAAATATCAATACATGCATCTGAACTCTTGGCAAAAGAACTCAAATCCTTTAATGACTTAAATAATAAAAGCGGGGGTAAGTACAACTGGAGATATTTCATTTTCAGACTTAAAAAAAAAACACCTCGGGCCTCCCCAGTGGCGCAACAGTTGAGTGCTGGGTTGCAAAGCTGCCCGCAGCCTCTACAGCACCGGTTCAATTCCCGGCTGCTCCCCAGCCACCGGAGGAGGGTCCCACATGGCGCGCAGACCTCTCCTGCCGCCCGCTGCTCCCCTCAGCAGTGTACTTCGGTCCTTCTGCCTGCTCTGCTCCCCGCTCTGGCTCTAGTGAATTCTCTCACCCTCCCGCGCTTCTGACTGTACCCAGTGCTTGTATAAATAAATAAATGTTTAAAAAAAAAAAAGAAAAATCTTTAAAAAACAAACAAACAAAAAAACAAACAAACAAAAAAAAAAACCACCTCAAAATTGTGGCCTGTGCCCATTCTTATTTTCCTGAGATGATTTTCAAACAAAAACAAATTCTTCCACCTTGGAGTAGAGGACTAAGATTCTGGAAGACTGGGAAGGAGACAAGCCTGGAAGTGCTGCCCATATTGCACTCTCAGAGTTCCTTTGCTCAGTTAAACCCAGTGTCTTCAAATGTAAAATAGGGACTTTATTCCTACTTTAAAAATTAAAAGAACAATTCCTCAAGGTCTCTGGAATGGCCATTTCCTTCAAGAGATTAATGGGTTTACTTAGAACAGCTACCAGGGTTCAGAGACATAATGACAAGGTCTCCTGTCCTTGCTGCTGCCTCTGACCCCAACCCTCAGGTCACTTGATTCTCCAGCCCAACTTCTGGTTTCACTCCTTCCCCTACCCCCCTAGCAGGGCTGGGTTAACTGAAGGAAGAGATGGGCTCAACCTTTTGGGAAAATACCAGCAGCTGGTTGATTCTTTGTGCTTGAAGGAGTTTCCACCTTGACACCACTGACATTTGGGCCAGATAACTGTTGTGGGGGGCCATCCTGTGCCTTGAAAGCATTTCGCAGCATCCCGACCTCCACTCACTAGATGCCAGGTGATAGTCAAAAAGGCTCCAGACATCCTCAAATGCCCCCTGAGAGGCAAAATGACCCACCTGAGAACCACTGCTCTTAATTCAAACATTTCCAAACCCTAAATCTGAAACCTGAAGATATTCTTCCTGGCTGAAACTTGAAAAGAAAGGAAACTCCCAGACACTTTATGGGTCAGCTCTCTTGCGCTCATGTACTCAACCTTCTGGCAGCCTTGATTGTAGGTGCCTGTGTGATTTTAAATGAGCTAGGTGGCCACACTCATTGCTTCCCAACGCCCTCTCCCTACCAGTCACAGAATAGACATTGCAAAGGGAAACAAGTTGAGTGTAGGTCATCCAGGTAAATCTGATACCTTTATTGTGAGGGAATGAAAATTGAGGAGTAAGAGTGTTACCTCTGAGTACAGAGCCAGCAGTGGGGCTCTGGGAAACCTCACCTGAAGGCCTGTGCAATCTTCACCTGTGCTATCTTCAGACCCGAGAGGAGAGTCTCATGAGCAAGGTAACTTTGTTAATAAAGTTTTCAAATGCAGCAGATATCTAGGTAAATGAAGTAGTAGGTCTATGTGTCTGGGTTGCTGGGAAGGTGAGGCAAGGATGATGGGACAGGGCATGTGTAGTGTAGCAAAGCTTCCATAGGATACCGTGATGGTGGGACGTGACATGATGAATTTGCCAAAACTCATGGGACTACACAACACAAAGGGTGATCTCTGATGCAAACTACGGGCAGAGTGAATAACACGATATCCGATATCAACGTTGTTGAGTCCTCAATTGGAACAAATGGACCACACCAAAGACAGGTGTTAAGAGGCAACTGGGTAGGGCTCAGTAGGGCTTGGTGGGGGGTTACTACTTTATGGGAACTCTGCTCCATTTTTCTGTAAATGTAAAACTACTCTGTTTTTATCACTGTGTCTGGAAAAGTGGAGGTCAGAAAAAGACAGAAATCAGCTCTGTAAACATTTGTAATATAACTTACCCTTCCTGTGTTAGATAATGCAAAATCAAAATTAGAAGGTTTTTTCTTCGTGCTTCTGTTCTCATCTCGCACTGTGAACAGAGGAGAAAAATTTAGATGGGACAACAGTGAGATTTAACACTCCTTTTATAGCAGTGAACCCTTGAAGGTAAAAGTAACCTGTCAAACCAAGAAGCATGACTTAATGGCTGGAAGGCAGTTTGACACCTGTAAGGGTATATACAATTGTTTCTGTTGTTACATTCTTTTTTAGAGCTCCCTTCTAGATTGTCACCTGAAGATGCAAGTATTCAAATTAGGGTTTCAGTTTACTAGCTAACTTCTTACTGCCAACTTTTTATAACCACAAAGAAACAAATACACACACTTCTACTGCTTGGACCAGGTTAAGGAAAGTGATGATAAAGTCTTGTTGAGTTAGAAATCAATTCTGACATCACAGGTAACTTACTCATATCAGACTCATATCAGATACCGGGTATCTCCCACCCTGATGCACTCATAAAATACTTGACTTGCCATAATATCTCCCTAATTTGAAAATAACTTACTTAACATCTTTATCAAAGGAGAATGCAAGAAAGAACTAGAGAGAAGTAAAAAAGGCCCATGAGTGGCCCAAATTATACCATAAAATCTATAAACAAGCACTCATGCTTATAACACATAAAAACTTTTCAGCTCTTCACCCAGAGCTTTCTCAAATATTAATGTTGTAGTAAAATCAAAGCATTAAATAAAATTTAAACTATGTTTCAGCAACCTGGTTATTTAAAAATTAAATAGTTCTGTACATTTTTTAAGTTGCCTTTTAAAAATTGTAGTCATGTGTACATGACACAAGATTTAGCCTGTTACCCTTTTTTGCACCTCAAGTTCCTCAGATACTAAGTGTCAATTACACTCTCTCCAGCCCTCTACCCCCACCCCCACCCCCAGCTTCCCTGAAGCCTCCAGCATCTCCATCCACCAGAGATCGCAGACTCTCAGGCCTCCTTTGGGTGCTTATCCAGCGATTTCCTTTTGAAACTTTCCTGCACTGGGCCCCCTGGAAATGGAGTGTTCTCCTTTCTGGGTCACACCTTGGTTCAATGCACACCTCCCCTTGAGTAAAGGCACATGGAGTTTGGAGATGTTACACAGCTCTGGTGAAGACTGAACGTTTTGTAACTGGCCGAAATTAGCGATGATGGTCAAAGTCTTTCCCTCTTCTTTGTATTTTGGCTTTGTTATTGTCGGCTTTTTGTTGTTTAGAGTTGGTTGGATTTTTTTTTTTTTTTTTTTTTTTGGTTTGTTTTTTGTTTGTGGTAATTTGATTTGCCTCGCCTATAGTGCCATCTAGTGTATTAGGAGGAAAAAATACTTGTGAAATTTAGGGAGCTCCATAATTTGCAAATAAAGATGAAAATCATCATAAAAACACTCTAAATCAAGTTTGCAAAATAAAAATAGGGTCACATGGATTTGTTTCTAAATGTGCAAAATTCTCAAATTTATGTTGAGGGTTTGGTTTGGAATTTAAGGAGTCTAAAAGGTGTCTGCCCATCACTGTATCTCAGGGACCTGAGATCCAGAAGAGTTTAGAGATTTTCTCAGGAGCCCATAAAGAGTTGGGCACAGAACTTAGATCTTTTGCCCCCACCCCAGGCCCCCACACACAAGCTCTTGCCTCCACCAACTCCTCCTGGACATTATTACCCCCTCCTCACCAACCTCCACTCCCATCCCTAGATATTCACTCTCAACCAGAGAGAAGCTGCTATTTTAATTTGCCAAAAACAAATTTGTGAGCCAAATTTGCCAAAAAGCATACAACTGGTTACCCATCTTTCTTAGTGGACTTAACTGGGTAACAAATGGTGTCACTAACAATTCCTCAAACCTAATATCCCACTTTAGTCACCATTTCAAAGCAACTGGCAGAGACCTTCTTGGAAAAATTAGTCACCCTGCAGCGCCAGGAGTCACGTGTCTCATAGGAAATTATGCCTTTTAATTCCTGAGGAGTCACAGCTCTGGTGTCAATCAGGCTATTCCATGCCACAAGCCTTTAAGAACTAAAGGCCTGGGATTACTGAACCTTGAAAGCAACGTAAACGCCAGACAGGCTGCACTGGATACTGCCATTTCCACCGATTTTCATGACCCTCTAGATTTTGAGGCTCCGCTGCAGTGTCCTGGAAATCACATGGGGCAAAGCCTGGCTTTACATACTGTGGGGTGTTACGTCGGGTCAGAATCAGTGGTGGGTACTCATCGCTGTGCTCCATCCTTCACTCTGGAAGCACGAGCATCTTCCTGATCTAAACATGCACTGATGCAAATGTCCTCTTGGGACTAGATACTGAGAACTAGAGAGCCCAGGGTTTTGCCCCTGCTCCTCAGTGATGTGCCCTCTGTACTGCCTTTGGCTCAGAACCCTGAATTTCCTCAAGATGAGGTTCTGAGTGGACCCAGAAAACTCAGGAACAAAAAAAAAAAAATCTCAGGAGAGAAGTTTTTAAAGGAGTAGTGTAAAAGAATAAAGGTGAAGGGGAGAATGGAGAAACAAGGGCTATGACAGTTAAGGAGTGCAGTTTCTTTTAAGGGGAACAAAAATGTTCAAAAATTATCATGGTATGGTTTGCCTAGCTGTAAGTATACTAAAGGTCAATGAGTTGTACGCCTTAAGTGAGTGACCCTATATGAATTATATCTTAATAACACTGCTTTTAAATGCAAAAAAAAAAAAAAGAGGAGAGATGTAGAGAAAAGAAGGTTAAGAGAAATGTAAATAATTTAGGTAATTTTTTTGGTCCTGATATATACAGTTAATGGTCCAGTTGAATATAGAAATAATTTCATGCAATATTTTGAAGTTATTCAAAGTGGAAAATAGGAAGGGGTGGAAGCTTATCACCCACATCACTTCGAGGGGCTGCTCCCTGCCCTGGGGGTAGAGCCAGCAGGTCTTGGACAGTGACACTTGCTTGTTCTGATAAATCGGCAAAAACAAGTTTGCTGTGTCAGTGTGACCATAGGATACACTAACCAGAAAGAAAAGAAAACACAAAATTCTCTGGACAGAACTTTCTCTTTATATTTTTTCTTTTTGGCTTTATTGTAAGTAGCAATGCTCATGAAAGTAGAAAAATCCACTTAAATATAGTTAATATTTCCTTAATTCATTGAAACAAAAGTAAACATCTTTCAAGAATCTCAAAAGATTTTAATGTAAAAAGATGTAATTTTGATATTATCCAGAGTTGGAAGGATGAAAGAAGATGTACTTAGATGCAATTGGTGGAGTTAGAAACTGGTGCAAATTTTTTTGTAGAACAAATTCACAAAATCCATTAAAATGAAAAATGTACACACCCGCTGACCCAGCAATTTATACTACTAGAGAGCAATTGTACTATATTAAAGAAATACTCCCTTTATGTACAATGATTAATGTTTGAGGATGCACATTATTTGCAGCATTATTTGTATCCGCAAGCAATTAAACATCTCCTAAATGTCCACCAGTGTTAAATAAATACAGCCTTGCTATGGAATACTATGCACCAATGAAAACAATGATGTGGATCCATATATAGTAACAAAGAATGATTTTGAAGACAATGTGTTTTCTCCCCATCCACTCACTGCCCACTTTCAGATTATTGTGTCACTTGGAGAAAGAAAGTTTGAATTAAAAAGTAACATTTAAATTTGACAAGTAAAACCTCAACTAGTACAGAAAATATGAAAACAAAGTTCCTCTCTTCACTCTACCAACCATTGTTAATGTATTGTGTAATGGTTCTGAAGAGGAGTACGGATATATCAGCACGTACATGCAAAAACTTTAAAATTAAAAAAAAAATTGTATACACTTTTGGGCACCTGGATTTCCCACTTAATAATGTATCTTAAAAATCTTTCCATATGAGCACATGCAGATCTACCTAATTCTAAGACATGCTGTCAAGTGAAAACTTGCAGAAAAAGCAAAGAATGAAAAAGCCTAGATACCTAGTTTTCTCTGGGTAGTGGCATGGGCTGGAAGCACAACATCTGAAGTTTTATTTATTTTTTTTTTTTAAGATTTATTTATTTATTTATTTATACAAGCCCTGGGTACAGTCAGAAGCGCAGGAGGGTGAGAGAATTCACCAGAGCCAGAGCCGGGAACAGAACAGGCAGACTGACGAAATACACTGCTAAGGCGAGCAGCAGGCGTGGCAGGAGAGGTCTGTCGCGCCATGTGGGCCCCTCGCCGGAGGCTGGGGATCAAATCGGTGCTGCAGAGGCTGCGGACAGCTTTGCAACCCAGCGCTCAACTGCTGTGCCACTGGGGAGGCCCCCCACCTGAAGTTTTAATCTATACTCTTGTGATTGTTTAAAATTAATACTTTGGTAAGTAATAAGGAAACAAATGCACTGGCTCGGGTTCAGATGTTCACAATCAGAAAATTGCTAAGGCAAGAAATTCTATTACTACTTTGGTAGATGAGCCACATCAGGGTTCCCCCTGTTCCAGCTTCCATAGAGGTACAGTGACAGGCTGGGGGTAGGAGGGGATGTCCTGATGCTGATGTGGCCTCAGGTGTTCTCATTCACTTAGGCTCCTAACAAGTCACCCAAAGGCAACCCTCTATACCTTATTTCCCCTCTCCAGATCCCCCTGAGCTCTCTTTCCTCCCTCTCCCCAATCCACACAACCCTCACAGAGGGAAAGAAACCTAAGGGCTTGTTTTTTTTTTTTAAAAAGATTTATTTATTTATGCATACAAGAGCTGGGGTACAGGCCAGAGATGCGGGAGGATGAGAGGATCCACCAGAGACAGAGTGGGGAACAGAACAGGCAGACTGACTGAAATACACTGCTGAGGGAAGCAGCCGGTGAGGCAGGAGAGGTCTGCTGCTCCATGTGGGTTGCTCCCTGGCCGTGAAGTCATGCTGCAGAGGCTGCGGACAGCTTCATATTGAGTGCTTAATCCCTTGTACCCCCAGGGAGGCCCAAAACCTAAGGGTTTTATTGCCCAATATCCTAGGAAGGACCTTGGGTTTCCCTGGCTGCCCTAATGAAACCTGAGCTCCATCATTTGTCAGAATTATCTCCTTCAAATTCCTCTCAGAATCCCTGGAGGGTCTTTTAAATGGTGAACCAATGAGCAAGTTGAACTCAGGCTTGATCAGGATGAACAGAAAGGCAAAGCTCTAATTCTTGGGAGAGAGGAGCCTCCAGATTCTAAACTAATCTGAGCAATGTTGACTGTATTTTTCAAAGTCTATCAGAGAGGCTTGTGCAGAGTTTTGATTATAGTCCTGCCATACACTCGCTGTCCCAACTCCAGTCAAGAGCCTTTCCAGGACATTTTGGACAGAATCACAAAGTTTTGCAAATAGCCCCCGTCTCAGTGGCAGATGATGGGAATTGAGGGGCACCTTTGGTTCAGCGATTTGGAATTCTGTTTGGTAGTGAGTTTGCTCCACACATGGTTTACTTACTATACAGCTTGGGAAACAGCTTGTACTTGGAATCTCCAGGCCTTGAAATAATGATTCGACTTTTTCTTTGAGATGAGATTGACGGAAATGCAGAATTTAGTAAGAATAGAAAAGAGAGATAAGAAGACCCTATTCAAATATCTAGTGTTGAATATTTAAGATGAGCTGTTACTTGAAACACAGAACGTGCTCTTATAAATCTGTTAATTAAAAGTATAAAGCTTGCCAGATCTATAACATTATTCTAGTCATGCTATTCAAGTGAACACAAAAATGTGTCTTCTGAATGTAAAATCTAAGAATGGCCCACTGACAAATGGTCAATTTAAACTGTGAAAGATGGCAGCAACCTGAAATGGACACAATTAGATGCTCAATTAATTTCTGTCTACCAAAGCAACGAGGCCCAGAAGTGAACATCTCACCGAGGTGTCTCATTTGTCTCTGCTTCAATAACCTGGCTGTTTTCTTCTTCCTTCATTTCCTTTGTGGGCTATTGTGCAACAAAAATGCCTCCATTATCAGATTCAAAATTGAATCCTATGATACTGTAGCCTGAGGAAAAGGAAGCATTGAATATCATTCCTAGTTTTAGGCCCAGAAGATATTTAGGAAATGTTACTGTATATACACCACATGCAACATTAGTGCTTTTAATTTCTTTTTTACTGGTGCAATGGAGATTAATTTGCATGAGCTTGTTTCAATTTTTGTAATAAGATCCGGATTTTACATTAAGCTTTCCATCTCAAAAACAAACAGTTAAAAAGGACACATTTCTTCATTCAATTGTTTTTATTATAGTTCTATTTTACAGTCCCTGCATCTAATATTCACTTTAAAGCTTGACTATACATACCCAATGGTTCTAATTTGTTTTTTATTTGTTTCCTGATTACCTCCTCTTTCGACCAGGAAACTTCCTAAGTTTCAGAATGCTGTGTAACCTGACAAAACACTGGAACTACCAAAAGTAGAGTCTGTAGATCCAGGAAAGGCATTTATACTATTTAACATACTGTCAGGACTGGTCAGTTGTGCTGGGAACACAGTGTGTCCTAAAGGGGACATGTGTTTTTAATGAGTATGAACTGGTTATAGAATTTGAGGTTTCAGAGAAGTGTCAAGTCTACTAGACTAGAGTGTGGTATTATACTTAATTCATGTTCCCACAGACTACCCTCTGGTTACAACAGATCTGCAGGACGCAGAGGTCACTGCCATCTAGAAGAGTTGACATCAACCTGGTCACATGTGCCATGTGACATCACGGTATAGTCTATGAGGTCAATTATCTTTTTTTTTTTTTAAACCCACTGCAGGTTTAGTGACAATGACCCCATATTATATGCAGAGCAGGTTCACTTTGTGCCAGTTGTTGAGAGCACACATCCCTCGACCCCTCCTTCCTTCCCTATGAGATAAAGGGTTTAACTTAAATCCATCAAGTCTTTAGAACCAACTTCCAGTTGGGGTTTTTTTGTAAAGTAGGTGAGACTTTGAGGAAGGGGACAGATCTAAAAAGGGAGCTGTCCTGAGAAATAATTGGTGGTTTCATGAACAAGTCAGTGTCATTGAAAATTTGAGAAGATAAATATAATAAAAAGAGAGAAGATGGGAGATGGCGGAAGCTGTGCTAATTCAAAGAGACTTAAAAGATACAATAAGCAGAAATCCTGAATGAACCCTGGCTAGAGAACCAGCTGGCTAAAGAACAGTATGTGGCATAACACTTTGTTTTGAAAAAACATACCTGTAGATGTACATGAAGTACATATATATATATATATATATATATATATATATATATATATATACACACACACACACACACACAGGAAAGATCTGGAACGACATGTGGATACACACTAATGTTCTCCCTTAGTTAACACCTTAGTATACCTGGGTTGTGGGAGTGTGGTGATTTTTATTTTATTTATCCAATTTTTTAAAAAGATTTATTTATTTATGCATACAAGAACTGGGGTACAGGCCAGAAGTGTGGGGAGTGAGAGGATTCACCAGTGACAGAGTGAGGAACAGAACAGGCAGATGTACTGACATACACTGCTGAGGGGAGCAGCGGGTGAGATAGGAGAGGTCTGCTGTGCCATGTGGTTAGCTCCCTGCCTGGGGATCGAACTTGTGCTGCAGTGGCAGCGGATAGCTTCATAGGTTTGTATCTTAACCCCTTGCGCCACCAGGGAGGTCCTATTTATCCAATTTTTACCTATCATTTCTTTCAACTTGATTTACAATTATGTAATTAATCATGCAATTTTAGAACTGCCAATTCATACCACTGAGAATACAGAAAACAATAACTCAGGAATTCTTAGATCTATTCAAGTTCTAAGACTTGGGATAGCTCTAAACTTAGAATGAAGGGGGAAATGTTGACCAATAAATCATGTTGACGGGCTACAGAAAATTCAGGGAAAAGATGAACAACAACTCACAATGTATATAATTTAATATAAATTTTTATGTTTAAGAATTTAAATATAAAAATAAGGGGAGAACAACCACTGGGGTTTTCCTGATTTGGACAGGAGACCATGGCAAGTGTGCTCGTGGAGATCTGCCAGGATCTAATCGGATCTGACCTGATCAAGTGCTGAATAATCAATATTGGCAATTTAAATTAAGACCACTCATTTATCTATTATTTGCTTATTTTAGCAATAGTGTTTCACAGACGACTACCGAATCTGTTACCAATTACAATGTTTTTATCCACAAACGAGTATGAATGAGTCATTTGGAAAAGGCAAAATCACTGCTAACCAGGGGAGACATTTCTTTTACCAGTTTCCACATTCTCTGGCATGTCTAGTGATTATCCATCACCTGAAAGAAATTTGGGGGGGAGGGCGTGGAGAATGAAGTATAGGGGGGACAGCAGTCATAAAATGAGTTTGGTGCTGCATTTACTACATCCTAAGAGGTATTAAATGGATTTAAGAGGATTAGAAAACTCACTGAATTCACCAAGCAAATCTCTTCAGTAAACAACTGAAGTTAATCTCCATATTCACACTGAGACTCCAGTTGTTCTCTACTAATCATTTAGGGTGGTCACTACGGATAGATTGGATTTGACATATGAGAGAAGCCATTTGCTGACCCAGACCTATAATGCCCAGCAGTTTTTACCTTTAAGGAGGTGGCTTACTTCTTAGAAACTTTAAGGAAACACTGATTTAAGAAGCCCGGTTGTCAGGAGCTCTGGAAGTCTACACACTAATTGAAGTACTCAATAAAAATTCATTGGGGGCATGACAACTTCCACTCAGAATATGAGGCACTGTTAACAAATTTTTTTTTTTTAATAGTTTAAGACACTGTTCCTCTCTGCCCTTAAATGGTTGATTTTCTCGCCAGCATCAGAAACATAAGAATACATGCCTCTGTATGGCAGTGTCTTTATTTTATTTTTTTTTTAAGATTTATTTTTATTTATTTATTACACAAGCACTGGATACAGTCAGAAGCGTGGGAGGGTGAGAGAATTCACAAGAGCCAGAGCGGGGAGCAGAGCAGGCAGAAGGACCGAAGTACACTGCTGAGGGGAGCAGCGGGCGTGGCAGGAGAGGTCTGCGCGCCATGTGGGACCCTCCTCCAGTGGCCGGGGAGCAGCCGGGAATCGAACCGGCGCTGCAGAGGCTGCAGGCAGCTTCGCAACCCGGTGCTCAACCGCTGCGCCACCGGGGAGGCCCGATGTGTCTTTATTTTTTAATAGATTAGTTTTCATTGAGGTAAGGTTGATTTACAATACTCAGTATGATGTAAGGGTATTGGTCCATACCTCTTTAGTTGATGTTACTACACCACACCCACATTCAGAGCACCCATTTCTTCACTAGCATCCATTGGGCCCCTTCTCCGTTTGCTCCCTACTGCCCACCCTCCCACTCTGGCAGCCTCAATTCTACAGTCAGATTCCTAGGCTTTGTATTGTTTTAGTTTTGTCTCTTCCTTTGTTTTTTTTTTTTTTTTTTTTTAAAGATTTATTTATTTATGCATAGAAGAACTGGGATGTAAGTCGGAGGTGCAGGGGTGAGAGGGTTCACCAGAGACAAACGAGGAGCATAACAGGTGGATTTACTGAAATACACTGTTGAGGGGAGCAGCAGGCAAGACAGGAGAGGTCTGCAGTGTCATATGTGGGTTAGCCCCCTGGCCTGGCATCAAACTCAGGCCGTCCTGGTGATAGCACTGAGACAACCCCTATGCCAACAGGGAAGCCCTATTTGTTTCTTTATATTCCATATGTGAGTGAAATCATCTGGTATTTGTCTTTTTCCTTCTAATTTATTTCATTTAGTATAATCCTCTCCAGTTCCACCCCTGCTGTTACAAATGGCCAGAGCTCATCTTTTATTTATAGCTGAGTAGTACTCCACTGTGTCCATAGCACGTCTTCCTAATCCACTCATCTGCTGTTGGTCACGTAGGTTATTTCCACAGCCTTTGACCTTTTCTCCCTCGCCTCTCCTCACCTCAGAGATCTCATTTTGTTTATTAAAGACCACTAGTTTGGGCCTCCCCGGTGGCGCAGCGGTTGAGCGCTGGGTTGCAAAGCTGCCCGCGGCCTCTGCAGTGCCGGTTCGATCCCCGGCTGCTCCCCAGCCACCGGAGGAGGGTCCCGCATGGCGCGCAGACCTCTCCTGCCGCCCGCTGCTCCCCTCAGCAGTGTACCTCGGTCCCTCTGCCTGCTCTGCTCCCCGCTCTGGCTCTGGTGAATTCTCTCACCCTCCCACGCTTCTGACTGTACCCAGTGCTTGTATAAATAAAAAAAAAAAAAAAAAAAAAAAAAAAAAAAAATAAATAAGTAAAACATGCCTCTAAAAAAAAAAAAAAATCTTTAAAAAAAAAAATAAATAAAGACCACTAGTTTTTATAAGTATTTTACTTTGCCAAATAGTCTATTATGTAAATTTCCAATATTTCTCTTTGTCATTCTGACTTGCTTTACTATGCATAATTCCCTCCATTTTGCTGTTAATGGCAACATTTAGTATTTCATTGTGTGGCTATATATACACCACATCTTGATCAAATCTTCTATCCATGGGCATTTAGGTTACTACCATATGTCCTAGTTATTATAAGAAGTACTGCCATAAACATTTTAGAGCATACAGTTTCTGAGTTGATGGTTTCACAGTCTTTGTAAAGGTGCCCAGAAGTGGCATTGCTGAGTCATATGGTATTTTCATTTTAGTTTTTTTAAGGTAAATCCAGATCACTTTCCAAAATGGTTGTACCAGTTTACATCCCCACCAAGAGGGGCATTGCCTCTTTCTCTGTATCCTCTCCTGCATCAGATTTTTATTGTTATTGTTGTTTGTTCATATACCATTCTGATGGGTACAAGGTGATATCACATTGTGGTCTTAACCTACATCTCCCTTAAATGATGAACATTTTTTCCATGTATCCATTGGTCTTCCGGATCAGCTCTTTGACAAATTGTTTAGTTCTGCTGCCCATTTATTAATTGGGTTGTTCATTTTCAATTGTTGGATTTAGTTTTTATTTATCTTGGCTATTAACCCCTTGTCATTTGTGTAATGTGTAAATATTTTCTCTCATTCAGTAGGATTTTTTTAGTCTACTTAAATTTTCTTTTGCTGTGTACATTTTTAAATTTGAAGTAAACCCAATTGTTTAATTTGCTTTTATTTCCCCTGCCATAGGGCCCACATACTGTTCTTTTTAATAGCAATAATTTCCATAATAAATTCAATCCTTCTAGATAAAGGTCAGCACCCTTAGACACCTGAGGTGTCTTAGGCAAATCTGACTAAGGCCTTTAGTCAGAACATTCTGCTGATGTTCAGGTCATCAGGGCAAATGGCCATTCATTCATTTCAAAATAATTTATTTGATGTCTACTTCCGACACTATTTTGGGTGCAAATCATACACAGGTTATTATTGCCCTCAGGGGAGTTAAATTGTGACTTTAGACAAAGCTCTGTCTCTGGGCCTCTCTTCCTCAGGGTGCACTCACACCAGACCCACACTACTTAAATTCAAATTCCTGCTTCATCTTTCCTGTTGTGTTCCTTTGGCCTCCCTAAGCCTCAGTTTTCTCGTTCTTATAACAGGGCTAATACAACTCTTTTTGAGTGGAGGTTGAAATTAACTTCATGAATGGCAAGAGCAGCTCTAGAGTGGTCAGCACTGATGAATTCCAGTAGACCACCCGCTGGACCACCCTGGGGTGGGAGGTGGCGGTGTCAGTAGGGTGTGGCTCCCTGCCCTGCAGGAGGAATTGAGGGGGAAGGGATATATAAGGCGGGGCCTGGCGCGCGGGCCCTCATCCTGTCTGGGACTGCACTCCGGAGCAGTCCCTCCAGCGGGTGGCTCCATCCTGCCCCCTGAGAACCGAGGCTGCCCCCACCGAGGCTGCCTCCCGCGCACCCGGGGCCTGACTGGACAGCCGCCCACCACAGGGGGCAGAGCAGGCCTCGCGGGCCGAGCGCCAGCCATGGCGGAGGGGTGGTTGCCCTACGTGGTGGAGGAGCTGCAGCTGCGCCTGGCCACCAGCCCCGACCCGAAGAGGCTGAGGAAAGATCTGAAGAAACTCTCGGCCTTGCCAGTCACCGCAACCGTTCTGAGGAGGACCGGGGTCGGGCAGACGGTAGGTCGGCTGAGCACACACGAGCATGTCGGCAGCCTCGCCAGGGAGCTGGTGGCCAAGTGGAACAGGCTGGTTCCTTTGGAAGGAAACGCAGAGCCAGATGCAAGGCGCTCGGAGAAGAGCGACTCCCGAAAGCGCCCCAGGGATGCCCCTCTGAAGGGGGGCGCGAAGGGGCGCCACGAAGAAAACTGCCAGGTCTCCAGCAGCCGACCGGACGGGCCTGAGGACCGACAGAAAAAACACAAAACAGCCCCCGAGTCTGAGAGGCCACGCCAAGGGGCCCACGGAATCGCCCCCGTTTATTCTTTGGATCGGGAATCTTCTGGTTGCGGCCTTTCCCCTCCCAAGGCCGCTGGGCCTCGGCAGAGGTCCCCGGAATGTGATGGATGCCCCTCTGAGACCCGCGGGGCACGGTGGAGGCCCGGGCAAGGCCGCTCCGAGGCGCCTCGTGACGGACAGCGGCTGGGTCGCGACCAGCGCCGCCGCGCACGGCAGGAGAACCGGGCCGCGCGTCCGCGCAAGGGGCACCCGTCTCCCCCCGGGGACAGATGCCCAGTGGGTGCCCAGGGAAATGAGACGGGCTCTGTGCCCGCCAACCAGAAGTCACACCAAGCCTGCTCCCGAGAGGAGGCCGGGCCTTACTCCCAGGGGAGCGCCCTGGAGAACCCGCCCTCTGGGGGCGCCCTGAGAGAGAAGGAAAAAGAGGGGGGCAGCACCCAGCGGTCCCCCCCTGCCTCGGAGGCTATGTCAGGCAATGGCTTTAAAAAGCAGACGAGCAGCAACCCAGAAAACAAGAAATCTAACGAAAACAAGCAAAGTGTGTACAGTCTATGCACAGGAAAGGGGGCAGGAGACCGGCTGCCCAAGGTGAAAGAAGCTTCCAACAACCTAAAGACGCAAGAGAAACTAAAAACTTTTAGCTTGGCGAGCCAGTCCGTGAGCTCACTCCCTGAAGTCAGGAAGGCAGACACGGATCATGGCTGTGAGCAGCCCACCATGTCTTTTGAGTCCTACCTCAACTATGACCAGCCCCCGAAGAGAAAGAAAAAGACTGTGAAAACATCAGCTGTTTCTCTTGAACGTAGGGGACTGAAAAAAAATTCCAAAAGCACATGTGGAAACTTGAACTTGGGTCAGGCATTCCCTGAGGTGGCTGAAATGAAGTCAGAGAAGCTACAGCCAACTGGGGCCCATTTCGCCAAGCTGGACACGGTCCCCAGTGGCGCTTTACCAGTCCTGCCTGACCCCTCATCACCCAGGCTACCAGCTAATTACCCTCCACTTCCTGCATTTGAACTGATAACCTCCTACCAACCGGAGCAAAAAGTACTGTCTTCCCCCCAGAGAGAGGAAGAAGCTGGATTTACTGGGTACAGAATGAATTCTAAGATGCAGGTGTTTTCTGGCTCCAAGCACGCCTGTCTCCCCCACATGATGACCTTGCGGGAACAATGCATTCGGGTACTTAAAAATAACATCAATTCAATCTTTGAAGTGAGCAGTGTACCTTATTTTGTTCTTGAACCTGTTTTGGAGAGTTGTACCCCTGATCAGCTGTATCGCATAGAAAAATACAATCATATGCTGGTTGAAGAAACAGATAAATTGTGGAAAAATCATTGTAACCAAAAATTTAAGAAAGAAATGCCCTCAGAGCATGAATCGTGGCGGGAGATGTATCTTCGGCTTCAGAAAGCCCGAGAGCAAAGGCTGCGAGCACTAACAATGAATATCCACTCTGCACATGCCAATAAACCCAAGGGTCGACAAACAAAGATGATCTTTTTCAACTCTATGACCAACCTGCCTTCTGATATTTCAAGGAGGCAGAAATCTGAAATAGGAGCAGCTGTTCCGGAAAAAATCAAGATCAAGCCATCCAGCTACCCCACAGGAAGCAGTGCTACTCCCTCCAGCAGTGCCAGTGGCAGTAGCATTGAGCCTATCTCAGGCACCAGCAGTGCCCACTGGGTGCAGGTTGCCAGCAGCAAGAAACCTGCAAAGAAAACTGCACCACTAATGGCTAAGACAATTAGAGACTTCAAGAACAGATTCTCCCGAAGGTAAACTGAGGACATGACTTGGAGATGGAAGTTGAGGAGAGGAATACAAAGGCAGTGGGTGGGAGGTTAGGGATGAGGACTCCCACAAAAGACCGGAGTGTTTTGCTTTGTGGGAACTTTTAAATTCTAAATTCTATAGCTTTGAAGTGTTGAACTTACAAATTGCCACCTGCCACAGCCACTGCCCCCTGCCCGAGAAAATTCCAAAATTCTGAAGAAGAGAAGCCTCAGTCTCACACCTCAGAGAGATCAATTATACTTTTGTTGTCAACTTGCCTATTTGTTAACAATGACATCCTTTTAATGAATATTTCCCCGATTGTATTTGTATTAATAGATAAATAAAAGCATTTGACATGGTTTTGTTTGTTTAATCTCAGTGTAGATAAGGCCTTATTGAACATAAACCCAGAAACCATTAATTAAAAAGACTACATAAAAACGATAAAAAAAAACAAGGTCAAAAGACTAATAAACTAGGATAGATATTAGTAAACCACTTGACACTGAAAAGGCAACTTTCCTTTATATATAATGTCTACCCACAAATCAATTTATAAAGGACCGATAGTTTTCTAGGAAAATGGGTAAAATATAGGAAAAGATGGCTCATAGAAAAGGAAACAACGTAAATATGTGAAAATAGGATCACTCATAAAAATGCAAATAAAAAGCCTATGATACAAGTTTTATCTATCAGGTGAGTAAAATTCAAAAGATTCTTAGCCTGCTGTGTTGGATCCGATTATCAAATGTTACTAGTAGATTTATTAGTGGATGCAACTTCTATGAAAGTTAGTGAGCAAAATGTTAAATAGATGTTCTTTGTTAGAGCTATATCACTTTTAGGATGAGACTGAATATATAAATGAATAATGGCCAGAACAACATAAGCGCAGGAAGTCAAACCACAACCTCTGCAGCAAACATTCCAGAAAACCACACCATAAACTCTTAACAATTAACTCACAACCCCTATAGCAATTGGCCCAGAATGGTCAGGATTTGACTAACAACTGCCACTTTCCCTGTTTTTGCCTCCAGCTTCCAAGTCAGGACCAATCAGAGAAACCCAAGTATGCTCTCCAAATCAAACACCTACCCTATCCTGCTTCTTTAGTTAGCACCCCCTCCAGCTTTCCCAAGTCAGCAACCTCCAAACAGAAAATGCCTGAAGTCTTTCTTTTTTTCCACTTTAAAGCTTTCCCATTTCCTTGCCTACCTTTGATTCTCTTCCTAATACAAGCGTGGTGGCTGACTCCCTTGCCATAGCAAGCTGTCAATTAATAGCTTCTGCTTGTTTTCACTTGGGTAGTTTTCACTTATTTTTACAATAATTTTATTCTACAGGTGCACATATTTCAATTACATACAAATTATTTGATATAGGAATTTTTCTCTTTTTTTAAAGATTTATTTATTTATACAAGCACTGGGTATAGTCAGAAGCACGGGAGGGTGCGGGAATTCACCAGATCCAGAGCAGGGAACAGAACAGGAAGACTGATGAAATACACTGCTGAGGGGAGCAGCGGGTGGGGCAGGAGAGGTCTGTCTCGCCATGTGGGACCCTCGCTGGTGGCGGGGGATCGAACCGGCACTGCAGAGGCTGCGGGCAGCTTCGCAGCCCAGCGATGAACCGCTGCACCACCAGGGGAGGCCCTGATATAGGAATTTTTCTTCTAGGATTTTATCTTACAGATATCGATGAGTGTGTGTGTGTGTGTGTGTGTGTGTATTCACTGATGCACAGACATGAGCATGCATTTGAAGCCACTTTATCCCAAGGACATTTGACAGCCTCTAAGAGGCTAAGATGTTAACTAACGTGCTCAGCAACCTCAAATAGGTGCTACAGGAGCAGAAGTTGGAATCCAGAACCTAACAAGAAAGGAGAACGTAATAAATATATGAAGGGATCCCTTCCAGGAATTAGAACTACCTGGAAATTAAGAAATTGAGCTACCCAAGCTCAGTTTTCCATTCCCTATGTGGCCCAGAAAAAAATAACTCCTGGAAATTGGATTGTGATGTCCCTAGAGTGTTAGTATATACAATCCCTCCCCTCCTCCACCCCCATCTTGCTCATCCTCCCCCAACCCCAGCACAAGGTAGAAATAAACCTAAATCACCTACTCAGGAAGGTAAAATCACCCTTCATCTCAATTCGTGTTTGAAAATAAATTATCAACTACTCTGATCTACACATAAATGAGATACATTAGGAATAACAGACAATTGAAATAGATCCATGTGAGTCTTGAGCTATTGCAACTCTCAGACACAGATTTTAAGAATACTATTTAAATGAATAAAATTTACAATAGTGTATAAAAATAAAATAGTTAGGAATAAATTTAATATAAATGTTTAAGAAATTTGTTGTGGGCTAAATTCTGTCCCCCTTCCCAAACTCACATCTTGAAATCCTAACTCTGAAAAGCTCTGAATATGTGGAGATGGGCCTTTAGAGGATGATTACATTAAAATGCACTGTTAGAGTGGGTCCTAATCCACTCTGACTGGTGTCCAAAGAAGAGGAAATTTGGACAGAGTCCACGGATGCTAGCGGAAAAACCATCAGAGGTCCCTCAAGTCAGCTGTTTGCAAGGCCAAGGAGCAAGGCCTCAGAAGAAACCAAATTGCCAACACCTTAATCTTGATTTCTATCCTCCGTAACTGTGAAAAAATATTTATTGTTTCAGCCACCCAATATGTGGGGTTTTGTTATGGCTGCCCTAGAAAACGAATACAAACCTCTTCACTGAAAATGACAATAGAGCTAAAGCTGGTTGGTCAGAAGCACAAGTGATATTGTGGACTTGCAACTGGCCTTTGAAATCTAGAGTCGGCAGGGGCGGAGGGATGTAGACTGAAGGTCAGTCTTGTAACAGTGAGCCCGTGGCCTGTGGGATCTGAAGCAGAAGCTATCTACCAGTAGAGAGTGTCAGAATTGACTTCGACTGTAGGACACCCACTGTGTTACTGGGGACTGCCAGTGGGGACAAAGCTGCACACATCTGATGACCAGAGTGCATGTTCTCGACAAAGGTAAAGGAGACACAAACAGGGAAGACACGCACACACAGGGGTTTTCCCCACACAGAAAATAAAACCTTAAATTTTCACTTCATTGGAAAACTTTCGTGGAGAAGCTCCACTTGGGAAAATTTGCAGTCAGGAGTTCTATTGCTAATGATAGCAACAATTCAGCAGAAAAATTCTTGAACGTTCTACTCTGCGATACACCTCCAGTGAAGTTCAGGGGGCATTGTCATTCCAGCAGTCTCTGTGCGTTAATAAAGTCTCCACTAGTCAGAAGTGAAAGCTCTTTCAAATCCAAGTGTGTGCCTCACACAGGAAAAAAGATTCCATCATAAAAATTTGTAAAATATCTTTCCTTTTTTATTACTTTTTAAAGATTTATTTATTTATACAAGAGCTGGGGTACAGGCCAGAAGCGAGGGAGGGTGAGAGGATTCACCAGAGATAGAGCAGGGAGCAAAACAGGCAGACAGACCAAAAGCACTGCTGAGGGGAACAGCGGGCGAGACAGGAGAGGTCTGCCGCGCCATGTGGGTTTCTCCCTGGCCGGCCGGGAATTGAACCCACGTTGCAGAGGCTGCAGACAGCTTCACAGCGCTGTGCTCAACCCGCTGCGCCACCAGGGAGGCTCCTCTTTCCTTTTTTTAGAGAAGCATTCAATAAAGCTATCAACTGGTCTCTCTCCAGTTTCATACATTTTCATTTTATGTGTGCGCAGCTTTGTCCTCAGTCCCAAATTCAGAATTACGGAGCAGTTTGTATAGTTCCCTCACCTCTGGTCCTCTGCCGCCTCAATCTAACCTCTTAAGTCCTCCCAAATTCCAGGCTGTCTCTCCACCTCAACAAAATTACTGTGCTCTGCCTGGGCACTCCCTCCCGTACCCGTCCCAGGTATTGCTTCTCTCAGGACACTGCCCGATGCCTGAAAACAGTGGATGCACAGCCTTAGTCCAGTCTCCTTAGTTGCAAAAAGCAGAAGTCTGGTACCAGCTCCTTTATCTCAGTTGAGAGCAGAAGGCTAGATCAACTTTCTTAATGTTTACAAGGCTTATCAGGGTGATGAGATTTATACGTTTTCCATTTAAAAATGAAGCCTGGTATCTGAGGGGAGAAATCCTATATTGTGAAAAAATAAGGATGTTTAAAGAACAAATACGTAAATGAAAATAAAACCTAGTAAATGTTAATTTACAAAAAAAAGAAAGAAATTTTGTTGTTTTATTTTTCTTACATTGTTGCTTAAATTTTTGTGCAATATTTGATTTCTGCCCTCAGATATAATCCCCCCATATCTCCCACCACCAGAGCATCAATGAACCATCATAACCATAGTCCCTTGTGCTCTTTCCTCCCCTGTTTTGACTCCACATCCCCCCTATGTCTCAAATTCTGTAATTTGCCTGCTAGTTTAATCTTTCCCCCCACCCCCGACCTTTTGGTTGGTTACCTTATGTTCCTCCTATAAGTGAAAGCATCTGATATTTTAAAAGAAAGAATGTTTTTGACAAAACATAAAATACATAAATTCATATCTTTATAGTCTCATATTCTTGTGGTTAAAAAAAAACAAAAAACAAAAAAAACCTCCAAGGAACAGCAATGTGATGTTAGTGAGCTGTTTCAGTCCCTGGTTCTCAAATCAGTCTCCCTTTCTCAATCCAGGTACAGGAAGACTATGGTTCAAGAGCAGCCACAGTTTTTAAAAAGATGCCCAGGGCCTCCCTGGTGGTGCAAGGGATTAAGACACAACCTATGAAGCTGTCCGCAGCCACTGCAGCACGAGTTCAATTCCCCTGCCAGCCAGGGAGAAACCCACATGGTGCAGCAGACCTCTCCTGGCTCACTCATTGTTCCCCTCAGCAGTGTACTTCAGTCAGTCTGCCTGTTCTGTTCCCCATTCTGTCTCTGGTGAATCCTCTCACCCCCCACACCTCTGGCCTGTACCCCAGTTCTTGTGTGCATAAATAAATAGATCTTTAAAAAATAAAATAAAATAAAAAGATGCCCACAAGGCTGTAGCCATGGTCAACTGAAATATAACATCCTCTAAAATGTGCTAAGGGCAAGGAAGCAGCGAAGTGGTTAATCTTCCTTGGGTAGGAGCAGAGCACTTAAAACATAAGAGTTACTTAAAATTCAGCTTAGCTTTATTGTGATTTAGAGTTTGTTTAATTAGTATTTAGAACTACACATTGTTTATAGCTATTGGTATTTCAATAGATGCTTAAATGTTTGAACATTTAAAGTTTAATAAGCCTTAGTTCTTTGAAGAAAAACATTGGTGTAATTAAATTTTCAATTACTCTGGGTTTTTTTTTTAGGGGCTCATGCAATTAATAAAAGCTAAGGCATTTAACAACACACATTTTAAAACCTAGTCAACCCTCTCATTAATTAGCTAACACTTATAGTCCATATTTTTAATATAGAAGTTTCATTTGGGCAAAGTCACAACTTTCAAAAAGTACATGGATTAACACAGGCGATTAAATAACAGTAACCTGTTTCAAGATTATTTTATGTGTACACATGAATATGGAGATCAATTATGGCTTTCCAAAAACCATTCTTGTGCATTGATACCAATAATTGTTTGTATTTAATTGTGTGGTCAAATTAAAAACACTGAAGCAATTGCTCCTCAGAGTTTCCTTGCCCTTAGCACATTTTAGAGGATGTTATATTCCAGTTGAAAAAAGAAAGTGGCAGAGGTTTACAGATTGGATATAATCTTATTTTAATTAAACACTAAATTTAAAATGAAGCAAAGGAAATTTCTCCACTCCTAGATTTTTGCTACGTAAGATCACCAGCAACATCAGTATATTACATGGGAGTTGATGATACACACACCACCCTGCAACTACTGGATCAGAATCTGAATTTTCAAAACATCCCAGATATTTAGTATGTAAAGACAGAAAAGCCTGGTAAAGGCGTGGTCAGTTTATCAGTCAGAAAAGAGGTTTGCCAATGGCCTTGGCTTCAAGGAGCGTATAGTCTACTGGCAGTGAGCAGGGAGGGATCAACAAGAAAACAGTCAGTTATAACAACCTGACATGGGAGGTCTTCTCATTGCACGAAGGAGGGCACTTTATCAAGTGTGGGAAGCAGGCTGACCAAGAATGGTACATTCAAACCCTAAAAAGCAAGTCTATCTATCTATCTATCTATCTATCTATCTATCTATCTATCTATCTATCTATCTATCTCTCTTTCTCTCTCTCTCTCTATTCTACAATGTTAATTGCAGCATTATTTATACTAGCGAGGACATGGAAGTAGCCTAAATGTCCATCAAACAGGCAACTGAATCAAGATGTATACAGCCACACTATGGCGTACTACGCAGCCACAAGGAAAAATGAAATACCTCTAATTCACCAATCTGCACCCTCATCTCCATCTTATTCCCTTCTTCAGACTCCTAACCAGCACAATCCTTGTACTTGGAGCCCAAGAAATCAAGACATTGATAAGCATACCTAAATATTGCTCTCAGTACCATTTAGGGAATAAAACAAAAAATTAACACTGGCCTCTACCTTCAAGTTATATGTTCTGTTTGAGGGGCTAGGTAACACACAGGAAACATAATAAAATAAAAATAATCATAATTAAATGCTAACTTGAAATGTACAAATTATCTGAGACATGTCAAATTAGAATGAATGTGTCTAGACCAGAGAGAGAGGCAAAGTGGAAAGAGAAAAGGAGGATGATGTGGGTGTTATGTGGCTGTGAATACGTTGCAATGCTCTGTAGGTCATGTCAAGGATTTTAACCCAAATGTGTAATGGAAAGTCACTAAAATGATCCCAACAAGACATGACACAATTTTACAATGACTCTGATCACTGGATGAAGAATGGACTAAAGAGGGAGAAAACAACCACAAGGGGTGGGAGGAGAATAATTAAAAGCTATTGAAGTGGTTCACGTGAGAGATTTATATTTATGATGACTTGGATCCAGATGGTGGCCTGGGAGATATGGATGATTAAAGACCAATTATAGAAGTACAATTCATAAAATTTGCTGATGCCTTCCTTCTATGGGTGTGTGGGGGGGGGGGGCTGGGAGACACAAGAAGGAAGAAGGCACTGGGGCCTCCCTGGTGGCGCAGTGGTTGAGCGCTGGGTTTCGAAGCTGCCCGCAGCCTCTGCAGCGCCGGTTCGATCCCCGGCTTTTCCCCGGCCACCGGAGGAGGGTCCCACATGGCGCGCAGACCTCTCCTGCCGCCCGCTGCTCCCCTCAGCAGTGTGCTTCGGTCCCTCTGCCTGCTCTGCTCCCTGCTCTGGCTCTATTGGGTTCTCTTGTATAAATAAATAAATAAATAAATCTTTAAAAAAAAAAAAAAAGATTTATTTATTTAAAAAAAAAAAAAAAAAAAAAAGAAGGAAGAAGGCACTAAGGATTATTATCAGAACTCTTATTTTAGCAGGTGGGTGAATGGTGGTTTCACATTCCCAGATGGAGGAAGGTCAGGAAAGGTATACAGGTTTTAGAGAATATTAACAATTATTGGGCAACTTAACAAGCAAATAATTGAGACACCCCACTAGATGTGTGGAGTAATCAATTGATTTATTATTCTGTCCATATTCCATCTTCTAGGAAACCACATGAGTTTGGAGCTCAGCAAAAAAAAGTAGAGTCTAAGTCAATGTGGGGGAGTTGTTGGCAGATAAATGGCATTAGAAATCATGCAAACATATGAGAATGTCTAGGGCAGTGGTTTTCAAACCTGGAATGTTTGTTCACATGCAAGTTTTGAGGCCCATTCCAGAAAGTTTCTGACTCAGTAAAGTCTTGGTGAGGTCCAGGAATTTGCTTTATGAAAAGTCAACCTAAAAGCTTCTGAAGCAAGTAGTCCAGGCTCAAATTAGAGTGGGTAAAACACAGTCCAGTAGCAATAGCAAATATAGCCAAATCTTTGCGGAGTCAGGAGGTTGTTAGATAAAGGAAGATATGAGGCCAAACAGAGGGCTTTTATTTAATTTAATTTATTTATTTGTATTATGAGGTGTTTTTTTTTTTTAAGGTGGAGACACTAAAGAGTTGGTTCATAACCTTGGCTACACACTGTAATCGCCTGTTGAGCCGTTAAAAAATATTCATGCACAAGATCCAGCCCAAACAAGTAAAACAGACTCTCTGGAGGTGGGATCCAAGTATCAGTGTTTTTTAACTTTAATTTTTAGTCTATTTTCTTTTTCCTAAAGGATACCTTTTATTTCCCCAGTGTCTGGCTCATAGGATGTACTCAATTCAAGTTCACCGTTGTGAAAACATTGACCAGTTAGCAAATGACACAAACAATAGGAAACCAGAGTATATATTACAAAGTTAATGTACTCTTCCTGAGAAAAGGATTCTAGTCCAACTACCTTTCTTTCCAAAGGGGGACTGAGTCCCCCAGGTCGGTCTTGGTCTTGGCTAATCAGGACCAAGAACCAGTATTCTAACTCCCAGATCAGAGGTTCCGGCCTTAAAACAGTCTCATTTTCACTTTTCCCAAATTCTAACAGACCCACCCTTCCCGCAACTCGCCCTCTTGACCAGCCTGGGGATTGACCCGGCGGGGTGGGGGCTCAGGGCCCTCACTGCGCTTGCGCCTCTCGGCGAGGCTCTGTCGCCGGAGCAACCGGAGACGCGCGAATCGGCCTGCACCTACAAGGTGACAGGCGTTCCCCATACAGTTCTTTTTTGGATATGCTTTTCTTACCGCTTCCCGCGCCTGGTGAGTGACTTTGAGGGTCTGGTAGGAAAGCTCCATCAGACACTGTCTTAGGGCCCGAGAGAAGGGAGAAGAGGAGCCAGTTTCTAGGCTGACCGGTACATCCCAGGAAGGTGGCTCCGGGAAACCTGACGCTTAACCAGCCCGCCCCTCTCGGGATTGGCCAGAGCCGACCCAGGTCAGCCAATCTCTGGGCACAGATGAATTCCTTATCATGCCAATCAATGTTAAAAGTAAGCATGTTTAGTCCAGAGCGTTTGCGTGGCACTGGCCAATCAAGAGACCAAGAGGGGATGATTGGCCCGACTTGAGGCGGGGTTTGCAATTGTTTTAGTTCCCCGAATTCTGTCTTTTAAAGTGCAATTTAACGGACTCTCATATACCGTTACATTTGTCTTTGATTTTGGCAGTTCGGGTCTTCGTGACCCCATGCTTATGTCCCCAAGACTGAGACACACTTTGACATCACAGAGAATCCTGCGGGATAGGGATAGGACTCTGTAAACTTTGCTCTAGTTTGACATTGAAAGAACATCCTGTACTCTCTTTTGCATTATTTTCAAATGTAGTATGTTTTTGTAGCGCATCTCCTGCACACCACCACTGACTCCCAAAGTTTTCTAACCACAGTAAGAAATACATTTTTGGTCTTACTTATCTTTGACAAGAAGGTCAAAACACCCCATGGAGAAAGGATTGTCTCCTCAATAAATGGTGTTGGGAAAACTGGATATTAACATGCAAAAGAATGAAACTGGCTCTTGACTTAACACCACTTTCAAAAAAATTAGCGTGAGGGCCTCCCCGGTGGCGCAGCGGTTGAGTGCTGGGTTGCGAGGCTGCGCGCGGCCTCTGCGGCGCCGGTTCGATCCCCGGCTGCTCCCCGGCCACCGGAGGAGGGTCCCATATGGCGTGCAGACCTCTCCTGCCGCCCGCTGCTCCCCTCAGCAGTGTACTTCGGTCCTTCTGCCTGCTCTGCTCCCCGCTCTGGCTCTGGTGAATTCTCTCACCATCCCGCGCTTCTGACTGTACCCAGTGCATGTATAAACAAAACAAACAAACAAACCAGCAAACAAATAAATAAAGCATGCCTCTATTAAAAAAAAAAAAAAATTAGCGTGAAATTGATTACTAATTTAAACAAAAGATCTGAAACCATAGGGAGGAAATAATAGGGGAACGCTCTTTAAGGTGAGTCTTGTGGGGGGGAAATATATAAATATAAATATATATATATATATATATATCACCAAAACACAAGGAACAAAAGCAAAAATCAATGTGGGACTATATCAAATTAAAAAGCTCTGTACAACAACAAAAATGACCAAGGAAATGAAAAGGCAACCTATGGAATGGAAGTAAATATTTGCAAACTATTTAGCTGACAAGGGGTTAATAACCAAAATGTATAAGGAACTCACATAACTCGATTTTTAAAAATCTAATTTAAAAAGTGGACAGAGTACTTAGAGATTTTTCTCAAAAGAGATGTACAAATGGGCAACAAGTACAGGAAAAAGTGTTCCTTTAAGTCAACAGGGTAATCCAAATGCAAATCCAAACCGTAATAGATATCACCTCATACCTGTTAGAATGACTTATTAGAAAGACAAGTGGCAATAAATGCTGGTGAGGATGTGGAGAAAAGGGAAGCCTTGTGGGCTGTCAGGAGGAATGTATATTGGTGAAGACCAGACAAAAAACAGTAGGGAGGTTCCTCAAAAAATTCAAAGTAGAAATAGCATATTATCCAGCACTCCACTTTTGGATACATAGCACTGGACATGATATCGTTGTTTTGAAGAGATATCTGCACCTCATGTTCACTGCAACATTATTTACAATGGGCAAAATATGCAAACAACCTAAGATGCCAAATAATTATAGAAATATATCCTTAAAGTGCTGGTAGAAAAAAAAGCAACTGGGCCTCCCCGGTGGCTCAGCGGTTGAGCGCTGGGTTGTGAAGCTGCCCACGGCCTCTACAGTGCCAGTTCGATCCCCGGCTGCTCCCCGGCCACCAGAGGAGGATCCCACATGGCGCGCAGACCTCTCCTGTGCTGCTCCCCTCAGCAGTGTACTTCGGTCCTTCTGCCTGCTCTGCTCCCCGCTCTGGCTCTGGTGAATTCTCTCACCCTCCCGTGCTTCTGACTGTACCCAGTGCATGTATAAACACACAAACAAATAAAAATAAATAAATAAATAAGAAAGAAAAAAAAAGCAACTTAGAATTCTATACAAGTGAAAATAATCTTCAGAAATCAATGAGACTTTGAAAAGGTAACTGCCAGGAGCTGGGATGTAGGAGACTTTCCGAAGTAGTTTAGATGAAGAATAATGGGGGAGAGCTGTCAGGACTAAGAGAGACACTCTCAGAGTAGGTCTTTGGAGGTTACTGATCCCTGAATTATTCCCAGAATTAGATTTCCAGATAGTGCTGCTACCTATAAAAATCCGGTGTGGTGTCCCCCAGCATCCAAACCCCTCATCTTGAAAGGAGGATGTGGAGCAAAGGGAAGCTTTGTGGACTGTGAGGAGGAATATAAACTAGTGCAGACCTGACAGACAACAGTATGGAGGGGGTCTCCCTGGTGGCTGAGGGGGTAAGTCTCAGTGCTATCACTCCTAAGTTCCATCCCAGCGAGGGAGCTAACCCCATGTATGGCACAGCAGACCTCTTCTGTCTTGCCTGCTGCTCCCCTCATCAGTGTATTTCAGGAGATCCACCTGTTCTGCTCCCCACTTTGTCTCTGGTGAATCCTCTCACCCCCCTGCCCATCCCCCCACCTCTGGCCTTCACCCCCAGTTCTTCTGTGCAAAAAACAAAAACAATATGGAGGTTCCTCATACTTTCCAATCTCCTCTCATCCTGTCCTAAAAATTATTTTTAAAAAGTTCCTGCTGCCAGGCTCCTGGGAGACTTGTGAGCTGGGGTTGTTGGGTGGAGGGCGGCTGGGGCGCAAGGCCATGGGCCAAGGTCAGCCAGTGGTGGGGGCGGCACCGGCTGCAAACGCAAGTTCCCCCCCCTTCTAAAAATGCGGAGGCCAGCAGCCTCATCTGGTCTTGGTCGTGACGTCCGCAGAACATTAGGAAACCCAGAAGTGGGCCCATGCCGCTAAGTGAGACTTTTAAGTGCATTTGAGCATCGGTCATTGATTGTGTGCCAGGGAGTTTTCAGCTTAGCGGGGACTTTTTTTTCATGTGACAAAGGCCTCGCGGTTTCACTGCATGAACACCTGCCCTATCACAGTGTGAATTCAGTCCACGTAGAAATAAAGTGCCATTTAAAGTTTAGATCTTGACAGCTGCTTCAAGGTGCAGAACTTGGCGGAAAGCAAATGAGTATCACCAACTTTGCAGGTGAGCTTTTATGTGCTTGACAAAAAAGATCAGTCGCCTCGAATTAAGAGTTTAATCATTTCAAATACTTTGCATTTCAGTTTTCATTACCTAGTCGGATTTTGAACTGTCAAAGAAAAGGCAGAGTGGGGATTAATTGTTACCTTTGTGCCACCGGGATGCAGCTGCATTCAGGCTGCTCTCCTGCAGCCTGGTCACTGCCCTTTCACTTTTGGAAACTAGTGAATGTGTTGTCAAAGAAAAAAAAAGTGTAAATTAACTACTTTGCAGGTTTTTCACTCCTCTGATTTTTTTTATATCTTTGGCATAGGAACTGCATAAATAGCAGCTTATGAAAAAAACCATCTCTTTAGAAAGAAAAAGCAGAAGCGTGAGTTTTTCCCATTGATAAAAGAATTCAATTTTTCTCACTGAAATTCTCTGCTAGATTTGTTGGGCAGGATTTCTCAAACTTGGCATTATTGACATTTGGGGCCAGAGAGTTATTTGTTGGGGTGGGGAGAGTGAGCTGACCCATGCATTGTAGGATGTTTAACTTCATCCTAGGCCTCTGTTCACCAGATGCCAGTAGCATCCCCCAAACGGTGGCCACCAGAAATGTTCCCAGACATTGCCAAATGCCAACTATCCCCTGGAGGGTGAAATCACCCCTAGATTAGAACCATTTTTTTTTCCTTCAAAAAGGTAAGAAACACCAACCACCATATTTATTTAAACTTTTCCTCATCTAAGAAGAGAAATATTCAAAGAAAACCTTGGCCCTCTCCACAAGGGACCATGATTTAAACATCTGGCAGTTCTCATTGTCCTCTGTCTCCTGAGTGTCCCCCAACACAGGCCGCCACTTCTCATCTCACATCATGATGTGATGTTGTTATAGGACAGGGAGGGGGGGGACCACCCTGTTACAATGAGACTTTAGCTGCAAACCAGTAAACACCTTGGCAGGAAGACAGCGCAGCTTGATGTGTGCCTCTGCCTTGCCCAGGCCCAGTGACAGCAAGGACTGCCAAGACACAAGGTGAGTGGTAGGTCCTGTGGCACTGGAAGGACCAGTTTCTTCACTGTATCAATGTTTTGCTTCCTAAACTGTTAATACCTACAGTGAAAAGAAATGTTTAGGCTGACTGAATTAATGCCATCTTGTTGAAAGGTAACTGAACTTTTTTTTCAACATTTATTTTTCATTTATGCATACAAGAACTGGGGTACAGGCCAGAGGTGTGAGGGGTGAGAGGATTCACCAGAGACAGAGTGGGAAGCAGAACAGGCAGATTGATTGAAACACACTGCAGAGGGGAGCAGCGGGCAAGGCAAGTCAGGAGAGGTCTGCTGCGCCATGTGGGTCATCTCCCTGGTTGGGGATCGAACTCCTGCTGCAGTGGCTGCGGATAGCTTCCCAGGCTACATCTTAACCCCTTGCGCCACCAGGGAGGCCCAAAAGGTAACTGAACTTTTAACTTAAAAAAGATAATTTACTAACTAGCCAGAACCAGTTTCCAGCTGGGATGACCTTCTCTAAGAACTGTGCAAAGAAAATTATTTTTTCTTTTTTTTCTCTCCAGAGTAACCAAGGGCACTGAAAGTCAATGAACTGCAAAAAAATTGAATCTACAACAATGTAAGTTTTTGCAATGCTGCCCTTCTTGCCCATATCTTTTCCTTTTAAACCCTCTTAAACAAAGACCTAAATGGAGCACAAGTTGAACTCATACCTGAGGTTGTGTTCCCTGATTTGCAAATCCAAGACAACCCCACCCAGCAAATAAACGCTATTATTTTATTTTAGCCTCTTCACATTCTTCTTGGTCAACACCCCAGAGAAAAGAAAAATATCTTTTTCTTAATAATATTTTGTTGTTCTCTTCTTTTATAAAATAATCATTATATAAATGATTGGCAAATCCATAAAATATGAAAAAGAAGTCATTCGAGTTTCTTGCTAGAAACTAGAGTTTTAAAACATTGTTTAAATAATTACCAAAGCAGCAAAATTGTGTCTGGTGTGCACATTAATGTTTCCAAGTACATCATTTGATGTTTATGAAAGAGCTGAAGCTTACCACTTATTTCTCAAGCACATTATTTCCTAAAGTCTTGAAAAATAGTCCACTTTGCATTGGAGAAAACAAGTTTTTCTACCTGTTCTTTCTGTTACAGCAAGGATGTCATATAGGGCAAATTCTAAGTGATTTTTAATCACATGTCTTTTGTTTTATTGATTACTCTTTTAAAATTCTACATCAATCCCTTTTCCTCCCCCTCCATTTGCCCCTCCCCAAGGAAGTACATTGGAATTCTGTAGTCATGACCTCACTTAAGTCAGACCATCTTCAGCAGAGCTTCTCTAGACATGCAAGCATTGGGGAGTTTTCAAGCATGACAAGAAATGTAAACCCTGTGACAGTCAACTCTAAGTCAGCTCTGAATATATACATCATTAAGACTCCATCTTCAATATTGCTATAAAAAAGTATCCCATCATTTTTAAAAACTGTCAACCTTGTCAATGGGAGGAGAGAAAGTTTTCATCACATAGACATTCTGTGTTGGTATAAACCTGCCTCTGCTAACAATTGTCGAAATGTTAAGAAAGAAAAAATTGCTGACTCTTCTCCCAAAACAGAATGAAATCTGTTCTTTGCCCCATTGCTGTTATTAGAGTCATTTTCCTCATTTATTCTACAGGGTGAAAAATGTTTGCCCTGACCTCATCTCTACAACAGTTCCTCTGCCCTTCCTGCAAGCATAGATCGGAGCTCCTCTCTGTAGTCAAACAGCCCAGGATTGGAATCTTTGCTGCTCTGAGATTTCAGAAAGGTATTGGACTTGCTCAAGTCTTGTTCCTCCTCTGCAAAATGAGAACAGTTATACCTTCTTATAGTGTTGCAAGAATTAAGTAAAACAATGAGTTTCCTTGAGATAGTTTGCTTTTTTGTTTATCGGAAAAGAAATAATCAACACAACAATGATATGAACTGATGTTAGATTTTAAAATGCAGGGAATGGAGCTAACTAAGAGGACAGCAGGGTAATTCATGTCATTAAGCCAAAAAACATTGAACAACAGAGTTCAAAAATCTGGGCAGATATCAGTTCAGCTTCAAGAATCCCAACAGCTGTTGCCTTCACTCAAGAATGTCCTGCCATTAACATGACTCATCTTCAAACTTCTTTAGTGTGCACATCACTCAGTACAAATTTTTAAGAAAAAGAATCAGATTGCATCCCCCCTGCCTAACAGATGGGCTTTTCTTCGCCAGCATTCCCTCCAAATGCAATCGACCGTGGCTAGAGAGGAGGCTCCCAGAACACAAAGAGGTTTGCAGAATATTTCAAGAGATCAAGGTTGGCGCGCACCCCTAGAAGTATGTGGCTCCAGTACTTGGAAATTCCTGGCACGTAATGAGCACTTTAATGAGTCTTAGCTATTGTTACTGCTTGTAGAATAACCTGCAATTTCCAGCCTCCATTCATTTGATTATACCATTTCTTTTAGTGCTGAAATGTTACCTCCCCTTTTTGAATGAAAATAAAATGATTCATTTATTCATTCTTCAGGAAAACATTTATTTCATGCTTAATATAAGTCAAACTATATGCTTGGCCGAAGGGGCATAGTGGAGAACAAAGTCCCTGTCTTCATGGAACTTATATTCTAGTGGGGGCTAGGAACTCTGGAAATAAGTGTATCCATAAACCATGAATTAACGTAATTTTAGGTAGTGAGAGGTCTAAAAGAAAAATAAAACAGTTTGAATGGAAATACAATGAAAAGGGAGGAAGAATAAGAGCTATATGTGCCTGAAAATGCCAAGCTTATAATCATGGCTTGGTCCTTTCTGTGACCATCCCCCATTCAGGAGCTCACATATAGTTGCTTCCTTACAACGAAAAGCACACCTATCACCCTGGAAATTACAAGGGTTTTAGGAGACCTGTGTCAAAGATACTAGACTGGAATCTAAAATCATAAAAAAAAAAAAAGGTCTAAAATATTAGGAGACAGGGGCCTCCCTGGTGGCACAAGGGGTTAAGCACTGCACTATGAAGAAATCCGCAGCCTCTGCAGCATAAGTTCAATCCCCCGGTCTGCCAGGGAGCCACCCACATGACGCAGCAGACCTCTCCTGTCTCTCCTGCTGCTCCCCTCAGCAGTGTACTTCGGTCAATCTGCCTGTTCTGTTCCCCACTCTGTCTCTGGTGAATCCTCTCACCCGCCACATCTCTGGCCTGTACACCAGCTCTTGTATGCATAAATAAATAAATCTTTAAAAAAAATAAAATATTAGGAGACAAAAGGTGCTCCTCATGCTCTTATCACTTAGGAATTTACAACAGTTCTATGGTTTGTATGTCAGGAACAAGAGGCAGATACACATGCATGCATACATATATATTTCTATTATAAATCACAGTATCATTATGTGACTAGCTATTTCTCTAAGGAAGATACAAAAATGGCCAATAAGCACATGAAAAAATGTTCCCTAATCGTTAGGGAAGTGCAAATCAAATCCATGAGATACCAGCTCCCACCTACGAGGATGGCTATCAGCACAGGAAATAACAAGTATTGATAAGGATAAGGAAAAGTTGGAACACTTGTGGGAATGCTAAATAGTGTAGCTACTTTGGAAAATGGTATGGCAATATCTTAGAAAATAAAAATGAAGGTACCATATAATCAAAAAATTCTGCTTAAGGTACATAACCCAAAGAATCCTGGAGGCAGGATCTCAAAGAAATATTTGTGCACCCATGTTAATTAATCTTATAGCAGTATTATCCACAATAGCCAAAAGGTGAATTTTAGGAAGGGTGTTGGACTTACCTGTTTTCTCTTAAAAGCCATATGTTGAAGCCCTCATCCTCAGTAAAATGGGATTTGCAGGCGGGGCACATGGAAGGTAATTAGGCATGTTGTGATTAGGTCTAAGTATGTGCATTATAACATGTGCATCATTATAATTCAACATCTGAATATACTACATATGTATGCCACTATTATACTACACTAAGTGTGTGTATCTTGATAAGCATTTTTCAAATATTAATAATTGTTGAATCTAATTGGAATGTATACAGGTATCCATTGCATTATGCTTTCAATTTTTCTTTGTGTTGAAAAGTTTGAGAACAAAAAGTTGGGGATATAAAATTGAAAGATAAATTCGTTGTATTTTTTTGCTATTAATTTCAGTAAATGGTACTTGCAAAATATAAAGTAGCAAAGAAATGTGATTAAAATAGATATATGCTTGGAGAAGGATAGTAGGTTTGAACATGATTATAGGGAGAGAAAAAATTTAGTGAAAAGGAAAAAGATGTTGAAACCAGGGAGGACTGATGGATTCAGAGACAGGAAGGGAAAGAATTAATAATACACACACTTAGACCTAATCTCAACATGTCATGCACTGTCAAACTAAGTTGAATACTCTTCTAAATATACTAGGATATAGGGGGCCTCCCCTGGTGGCGCAGCGGTTGAGCGCTGGGCTGCGAGGCTGCCCGCGGCCTCTGCAGCGCCGGTTCGATCCCCGGCCACCCGGGCGAGGGCCCCACATGGTGCGCAGACCTCTCCTGCCGCCTGTTCTGCTCTCCGCTCTGGCTCTGGTGAATTCTCTCACCCTCCTGCGCTTCTGACTGTACCCAGAATAAAATAAAAATAAATAAATAATAAATAAATAAATCTTTAAAAAAAAAAATATACTAGGATATATTGTAAAGGTATTTGAGTGCTTCTTTATACTTTTTATTTTTGGTGTGTGTTTATAAGCTGTTTAGATGTAAGACGTAAGATATTTATCAGCTATCACTTTGTAAATTTATTAAGTACACTTATATATACCTTACCTTATAATCCTGTGACGTTCTGAGATCAGGAGCAATCATACTTGTTTTATAGATTAGAAAAATTAGATGAAGACTGCTAAAGTTACACAGCTAACAAGTGGAAAAGCCACTTTTGAGACTCTTTGACTCCATCTAGGAACTTGAGACAATGTAATGATAATATTTGGTTTTTATTGGAGCCAGATTAAAGTGGTAGTTTAGCTAAAGCCTCAATCCATCAAGTGTAATACATTTTATCATTGAGGATGTAATGACACAATTGTGCTGAATGGAATTCTGCTGGAGGAACAGTTGTGCATGTGGTTGGAGGAGGTATTTTATATGTGGCTTACAGGGGTGGTGAGACTACCACAGCTCTCTCCTGCTTGTCTCCTCCTTCAAGGATATTTTGACCACATTATAAGGCAGTTAGACCCAAGTAGTGCAAAGATACCTTTTTGATGATTAGTATATACAATATCATTGTATATCATTGCTGAATTGTTCCCGATAGTAAAGAGAGGCATCCTTTTTACTCTACCACTCAAGCTTTCCTTTAAATGATTATTGAATATCAGGAGCATAGTTTGAAAAACATGCCAGATTAGTAATCTGAAGTGGAGGAGATAAGGGAGCTTTCTACTTCAGAATTCTTTTGGTTGCAACTAACAGAAAACCATCCTGAGATCTAGAACTGTGAAGGAAAAGTATTGGCTCAAGACAACTGACAGGAAGAGAGTTGGGGGTATCAAAATTAATTCTGGTATTTATTTATTTATTTATTTATTAGGCGATTTCTGCCCACGAGATGGGTTGGTCTTCAAGTTGGCTTCTTATTGTAGCAAAATGGCTACACAGCTGTACATGTAGAAAGTGTCCTCATATTTAATCACTGAATAAAAGCCTCAGACATTAATTGTCCTACCATAGAGCCTGGGGCAAAGACAGGAAATGTTTTGCAGCAGATGAATTTATAGGTCCAGTTCTGATCTAATATCCATGGCAAAGGAGGAGGTAACAGTTATTGCCCTGGGCCAGTCTGGGGCAGTAGCTAGAACTCTTTGCAAATTTACACAACCCTACAATAAACACTTCACACAAGTCTTAACCCAGTCTTGTTTCCATTACAATTTTGCATTCATGTTGGTCCTCCTTATGGGTTGTAAGCTCCTTGGCGGAAGCTTAATATTTGTTGAACAATGTTAAAATCGAATGAGGTATAAAATCAAGACTTAACTGAGAATAAACTAAGTGCAAGAACAAGACAAGAGAAGACCACACAGTTAATGTTGGAGAGCTAGAATTAGAACCTACTCCAGCTACAGTTCATTCGTTGTATTAATTAAACAAACAAAAATACCTGACAATTATTTGTCAGGTGTTTATCAGTCATTTACAATGTAATGGTTAAAAAAATTTGTTTACGATAAAGATTTTAAACTATTTACTGGGTTGTTGGAAGAGTGACATATTTTTTCTATTGTTTCGAGCAAAAGTGTACCATCACTTTTCCCACAACCCGATATATAATACTCACATACCTGCATAAATACCATGGAGAAAAATTAATGAAGGAAACTTTCAGGTGTTAGGGATTTGAATTAAAATGCAATATATGGGGCTTTATGAAGAAGTGACAGTTAACTGAGTCCTGAGGATGAACAGGAAGTAGAAAGTGGAAAAGAGTGGGACATTATTCTTGGCCTAGGGAGTAACGTTCAGTAGTTTTAACACTTGTTGTGGGGACTGATGCATGAACTGGAAAAAGCAGTTTGTGGCGTGAGGAATGGAGAGAGGCAGTAGGTAGAAACTAGATTAAACAGGGCCTTGTGAATGATATTAAGAATTTTAAAGGAGTGGGCGGAGCAACATGGCGGCGAGGAGACGCTGCGAGTAAGATCTCCCATTAAAAAAAGTTAATAGGGAGGAAAAGCGGCAGGTCCCAGTGAGAACTGGGACACGGAAGATAAACGGACGACTCCAGCAAACTGCCCGAAGAAGAAAGTGGCCATAAAAGAGGACTAGAAGGGAGGGAAGCGCAGAACCCTGCTCCCCTCCCCCGCCCACAGAGGCAGCACTCTCCGACCGGCAGAGAGGAGGGAAACAACAAACCAAAACGGCCAACAAGAAAAACGGACACAGCAAGCGGGACTGTGAGTGGAAAGGAACTATTGCAGCCACCACACCCCGTGAACGGGAGCTGAGGCGAACCCTGCAGGATCCGCCGCGGAGGTGAGCTCCAGGCGCCATTAAAGAGAGCCCCGCCCCCCAGGAGGAGACCAGCACCAGCACACAGCCCCGGCCGCCCGGTAAGCTTGCGCGGAAAGTGGCGCGGATCCAGACCGGATCGCAGCTGCCCAGGTCCCCGCGCCTGCGACCTAGGCTTGCCGGGAGACGGCGGAGGCCCTCCCTGAGTGAGCAGGAACAAGGCGCCCAGGCAGGGGAGCGGGATTCAAAAGGCGCCATTCCCGCGCCACTGATCTGGGCTACAGCCCGCGTCCTGGAACTGAGGGCTTTGGAACTGAGACCCGGGGCACGAAATTAGGGGCGTGGGTTCCCCACGACGGTGGGGCACAAGGCAGACACAGCACCCCAAAGCCGTTGAGGTGTACCCTACCATCCCCGCTCTGCTCCCTGTCCCACGGGGTGGAAAATCAGCTCCCCAAGGGCTCTAGGAGAGATCTCTGGCGCCACCTAGCGACTTGACCCCAGCACAGGCTACTGAAGGAGCTAGTGGCCAGCTGGGGAGTTAGCCCACACCTGGCTCCTTCCGAACAAGTAGTCTGAGCCCACAGGGAGAGCGAGCACCCACAGCCGGGGCAGACCAGGCGCGCAGAAGAGTGTGCCTGAGACCAGACGCGCAGGGAGTGTGTCCCACATCACCATTTTAGAACAGGGACATTTCTTCAGTAAAGACTACCTGCAGAAGGCTTCCTCAGGAGCCAGAGGTGAGCGGGGGAAGTTCGCCCACGCCAGACCCCCTCTGGCCTGCAGTCCAAGCCCAGAGGGGAGCAGGAACCCACCGCCGGGGCAGACCAGGCGCACAGGGGAGTGTGTCCCCACATCGGCATTTTAGAACAGGGACCTTTCTCCATTAAAGGCTGCTTGAAACTGACAGATGACTCCTGGAAGAACCAGAGGGGAACAGAGAAGCCCACCCAAGATGCCGGCCAGTCCCAACAACACAGTGTCCCAACGCATACGGCAAATTAGAAAACAGACAGTAGGGAGGAGAAGAACCACACGCAACCTAGCAACTCTCCAGAGAAAAAGCACACCACAAAAAGAAAGCCAGCCCCCAGATTGCAAAGACAATAACTTGGAAGAATTTCTGAGCCTTCCCGAAAGAGAATTTAAAATTGCCGTGATTAAAAAACTGACAGAAGTCATAAAGGAAAACAATGATAAGGGAAAAATAATCAACGATCAGAAGAATGCAATTGAGTCCCTAGAGAGGGAAAACAATGGTCAGAAGAAAGAAATTGAGTCCCTAAAGAGGGAAGTAAAAGAAATGCAGGAGATCAAAGAATTAATGGAAGAACTAAAGAATTCTGGGAAAAGCAATGAAAGCAGAATAGATGAAATGGAAGAACGAATAAGTAATCTTGAAGACACAGAAATAAAAAGAACCAAAACAGAAAAGGAAAGAGAAGTACGAAGGAAAAAGAACGAAGAAAGACTTCGGGAACTATCTGACTCCATGAGGAAAGGAAATATAAGAGTTATAGGAATACCAGAAGGAGAGGAGAGAGATGTAGGAACAGAGAAAATATTCAAAGAGATAATTGAAGAGAACTTCCCAAATGTGAAGAAGGAGCTGAAAATTGATATACAAGAAGCAAGAAGAACACCAAACTTCCACGACGAAAGGAAAAATACAGCAAGACACATAATAGTAAAGCTCCCAAGAATCCAGGACAAGGAAAAAATAATGAAGCTGGCAAGAGGGAAGAAACAGATAACATTCAAAGGAAAACCAATCAGGCTGACATCAGACTTCTCCGAAGAAACACTACGGGCAAGGAGAGAGTGGAGGGACATAGTCAACAGACTCCAAGAAAACAGATGCCAACCAAGAATACTCTATCCCGCAAAGCTCTCCTTCCTCTTTGAAGAAAGAATATGGACCTTCCCAGACAAACAGAAACTCCGGAATTTCATTGCAACTAAACCCCCACTCCAAAAAATACTACAAGGAGTCCTAAAGCCAGAACCTCAGAGGGACGAATAACAATGAAAGAAGGCCAAAAAAAAAAAAAAAAGTTATTAAAAGAATAAATAAAATCAAAGGAAAGACAAACACAATGGCAAATACAGATGTTAACATATCAATATTAACTCTAAATGTAAATGGACTAAACTCTTCAATAAAAAGACACAGAGTGGCAGCCTGGATTAAGAAACAAAACCCAACCTTTTGCTGTCTCCAGGAAACACATTTAGCTACAAAAGATAAAAATAGGCTCAAAGTTAAAGGATGGAAAACAATCCTACAAGCAAATGGACCAAAAAAGAAAGCAGGAACAGCTATACTTATATCAGATAAAACAGATTTCAAACTCAAAAAGATAAAAAGAGACCCCAATGGTCACTACATTATGATCAAGGGGACAATACTTCAAGAAGAAATAACACTCATTAACATATACTCACCAAACGAAGGAGCACCAAAATATATCAGACAACTGTTATCCTCTCTGAAAACAGACATCAGAGAAAACACATACGTAGTGGGAGACTTCAACACACCACTATCAACAATGGATAGATCAACAAGACAAAAAATAAGTAAAGAAACCAAAGCTCTAAATAAGGACCTAGAGCAATTAGGCTTAACAGACATCTATAGAACACTAAACCCCAAAAAAACGGAGTACACATTTTTCTCAAGCGCACACGGATCATTCTCCAGGATTGATCACATACTGGGGCACAAGACAAACATCAACAGATACACCAAGATTGAAATCATATCAACCATCTTTTCTGACCATGAAGGCATCAAACTAGAAATAAACCATAAAAAGAAGGCAAGAAACTTTCCTACCTCATGGAGATTAAAAACCACACTACTGGAAGACCATTGGACTAATGAGGAGATCAAAGAAGAAATTAAAAAATTTTTTGAATTGAACGACAAGGAGGACACTAATATCCTAAATGTATGGGATGCAGCAAAAGCAGTAATAAGAGGAAAATATATAGCAATAGAAGCTCACATCAAGAAACAAGAAAGAACGCAAAGAAACAACCTCATCTCGAAGCTCAAAGATCTAGAAAAAGAACAACAAAAAAACCCCAAAACCAGTAGAAGAAAAGAAATAATAAAAACCAAAGCAGAAATAAATGAAATTGAAACTAAAAAAACAATCCAAAAGATCAATGAAACCAAGAGCTGGTTTTTTGAAAAAATCAATAAAATAGACAAACCCCGAGCCAGGCTCACAAAGGAAAAAAGGGAGAAAGCACAAATAAACAGGATCATCAATGAAAGAGGAGAAATCACAACGGACACAGCAGAAATCAAAAGAATAATCAGTAACTACTATGAACAGTTATATGGAAACAAGTTTAACAATCTAGAGGAGATGGACAAATTCCTACAACTCTACAATCACCCAAAGCTAGATAAAGAAGAAATAGAACACCTAAACAGACCAATTACAATTAGCGAAATTGAAATGGTAATAAAAAACCTCCCCAAAAACAAAAGCCCAGGACCTGATGGATTTACAAATGAATTCTACCAAACATTCAGAGACGAATTAGTGCCTATCCTTCACAAACTCTTCCAAAAAATTGAGAAGGAAGGGACAATACCAAACACGTTTTATGAAGCCAACATTACACTAATACCAAAACCGAACAAGGACAACACAAAAAAGGAAAACTACAGGCCAATCTCCCTAATGAACACTGATGCAAAAATCCTCAATAAAATTTTAGCTATCAGAATCCAACAATGTATCCATAAGATAATTCACCACGACCAAGTTGGATTCATTCCAGGGGCACAAGGATGGTTTAACATCCGAAAATCAATCAACGTTATCCAACACATCAACAAAAAGAAATATAAAAACCATATGATAATATCAATAGATGCTGAGAAAGCTTTCGACAAAGTGCAACACCCATTCATGATAAAAGCCCTTGAAATTCTGGGGATACAAGGAACATACCTCAACATCATAAAGGCCATCTATGACAAGCCAACAGCCAGTATCATTCTCAATGGTGAAAAGCTGAAAGCAATTCCATTAAGATCTGGAACAAGACAAGGATGTCCACTCTCACCATTGCTTTTCAATATAATACTGGAAGTCCTAGCCAGGGCAATAAGACAAGAGAAAGACATCCAAGGAATCCAAATAGGAAAAGAAGAAGTCAAACTATCACTATTTGCAGACGATATGATATTATACATAGAGAACCCCAAAAACTCCACAGAAAAGCTAATTCAACTCATCAATCAGTTCAGTAAAGTGGCAGGATACAAAATCAACACGCAAAAGTCAGTAGCCTTCCTATACACAAACAATAAATCTGAAGAAGAAGAAATCAAAAAGACCATCCCTTTTGTTATTGAAACAAAAAAAATCAAATATTTGGGAATAAATCTAACAAAAGAGGTAAAGGACCTATACAAAGAAAACTATAAAACACTGTTAAAAGAAATAGAAGAAGACACAAAGAAATGGAGAGACATCCCCTGCTCATGGATTGGAAGAATAAACATTATTAAAATGGCCATCCTACCAAAAGCAATATACAGATTCAATGCTATTCCAATCAAAATTTCAATGTCATTCTTCAAAGAAATAGAACAATTATTGATGAAATTCATATGGAATCACCAAAAACCCCGAATAGCCAAAGCTCTCCTGAAAAAAAAAGAAGGGAATGGAGGCATCAGACTCCCAGACTTCAAACTATACTACAAAGCCATAATCATCAAAACTGCATGGTATTGGAACAAGAACAGACATACAGACCAATGGAATCGAATAGAAAATCCAGAAATAAACCCACAGATTTATGGTCAACTAATCTTTGACAAAGGAGCAAAGAATATGCATTGGAGCAAAGAAAGTTTGTTCAATAAATGGTGCTGGGAAAACTGGGTCGCTACATGCAAAAGAATGAAGCTTGACCACTACCTCACACCATACACAAAAATCAACTCAAAATGGATTAAAGAACTAGACATAAGACCTGAAACCATAAAATATATAGAAGGAAATATAGGCGAAACACTACGTGATTTGCACATCAAAGACATCTTTACAGACACATCACCCAAAGCAGTGATAGTGAAGGCAAAGATAAACAGCTGGGACTACATCAAATTAAAGAGCTTTTGCACAGCAAAAGAGACAATAACAAAAACAAAGAGAAACCCCACCAACTGGGAGAACATTTTTGCACCCAACACTAATGATAAAGGACTGATCACAAAAATCTGCAAAGAGCTGATGAGACTCAACAACAACAAAGAAAATAATCCAGTCAAAAAATGGGCAGAAGAGCTTAAAAGAAACTTCTCTGAAGAGGAAATGCAAATGGCCAACAGGCATATGAAAAAATGTTCAACATCACTTGTCATCAGGGAAATGCAAATCAAAACTACCATGAGATACCATCTTACACCAGTGAGAATGGCACATATTAAAAAAACTAGCAACAACAAATGTTGGCGAGGGTGTGGAGAAAAAGGAACTCTTCTGCACTGTTGGTGGGAGTGCAAACTGGTCCAACCACTGTGGAAAGCTGTATGGAGATTTCTGGACCTACTAAACATAGAGCTTCCATATGATCCAGCAATTCCACTCCTAGGTATTTACCCAAAGGACACAGAAACATCAATTCCAAAGAACACCTGCACCCCTATGTTTATAGCAGCACTGTTTACAATAGCTAAGCTTTGGAAACAACCCAAATGCCCAAAAATAGATGACTGGATCAAGAAGATGTGGTACATATATACCATGGAATATTACTCAGCATTCAAAAAAGATAAACACATGCAATTTGCAGCAACATGGATGGCGCTGGAAGGGATCATGCTCAGCGAAATAAGCCAAAAAGAAAAGAAAAATACCGGATGGTCTCACTCATAGCAGGAATCTAGAAAACTTAAATAAGGGACCAGGAAAATGAATAACTATAAGAAAGTGAAAATCAAAATCAACAAAAAACTATGAACCAGAGACACTTTTAGGGGGGCGGGGGTGGGAGGGGAGGGATTGGGGTCAGAATGGGGGGGCTGCAATTGTATGGGGAATATAACAATAAAATTTATTAAAAAAAAAAAAAAAAAAAAAGAATTTTAAAGTCTCTTTGTGGGTGGGTTGCATGTACCTCTTTAAGGGAATTTTGAACCCTAGGTTTGGTCCAGCAATTTTTCTGCCTAGATTGACTCAGTGTCATCTTTTGTAACACAACTCAATGGGTTCTTTCTCTTGGTGGGATAACTTTGCCTCATCCTTCACCTTGTTCCTGATAACATGAGCACATGAGCCCTGGACCAGTTTGCCACTGCCCACTGCTTCACTTGTTGGGAGTCAAGATACGAACATCTCAAGGATCTTGATATTGTGACATCTAGGTCACCACGACTTGTAACCAAACTCAGTGCTGTGGCAGAATAAGGCCTAGGATCTCCTGACTGTAACTACCAAAAAGGCAACAAGCAGACACTGGAATTGAATTTATAAGCACTTTTGTTTTTCAGATTACTGGCCACTGATCTGAAAGAACAATCTAGGCCAGAAGAGACCGTTCTGTCGTCTTATCTTGAGTTGGCCTTTTTATAAAAGGTTAGAAAGACAGTCATGAAGAAACAGCCCATTAGAACAGTCCGTCACAGCTGATGTTTGGTACTCATCATATTCAGACCCAGAACTTTGTTATCAGCTTCCCAGTTACCTTGACCCTGGTACAAATGATGGTGTCAATGTCCAACACCCCTTTGGGCATCACCAGAGCAGGAATCTCAGTTTAAAGCAAGTTTTAGTTTAAAGAAAACAGATCATTAGTCTGTGTGTATGTACAGGTTTCTATACTAGCTATGGTGGCCTCCCCTACCTCCTGAACCCCCTATCAAATGAATTTGTGCTCTTGGTGGGTGTCTGGGCTGAGTAAGGCACTGCCAAGTAGAAGTGCACAAGGGACAATCATTTATTTCCTTGTGACAAGAAAATGAGACAGTGAAACTAGTGCTTCCAAAGAGACTGGCTCACAGAGGGGACAGTTTGGTAAAGTTATATATAGTATAGTTTAGCATGGGAGGGAGTCTTCAGGAATGTCTTTGTTCCCGGTGCTGGCATCTTCCAGTCCCTATCTTCAGTTGACAAGGTCTGTGAAAAACACGTCTCAGGGAAACATGAAAGTCTGTCATATCCTGTATATGACAGGATTCTTCTCATCGAGGTCTAGCTTGCGGCCAAGAAGCTCACATACAAAGTGACCTTTGCCTGGTGAGCTGGGCCAATGGGAAGCTCACTGCCATGTGCTCACACCCTCACCCCTTGTCAGCTCGCAGTGGGCGCCATCGAGATGTCTTCCATTTTCTCTGACCTGGCATTTCACTCTTTCCTAGCTATCTGATTTCCCTGACCCCTCCACTTTTTATCTGGGCCCGTCTATGGGCTCTTATTTCACGAGTCCCTTAACCCCATGTGCCCAACCCTCCCAACTCTGCAGTGACATTCAGCCGCCCTTCAAAGTCAGAATCGCCGGGTTAGCACTTTGAGGGTAACAGCAATTCCAAGAGGTCTCGCTGCCCCTGCACCATCAGACGGGAGTAGAGGCTCCCCCAGCACCCACATTCAGACTGTCCCTCCTGGCGTCCTAGGGGGGCGGGGGGCTGGTTTTATTTGCGGCTGCTTCCTCCGTCCCCAGCCGCCGTGCGGCAGGGCACCCGAAGAATCTTCCCGAACTGTGCCAGTCACGCGCCCCGTCCACCTCTCCCTCCCGCCGCCCCCCCAGATCAGGCCCTTCCCCAGCCCGCGGGAGCGCCGCGGTCACGACGGCGCCTCAGGGACCCGCCGCGAGCGCGGCGCCCGGGCGAGAGCAGCGCGCGGGAGGCGGACGGAAGCCGCGGGCGGAAGGTGGCGGGCCGGGGCGGGGGGCGGGGGCGGGGGCGCCGGGAGGGGCGGGGCCGCGCCGCCGGGGGCGGGGCGCCCGCGCCGGTCACGTGACGGGCCTGGCGGCGGCGGCGGCCGCGGCGTCTTCGGCGGCGCCCAGTGCAGGATGGTGCTGGAGGCGGCGGCGGCGGCCGTGGTGGCGGCGGCGTCGTTGGCGGCAGCGGGCGGGGGTGCTGTGGCGGTAGCGGCGGCGGCGCCCGCGGGTGGTATAAAATGGCGGATTTCGAGGAGTTGAGGGTAAGCGGGGGCGCGGGAGTCCGGAGCGGAGGCCGCGGGGGAGGGGAGGCCGGCGGAGAAGCCGCAGCGTCGTCCGCGCCACCCCCTGTTTCGCGGGGCCGGTTGGCGGCGCTCGGGGCCCGGCCCGCGTCGGAACGGGCGCCCGGGCGGAACGGGCGGGCGGAACGGGCGGGCGGCGGGGCCGCGCGTGGCGCCGGGCCTGGGGCCCAGGCGGGTCGAGCCGGCCGGGGTCCGCACACCTGGCGCGGGGGGCCCGGGCCGCCGGGGGGGTCGCGGGGCGCTCACTTCCGGGGTCCTGCCCGGCGGGCCGGGGGCGGCCGGGGGCGGCCGGGGCGCCCGTTCGGCCGTCGCGGCGGGGGGCGCGCTGAGGCGCGGGGAGCCCCGGGCGCCGGCTGCGCCGAGGCAGGGTCGCGGCCGCCGCTGAGGTGCTGGTCGCGGGAAGGCCCCGTCCCCCCGCCCGCGCCCCGGCGCACCCCGAGGGACGCGCGGTCCCGGGGAGCCCGTCGTCAGCGCCGGCCTGAGCCCCGCCGGCGCCCGAGCGCCGCGGCGAGACGCCCCGAGCCCGCCCGCGCCGCGCTGGGCTGGCGAACTCGTCTCGCGCCTGAGGAAAGACATTTTTCATCCGAGCCTTCGAGCAAGGTCACAACTTTATTGTGGGGCCCTTTGTATCCGGGAGGTGTGAAAAGGGGCGTGTTGGGGGGCAGAGCAGGAAAGAGGGTTCCTCCCGGGCCCATCACCTTCAGGGGGAGTCCGCAGAGGAGGCGCAGCTGAGAGGCTCGAGCGAGCGGGTTTCTTTTTTTCTGGGTCGCTGAATAACCGGCGACGTGAGTGGGGTGCTTAGGGGCGGGCAGCCTGATCATGAAAACAAGCCCAAGTAGAGGTGATGGTGAACTTGAAATTAAGTCAGCTGCAGCACGTTTGCAGAACACAGATTTATGATCGTAGGGTGCCTTTTTGGATTCTGCAAAAAATTCAGGGTTTTTGGTTTGGGTTTGTTTTTTTTTTTTTTTTTTTTTTGGGGGGGTATATTATCTTTTTTTTTCTGGGTGGTATAAGGTGGGGGAGGGCTGTTCACCTGGCTGGTATGGTGGACAACAGCAAAAGAATGTCTTCAGGATTCAGATCTGCAAGGAGATTGTTGTAGTTTGCGTAATGCCTGCCATTTTCCCTTCTGCTGTTCCAAAAATTTAGTGCCTAGTAAAGAGAAACCTGTATCCGTGCATTTTTGACTTACACTAGTTTATGCAGAGACCCATGATAGGAGGTAAAGAGTAGTAAGTCTAGGAGGTTCAGTGGCTCAGAGCCGTAGCTGGAGAGCTCTTTAACACCTGTGGTGCGCTTGAAATACTCAGGCCCCAGCCTCACCTCTGAAGACTCTGGCCTTTGGTTTAGGGTGCTTTGAGAAAATGGGAGATTGAAGTTAAACTTACTTTTACTTGCCATATCATCTTAAATTTGTGTAGTAACATGTATACGTCTTTTCTAAGATTTTTTTTTTTTTTTGGTTAGTGAAAACTTTTCCAAGACTTGTATGAGACTTTTATAAATGTTGTTGGTCAAGACTTAATAAAAAGGAGAAAATTTATTTACTTCGATGGGTAGAAAGGCAGCCAGTGCTTAGCTTGGAGTGGAACCAGGAACTCCTTGAAAACCAAAGAAGCTTTTCCCTCCCTCTCTTTCTCCCTTCTACCCACTACCTCTTCTCTCTCCATTTTGTTTTGTAGATTATCTTCATCATCTCTTTCGATTAATCAGCTGTCTTTGCTTCTCCCTGCACTTGATAGATGGTTCTGTCTCCCACAGTTCACATTAGGTGACCAACAAAGACTCACTGGGGGAGAATTTTCAGAGGAGGGGTGAGTATGGGCTGTGCAGATGCTGGAAGAATTATCCACCTTAGGCTCTGCCTTGGCTGCTCAGTATTGATGACCATGGCGGATACCCACGTAGTGCTTATTACATGCCTGGCTCTGTTCTAAACCCTTGACATGCATGCTTATTTAATCCTCACAGTTCTTTCAAGAAATTAAGGGGCAAAGGGGTTAACTAACCTGACATAGATCACACAGCTTAAGACAGGAAGACCTGCAAGTTTTAACATCAGGTGTGGAACTTTTGAGTTGGTGCTCTTCTGTCTTGAGCTTGGTTGCTCTGTTCTGTTTCCCGTGGCTCCAGACCATACACTAAATTGATGATAAGTATTCAATACTCTGCTTATGTGATACATAATATTGGAGCAAAAACAGGACAACTGGCTAAAAAACTGGAAGGGGAGAATAGGGGAAGGAACAGCTAGGGCTTTCTGTTGGTTTCTGCTTCAGAATGTATTCTGATGGTCACGGACCAGGAAAAATCTTGGCCTTTGTCAGCTGTTTTTCTTGTTTCTCATCAGTAAATGGTTAGCCACATACTTGGTTTGTGTTATTGCCGAGCGGATTTCCATTGTCTTTGCCCATTATTCTTTGGTGCCACTCCCTAGGGACCTGAATAACCAGAGCTCAGTACCTGGCTGTGCTGCAGTCTCTTATACTGGAGGTTGAGAATCTTGGGAAGGGGCATCCTCACTGTGCTTTAGTGACTTCTGTGCCCTTGCCTTTTCAGACTGGGGGTGGTGGGTTTGGTCGCATTTATTTGATGAGACGACTATTGTAGAACTTTAAGGGGCCGCCTGATAGTGTTAATTTTCTAGACTGCTCTGTGAGCAGACACCAGCATGGTGTCTGGTCGTAGTATAGCGTGGCAGCTCTTAACCTTCAGTTCATTTGAACTGTAGATCTAAATGCTTCTCTTCCAGATCTTCTGGGAGAGAGGATCTGGTTGGTTGAGCTTAGGTGATGGTCTACTTCTGTTCTCATTTCTGTAGACAGGAGGTTAAACTTACATCATACAAACCCGAACGGGGAGATCATCCTGATGACCGAAGGAAAGGAATGAGGTTGAGGGAAAGGAACGGGGAAGTTCTTTGTGAAGGGCAGTTGTGTGGTCAAAGATGCTATAATAATACATCACATATTAGAAGCTTTTGTGGCGTTAGAAGAAATTATTCAGTTCACCAGTTGCTTATTTGTCACATCTGTTGTTAGAAGTTTGTGAGTTAACTAATTTTCAAGTTAACTAGTTGTGAATTAACCTGGTACAAGTTCATAGAATCGAATAGCCTCTTGTCACTGCTGCCCTGCTTTCTGCCCCAAGAATTTGTAGCAGAATCAAGCATTGGGGTGGAGGGGGGCCGGAATAGTTGGGATTCTAGAGTCTCTCACCTCTTTCTCAACTAGAGCAGCTTTTTTACTCTTGTCTGTCTTCTCTAGCTGCATGATTCCAATACTGTGGGTTTCTCAGTTGCAGCCCTTGGGCAGTCCTTTACAAGGTCCTTGCTGCGTTTTAACCTGGTTAGTCCACTCTCCCTACTTACCTCCATTTCAGGATGGGGAAGAGGGAAGTAGGGAGGATCTAGTGTCATAACAGGCTAACTTTTTTTTTTTTTTTTTTTTTTTTTAAGGATTTCTTTCCTGTGTTCCTAATCCCTTTCCGTTTGTGCGTGGAGAGTTTCTTATCTTTGTGTGTTAGAACAGAGGGATTGTGCTGGCAAGAGTCTGGCGTGTGTTTGGACTAGTGAAAGCCAGTGATTATAACTGTCTTAGTAGGTGCTGGTAGACCAGATGCAGAAGATCCTTTTCACTAGGAGGCTTAAGTATTCTGTAACAGAAGGTTTTTTTTCGTCTAGAAGGTTTGAGGAATATACCTACATGACTTGCCATACTGCTAGCTTCAGATGCTGTTAGGATGCAGAGGGGGAATGAGGGCATTTGAGGTTAGAGGTCCTCATCCCCTCAAGCCTCCAACTCTTGGGCAAGGAAATAGACCAATAGTTATAATAGCTGAAATTGTTTCTGCCACGTGATTCAAAACTGCTATCAGTGGTCACAACTAAAATTTTCAGAAGGACTTCACTTGAGGTTATGGCTAGGAAGACACATTGAAAACTAAATATTAAATTTAAAATGAAAAAGATACTTTTTAGTAGAGAGTAAACCAAGATATTCCTAGCTGTATTAGACACTTTGCATTTGTTTGCTCCTTAGGTCTGCATCCTCCATCTTGTAAAGGCGAACATCTTTTTTGATAAAGCTAACATTTTCCTGCTTAGCATTTTTGTTTTTGTTTTTCTAAACTGAATCTTAGTCTGTTAATTTTTAAAATTGTGCTAATAATCCACATACCATAAAATACAGCCTTTTAAAGTATCCAGTTTAGTGGTTTTGGTCTATTCACTAAACTTTGCAACTTTCACCACTATTTAATTCCAGAACATTTTCTTCATAGCAAAAGAAAGCCTGTATTATTAGCAGTCATTCTTTGCTCTTTTTTTCCAACCCTCCGCATTCACTTTATTTTTATGGATTTGCCTAGTTTGTACATTTCATAGAAGAAGAGTCATAAGTATAGCCTTTTGTGTCTGCATTCTGTCATTTAATATTACCTTTTCAAAGGTTGATCCAAGTCATAGCATGTATCAATACTTCATTCCTTTTTATGGCTCAGTATTATTTCCATTTTATGAATATACCATATTTTATTTTATCCATTCAAGAAATATATGGACATTTGGGTTGTTTCTACTTTTGACTAGTAGGGACACTTATCTCTTAAATGTGTAAGTTTCGTGTGGATCTATGTTCTTAATTCTCTTGGGTAGATACCCAAGAATGGAATTGTTGGATCATACTGTAACTCTGTTTAACTTTTTTTTTTAAAGATTTATTTTTTATTTATACAATAGCTGGGGTACAGGCCAGAGGCGCCAGAGGTTGAGAAGATTCACCAAAGACATAGTGGGGAGCAGAACAGGCAGACAGACTGAAAGCATTGCTGAGGGGAGCAGCAGGCGCTACAGGAGAGGTCTGCTGTGCCGTGTGGGAATCTCCCTGGCCGCTGGTAATCGAACCCACACTACAGAGGCTGTGGACAGCCCCACAGCACTGCACTCAACCCACTGTGCCACCTGGGAGTCCCCTCTGTTTAATTTTTTTTAATTTTAATTTTTTACATCGTTCTTCATTTTTAAACAACATTTGCTTCCCCCCACCCCCTCAGGTGTAGTCCGTCCCCCATAGAGTTTTCTTCACCAAGGCTCCTGTGCACCATCACCTCAGTCCCCTGTGCTACCTCCTCCCTCCCTCTGATCCCTCTCCCTCCTCCTCCTCCCCTGCAGGATGTCTCTTATTTATAATTGTCCGTTTTTGCTTTGTTGTGTTTTGTACTGTTATTATTTTTTTACACTGATGTCTTATTGGGTTCCCCTATATTCCTGCTATAAGTGAAACCATCCGATATTTTTCTTTTCCCTTCTGGCTTATTCACTGAGCATAATTCCTTCTATTTCCAACCACGTTGCTGGGAATGGCATGAGGTTGCTGAATAATATTCCATTGTGTATATATGCCACATTTTCTTGATCCAACTTTTTGAGAAACTGTTGAACTGTTTTCCAAAAATAAAGCATTTCACATACCCACTGAGTAATATAGGAACTTTCTCCACATCCTCTCCTACACTTGTTATTGTCTGTCCTTTTGATTCTAGCCATCCTAGTGGGTATGAAGCAGTATCTCTTTGTGGTTTTATTTTGCTTTGCCCAGGTGAGTTATGCTGTTGAGTACCTTTTTGATGTGCTTATTGGCCATTTGTATATTTTCATTGGAGAAATGTTTATTCAAACCTTGCCCCATTTAAGTTTTTTTCTTTTAAGTTTAAGATCTAGATAGAAAATCCTTATTATATAGTTTGCAAGTATTTTCTTCCATTCTGTGGATTGTCTTCACTTTCTAGATTGTGTACTTTGAAGCACAAAAATGTTTAATTTTGACAAAGTTCAATTTATCTCTTGTTGCCTATACTTTGGATGCTAAATCTAAGAATCGTTGCAAACCCAGTGTCATAAAGATATATGCCTGTTTTCAATCAAGCTTAGATTTTTCATTTAGATCATTGACCAGTTTTGAGGTAGTTTTTGTATGATGTGAGGTAAAGATCAAGCTTCATTTGCAGGTGATTATCCAGTTTTCCCAGCACTGATTTTTTATTCCTCTGTTGAGTTATATTCACAGCTAATCTGTTTTTATACAGGTGCCTCATTAATAAATTGTACTGTTGAAGTGAAAGTGATGGGGGGAATGGTATCATTTTCAAGTGTTTATTTTGACTCCACTAGTAATGTGTCCTTTTTCCTAGACTTTAGAAAAGTGGTTTGAAACAGGAATACTCAGCTCTGCATTTGAATATTTATACACCTCAGTAAAACACCTTGATTATCTTTAATACTAGCATTGGAGATGGATGGTTATTGACTGTATATGGTCTTGAACAAGTTATATGACCTTTTCCCTAATCTGGCCAGAACCTTTAAATTCTTTTTCTTTGTTCCCATTTTAAAAAAATGAAGGTAGTACTTAGTACAGAAAAATTCAAAAAGTAAAAGTTGTTTCTTTCTCATTAAGTCCCACTCCTTTGACATACATGTCTTTTTTTTTTTTTTTAAGATTTATTTATTTATTATTTATATAAGCACTGGGTACAGTCAGAAGCGCGGGAGGGTGAGAGAATTCACCAGAGCCAGAGCGGGGAGCAGAGCAGGCAGAAGGACCGAAGTACACTGCTGAGGGGAGCAGCGTGCGGCAGGAGAGGTCTGCGCGCCATGTGGGACCTTCCTCCCGTGGCTGGGGAGCAGCCGGGGATTGAACCGGTGCTGCAGAGGCCGCGGGCAGCTTCGCAACCCAGCGCTCAACCGCTGCACTACCGGGGAGGCCCACATGTCTTTTGTTTTTAGGCAGTCCCAGAACTCAGAAATACCATGGTATCTTCTATGTGTTGATTTTTCTTTTTCAACTCTCAACAGTGTCTATTACTTGACCCTCTAGTAGATAGGGAATTTAGGTCATTGTATTTTTTCCATCAGTCCTAGCACTTTGATTTCTACCAATTACATTTTTGTTCCTTGTTCTACTATTTGATTATTTTTAAACTTTTTGCCATAGTTAAAATTCTTTTTTTTGACCTTCAGTTTCAAACAATCTCATCAGTTCCCAGTCTTTCTGAGAAGAATTTAACTTCCATCCATTTTCCTTTGTCTTCTTATCTCCACCCTTCCCCTTCCAGTCCTCATTTTTTCTTTCTGTTGTTAAGATTTATTACATTTATATTATGGTTTATATTGCTTCTGTACTTTTTTGCTTTGACAGGAAGATCCTAGAGATCAAGTGCTAATAAGGAGACTGCAATATGTATGTTGATTGTAAGAATTGGTCAGTGTAGAACCAGGTATGTGGAGTTGTGTATTAAACCTGTCCTCCTTAGCACAGGAGAAATACAAAGGATCTGTTTGGGTGAGGCGAACTCATGGGCATTGTTGTTATTTATTTATTAAGATTTATTTATACAAGAACCGGGGTACAGGCCAGATGTGCAGGTGGGTGAGAGGATTCACCAGAGACAGAGTGGGGAACAGAACAGGCAGACTGAAATACACTGCTGAGGGGAGCAGTGGGGGAGACAGGAGAGATCTGCTGAGCCTCCCCGGCTGGCCAGGATCAAACCAGTGCTGCAGAGGCTGTGGACAGCTTCATAGGCTCATGGGCATTGTTTTTAAAATGTAATCAAAGAATATTTTCATCTTGTAACCATTCAGCTTTTCTTGAAGATAGAATTTCTTCAATTTTCTTCATCTTCGTTGTCTAGTGTGTGCATTACTTTATATTGCACTCCTGGGTTAGGTATGTTATTGGGATCTCATGCCCTTCTATTTTTAAATTACTTTTCGATCTTGCTAGAATACAGTCCTTGGTTAGTTGTTTTAGGAAGGATATGTTGGTGATAAACTTTGTAAGTTCTTAAAGTTCTAAGCATTTGAAAATGGCTTGCCTTTGTTTCTGATTCTAAGTTGGTAATATTTTGTTTCAGAACTTTGAAAGCTTTGCTTTAGGAACTTAAAATGCCTAGTGTTGCCAGTGATAGATCCATGGCATCTGACGGTTATCCTTTTGTAGTTACCTTGTTCGTAGTCTTCATGGTGATCTTTTCATCTTTGATGTGAAGTATATCTGGTTATCCCTTTTCATTTCTTCTAGTGGGTAAACTTTCAGTTTTAAGCCTCTTCAGGTCTGAGGAATTTTTTTCTCTTCTTTGGATAACTTTTTTATTTTCTCTGAGTCTCTTAGATGAATTTTGGACTTTCAGATTGACAGTTTCACTTGTTTACATTCTGGAAGATTTCCTTGACTTTATCTTTGAATTTCAGTAACTATATTTTTAATATATAAAAACTTTATCCTCTTTTTCTCCTTCCTTCCCACCTACCCCTTTAAAATAAAAGGGAAGCCTGTTCTTGATTCATGGGTGGGGGAGGGGAGATTAATACCTTAATTTCTCTAAGGATGCTAATTCCTTTAAAAAAGTTCTCTCGAGACAATTCTTTGAAGTGGCAGTTGTCATACTGGTTTATGTATTTGGCTATGTTATTCTTGACTTTTAATTTTAAAATACTTCAACCTATTTAATAGGTACAGGAGATTATAACAGGTGAGATATTAGTAAACATATATTTACACATCACCCAACTTAAGTAGTTCATTACAGTAGTTCAACAGGGCACTTTCTCTGTCACATTTACATTATATAGCTAAATAACATTATGTAGCTAAATAATATATATATAGTATCATACAGTCTTTTTTTTTTTTTTTTAAAGATTTATTCATTCATTCATTCATTTATACAAGCACTGGGTACAGTCAGAAAGCGCAGGAGGGTGAGAGAATTCACCAGAGCCAGAGCGGGGAGCAGAGCAGACGAAAGGACCGAAGTACACTGCTGAGGGGAGCAGCGGGCGGCAGGAGAGGTCTGTGCGCCATGTGGGACCCTCCTCCAGTGGCCGGGGAGCAGCCAGGTATTGAGCTGGCACTGCAGAGGCAGCGGGCAGCTTTGCAACCCAGCACTCAACCGTTGTGCCACCCGGGAGGCCCTATATATTGTATCATATAGATAGATTTTTTTTGTATCTTAAATTTTTATACAAATGGAGTAATATTGTATGTATTTGGGGCTTTTTTGATTGTCATTGTTTTTTATTTTCCATCATAGGCATATACTCCAGTTTTTCATTTTCCTATTGGAAATTCATGTAGTTTCTGTTTTTTTTATAGGTCCTCAAATCTTTTATCCACACTTCTGAAATCCAAAAAGCGCTGAAAATGCTAAAAAAAAAAAAAAAAAGTAACTTTTCAGTGTTTTTACTTTGTGAAAAAGCTTGACCTGCATTAATTATTAGCTGTTTGTGATTTCTATTTTCTCATCTTGTGTGAATATTTATATTTTACTATAGTGATCCTAAGAGTCCTATTGTCAGGATTTAAGGATGTGTGCATCTTCAACAATGCTAGATAATACCATTTTCCAAAGAGGATGATAACAGTATTTGCTTCCCTTAAGCAATGCAGTTGTCGTTGCTTAGATTTCTTGCTAATATTTTTATCAGACTTTAAAGTTGTTGCCAGCAAGTATAAAATAGTTTTCATTTTTCCCCTTTTGTTAATGAGTTTGAGCATGTTTTTACTGTGCTGATTAACATGTTCTTTCCTTTTCTAGAATTCTGTTCATGTCTTTTGCCCCCGTTTGTACTGTCTTTTTTTAAAACCATAAAATTCCTAACTTGTAATAATTGGATTTACTTATCTATATTTTCTGACCTCTAGTTTATTAGTCCATGCCAGCAGCACCATCATATTTATAATAACTTCCATATAAACAAACTTCTCAACATAGCACCTATAGAAAGCATAGGTCATGAGACTATACCTGGATGCATTTTCTCTGTATAACCCTATGCAGGTCAAGACAGAGAACATTATGAGTGCTCTAGCAACTCCCTTTGAGTCCCCTCTCAGCATTTAAGCTTCTCAAAGATAACTTACTAACCTGACTTTAACATCTTAGATTAGTTTTGCCAGTATTTTGAGCTCACATAAATGGAATTGTATAATATGTTTTTGGTGTCTTGACTTTTCCTGCTCTTTGGAAATTCCTCTGTGTGTTCTTTGTAGCTGTTTGTCCAGTCCCTTCCATTAGGAGTGTAAGAATTATGGTCGCTACATGTCCCTTGCCTGTCCTTTAATTTTAGACATTTTAGTGGATGTTTCGTGGCTTTAATTTGCATTCCTCTAATGAGTAGTGATTCCAAACCCCTTTTAAAATACTTGTTGACCATATGGGTGTCTTATGTGAAGTGGCCTCCAAGTCTTTTGCCCATTTTTATATTGGGCCTCCTGTCTTTTTCATACTGATGTGCAGTTGACTATATGTCCAGAATACCAGCTCTTACAGATTGTATTTTGCAGATAACTTGTTTTCCCAAACTTACACATTGAGTCAGAGTTCTGCTTGACTTCTCAGCCTGTTCATTGCCCTTTCCCCATTGGCAGATATCTCCAGGGGGAAATATCACCAGGGGAAAAGATGCATCAAATGTTTGGATTCCATTTCTAGGCTGCTTAGATTCTTGCTGCTTCCATGCCTTCAAACAGATGTTTTTTATACTGTTTAGTTTTTAAAGTTTTTACAGGGAAGGTTGATCTGAAACAGTCTAGTTAATCATTGAGGAACACAAAAGTGGGTCAAGTCCTTCTGCATTGTAGTTTTTCAGTGAATTTACTGGCTGTTTGCTCTTCTATATAATTTTAGAATTATCTTTTTTAAATTATGTGGATACAAACCAAGTGTGTCTGCATGCGCACACATAACCCTACTGGGATTTTGATGGGAAATACATTGAATTTGTAAATCAGTTTGGAGGGAGCTTTCATTTTGTTACTAGTTTTCTTTTTTTAATATTAATAAAGTTTTCATAACCATGCGCATTATAGTCTCCATTTATTTAGGCCTTGTGCATAATTTTAATTTTCTTCAACTATTGTAAATATTTTGTTTGTTATTGCTAGGTGCCTTGTTTTTGTATCACAAATGGTATCTTATCAATATAATGACATTCTACCTTGGTAGTGTATTGAAGTGCATTTGAGTTTGTGTAACAACAGTGCCATGCTCCTAATTGTGATGAATAACCTACAGAATTCTTTTGGATTTTCTGTGTAGACAGTTCTATCTGTGAATAATGATCTCTTTGTTTCCTCCTTTCCAATTCTTATGCTTTTTTTCTTTCTTTTTCTTGTCTTAATGTGCTGGCTAGGATCTCCAGTACAATGTTGAATAGAAGCGGTGATGGGGGCATCCTGATCTTGTTCCTGATTTTAAAGGGAATGCTTTCAGAGTTTCACAGTTAAGTATAATGCTTGCTGTAGGTTTATTGTAGATAATCTTTCCAGGTTAAGGATGTTCTTTCTATTACTAGTTTGCTAATTAAAAAAAAAAAATCATGAATGGATGTTGAATTTTATCAAAAGCTTTTTTTGCATCTTTTGAGAAGATAAGCATTTCTTCTATAACCTGTTAACATGGGGAAATACATTGATTGATTTTCTGCTATTTAAACCAACCTAGTATTCCAGGTATAATGTCAACCCTAATCTGTCTCTCTCTCTCTTTTTTTTTTTTCTTCATTATTGGGCTCAGTTTGAAGATAGTAAATTTAGTACTTTTGCCTTAATGATGAGTAATTAAAATTTTTTTAAAACTATACTTTTTCTCTTATTTCTGGTAGAGTTTATGTAAGATTAGAATAATCCATTTCTTAAGCCTTTGGTAGAACTCCCTTGTAAAAATTGTAACTGGTGTTTTCTTTGTGGGACACTTCTTAATCACTAATTTGGTAGCTTTGGTTATAAGATTGTTCAAATTTCAAATTTTCAAGCTCGTTTTGGTAGGTTATACTTATAACGTAGTCCACTTTACCCACATTCTAGAACTTGTGGCAGTAAGTTATTAATTTCTTAGTTTGCGGTAACAGTAATGTTTCTTTAAAAGCACCCCTCCTTTTTTATGCCATCCTTGATCATTAAAAGCTAGATGTTTGCCAATTTTTAGACCTTTGGAAGAATTTAAACTTTAGTCTTTTATGCCCTTTAACATATAATTCCCCATTTCATTAACTTCTGCTCTTCATTTCTTTGCTTATACTTCCTTTGGTTTTATTTTTATTCTTTTTCTAGTTTATCAAGTCGGACACCGTTCTTACTAATTTTCAGCATTTTACCGTACGCGTTTAAGACTATCAATTTGTGTGTATTGCTTTCCTTACATCACATGCTTTTATGTTTTTATTTTTCACTTGTGAGTATTTTTCTATTTTCCACTATGGATTCTTTAATGTATGAGTTATTTATAGATTTTTATTTCCAAATATATGGGAATTCCTTTAGTTTGGTGACTGGCTTGTAATTCTGTTGTGGTAACAGCATGATTTGTAGGATACCAACCCTTTGAAATCTGTTGAGATCATGTGGTCACCTTTTATGATTTTTGTTTGTTATATGAAGAGAGTGTGTATTTTTTAATTGTGGTCACAAAGTTTTCTACATGTGCAGTAGTTAAGTTTGTTCCTATGTTCAAATCTTGTTATGTATTTAGAGTAGACATCTTAATCTTTCACTAAAATTTTTTTCATTTTCCTTGTAATTCTATCAAATTTTAAAATACATATTTTAATTGTTGTTAGCCATCAAAGTTTAAAGTATATTTTCCTGTAGAATTGAAATTTTCTCTGTGTAGTGACTTTGTGTATAGGATTCTGTTTTGTATTACATATTGCTGTTTGATGTTAGTGTACCTATATTTTTTTCTTTTGATCATCTAATTTTTTGCCTGATTTTAAAAATTCCCCCTTCCTTTTATCCTTCTATTTTAGTTTTAGCTCTTGTGATTATTATTGAATTTTTAAAATAACGTGGTCTGATAGTCCTGGCTTCTGTGATTTTAAACTTTTGATTAAGTAATTGTCAATTTACTTAGAATTATAAGAAGTAATACAGAGACATCCCATGAACTTTTTGCCTAGTCTCCTTGGGTGGTAATATCTTATAAAAATCATAGTATGATATCATAACCAGGATACTGATATGGACACAATCAAGATACAGACCATTTCTATCACCATAAGAATCCCTCATACTGTCATTTTTATAGCTACACACATTTCCTTCCCATTCAGCCCCTCCCTCCCCTTCACCTTTGGGGATCCATTCATCTGTTCTTTCTTTGAATAGTGCATGAATGGAATCATACAGTTTCTAACTTTTGAGGTCTTTTTTCATGCAGCATAATTCTCTGAAAATTCACCATGCTATTATATGTCTCATAATTCATCACTTTTTATTGTTGAGTAATACTCCATGAGCTGGATTTGTTTAGCTGTTCATCTGTTGAAAGACATCTGAGTTGTGTACAGTTTTTGGCTATTATGAATAAAAGTGCTACAAAGATTTATGCATAGGGTTTTCAACATGTTTTCAACTCTCTGGGATAATTGCCCAGGAGTGCAATTGCTGGATTGTATGGTTATTGCATATATAGCTTTTAAAGAACCTGCCAAACTGTTTTCCAGAGTGGCTGTACCATTTTACATTCCTACCAGCAATGTATGGAGTGATCCAGTTTATCTGCTTCCTCGCCAGCATTTGGTGTTTTCACTGTTTTTCATTTTAGCCATTCTGGTATGTATCTAGTGTTATCTCAGTGAGGTTTTAATTTGCATTCCCCTAATGGCTAATGATGCTGAACATATTTTTATGTGCTTATTTGTCATTGTATATCCTCAATGAAATGTTTCTTCACCTCTTTTGTCCTTTTCCTAATTGGATTTTTTTTTTTAGTTGTAAGAGTTTTCGGTATTTTCTAGATATCGGTCATTTGATGGATATGTGCTTTGAAAATATTTTCTCTGAGCTGGTTGTTGATTGTCTTTGCATCCTTTCACAGTACTAGTAGAGTACAAGTTTTTACTTTTGGTCAAGTCCGCTATGTAATATTTCCTTTTGTGGATCTTGCTTTGAGTATAAGCCCAAGAACTGTTTTGCCTATTTCTGGACACTGACGCTTTTTCTCTGTGTTGTTTGAAAAGTTTTATACCTTTATTCTTACATTGATGTCTGTGATACTGTTCAGAGTTACTTGTTTTTGTATAGCATGTGAGAATTAGTTAGAAGTTCATATTTTTCCTTGTCAGAAAGGGAAAAATTGACATTGCTTGTTGAGTCTTCCAGTCTATGAAGACTCTATTTAGATTGTAGACTTTCATTTGTGTTTTGTAGTTTTCAGCATGCAAGTCCTGTATTGTTTTATTTTTTTAAAACATGTGATCTTTATGTTCTTTGGCGTAATTAGGAGAAAATGGTGTGTTTTTAGCTTGTTTCTACATGTTCTGTTGGTGTTCATGTTTTGCTTTTATATCTTGTGACCGTGCTGAATGAATAACAACTTAGTTTTTAGTTCTTTGAACTGTTTTGTAGATTCCTTGGGATGTGCAAATACGGGTAGTTTCTTTTTTTCTTTCTGATCTGTATGCTTTTTTTCTCTTTTTTGTCTTATTCCACAGTTGGAACTTTCAGGACTATGCTAACTAAGAGTGTCAGAGTAGACATCTTTGTCTCATTCAAAATCTTGAGGTGAAGCATCCAGTCTTTCATCTTTAAGTATGTTAGCTCCAGAATTTCTTACAGATGCTTTCTATTAAGTTGAGAAAGTTCTCTTCTGTTTTAACTTTTTCAGAGAATTTTTTGTCATAAGTTGGTATTGAATTTGTCAAGTGATTTTTTGTATTGATTGATATTATAATGCAGTTTCCATTTTTTAGCTATTAATATAGTGTATTACATTGATTTCAAATGTCGATCTAGTCTTGCATCCCTGTAATAAACCTCACTGGGTCATGGTGTATAATTGTTTTTGCATATTGCTGAATTCTTTATGCTAATGTATTAAGTAACTCATCTATATTCATGAGTTGTTTGTAGTTTCATGTTTTGTACTGTCTTTGTCTGGTTTTGTTTAAGGGTAATGCTAGTTTCTTAAAGTGAGTTTAGAAGTGTTTTCTCATCTTCACTTTCACTTTCTGGAAGAAATTGTGGAGCTCCAGTAAAATCATCTGGGCCTAGTAAATTTTTTGGGAGGGGGGAAGTTTTAAATAATGAATTCATTTTTCTGAGTTGTTACAAGGTTACTCAAATTTTGTATTTCATACCGGCTGAGTTTTGATAGTTTTGTGCAAGGAATTGATACATTTTGTATAAGTTACCGGAAATACTTGTGTAAAGTTGGCATTATTGATGTATTGATGCATATATTTTTATCCCTGCAATTTGTGCTATACTATCATACTTTTTCTATGCTTTGTTTCTCTACTTATTTTCTTGCTGACTTTTGGGTTGATTTTTTTTCCTTCCTCATGTTTTCCTCGTTTTACTAGTTGTGAAATTATGTACTTATTTGGGCCTTTTTAAAGACTCCCAAAGTTTTCTTGAAATTTTAGTATATGAATATAAATCTAAAATGATTGTTTTTATCTATAGAATAAAATACTCATCACTCTATCAATTTATATGATTGCCATAATGTTGCCCAGCGTTATTGTTTTGTCTTTCTTTAGCATCACAAATGTGATGTTATCAGCAATAGTACATAATATTTACTGTTAGTTTATATAGAAAATATTTAAGCCAATCACTTGTCATTTTCTTTGTTATTTTCTTTGCTCATCATCTTGCCATCTTAATACTCATTTCTCTAGATTACTCTTGACTCAGTAGCGATGGAGTTTTACTTTTCCTGCAGTGTGCTAGGCATGTCTTCTTCCTTAGGACTTTTGTACCCGCTGTGTCCTGTTCTTTGGAATGCTTTTCCTCCCATGTCCACTCGGTGCTTTCTGACTCCGCCTGCCTTCAATTAGTTACTCAACGCCACCGTATTTGAGATCATCCCTCTTTAAAATTGTGCACCTTGTGTCCATTTCCTTCTTTGTTTTTGTTCATGGTGTTCATCACCCCTTGCCATATTATGTATTTTATTTAATTCTTTATTATAAGTTTTGATCAGTTAAGGTTTCCAGCTCACTAGTCATTTATTGGAATTTTATTTTAATTTGAAGAGAGTTAAATCTTTTCGGTATTTAGTATTTTTATCTGGTAACTTATCCAAGGGTTCTCTTATTTTTAATGTAGATAATCATGACTTTTTTTGACCAATAAATCTTTTTGCATTGTTTTCATTCAGTATTCAGAATCAGTTGCTTCCCCCAACATCCTCTAGAGGATATCAGTGATTTGTTTTTATAGTATTATGCACAAAGACTTTTTAATGTATTTGAGGTGTTTGAATCTGATGTAGTTACTGTTCCTTTTGACTGTCTCAACTTGGGCTACTGGGCTGTTTTCTGGGTCCTTCTGCCAAGATTACAGTGGACTTTGATAACTGCTTTCTGGTATGACATGTTTTGGGTTCGTTTGTATTTTCTACCCTAGTCTTGAAATATTAGCCATTTCCTCAGGCGCCTGGGTTCCTATGAGAAATACTATTTAGGCTACAATCTCTTTTTTACTTCATACAAATTAATATTTTTTTGTTTATTTGTTTAAGTAAATCTAGAACATGTTGAAGTTTAAGGAAAAGTTGGGAAGAGACAGATTATTTTATTATGGATACATTCCTACATTTGTAAAAGTAGAAAGTTTCCCATGTACACAATATCCAGCTTTTTAGCAGTTACCAAGTCTGATTTATCACCTATGTCCCTGCTTAGTCTCCCTAACTTATTTTAAAGGTAATTTTATATGCTGTACACTTTTATCCATCAATATTTTAGTATGTGACTATAAGGATAGTGACCATCTTACCCTGGTAATGTATTGAGTTTAAATTAAACCACTTTTATATTCCTAAACTGCATTTTGGGTGCTTTGAGAGGATATTTGTAGCTATCCTTATAGGAAACTTGATGTGTCACAAAAGACCCTTGATACTTTTAGGCCCTGTGTAGGGAAATGAAAACAATAAGGTGGTCTGTTAGTCTCCCTGTCTCATCAAGCTTTTACCTAAAAGTTTGTTTGGATGAATGAACTCATTTGCTCAAGTTTGAGAACCAGTAATTCACATGAATTTTGTGTTTTGTTTTTAATAGATTTTTCCATGTTTGTCTTCTAACTCTATTTGACTCTTATTCTCTGAAACAGTTTAAGGAACAGAATTCTTTGTTTTCCTTGAAGGATTAGTAGAATTTATTAAACTATCCTGTCTGGGTAGATGCTTTTATAAATGGCTTTTATAAATGGAGAGCGTAGAGATAATATACCTCTTTTTTTTTTTTTTTTAAGATTAATTTATTTATTTATACAAGCACTGGGTACAGTCAGAAGCGCGGGAGGGTGAGGGAATTCACCAGAGCCAGAGTGGAGAACAGAACAGGCTGACTGATGCTATACACTGCTGAGGGGAGCAGCAGGCGCGGCAGGAGAGGTCTGCGCGCCATGTGGGACCCTCGCCGGTGGCCGGGGATCAAACCGGCACTTCAGAGGCTGCGGGCAGTTTCGCAGCCCAGCACTCAAGGGCTGTGCCACCAGGGGAGGCCTGATAATATACATCTTGAATCAGATTATTTTATATTTTTGTAGGCAATAACTTTTGTCTTTAATTTATTAGAATGTAGTTGTGTGTGATATTCTCTTTAAAGAAACTTGCTTAGTATTTGTAATCCTTGCCTCATAAGACTATATCTTTCTCCCTTTTTGGATTTGACTATAGACATTTCTGCATTTTTGTCTTCTAGTTACTGGGTTTTTGTTTTGTTTTGTTTTTTTGCTTATTTCTTATTCTTTGGTGAATTTTGTTGTTAATTTTTTGCCTCTTAAACTCACTTTTTTTTTAAATCTTGTGTTTTATAGTAAAAGAAGCATTTGGGAAGATGGTCTCCCAAGCTTTGGCTTATTTTATAGATATTGAAATAACAAAATAGTGTTTTCTTTCTTGTTTCTTTTGATAAATTCCAATTTTTTTGCCTGTCAATTTTGATTTCTTTAGCTTAGAACTTATTTAAATCAGTGTGTTGTAAGGAAGAGAGCCATTTAAGTTCTTTCAAATAAAAGGGAATTTTATTATAGATATTACCACAATTTCTCAGGGATGTGAGGCCTCCTGTGACCTCTGAAATAGGTAGTAGTTAGCAATTGGAATCTCTCTCTCATTTGTCACATAGTTTTTCTTATGGTATCAAATTGGCCACTGCTTTGATCTATTGATTATACTTACATACATGCATAATTACTACATGTATATACATGAAGATGTAGATTGTTTGAATATTGTGTTTTGGGTCAGCAATATTAACAATGGTATTTCCCTCAGCAGCTCCTTTCTCCCCTTCCCAATTATATACCACAGCAGATGGAGGCTTTACAAAGTTTTAATTTTTAACATGACTTCCAACCTATTAGAGCTTCCTCAAATTTCAGACTATATTTGGGCAATTTCTATCACATATTTAAGAGTTGCTCTTAGGGAAATATTTTTTACCCAATGGTGATTATATTTAGCTATCATTTACTTGTTGAAGTTTTCTGAAGGTAGCACCTTCAACTTTGCTTTCACTCCTGTATTTAACAGTTTTCAGTTATATGATGTCCTAGCATTTAAATTTTTAAATATTTTGTGATTGGAATTTGATAACTAAAATTGATTTAAATTCCTAGTCTTTCTTTAGAAATTCAGATTATCTTTTTTAAAATCTGTTGTGGTAACTTCTCCATAGTTCATATAATTTTCTTAAAGTCAGTCTGCAGATATTTTTTGAGAAATTCCCTTGTAGTGCACATACCAGTTGTTATTGAAGTATTAGAGGATTGACTTTGGGATGCAGCAAGATGGAGCAGATAAAATTCACTTACAAAAAAGTGCACTAAAGATGCAGCCATCAGAGATTAGTGAAGAACAGCTATGGACATCCATTCCTGGAAGTATTCATAGCAGGGCCACTTTACCTGGTGAGAGCCAAAACTCAGTGGAAGACTGAGTATAAAAAATATGCATCACTTTAAGAAGAAATGGGATCCAACAAGATTTTTCAGGAATACATTTCTATAGAATTTGATTTAGTTGATTTCTTTGAGAATATCTTAATAGTGTTTGCTACAGGAGGGTATTGTTTGTTTTCAAATAGAGATTGATGAGCAGAGGTATGAAATGACCTTCTAAGGTCCTAAGTTGTTTTTTCTTTTTCTTTTTTTTTAAAGATTTATTTATTCATACAAGATCTGGGGTACAGGCCAGAGATGCGGGGGGTGAGAGGATTCACCAGAGACAGAGAGGGGAACAGAGCAGGCAGACTGACTGAAGTACACTGCTGAGGGGAGCAGCAGGCTAGTCAGGAGAGGTCTGCTGCACCGTGTGGGTTGCTCCCTGGCCAGCCAGGAATCCCACTTGTGCTGCAGAGGCTGTGGTTTGCTTCATAGTGCGGTGCTTAACCCCTTGGGCCACCCGGGAGGCCCTGAGGTCCTAAGTTTTGATGCCAGGATTTGACCTTCATTGCTTTTGTGAAGTCACAGGACTCCAGTGACTCTCAAAGCTAGCCTCTGTCCTGTCTGCTATTGTTTCTTTAAGCCAGGGGATTGGATTTCCCTTTTGTTTCAGAAGTCCATAATTTACAGAGTTCTAAGCCTTATACCTTTCTTCCTTTTGGGGAGAGGGCAGTGTTTATAGTAGCTGATGGAGCCAATTGTATGTATTAGCATTTACCAAATAAACTTACCATTGGAAATAAGTGATATGAGGCCTCCCAGGAATTACTTTTTGAGAGCCAAGCTTAGGGTGACTTAGTGTCTATTTTGTTATTCTGTAGCAAGTCTCCTTAAAATGAATATTTGAAATAAAGTGGAAGGAAGGAACAAAATAATGAATTCTTAGTTTGGTTGCTTTAGGAAGAATCACAGATATGTCTGTACCACTGCCTTTATTGCTGTTAGTCTTTTCATGATAGCATGTTTTTTATGCTGTTGTGATATAAGCAAACTTCAAATAAATTATTTATTAGGATTGGGTACTTTGGGAAAGATGCATTTCTTACTTGGTAAGATATATCCTCAAAAGCTGTTGTAGACCTTTTCATGAAACATTGAATTAAACTGTTAAGAGATAGGACAGAAATTTTCTTGTTTTCTGTAGCATAGGGGTAAGATAAATAAAATAGCCTTACACATGGAGGAAATGAAGTGAGTTAAAATATAATGGCCATGGTATTGTGGTATATTGTGCAGTTTGAGTGTGATTGAGTGCACTTTCACTGTGGTGACTACCTAGCCACATGTGGCTTTTAAACACTTTAAATGTGGTGAGTCCCGAATGATCCTGAACTGTATAGACTGGATATTAAAGTCTTAGTATGAAAAAGTATGTCATTGATATTCTAAAAAGTTGGTTATTTTTAAATAAAAATTTATTACATGTGGCAATATTTTTGACATTGATATGTATATTGATAGTTTCACATTTATTTTAAAATGGCTACTAGAAAATTTGAATTGTGTATATATAATTTCTATAGTGCTGATTGGGAGTACAACATGGCTGCTGATGAGCACTTAATATTTTCTGACTTGCGCAATGTGAAATGTAGAGACATAGCATGTGAAGTAGATTTCTGATACTGCATGTACGTGTGGATTACTATGATATACTTAAATGTGTTTGCATTTTTAAAAACAAGTATTATTCTGAACAGTATTAAGCAATTGCTTCTGGACTGTTACTGAAGACAGTTTCTTCTGCAGAACAGAGGGATTAATTATGAACCCTTATCAGCGTAGGTACTGTTCCTGCCCTTTACTATGCTAAGGGGGAGGACAGGTTGAGAAGTTCTCACCGCTGCAGTTTGTGGTGCTTATGAGGAGTAGGTGGAGAAGCAGTTTTCTTTTTCTTTTTTTCTTCTTCTTCTTTTTTTTTTTTTTTTTTTGGTGGGACCCTCGCCAGCGGCTGGGGAATGAACCGGCACCGCAGCCTCGCAGCCCAGCGTTCAACCGCTGCGCTGCCAGGGGAGGCCCGAGAAGCAGTTTTCTTTTGGGCAGGTTTCTGAAAGGACTTTTGGTCAGCCCCAGGCTTAGTTCCCTTTCTTCTAGAAGGCGCACTTGTGGTGCAGGTAGGTCTGACCTGTGTGGCTCACCTCTAAACTCAGAATTGACTGAAAGTCACTAAGAAGGCAAGTGGTTACAAGTATTTATTAGATTTTGTTGACTAAATGGAAGGTGAGCGGTAAAGCAGGAATAACTTCTAACATTCGTTTTATACCCAGGAACCAGTCAGTGAACGGTATGGAGGACAACTTGCCCTTTAAGACATGCGACCATTTGTTTTCTCGCTCTTAAAGGTCTTTTTCTTAGTGGATACTCAAGTGGGAATTTTAGAAGTGTGACTGCAGAATAAGATGTATGTGATTTTTAGTGTTAATATTTAAAAACATCCTCGTTTTCTGTTCCTTAATATTAGAGTTGGAGTTCTTGGATCATAATGCTATCTTGATTTTGTAGATTTACTACTTAGCATTGGAAGTTATACATATATAGTGTTGCAAAACTATACATTTTTATTTGGGTATCTGATAATTCTGTAGCAGACTACATTGTGTATTGTTGGGCTTAGTTTTAAAAGGAATATTTTCATTGGTTGTAGGTTTCATAGTCACTAAGGAAATATGGGTTTATCTTCAGCATCAGACTAAGTGGTTAATAGAAACTATAGAGCACCAAAATTTAGAGTACAGTAAAATTTAACACCATGACTTGAATGTAATTTGGGAGTGGTGTGTGAAAAGGCTTGTTACTAGCACATGCCACTTGATCAAATATGGGAAAAATCAAATTTTTACAGTTTGTTTTACATAGGGTTTTTATATGCCTGAGGGTGCTTGTTTACTTATGTCCTTTTTTTCTTTCCTTTTAGAATATGGTTTCTAGTTTTAGGGTTTCTGAACTACAAGTATTACTAGGCTTTGCTGGACGGAATAAAAGTGGACGGAAGCATGACCTCCTGATGAGGGCGTTGCATTTATTGAAGAGTGGCTGCAGCCCTGCGGTTCAGATTAAAATCCGAGAATTGTATAGACGCCGATACCCACGGACTCTTGAAGGACTTTCTGATTTATCTACAATCAAATCATCGGTTTTCAATTTAGATGGTAGCTCATCACCTGTAGAGCCTGAGTTGGCCGTGGCTGGAATCCACTCGTTGCCTTCCACTTCAGTTACACCTCACTCACCGTCCTCTCCTGTTGGTTCTGTGCTGCTTCAAGATACTAAGCCCACGTTTGAGATGCAGCAGCCATCTCCCCCAATTCCTCCTGTCCATCCCGATGTGCAGTTAAAAAACTTGCCCTTTTATGACGTCCTTGATGTTCTCATCAAGCCCACAAGTTTAGGTAAGTGTTTCTTCTGGACAAGAGCATATTAAATAAACCAAGAGGCTTTCAACTGTTGACTCGTGATTTGCTATTGATAACATAAAATCGAGGCATTATGGCATTATTGTCAAATGTTTAAGTGTGCAAATAAATTGTTGGCAGCCATGACTGAAATCTAATATCAGGCCATTCATTCACTGGAATGTTCTCGTGATTTAGAATTTAAATTAATTATGTGCATATGGGAACAGACACAAGTCTTTTAATGTATTGCATGTTAGCCCACATTTTGATTCTTTTACAACATTTAGTTTTCTGTTTAATACAGCTTTTGAACTGTTTTCCTAACAAATAAGTCTTTTATACTTAATTTTTTCTAAAGTAGCACAGGAGTTTGACTTTTTTTTTTTTTTTTAATAGAGGCATGTTATTTATTTATTTATTTGTTTGTTTGTTTATACATGCACTGGGTACAGCCAGAAGCGTGGGAGGGTGAGAGAACTCACCAGAGCGGGGTGCAGAGCAGGCAGAAGGACCGAAGCACACGGCTGAGGGGAGCAGCGGGCGGCAGGAGAGGTCCACGCGCCATGTGGGACCCTCCTCCGGTGGCCGGGGAGCAGCCGGGGATCGAACCCGCACCGCAGAGATCGCGGGCAGCCTCGCAACCCAGCGCTCAACCGCTGCGCCACCGGGGAGGCCCAGGAGTTTGACTTTTGCTGGTTATGATGGCAGGTGTTTCAGAGACTAGTCTCAGCTTTTTAATATCCATCGACTGCTGAGAAAATTTAATAAATTTTATCATATATATAAAGTTGATGTGACTTTAACAGATTTTTATCCTGGCTACAGTGGCATAATTTCCTTCTGTGTATTGAAATTATTTGCTGTGGTATTCGGATTTACTGATGAAATAAATTATTTGAGAAATAACATTTCATAGTAAATCTGAGAGATTGTTTTCCTTTGTATCTGGGAAAACCCCTTTTCAAGTCATTTGAAAAACTCTCAAATACATTCATGTGCTTTCTCCTTTTTGTGTAGAATTATATAGCATTTCATTACATCTTGGTTGAGCCAGAAGATTTTGAGGAGCAGAACTGGCTAAAGGGGTCAGTATGATCTGATTGGTGGCAGACCAAGGAGGCTGTGCTTCCCCCCACCCCCTTCCTCTGCTGTAATTGCTTTTGTTTAGCAAAACTAAGACTGGCAGGCAGAGTAATGCATTTTATCCCTTCAGTACACTCGTTCTGGAATAAGGATTCCCTGATGTTCACATTTTATTATTCGTACGAATTTCTATAAGTAGAATTTTTCCATCACAGAGTAAGAACATATTAGACTGTTGACAATATATTGTTACATAGTTTACAGAATAGCTGTGCTGGTTAAAATCCTAGAAAGTAAGAACATGTCTCATTGTACTTTATTGGTTGCATTAAAAATCAGTCTGATTCTGATAGGTGAAACTTCCTTCAGCTTTTCATTTTAAAAATTAACAGGAGCAAGCCTTTTAAATGTTTGTTACCTACTGCTTTTCTTTTATGATTTTATTTTTATCTTTAACCTCTTTTTTACAAGTTGATTTATCTGGTTAAAATATTTCCACAATTAATTTTTTACTTCTTCCATTCTCAAGGTTTTTAGTTTACACCAGTGCCCAATATCATGGCTCATTCACACATTTCTCTCTCAGCAATTATTGCATGTTTATTTCTTTGCATTTTGAGAAAGATTCAGACTGGTGATACATTCCAGTGACCCTACCTCAGGATTATGACTGAGGTGAGGACTGAGAACAGAAGTCCTGGGACCCTGGAGACAGTGCAAGGTGTCACTGTTTAATGCCTGGAAAGGAGGCTGGAGATGGAAGATGTAGCAGTGTGTCTGTGCTCCTGGGCATCAGCGGTGTTCCAAAGGGATGCCCCAGAGACTTGCTCTTAATTTCCTGCTTTGTTCAGAAGAAGAAATAGGGATTTTTCTTTTTTTTCTCTACTCTTCATAGAGTTCTCTTTCATTAACTTCAGTAAGGTTAAAGGAAAGTAGTAGATTCTTTGTAAGTTTACTAAAATAAAACTTGTGTATTCAGTGTTTAGATAACTCTTTCATTTGGCTTATATAAAGTAATGCTCGAAGTAGTTTATGTTGAAGATAAGAAAAACCTGCCTTTGGAGCATAGTTTAAATTAGAATGTAAGAGGTACATATTATCTCACAAACTATTACTCCTGAGTTAGTCATATGTTTTTCAGGACTCCTACCCATTATTATTTTTATAAACTTTATAAGCTTATGAAACAATACTTTAAAAAAAAAAACAATTTTATCTTGATTTCTCTAAAGCGAAAAAGAGCAGAATTTTTTAAATGTTATATAGCCTTATTTTTATCAGATTTATGAAATAGTTATCTATGAAATCTTTTAAATTTTGAGGTTAGAAGGTTAAAAAATTAGTGTATTTTGGATTGAAAATATGACAGTAAATAATGATAAGGCTAGAATATGTCAGAAAATAAAAGGCACGGTGAAGATACATCTGTTACATAAATTGCTAGCATTAACTTCACATGCTATAAATTGTTGATAAATATTAACATATAGCAACTATGGAAAGATTCTAGATAAAATTGGAAAGTTCTTGGTTTATGTGTACTTTGTAAGTCATTTAGACAGGGCCTCAAATACTGGATTCACCAAAGGTTGTGCACAGCACTGCAGGTGTTGACAATTTTGGTGCACTGAAAATAGATCAGTCTCTCAGGATTTTTATGTTAATCAAGCGTCAAAGAAAGAAGTATGAATTACAGCAGTTGGGCTGTTGTATGTCACTTGTACTTATAAGGCCTGCCTTTTAAGGTCATTACTTTTGCTTTAAACAGTTGCTTTTTAAGGAAATTACAGGTGAAAACCAGCATATTCTTTTATATTTACTTCTTTTCTTTTTTACACTGTTTGAACTGGGTTTTCATTCTTGAAAATTTGGTTTTGAATTTGCTGTCACTCTTTGTTGTTTTGGCCTTCATAGTTTCCTTCTACATTTCTTGCAGTTCATGCCTGCTTTCAACATATTCTCTTGGCTTCTGTTTATCTGAAAATCATCAGTCCATCCTGTTTTGAAGAGTATTGAATTTTCAGTTGACAGTTTTGTTTTCCACGGCTTTAAGATGACCTCTAATTTGTTTCTGATAATAAGCTAGCCTTTACTGTAACAGTGTTCCCTTGTGTATATTTCTTTTTTTCCCCCACTGGCTGCTTTCAAGATTTTATAGTCATCATAGATTTTCAGTAGTTTGATGTGACTAATTAGTTTGTTTTTATTTTGCTTGAGGTTTGATTTGTAACGACTTTTCTCCCCTCCATCAAAATTATGGAATATTTTCATTACTTCTGTAAGCTTTAAAAATACCCCATTTTCTCTTCTTTTGGGACTCTGTACCTATGTTAGGTCTTTTCAAGGTTACTAACTGAAGGGATTGGGAGCTCACACCATTAACTAAGTTTGAAGACTCTGTAGTTATCTCTAACCTTTAAGTGTGTTTACTGAATTTGAAAATTAAGAGATCATTCGTGACTAGTGAGGGATGGAGAGTGACAGGTGAAATGTGCACAAGAAAGCAAGAGTGGAGGAGTGAGCAGGAATCCAAGAAACAGAAAAATTTTACTGTAGTTGTGTGTTTTATGTGTTTGTAATTTTATGCCCCACAGTTCTGTTTAATTTTTAGGCCTTCATCATAGCCAGCATTTCTTTCCTCCTCCTTTTAAAAATGTTTTGGGAAACTAAGAATCATGTTATGACATGATTTCATGTGATTGCTATGATAAACTCCCTATCCTTAAAGAAAAGAGTGTTTTTAGCAAGGAGTTAGTATTTTTCTTGATTTGAGAATTGAAGTCCTTGACATTGGATATTTGTTTGGCATTTTAATTATTTTTCTTCAGGAAAACACCCAGTTTGCCTTCTTTTCCATGTTATGGCAATACTTGTAAAGAAGCAAAAGACTCGAGGCGTCTGTTAGCTTTCCTTTTGTTTATTTTAATGAGTCCTAGCATATCGATGACTTAGTGCATCAGTTTCAGTCTGTTACAGTTGTCTGAGAAGGAAATACATTCCAGCTTTTAATAATGTAGTTAAGAAGGGTGGCTTCATAGGGTAATCTTTTTTAACTGAGTAATCTTTTTGCACGCAGAGTATTAGATAACTTAATTACTCTATCATCTTAGAAGTTTTAAAGTTTAGTCTTATACAAATGCTTGTGTAATTGAATATGAATTGTGGAAAATAAAACATGGCAAAGAAAGGAAATAAAAATTGAGAAAACAAAAGACACCTGCTTCTTGAATATTCATTGCTGATGCTATAGTCAAAGAAGAAATGTAAGTTGGAGAGGTTATGCGATATTTTCACTAGATTTAGAATAAAGAATGATAAATACTTAAAAATTTAACCAGCTTTAGAGTGACGTTTACTTTCATGATTCCATGATGAATGTAGTTTAGTGCTTCTTTACTTGGGATATTTTAATCAGAAAAATTTCAGAATTTGATAGATTTTATCAGAAAGCCTGGTTGTATAAGCCAGGTGCTTACATCTTTAGATTTATTGTTGGAATATTATCTACCTTTTTTTCTCCCCAGTTCAAAGCAGTATTCAACGATTTCAAGAGAAGTTCTTTATTTTTGCTCTGACACCTCAGCAAGTTAGAGAGATATGCATATCCAGGTAAGAATATTGTTTGGAATGTATTCTCTGTGTGTCGGTGTATTAGTCTGCTAAGATTGCCATAACAAAGTATTGCAGACTTGGAGACTAAAAAAAATGCATTTTCCTAGGAGTCTTGCAGTCCAGGCTAAGGTGTTAACAGATCTGGTTTCTCTTGAGTCCTCTCTGGTTGACCTACAGTGTCCATCGCCTTTAGCTGTGTGTTCACACATGTGTCTTTCCTCGTGTGTGTGTGTGTGTGTGTGTGCATGCCTTTGTCTTAGGAGTCCACTCTTAGAACCTCATTTACCCTAATCACTCTTCAAAGCCTCTGCTTCCACCTATAGTCACATTGAGGGTCAGGGCTTCCACATAAGTTTTGGGGGATACTGTTTTATCATAATTATTGGGCTCTTTTTCCTTAAGTGAGTAGGGTATGCTTTGATTAAAGGTAATCCAACAAAATTTAATACTCTGTTATAAAAAAAATTTAACCTTTGAATAAAATCTGAGATTATCTTTTGAATTACTTTTGTTACATTGGGCAGTAGCTTTCTGGCACAAGGTGATCCAGGCTCATCTTTTATTTTCTCTGCCTCAGTCCTGGAATTGAGTTCCAGGGAGCTCTGGTTCTTACTTCATAACAGTTCTACCTCTTTTGGGGGGAAAAGTGGCTCATTTGGTTCTGTAACATACTATACATTTTTGTATCTGGATGATTATGCTTCTTGTGTCATTTAACTCTCTGTGTTATTTCAGACTTTGTATAGGAGGATTACTGGGAGCTTTAAGAGTCTGTATGCCCAGGTTTTATTCATATAAGTTATATTAGACTCTCTGAGGATGCAACACAAACAGTAGTTTTTAACTCTCCCCAACTGTTTCCAGTGTGCAGCAACTTGAGAACCCCTGTTGTTCATGCATCTCTACCCCTTTGCAGTAATAGTAATAAGGTCTAAAGTGAGCCTTGTGCGCATTTTGGTTGGGTTGTTTTGTTTTCTTAGTACATCTTGTGAAGGTGGATCTGTGAGTTCAGCTTTCTTCTTGGTTTCAGTAACTCTTCCATTTGGCTTATTTACGTCTCTAATTGTGCCCTCTTGGTCTCTCACACTGACATCTGTTACGTGTTCCCAGCAATCAGTCTTTAATTCTTTTCTCAATAATCTGTGATAGCGTCCTCTATAAAGGTGCTTTGTCATTTTTATATTGATGGCTGCAAAAATTAGTCACCAACACATCCCTCTGGAGACTTCTGACACTGCCACTACTTTGATGACCCTCACATGCATCAGGCACAGTACACCCGAAATTGAACATGCCTTCCTCCCAAAGCTGCCTTTATCTGTGGCCCAGACAATGTTCCAAGCTTTAGGGGTGCAAAGTTGAAAAATAAACAGGCCACAAGGAGATTTCTGCTTCTTGTATTTCCTCCTATTACCTATTTCATTAATGGCTTGGACTCTGCCTGGACAGACACTCTTTATATTATCCCACACTTCATCTACCATATCTGTCAGTTTGCAATACTACATTGTTGTTTTATGTCTTTAAGTTTTGTTTTTTTTTTTTTTAAAGATTTATGTATTTGTTTATAAAAGCACTGGGTACAGTCAGAAGCACTGGAGGATGAGAGAATTCACCAGAGCCAGAGCGGGGAACAGAACAGGCAGACTGAAATACACTGCTGAGGGGAGCAGCAGGCGTGACAGGAGAGGTCTGTCATGCCATGTGGGACCCTTGCCGGTGGCCGGGGATCGAACCGGCGCTGCAGAGCCTGCGGTCAGCTTTGCAGCCCAGCGCTCAACCTCTGCACCATCAGGGGAGCCCCTGTGTCTTAAGTTTTAAAGCTTGAAGCAAGTTGGAGGGAAGCTAACTTAGAGTAATACTAGCTGGCTTGTGAATTGTGTCTCATCTACTTAGGTCTGCATGCCCTTTGGTAAGTTACTATAGCCCATTGAATCTCATGTACCCAGTATGTAAAATTGGAAAATAATAGTCACCACTTCACCTAGCGATTGGTGAATTGAATGGCATAACTTGCTTTACCTGTTCTCCTTATCCTGATGAGTGGTATCACCATCTATCAGTTTGTACCATTCCAAAACCTGGGTATCACTCAGTCTACATGCTGTCTTCCCCTTATTCTGCTTTCCTGTCTTCTTAGTCATGGAATCCTATCAGCTTTTATGCCTAAAAATCATTCAGTGCTCTTTACATCTAAAGTAACTTCAAACCCTCCTCTTTTGTGTAATTGTAATGATCTCTTAACTCTCCCAGCAGACTGTGCAATCTTTCTAAAGCCCACTCAGTTTTTCCTCTCTTCTGCTTAAAAACCCTGTAGTGATAACTCATTGCCTTCCTTGCAGTTCTCTTTAACATCTCATTCTACTCATCTTTTTTATCATCCCATCCCTAGCAGCCTATCCTCAGAGTGGGTTTTCACAGATGTACCTTTGCATATCCTCTTCTTCCTTACTCTGGCAAATCCCTGATGTTTTAAGGGTTTGTTCAGGTCTTAACCTTTCCAAGTTTTTCAAAACCCATCCTTTGTTTCTCAATGTACTACATATTTGTTTTCTATCAAAGCTTTGTCCCATTGATTTGACTACTTATTGATGAAAGCAGCATCCGTTATTTATTTTTATATTCTCAAAACCTGTCACAGGCCTGGCATAAAGAAATGCCTACTTTATATTTGATGGATGAATGAGATCAACATGTGAAAGTTCTTAGAACAGTGACTGGCAGAAATTTCTCAAAATGTTTTTGAAGGTATTTAGCACATTGCGTTTCCTAGTTTACATCGGTTTCCCTCACTAGAGTAAAGCGTAAGTCCTTAGCTATTCAAAGCCCTTTCTAACACGTTCTTTCTATCTTTTTAAGTCATATTTTATCATTTCTGTTTTCAATTGTGCTGTGTATCTCTGCTTGCTCCTTACCTTTACTTTTGTTGAGAATATTGCACTAGTGAAGCCGCTGTTACTGATGGAAATATGAGAACTTTGAGACAAGTGTTGTCTCTTACTTAGTTTTAACATTTCAGTGCCCAGACTGAACTATTTCTTGGTTTTAGTGAGTAGGATGATAGGAATTTCTTGCAAGAGGTAAATGAGTCTAGGATATTGGGATATTTTGAATACACATTTGAGAAGGGTGAAGCTACTACTAGGGAAACACAGACCAGAGTTAACAATAAGAGCAGCCAGCTGCTCATATGTGTTGAGCTCTTCTTACATTCAGGCTCTTCACATGTGTAATTAACATGTTTAATGGTCACGAAAACTCTGTGAATGAGTTACTGCATTAATTTTCCTCTTTAGCAAATATAGAAACTGAGGCACAGAAAGGTGAAGAATTCATAATTTGCCCAAGAGCATACAGTTGGGATTATAAAACTCAAGTAGGTCACTACATTGCTTTAGTGCCTTCCAGTGAACATAAAGAAGTGGAAACGTTGAGAAGACTGGCCCAGTTAAGAGCAAAATGAAGAAGGACTAATGACTAGTGATCTTCTAAAAATCCAAGATTTATGTAATAGCTAAGAACAGTACTTCTTAAGCTGTAATGTGCATACATGTCACTTGGGGATCTAGTTAACATGTAAATTCTAGTTCTGCAGGTCTGTAAGGGACCTGAGCTTTTACATTTCTGATACCCTCCCATACAACAGTACTGCTTCATTGTGGACTCCATTTTGAAATGGCATGGGTTTGGAAGGTTCAGTACCAAAGATATTTTATATGGGACTCTAATAGGTTCTCATCCAGAAATTATAAGTGGTTCTGTGTCCTTAACTGGATACATAATTATGAGGCTGTCATGTTATAGAGATAATGAGACTCCAGGTATCAGTTCTTCGTCTTGGTTCTGTGTTACAGTCACCTGAGTAACTAAAAACTAATGGTCAGACTTAACTCCACATTAACTAAGAATCTAGTGTGCTCCTTTTCATATTAACCAAATCTTTAGCCTCTTAAAATAAATACTGCTTTATGCAAGTTCTGGAATTACCTTAAAATTGCCATAAAGACATGACTAAACGTTCAGTAAATGAGGGTCATCACTATAGTGCTTCATTAAGGCTTGTGTTCTTGGAAGGCTGGTATTATCTTTTAAGGACTATGAATAAAAATTCAAACAATGCTTTTTTTTTCTGGTAAGACTGTTGCTGTTAATTTTCATTGTGCTTTCTTAACCTAATTTCTTTCTCTTTCCAACAGGGATTTTTTGCCAGGTGGTAGGAGAGATTATACAGTCCAAGTTCAGCTGAGGCAAGTTTGAAATTTTCTGGTACTTTTATTATATACTTGCAGATTACGTACATGCAGTCCTGAATTTGAAGATAAATAAGTATGTTTGAGAACACTGTTGAAGAATGATTTCTCTTTTCTCCTTTAATGTAGGCTTTGCCTGGCAGAGACAAGTTGCCCTCAAGAAGATAACTATCCCAATAGTCTGTGTATAAAAGTAAATGGGAAGCTGTTTCCTTTGCCTGTAAGTTGCTTTTTATTCACTAGGCTTGCATATAACTTTAATATAGCTAGTGACAAGTTCTAGAAATTGACAATTCAGTACCAGTGAACAGTCTTGGTGTACAGATTAAGTGTTGTTTTCCGCTGAAGAGATTCTTTTTTTTTTTTTTTGAAGATTTATTTATATATTTATACAAGCACTGGGTACAGTCAGAAGTGCGGGAGGGTGAGAGAATTCACTAGAGCCAGAGCGGGGAGCAGAACAGGCAGACTGACGAAGTACATGCTGAGGGGAGCAGCAGGCGCGGCAGGAGAGGTTTGTCATGCCATGTGGGACCCTCACCGGTGGCCGAGGATTGAACCGGCGCTGCAGAGGCTGCGGGCAGCTTTGCAACCCAGCGCTCAACCACTGCGCCACCGGGGAGGCCCCTCACTGGAGAGATTCTTGACTCTTTGGAGAAATGACTGGTTCTGTGTCTAAGGGAGATGGAGAAGATAAGCCTGGGGCATTTTATGTCAGAAGGCAAGGGAACTGTATAGACTCTTAGGATTATATCAAATGGCCCAGTAGCAGAGCAGGCTTACATATTTAGGGCAGCGTGTTTTGATGGATGGCTGATTTAGTTGGGCCTGGGTTGTGCATGAGGTAAGACGATGAAAGTCAGAGACTTAATGAGGACAACTGGACATGGAAATATAAAGGATTCTGAGCTTGGGTCTTGATGCACTTCCTTGTGGGGATAGATACAGTGATATCTGACTGACAGCCTGTTGTGAGCAGCTAAGCAGAATGTGGGTCTCTGTACTGAAATAGACACAGTCTGTTTCTGACCTGAGAGCTCTTGAACTCCTCAGATTCTGTTAGTCAGATCTTAAAAAGAACACTTAATTGTTTAGTTGTACTAATGTTTATATATTCACTTAAGCCTGGATAGCCTCTAAATTGGTACAGCAGTATAGAAGGCCAGCAAAGCCATAGTCCAAAAAGTCGTGGGGCACAGCCTATTTGTCACCATGCTCTGCTGCTGGTGAAGGTATTTTGGTCTGAAATGCTGAAAAATAATGATTCCACCAGCCTACTAAGTTGCCATTTCAGCACAGAAGACATTATTGTGACTATTGAAAAGAAGGTGAGCATTTCTGCTGAGCATCTGGCTTGGCTCTGAAATAAGTTTCAGCAACATCTAAGAGTAGTTAAGTGGGTCATGAAACATAGTGTAGGACTCTGGGCCCTGCAGAGCCAGCGGGTTCTCATTGAACACCAAGTAAAGAGGGTGCATGGCCGAGGTTGATCCTTGTACAGATCTCACTTCTTGGTTGTCTAGGGGTCCCATTTGTGTCATACATAAAGTAGATTTGCTTGGGAGATCCCTTGTCAAATGAACTTAGATAGGGAAAATTGCTAGAAATAAATGAATGCTAAATATTTAAATGTACAGTATCCCAACTATATCCTATTGTCAATAACCAGGTTATTGATGATTGAGTGGAGGTGATGCTGATGATCAGAGGGAGAATGTAACTTAACATAATACAAAATTACCACTGAAATCAGTCCATTCATGGGGGTAGAGAATAGTTTTAAAATGCTTCAGGTGATTAGGACTAGCACATAACTTGATTTTGAGTTTGCTAATGTCTCATTCTTCTAGCTCACTGTTACTCTCCCTCCTCCTATTGCCCTCTTCTTTTGTCAGATTGACTTACGACATTGTTGCTTGCTGTCTCAAATTTGTTTGTACCCTTCTCCATTAGCTAGTTCATAGATTATTTTTGTCATGTTTTTAGACCCTGTGCTGTTGTTTTCATTTGCTTAATCTACCAGTGAACATTATCCTCTAGGCCAAGAACAGGCAAAGCAGCTTCCCAGATATTGGTGTTGATAGTCCTTGTGCTTGTTGATCTTTGAACCAATTCCTAGTGTCCTTATAAGAGGACATTTTTTTTCTTTAAAGATTTATTTATTTATGCACACAAGAACTGGGGTGTAGCCCAGAGGTGCAGAGGGTGAGAGGATTCACCAGAGACAGAGTGGGGAACAGAAGAGGCAGATCTTCTGAAATACATGGCTGCAGTGCCATGTGGGTAGGTCCCTGGCTAGGGATCGAACTCATACCACAGTAGCTGCCGATAGCTTGATAGTGCTGAGACTTTAACCCCTGCGCCTATAAGAGAATTTTTTTTTTTTTAAAGATTTATTTTTATTTATTTATACAAGCACTGGGTGCAGTCAGAAGCGCGGGAGGGTGAAAGAATTCACCAGAGCCAGAGCGGGGAACAGAGCAGGCAGAAGGACCGAAGGACACTGCTGAGGGGAGCAGCGGGCGGCAGGAGAGGTCTGCGCACCATGTGGGACCTTCCTCCGGTGGCCGGGGAGCAGCCGGGGATCGAACCGGCGCTGCAGAGACTGCGGGCAGCTTCGCAACCCAGCGCTCAACTGCTGCGCCACCGGGGAGGCCCTAAGAGAATTTTTTTTAAGAGTTTTTTTTGGCTCGATTTATTGCGCGTGAACAACTTTAGTTGGACTTAACTGTTCTCCCTTCATTCTCATATTTTTTCTCTGTCACTTTTTTCCCATATTATAATGAAAGTTTTTGAAGGGTCTTCCCTGTTCTGTGTTTAATGATTTCAAAAGTTTCACTGTTAATTTTAGATTGCACATATGTGAATTCCCACCTAATGAGTGCTGTCCTACCTTTTATGAGGCAGTGAAGGATGTCCCGTAGTTGTGATAGACAGGTGTGCTTCCTAGTGCCCCGTGTCATATGCCTGTATCATTGTTTCCAAGGTGCTTGTTTTAACATCCCTGAAACCCCAAGGTGTCTTAAAATTGCTGGTGGCCAGGTGGCAGCTGTGATGTACTGTCATTGCCTGCACTTGTACAGCCTTGATGGAGTCCCATGGCATGAGTGATTTTTGCATTCTCTTGGTTTTTCAGTCAACAAATGATATAAGGACATTTTGAGGAATGAGCATGAATCCTGGCTGTTTGTAAACTTTGAGTGCCTTTTACTTGAAAGAAAATCTGAGCACTCTTAGTGGAATACACTGTGTTTTAAGAAATCCTTTCCTCTTCAGAGCTCTTGGTGGTGTAGTGTCAGGTGAATAACATAAGCATTTGATGACTGAGTGAAAAGTGGTTCAGGAACTTGTTTTATATATTCAAAAGGAAATCTTTCAACTAATTCATTTTGCTTATATTTTCTTGCAATGTATGCAGAAGTAGTGATATTACATTGTATTATTATTTTAGTGCTTTTTCCTTCTCAGTGGTACATCGTTAAATTTGATCAATGGCTGCTTAGGTTCAGTGAAAAATGGCATGATTTTTAACTTATAGTTTTGAAATTTTAGATTTCTAAAAACTATCATTTTGGTTTTGAAAATCACAAACAAATGGTAATTGAAATTTGGATATAATATGAATCAAAATGTGTACATTTACTATTTAAGACAAATACTTGATGACTAGCATGAAATACAAGTTATTATAGCCATCAGGCTATTAGAATTTAATGCCAGTAGAAATATTTTTATTTATAAACATGACCTGGCCTTAAAGATGACAGTCTCTGTTCTACCTGGGGAGAAGGCAGTGGAAAACATTTTTATCACTTACATGATTTTAATAATTCTTTGAGATTCATCAGTTTATCCTTTCTATTAGTTCCCAAAGTTTGTCCTTCCTCTTTCTGCCCCCAGTGTTGAATATATTGAGTTCCTAATACCAGTCGATACCAAGAGGTGCAACTTTATCTCTAAAAAGATTCATAGCCAATATTGTAGCATATCGCATCTTTAGTTTTAATTATGAAACATGAATTTTTTTGTGTGTACTTTTCATAACTTGAGAAACATTTACTAACCCTTTGAAAGTAATTTTCCTCGTTTGAATTGGTGACCTTAGAATGAACACTCTGATTTCCTGGATAAATAAAAATGAGTGAAATTAGTCAGGATGCTGTATCTGGAGAAAAAGTTCAATCTTCAGATAATTCAAGGTTAATTTTTTCTTTCTTATGGTTGTAGGGCTATGCACCACCACCTAAAAATGGAATTGAGCAGAAGCGCCCTGGACGCCCTTTGAATATCACGTCTTTAGTTAGGTTATCTTCAGCTGTGCCAAATCAGATTTCCATTTCTTGGGCATCAGAAATTGGGAAGGTAAAAATTCTCTCCTCTATGTAGCATAAAACTGGGTATTGGTTTATTTATTTATTTATTTTTTCTGAGGGTACTGGCACTACCTTGTTTAATTTTCTGATTGTAATTTCTAAAAGGCAGTAACTCTGAATTCAGGGGTGGAGGTGTAGAGATTCTTAAGGTTAAAAACTTAAAGTTTTCCTGAATATTCCTTTGGAAAGGGAATAAAGGTAATGGTTTCTTCACAATGCTCTTTATGGTTGTGTTTAAATCGTATTTTAAGAAATTATAAACTTGGGTGATTTTATGTATTTATGAAGAGAAACAAAGAAAGCTTTGGAGGGATTGCTTTAATTTGTCAGTTTTCTTGTAGGGCACTGATTCCTAATTTTCATTTGCATGAACTGAATGTACCCTGGTGAAGCATTGGCTAAGGATTCAGAAATTCTTGTGTTAGTTACAGATTGACCATTGTTGATTTTGGCACACTTAATTTATCTTGAGGCATGCTTATTATAAAGATTATATAAAATCTTGAGAATGGGTGTTGGGTGCATATGTAAAGGATGATGTTAGTAAATGATCATAAGCATTGAAGATGTGGTGGTATTTTTGTTACATAATGGGAATAATATATTTTCCTTATAATTAAAATAATAAACTGACAAAATTTGCACTGTAAATAGGGTATTTTTTTTAAGATTTATTTATACAGTAACTGGGGTACAGGTCAGAGGCACAGAGGAGAGAGAGATTTCACCAGAGATAGAGAGGGGAGCAGAACAGGCAGACGGACACTGCTGAGATGGGCACTGCTGAGGGGAGCAGAGGGTGAGGCAGGGGAAGTCTGCCACGCCATGTGGGTTTCTCCCTGGCCGGCCGGGAATTGAACCCATGGTGCAGAGGCTGCTGACAGCTTCACGGTGTGGTGCTTAACCTACTGTGCCACCGGGGAGGCCCCATAAATAGGGTATTTAAATATTATTTAAAAGAACCATTGTAGGACATTAAAAATGATCTAAAATATTTTGTTGGGCAAATATTGAAAGTGTTTTGTTTATTGTGCAATCCATTGAATGAATATACATAATGAAATGGTAAAATAGATTTTTAACATTAGGCGAAGTAGTATATCAACTCTTCATAAGTAAAAATAACTAATGAGAGTTCCTTTGGGTGAGATCTAAAATCTGAGAGGCATGGGACTGAACACTATTACTTTCTGGCCTTGTCATTTTGATTTTTATCTTTGTTTGTCTTTTACTGTAGCAGCTGTCCCTCCCCAATAAAATATCCATTTGGGATGAAGAGTTAAATCATCAGTTTTCCTCAGAAGAAAGCTGACTTTGGGGTTTATTTAACTAATTTGTTCAAGGTTGTGTAGCAGGTCTCTTCTGCCAGAACTAGAACTTTGGAACACTACATTTAAAGTGTTAATTCAGACATTGGTGTTTGAACATTGATTTTCTGTAATGTACCCCATTTTTTATTTATTTTATTAAAAAAAAGATTTATTTTTATTTATTTGTGCATATAAGAACTGGGGTCTAGGCCAGAGATGCTTAGGGGGAGACCGGTATGAGAGGATTCACCATAAACAGAGCGGGAAGCAGGACAGGCAGATCTGCGGAAATACACTGCTGAGGGGAACAGCTGGTGAGACAGGAGAGGTCTGTTGCGCCATGGGGGTTAGTCCCTGGCTGGGGACCAAACTCATGCTACAGTGGCTGGCGATAGCTTTATAGTGCTGAGACTTAACCCCTTGTAACCTATTTTTTAATACTGTGAGAACCCTGTTAAGTAAAATCAGAACAATTCTAATTAGAAGTGGGCTTTGAGGAATGCATTCTCTTTCAGTCCTTGGAGATGACGCCTAACGTACCAGTTTTGCTAAACTAGAAGCTCAATTTGGAAACTACTGACCTAAGCTGGATGTTTTAAAGTGACTCGTAGTTGAGAAGTACCTAATATGATTAGGTATTTATCTTCCCTAAAGTAGCTGAGTTGATTTTGTCCCCTTCCTATAGAACTTATTTTGAATGTTATTTTTAGAAACTAGAATTTCTTAGATAAGTATTTTATGTAAAATAGGCCATTATGTCTGTCTTTAATACAGATTATCTTTCTTCGTAGAATTACTCCATGTCTGTTTATCTCGTACGACAGCTCACGTCAGCCATGTTATTACAGAGATTAAAAATGAAAGGTATTAGAAACCCTGATCATTCCAGAGCACTAAGTAAGTAATGTTTGAAGACTGACCATATGAGATTTAATGGGGGCGGGGGAGTGAGAAGCCTCACATAATACATCAATACAGGAACAATTTGGGAATAATTAGAAAACCTAAAAAGAATTTTGAGTTAAAAAATACTCTAAGAATGAAGCCCTGTAAGCTGAAAAATTCCGTTTTTAGAAACCACTCCCAAGAGGATCAATTTTAAATCCCAACTAGTCTGAATTTTACCCTTTTACCTCATTAAGGTAAACAGACATTAGCATGATGGTAGTTTTGATGTATACGTTGACTTGAGAGTAGGAACCCAAGCCTCCAGTATAAAGAGAAGTACATTGCAAGAAAAAATACATAAGCTCTTTTTACAAAAGAAATGTTGCTATCAACAATAACATTTGCCTTCCGAGGTGTATATTTGCAATGATGCTTTCATAATGTATAATAATAGAGAAAAAAGTTAACCCAAATTGTATATAATTGAGTTCAGTAACTGAATTTAGTTGAGTAAGATATTTTTCTGGAAAAGAAGAGTATTTTCCCCCAGTTAACTTTACCTTCCATGTCAGTGAATGGGCCAATAAGAAGAAAAGGATCCATAGGTTGAAAAAGGACCATGGAAGACTATTGAAATGGTGTTTTGTTCCTTATAGTTCTACGATTTCTCATTGCTTTAGACAGAATTGTTGCTCTTCCTTAGACTGAAAGCTGAGGAAGCTTTTCCCTAGTTTTTCTTGGTTCTTCCAGGTCCATTGTCTTCAGTTCCAATCCTATTCTCCCTATAATGGTGTTGAGAATTAGACTTTTGAACATCTGTGTACTTAGTAGTTTGTATATACAGTAATTTGCAAATAATATCAGGTGAATAAAATCACAGAAACATTAACATGTCCATAGTAATTTTCACTTGTCAAAAAAAGTAAAGAATATTTTTACTTTTTCTGTTTACAAATTTAACGGTTGTTGGAAACAATCGATATTTTGTAATGAAAAACAGTCATGAATGTGTATTAGTAAGAGAGAGAAGTTCAACTGTTGCTTTCTGAGTTCCTTTCCTAATTATATTGTCCTCAAGTCTGAAATAGCTTTCTGCTTTGAAACTCTTCCTTACCAGCAGTTTTACTTTTTTTTTTTTTTTAAGATTTATTTATTTTTACACAACAACTGGGGTACAGGCCAGTGGCACAGGAGGGTGACAAGATACACCAGAGGCAGAGCAGGGAGCAGAACAGGCAGATGACAGAAACACACTGCTGAGGGGAGCAGTGGGCACGACAGGAGAGGTCTGCGGCACAATGTGGGATTCTCGTTGGCTGGGATCGAACCTGTGCTGCAGAGGCTGCGGGCAGCTCCACAGCGCGGCGCTTAACCTGCTGCGCCACTGGGGAGTGGCGCCACTGCAGTTTTACTTTTAAGAAGAAAATTTAAAATTCACTTAAGCATGTGATGTAGAAGTTACAAGTTCATAATTTTTTCAGCTTATACTGTATGATAGTGTTTTCAATACAGTGATACTAAGTAGATTAATTTTTGTAGGTTTTATTTCATGTAGTTTCTTGAGTTATTTGAAGTGTTTGGGAAATTTTAAGTAAGATGATATGTATTTCTATAATTTCTTTCATATTTCAGAATTAATTAAAAACTTAAAAAAAAATTTTTTCCTTCTAGTTAAAGAAAAACTTACTGCAGATCCTGATAGTGAAATTGCTACAACTAGCCTTCGGGTATCCTTGATGTGCCCTGTAAGTAAAACTATTTTAGTCTGGGGTGTTTTACTTTTTATACATTACTAATTTTTTCTAAAAAGTGTGAAAATGAATGATATGATAAAATTCTAAACTTATTTTCCTGTTTAGACATCTTCATGATTGTTATGAATACAAAGAATGCAAGATTGTTTAGTCACTAAGAAAGATGAGCAGACCTTAAAGGATATGTATTAAAAAGTGACAGGAACTTTAGGTTCAGAATAGTTGGTCATGGTTAATTCTGTAGATAATCCATAGCTAATAATAAACACATGTTGAGAACTGGATTATTTTATCAGAATAGTAAAGGGCATTGAAAAATAGCAATAAAATTACTACAACGTAATTGATGTTAATTGATACTGGTTTAATGAGTTAGAATGTGTGAGATGTCTTACTCCCAATGTAATGTGCTTTTAAATTATATAATAATTTTTATCTTATGTCTCCTACCCTAAGACTGTGAAGATGAGTCAGTCAACAACTCAGATCCTACAGAGTATTTGGTACTTAGCTAATTGTGGGAGGAAATACAAAAAGCTTGAGATTATCAAAAAATTAAAAGTCTAGTTTGAGAGCTAATGCCAGCTCACATGAAAAAGGAGCCTCCTGTGCTTAGTACAAATAGTTGTGCTATTGGAGTCCCGAAAAAGAGGTAGGACAGGTCAGGAATAGTATGAAGGCTTCTTTAAATCAGTAGTGTTGGAGGGAACCTTATCCAGATGAGACAAACTTTATGAGAAATGTCATGAAATCAAGAAATAATAGTCCAAAACCTATGTCTTTGGGGCCAAAGGAAGGTAATTTCACAGTAATTACTGAAGAAGGATCTCAGAGTCTGTATAATTTTATTGCTGAACACCATATTTGAATTATACACTGGAGTTGTGTGCTGATGAAGTCAGTTAAGTGATTTTCAGTGTATCCTGCAGAGGGGGCTAGGTGCTTGGGGAATCGAAAAGGAAACCAGGTCTGATATTTATCTCTTAAAATTTAAGTCAGTATGTTACCCAAAACAAAAGGATCTGCTGCTACTAATAGTTTGGAACCGATTTGAGCCATTTTTACTTATAAGCTCTTTTTTTTTTTTTTTTTAAAGATTTATTTATTTATTATTTATACAAGCACTGGGTACAGTCAGAAGCACGGGAGGGTGAGAGAATTCACCAGAGCCAGAGTAGAGATCAGAGCAGGCAGAAGGACCGAAGTACACTGCTGAGGGGAGCAGCGGGCAGCAGGAGAGGTTCTGCGCACCATGTGGGACCCTCCTCCGGAGGCCGGGAAGCAGCCGGGGATCGAACTGGCGCTGCAGAGGCTGTAGGCAGCTTCGCAACCCAGCGCTCAACCGCTGTGCCACCGAGGAGGCCCTACTTATAAGCTCTTAGTTTAGATAATTAGGATGGATGATTTTAGATACTCTACAGTGAAGTGGAAATCAGTTTAGATAGTAGTCACTTACTAATTAAAAAGTGTTATATTGGTTAGACATCATTTCATGCATAAAAACAATAAATTTCAAAATAATACCATTATCTGACTGAGTAGAATTTAGCACATTCAAATCTTTGTTAACACATGCCATAATTGGTATTAGGAAAATTTTCGGACTTTGTAGTCGGTAATAAATGCCTTCTTAAGTTGGGCGAGGCTCATTAACTAATGTAAGATACTAGTGTAGGATTAATTTTAAAACCAGCAACTTCTGTAGTTTGGGATGGTTGTCATTTCTGCATGCTTGGAAATTCTAAAGTAATGACAAGAAGAGATGAAAGTTGTATAGAAGGAAAGAATGGAGTAGCAGTCTGCAAAGTGTGGTCCAGAGATAGCTGCTTATCCCTAAAACTCTTTTAGGAGGTCCACAGAGTCAGAACTACTGTTATTACAATGCTAGGACACAGTTCGTCCTCTTTTTGCTCATTCTCTTGTGAGTAGACAGTGGTTACCTTGTTCCCACTTTCTAACTTTGTAATGTTTGTTTAAGTTATTTGGCTTGTTTGTGCCTCAGTTTCCTCATTTGTGGAACTATATATCAACCCTATAGTATAGTTGTTAGATTTAAATGCAAGACAGCTCTCAGATTTATGTGAATTACTCAGCATTGTACCTTGCATATAGCTAGAACTCCATAAGCCTTAGTTATTGCTGTGGTGACAAATTGCTGAATTATTTTCTTTTTAAATTCCAAAACAGTGAAATATTAATTTTATATGAAAGAGAGTAGAGAGAAATCAAAAGGAAAAAGAAGAACATTCTTCAAGTCTTACCCTTAAAAGTAAGGCAACTAATGTTACAGTTTTGCTGTGACTTCTTACAGGCTTTTTAGTACATGTAAAGAAGTCCTTCTCTCTTCACTTCCTTTCTCTTTGCCCCCTTTCCAGTCCTTCTCCATTTATTCCACCATTTAATCAACAAATACCAAGCATGTGCTCCATGCTAGGTAATGTGCTCTGAACTTGGATTACAGTGATTAACATCGACATAGACCATGTCCTTTTGGGGCTCATAGTAGGAACAACAGATTTTCTGTCAGGATAATACAGCTGGTTAAAACTGAGATGTTTTCTATAAGGAAAGTTCGAAAGTTTGTACAGGAAGACCTGATCTGACCTAGTCTGGGTGTACACCTCTATGAACTGGAATGAGAACTAAACAGGACTATAATTACATAAAAGTACATTGAAACATCAACACACATGATTACATAAAAGAAAATTTAATAAATGAAAAATATATTTGCAGTTCATATCACATATATAAAAAAGGCTGATTAATGTAGCGATTCTATAAATAGATAGCCAAAGGGAAAATGAGAAAGGGTTATGAATAGCTGGCTCTTGGAAACACAAATGACTCTGAGAAGTGAAGAAAGAGGCTCAGCTTCACTTATAAGGAAAATGTAGTCACACTGTTGTATTTTTCACCTGTCAGATTGACAGAGGTCAAAGAATTCAGGGGAGCTGTATTGACAGGTTTAAGGATTAACAAGCACATTAATACATGCATATGTGTAAAACAGTAAGTAACCTCTTGTTAGAAGTTTGTCAATGTGGCAAAAATCACAAATGCACATTCCCTTTTCCCCAAAAGTTCACTTCTAGGTTTTATCCTATAGATATTTATTATAGCATTATTTGTAGTGATAGAGATTGGAAACCATTTAACTGTCTACCTCTGGGGTACTGCTTCAATAAATAATGATCCTTTGTATCATATACCACATATCAATTATGATACTTTCATATCATAATTTATATACTGATAGATGTGAAACAGTCATGAACACCAAGTTATACTGTGACAGTAGGTGCAGGATTGTGTATTGCATGCCACCATTTGTGGGAAAATGTCTTTTAAAATGCACACTTGGTTATGCATAAAACATCTATGAAAGGCTATGCCAGAGATCGATAACTAGTTCAGTTTAGAGCAGGTGAGAGATATGTTTTCATTGTATATGTATCTTTCCCTATCTGTGATTTTACATGTTATCTATTTGCAAAAATAAAATGGTTTTTTAAAAATCAAAAGGGAATGAATGAATACAAAAAATTATATATAGTGACCTTGATGGAAATAAATTCTAGTTTGAATTTTCTTTTTCATTTTCAGCATCTTTATGACTTCTTTGGTCTTCTATCTTCTTTGAGTCTTTGTTCTCCTACCTGAAATGGTTTCTCGTTTTGTCTTCCCTGTTCTGTAGTTAGGAAAAATGAGATTGACAATCCCGTGCCGTGCAGTGACTTGTACACACCTGCAGTGTTTTGATGCTGCCCTTTATTTGCAAATGAATGAGAAGAAGCCCACCTGGATTTGTCCTGTGTGTGACAAAAAAGCTGCCTATGAAAGTCTAATCTTAGATGGGTAAGTATATTCCAAAATAGTTAGTAGCTCTGTCTCTGTTCAGTATGGCATAAAGTCCAGATATTTGTGTTTTCTGATTTATACTTAATCATACTAAATCTTATTTTTTAAACTGTGATTAGTGGCTCCTTTATAACAGTTTGTTTGGGGTATGAGATGTGTAGTTTCCTTTTACTTCCGCTTTTTAAGATCATATTTCATAGCATATAAAAGATGAAAACCCAGTCAGTGATGTCATTTTGCTTACTTAGAGCTTTTGAAGAAACAGTTAGGGTCTCTGCAAAAATGTAGTGCAAATAGTAGGTGGATGGAGTTGCACAGATGATCACCATGCAGCTGGAATTAATGCACAGATTTTTCTGACTATGGAGTCCAGACTCTTTAAGCATTGTGTCTCATATTATATTGCATATGTCAGAATCTGGAAAATGATGTAGTTGTCAACAAGTGGGATATTATTGAATAACACTTAAAAAAATTGTATCAACTAAGTACCATTATAAGATTTAGAAAATAATTAATGAAAAGATTAAGATAATCAAAAGCTCATCCTATGGTGAATTTTTTACTGACATATTAAAAAGATTGAAACTGTACTTTGTATAGTGATTTGCATGTACATAGGATTTTCTCTCACTATATAATGAAAAGCATTCTAGATCTAGATTCTTGTACAGCAGTTTTTTCTGAGGATTTAAAAGGAATTTGGTAATGACAGGTAAGTGAAACTTTCACTTTTCTCTTTGTACTTTTACTTTACTATAGATTTTTACTTTTTAAATCTTTTTGACTGATTTTGAAAGAATTTCACATGTAAAAAGAATTTGCAACAGCAGCAGATTCCTGTGCAACTTTGACCCAGATACATCAAGTGTTAACATTTTGCCATATTTGTTTCATCACATTCTCTCTTAATATTCATGTGCATGCGCACACACACACACACAACCCTTTGGTTTATGTGTTTAGGGAGAGATGATTATTATTACTATTTTTAATTTTTTTTGAACCATTAATATCTTAGGGTATGTTTCCTAAATTCTTGATATTCCATTATGTGGGTATGCTGCTAATTATTTAAATACTTATCTACTGTTCCATAATATTTGTTTCTGCTTTTTCTTAAGTTGCCTTGTGATAACATTTTTGAAGGTTTTTTTTGTATATTTCTTTTAAGTCCTTAGCTGTTGAAATAATGAATCAGATGATAAAATCAGAATTTTAAGGTTTTTATGATTTATTATTAAGATACCTTGAAGAAGGGCTAAACTATTTTACTTTCTTAGTAAGTTAGTCACTCTTCTGCCAGCATTGTTTTAGGTCTTCTCGGTCTTCTTACCAACTGATCATAGTAAATACTGTTTTCAGTGCCATTACCAGTTGTTTACAGTGTGAGGTATTAAAATGCCAGAGCAAACAAACATTCATAGAATATTGCCTTTCTTTTGCCTCCAAGGTAATATGTATACATTATTATTTCATCTTTGAACAAAGCCATTGATTACACTTACGTATTTTTTTAATTGGTTTATAGGCTTTTTATGGAAATTCTCAATGACTGTTCTGATGTGGATGAGATCAAATTCCAAGAAGATGGTTCTTGGTGTCCAATGAGACCGAAGAAAGAAGCTATGAAAGTATCCAGCCCACCATGTACAAAAATAGAAAGTATGTGCAGAGGGGCAGCAGGGAACAAAGCAATGAGACTTGTACAGCATAGTCCTTTTAATTAACCTTGGCCACTAGAACTACATTTGGGATTCAGTTTGCTAACTTTACCTTTTAATCATCTGTTATATACATAATTTTTCTCAAGTGAGTTTTAAGAAGTATGTTGAAGTTTATACTATTTATAATGAGCCTTCTCACAGTATTTTTTTTTTTTATGTAAGGTAAAGGAAATAGTCACCTAAAATCATTTTTATATGTGGTGTGTCTTACAAGACAAAAAGGTATAAATGATATTTCTATGAACAATTTTTACATTGTCCCAGGTGGAGTTGTGGCTGAAGAGACAGTATCATCCATTGGGGAGGAGGGGGGACAAGGCCACAGATTGGTAGCTTAAAAAAATGAACAAATTGTTTTCATTTCTTTGTGAAAGGAATTTGACCATTGTTTTAGTTACCCAAGATGTACTTTAGTCCTAACTTCCTGCACCTGTCCACACTGAGTGGGGAAACTAAAGGCAGACTCAGTAATTGAAACCTATAGGTGAACTGAAAGTTTCTTTTAATGTGACATAGTCTACTTACTGCATCTGATTTTTGTGCTGACTATGTTTGACATTTTATCAATGTAATAAAAGCATATAATGTCCAAACTAGAAAGAGAGGAAAAGTAAAGGATTCATGTCACTATTAATCATTAAGTATGGAACGATGAAAGTTTCACTCATCTTTGAGAAAACCAGTGATTTAGTTGATTGGTTGCTATTGTTTTTCTTTCATCAACTAGCATTCATTTCCTGCTAAATAAATTATATTTTCCTATGAAATGGTGAGTTAACATGGCACATAAGACTATTTTAGTAGGCAGAGGAGAGGTCCTAATTGATAATAAAAGGTAGTGATGTCTGAATAAGTTAAGTGAGAAGTCTGGAGTATTTTCAACTTAGGAAGGTGAAAGTTTTTATCAAGTTCTGGCTTAAGATGAAGCATCTGCATTACTTTGCTAGACTGGAACTCTCTGATTCTGACTTAACATTGCCTTATGTCTGTGAGAAAATACAGCCAGTGAAGCCAAATATTCTCATCCATGGGGAGACCTTCCCCTTTACTCCATGCATCTGTAAAATGAGTCTTACTTGCTTATATGGGGAGACAGAGTGAGTAGCAGGATATGTGCCATTCCTTTGGCAGCATTAGGAGGCAGCTAAGAGCATACTTTCCGAAGGAGGCTTGACCCTGAGCAAAGCATAGAGGGCACCTTATCTCCCCAGATAAGCACTCATTTTATAGACAGATGTCTGGAATTAGGGAGTTGGTTTCTGCTCAGTTTATGGCTATACTGGCTATGCATTCTTCTTGATGTACTGCACAGTTAAAATTCTTAGGACTAGAGTTTGTGTTACACCTTTGAGATATATATATATATATTTTTTTTTTTCTTTTGTTTCCTAAATGCAGGTTCAAGTGTCCTCAGTAAGCCTTGTTCCGTGACAGTAGCCAATGAGGCAAGCAAGAAGAAAGTGGATGTTATTGATCTAACAATAGAAAGTTCTTCTGATGAAGAGGAAGACCCTCCTGCCAAAAGAAAGTGCATCTTTATGTCAGAAACACAAAGCAGCCCAACCAAAGGGTTTGTTAATTTATAGTTCACTATTGTTTATTATACTTGGAACTAACTGTTCTTGGGATAGATTTGTAAATGTCTTTGAGACTTGCATAACCATAGAAGGCTGTTTTAATTTGCCTTTGTTCTGTTGAAATGTTTTCAAGTGAGAATGTTTATAGAAAGGCAAATTTTGATGAAGAAATGTTCCCATCTTTGGGAAGTGGGAGTCGAGAGCTGCTCATGTTTAAATATTTCATATTTGTTTTACTTAATACTTGATACATTTTCTCAAGCCTATTTATAAGGAGTAAATTTGCCATCACAGACCAACCTGAGGAAGCATGGTGTAATGGTGTGGAGTGGGGAATCCGACGAGTGTGGATTTCAATTCTGGCACCTCTGCTTACTCCCTCTGTGATCTTGGATGAATACTTGATTTGTTTGAGTCTCCGTTTTCTCTTCTGTAAAATGGACTTGAATAATGCCTACCTCATAAGATTATTTTTAGGTTTCAATAAGGTGACAAAGGAGTTTAGCCTCGGTGTTAGTTAGGCACATGGTAGTTTCGCTATAAGAGTTGATTGCCTTTTCTTCTCATCCACCCCAGGGCAAAATGTGGACAAGTAAATGCATTCTAGCATGTATTTTTTATGATTCCTCTGGCAGAAACCATTAAATGACTGGTCTAAGTATTTAGCAATACTGGCTTCTTATATGGAGATTGGGAACCTGTAAGAAAGTATCAGAACATCTCTTGACATCCCATGAACACATTTCTTCAAATCTCATCTCTTTAGTCTCTCAGTGCACTTATGTGTTCTAGTGATTTTATTGGGGTTATAATAAACATGCCATAAAATTCACCCATCTTCAGTGTTAACCTGTACAAGTAAATGATTTTAGTTAGCACAGTTATCGTCTCCTCGTCACAGTTCAGTTGCAGAATATTTCTAACATTCAGAAAACAACTTTCCTGTTCCTGTCCGGTTAATTTTCTTTCACACCCTAAATCTAGGCAACCATTGATTTTTTTCCCCATCTCTATCAATCTTACTGTTCTATACATTTTATATAAATGGAATTATCCTCTCAGTGCACTTTTTGCACCTTTCTTTTTTTTAATCAATATTTTTGAAACCAATAGAATTAAATGATCTGTGCTTCTTTCCTCATTGTTAAAATACTTGTATGTGCGGGTATGACTTACATATAATAGTAAGGTTGTATATTTTAATCAATGAATTTTTTGTAGTGGAACAAAAATGATAAAAGTAGTTTGAAGTGGGCTTCTTTTTCCCTCTTTTTAATAAGGATATTTATAATTTATTGCTCCTTTCAGACAATTTGGTACTTCTAGACTATAAATGATAAAAAATGAAACATTTTTTAAATGGTTGCTAGAGGGAGAGCCAGGCAGTGAGTACTTACATGTGGTATTTCCAGACTTACTCTGTAGTGATAACCCTTAGAAGATGCTGGAAAAACATGGGTTGCATGATAATATAGATAGATTCAGACTAGGTTAAAGGGTAGTGCATAGTGACAGACTCATGGATTGATGTGGCCTTGGAGGGTATATCTGGTAGCATGACAGTTAGAGGAGGGTCTTCGCCTCTATCCGTCCTGTAGCATGGTTGATCAGTATTTGATGGGACATGAAACTGGAGGAATGCTACATACATTTGGTGACAATCTGAAATCACCTAATAAGGATCCTTCATACCCGTGGCAAGGTACCATAGAGATAGATGTAAGACTCCTCATCTAGATGAAAAAGAAAACAAAACAAACATTGTTAAGCATAAAGTAGAAATTTGGCAAAATCGGCAACTCTGAATTGCAGCTACATAGCTCATCCCCTAAGTCAGTAGGACTCTTTGCACCCAAACTAGATTTATAATTTAACAACTATTCAGAAAACCCTTCTGAAATAGGATCACATGGAAAGAAAAAAGAAAATTCTGAATTCAGTCTTAGGAAATCATTTAATTATGTATTAAAATGGCACCCACTACCACCAAGTAGGGTTTATCTAGGAATGCTTTAATACTAGAAAATATAGACAATGCAATAATAAAAATTATAGTGAATTTTGAAAGTTATGTTTTGAGAAATGACAATTCTAAAGTTAAATTGAAAAATAAAAATTACAAAAGTAAAAAAGGAGATACATTGATAAAATGAATTTCATGTAGTTTTCTTAATAGATACTGGAAAGGCACTCAATAAATTAATAGCCGTTGTTGATAGACTGTCTTTGAAATATCAAAATTCATTTACTGCTTTTATGAATCTCTATTAAAGCTGATTTGTCCTTAGACAGGATAGTAAAAGAAATAGGGTCGGTTACATACTGATGCCAGTTTTGTTACATTTTAAGCTAAATAGCCCTCACTTGGAGCATTTCAGTCAATGCTCATCATCAAGAATGATGAGTACGCAGAGGTGGAGAACCTGGGTGAATAGGGCCACTGTCACATGATGGTAGCTGTTAAAACCAGGAGAACATGATGGTGAGAGTTACCTTGAGTTCTTAAAAGGGAGACGTTGATAACTGGGATTAGTTTATTCTTTGTTATAACATTTGGCAGATCTTAGTCAGGTAAAGGAAAAACTTTCCATTGGAGTTTTCCGAACGTTAAGAAAGTTGATGTTTTAATAGGAAAGGAAGAGTGAATGCAACCTCTGGCAGTGCCATGGTGGGATCTTAGGCTGTAGTTTCATCACTTCTGCAATCCCTTCCAAGTATTATGTTTCTGTGGTTTTATTCCTAGTCCTCTTTTTCATATCCTCTCTTGTGGCTCAACATCTAGAATGTTTGATTTTTCTCTGCTTAGTTTATTGTAGAAAGACTTGGTCAGTAATAGTAAGGAGAAGAGCAAGAATGTAGTATGAGAAACCAGGAAAACTCACTGTTGCAATCTAGAAGTTATATGAACAGTTATGTGAACAGGACTTCTTTTTAAGAACTCCTGTTTTAGTAAAAGCTGTTCTTACAGTTCTACAAAGAAAGACTTGTTCCTCCTGGAGCAGCCACTGTTAACCTTACTCTAGTAATCCTTCTAGCCCCTTCTCTTGCACATACCTATTGTAGTGTTTAAATGCAGTCATATTATACCTATCAGAAGAAGGTATCGTAATTTAAGACCTTTTCTATAAAATGTCTAGTATTTTTCTTCATCAAAAGATAATTTAAAATATTATGCCCTTGCCCCTTGGCCTAGAAATTGAATGATTGCTTTGTCATTAACAAAGTGGTATTCTAAAGACAGGAAATAAAGAATAAGGATAAATAAACATGTCTCCAGATAAGAACCACTAGAATTGATAGTAAAGTTAGATTTTTTAAATAGTTTTATGATTATAAAGTGGGAGCACAGAGTGAATTTCAGGCTTTTCATAAAAATTCAAGTTTCTGAATTGTGTACCCATTTTTTGGACTATCTATGTCTGGGCCAAATATGAGGACTTCAGTGCCCCCAGCATACAGTCCAGAGTACTAGCATTTGCTGTCTAGGGATATTCCATTTTGTGCTATGATATTATAGATAAAGATACAAAAAGTTAAAGTGTGTAAGTACGCATGCATAATGTATTTGCCTGTGTGTGTATTTGCCAGTCCTATGAGAAGGCAGTAATAAATGTTAAAATTTATAAGTTATAATTACTTTATAACATTATGTTTTATGCCCATAATTTCACCAGATGGTGCTATTTATATTACTTCTTGGTCCCCGTTATTTCATATTTATTAAATGCATCTATTTTTTGCACAAGCATTGGGATCATTGAACCTTTCTGAATTTTGAAAGATTCTGATAAGAACAAAAATCTCCTATCAAGACATAAATTGATGATCCTAAAAAACCACTGATTTCACCCGTTCTGTGTTTTACTGAATTGAAAAGTTGCCAAATTCAAATAGGAATAAACCTACTCTAAATAGTTTATCAAATGTTTGGTAAATGTTTAGGCGTTGATTTAATAACCTGTAAACCTCCATTAGATTTTAACATTTCCACATATTGTGACAGTCAACATTTTTTATTGGAGAAACGAGGGATAATTAATCATTTAAAGTTTCATGTAATGGCAATAGAACATATACAAAATTAGATATTACTGTGGTGACAGAAAGTGTGTTGGGACACTGACCAGACTCTTGCAGATAAAAGGAGCCAGGTAGTAAAGTGAGTTGTAGTTTTCTAGAAATCTGAAAGTTGAAGGATCAATGCAAAAGAAAATAAATTTCTAATGCGAGATATCAGTGAAAGAGATATGGGGGCAAGAGGGAGGGCAGACATCATTTAAATGTACATTTAACAGAAAATTTTCAAAATAAAATTATGTGTGGTGTGATGTTTTCAAAGTGGTTCTTAGATTTAAATAATAAAATAAAATTAAGAGAATAATACCACGAGGCAGCCAGAATTGTGGGAGCCGCTTTTTAAGCCCCTTCCTTAGCACTGACATACCAGCTTCTTTCCCCTGGCCCGCTGTGTCTCCTTGCCCACTTTGGTAAAAATTCCTGTTTGAGAAGTGGGATTATGTGTAATTTGAAAACACTTTCCGTGATTTCCTTTTCTTCCACTTTTATCTTTGTAGAGACCACTGTTTCCAAACCTCCAGAAAAAGATGAACTTTTATACAGCATAACTAGCTTATTCTCATCCCAACTTCTCTCTTTCCTCTCTAGACTCATAAAGGTATCCTGACTTATGTAAAATCTTATGAGTCATCTGTTTTAATTGGAAGTTTCTTGATAGATAAAATCACTACTATTCACATATATACCACATACACATTGATAAAAGCAACTGTAAAATGTTTTTGTATTTGTGCAACAAAGTGTTATATATTACTCCAGCACTGTACATTATGTTTTAATGCCAACTTGCTCTTATGTCACAGCTGCTGTTGAGAGCCAGCATACATTCATGTTAAAAATGAAGATTGTTATGAAAGAGGAGAGTGGAGGACTGTGTAGTGAGTAGCTGCCGTATAGTTGGTATTGAAATGCAGTGACTTAATGACTGAGTATGCCCAATGGTGCAGCCCTTCTCTCCTGTGAACTAACAGCCAGATTGTTTGTAATTTTCCATGCTATTTAAAACAGGGTTCTCATGTATCAGCCATCTTCTGTAAGGGTGCCCAGTGTGACTTCGGTTGATCCTGCTGCTATTCCGCCTTCATTAACAGACTACTCAGTACCATTCCACCACACGCCAATATCAAGCATGTCATCAGATTTGCCAGGTATGTGCAGAGTTTTTTGTTTTGTTTTTACCAAGTTTTATTATTTATTTTCACTCTTAATCTGTGGAATAGTCTTAAATAGGAATGCTAAGGAAATTTGAAGCTTCGTGGACAGGTAGCATCTATTTAATATGTCACATTCACACCCTGTCTATATCATTTCAACTACAGAGCAATCTAGATTCCTGATGATAGGAAATACAGTAGGATAGTAGGGCGGTCAGAAAATTTTATAGGGTTTATTCTCTCATAGATAATTTGTACTCAGATTTTTTCTTCATCTCTCCTAGAAGTGTCACAGATTAGGAAGAGTATTTTTCCATACTCTTCTTGGTAGCCTGTCACTTGCTGCTAGCCCACCAGGACTTTAGAATATACTGGTGTGTTGTGGGTTCAGCACTGCCTACCAGTTTCATTTACCCTCCAGATTTTTTTCCCATGCAAAGATAGACTATACCAGGCGTTCAAAACACTGCTTAAATTTTGGGACATAATTTACATACGCATTAACTGAAGTTTTAAAGAAATTCAAGTTTGCTTGAATTACCTTAGTACAAAGACTTATGCAACAACCAGCAGCCATATGAAATTAAAGGAAAATTTAAGCTCTTTCCTCACTCCATAGCCATTGTTTTTTCCAGAGCATTCTTTAATCAATCATATTTGAACAAGTTAGAACTAGGACCTCTTATATTCATGACTTTTCCTTTTTTCAAAAGGGCCCTTTTAGTGAAATACAGTTTCTTCCTCCTATTATTTTCTAAATTTTGAAGTTAATTTTAATCTTTGGTTATTCTTCCTTTCCCTCTTAGTGAGGTCTTTATTTTAAGCACAATATTTATTCTATTGTGCAAAATTATTGTTACTGAAACAATTAGGAGTTGTGTTATCTGACCCAGTGTAATTTAACACTTGAATTTTTTTGAGAGTACTTGAATAAAATTTCATGAAAAAGACTACACTAAAAATAATACCCATCAAAAAAATTTAAAGACCATTCACATTTTAAGTATGTTTATTCCATATGTATTTTGGGATTAGTGTTTTAGTTTGTAAGCCCAGCTAGCACTAGTTGCAGATAGCATTTGTGACATACAAGCTTGATGCTGAGGTGCAGGTCTAGTTTCATAGTCCATGACAAAGTGGGAAGCTCAGTTTTAATTCCTAACTGCCATATTTTGCTTTGGCCTTGACTAGTTTTAAGAGAGGTGGAAGAGTTGTCCACATGTCCTTTTAGTGTTATAAGCAAGCATTCTAGAAGGATTCATTTCCAAAAGATGATGAATAAAAAATTATTCCTAAGAAACAAACAAACAAACAAATGCATTTTGTATACTGAAGTGACTTTGGCCATTTAGTTACAGATTAGAGACAATTTATAAATCACTTGCTCTTGTTTGTTTTAAATTATGTGCATCAGGATGAATTTTAATTTTGGAGAGTTTGCATTAATTTATAAAATGTGGACATTGGAGAAAAATTCAGTAAAATATGTTTACTGTATTTCATAGAGTAAACTTTAGGCTGGTACTAAAGAAGTAAAACTAATATCCAGGACTTATATTTAGCCAGTATAAACCAATATGGTGATACTAGTTATTAAATGTTGAATGCTTTCTTGCCACTTGATAATATAACTAAGATCTATTGTACTTTAGAAGAATTACCAGTTTATTGTCATTTATGAATTATATAGCAGCTACTACATCTAAATAGTTCAGTTTTTACTCTGGTTTTATTGTTAATGTGCTCTTTTATAATTAGTAATTACCTTGGTTTTATTTTGTGCATACCTTTTATGTAACTAGTGTAATTTTTATGTAATTAGTTTTGATATTTAGAATTTTAATAATTTATAATAAAATATTAAATAGAACACCAAGAATGGAGATATGACAGTTTTAATACATTTAACATTCCTTTTTAAACATCATAAACATGAATCTTCTGAATCTGCAGGAGAACAAAGAAGAAATGATATTAATAATGAACTGCAGCTTGGAACATCTTCTGATACTGTGCAACAGTGAATACAAAATAAAACAAATAATTTGTATTTATGGAATGGAAAACAGCTTGATTATTTCAAGAAAAAATATGACTGCCTTATTTTTGCTAGTGCCATATTGTCAGGTGCGAATGGTGCTCAAAAGATGTATCATTAAAATTTGAAAGTGCTAAACATTTACATATATTAATTCTGTAGCAATCATGTTTTGTTACAAGTTCATGACTCAAGTAAGGAAAATGTGTTATTAATAAGAGTGGGAAAAAAACCATTTCATATAAAGACATATTTAAAATCTAAAAACTACAATTTTGCCAGTGTTACTAAAATTTTACCAATTTTGCCAGTGTTACTAAAACATTTAGAATTGTACCACCAGAATTTTTAACACCACCTGCTTTTTAGTTAAAAATAACTGAGCATTTTCAACTATGAAATACTTCAGAGGGCATAGGAATCTACCAATATAACTTACTGCAGTGGAAACTTACGGTGAAATAAGAAAACAGCCTTTTGCTTAATGTATAAAACCAAGGTGGTAACATTTTAGTCACGATTCATGAAACTTCATATATTTTGTATGGAGTTTTAATAGTTTACTTAAAATGTAAAATGCAAGACTGATAATAGCTTGAAATTTTTTATTAGGCAGAAAAAGGTCTGAATTATTATATCTAGCTTCAGTGTTAGGGTATCAGAAGACATAGGCCAAGAAAGTGTCTTAAATCTTTTCTCAGTAGACTATAAAATTGCTGGCATGGATGAAGTCATAATCATCAAAGAAAAATACCACACATCTAAAGAATTGGGATTGAAAGAATGAAAACATGAAGAGTCTTTCCACCTTCAGTGTACTAGAGGGCAGCCTCCAGTACTAGAGCTGCAAAAACATTCTGAATATTGTATCAAATTGGCAAATTTTTTTAAGTTGTGAAGTTATGAAGTAGGAATGGTTAACATCTAGAAAGTGATTTGGCTTTATTGCATACTATTGCAACAGATAGCATCCTGCTCTTTAGCTTTATAAGAAAATTAGTTAATCAAATCAACTAAGCTATTCAATAATCATTACATGATGGTGATCGAACATATAAAATTAAACTATAAAAAGCAGAAGCTGTTATAAGAAGAAAGTGGTTGTACCATTTGAAGCCAAACAGAATAAAATTAACCAAATAATTAAATGGCATGCTAGTAAACTATTTTTTGTGACTTGTCAATGCAGGTTTTCCCAGTTTAGAGGCAGTAGAATCTTTTATAAGTTGTAAAGTAAAAAAGCAGTTGCCACTAATTTATGTGGGAAATATTTTTGAGTGTCCCCAGACCTAAAATATAACCTACCAAACCATACCAAATAACACATCAGGGCTAATACAGCACTGACATAAAGTTAAAGCAGGAGTGATGCACAGCCTGTAAGTGTAGGGAAGGAGTGGGGTTAGGCCACATGCCACTTGAGGCGTTGGCTGCCCTTAGAACTAATAGCAATACAAAATCTCTTTTTCCCTTGTTGCTTTTTGTTGTAAAAGTAAAAATCCTCCTTGGATTTTTCTGGTTCGCGTAAACAGGTAGTAACACAGGTCTCTCATAAAATTGAAGTGGCATGAGGAGCACTTTTGAAAAGCTGGAAATACCTGTAGTAGAAATGTTTTGAATATAAAAAACTCTCAGGAAGTATTATAAGGGCTACACAAATTTTGAATAATAGAAACAGGCAATTTACCGAATAATATCAATGTGAAGAGAAACTCTGCTTTTGAGATGTCACCCACTGGTCATAAATGTTATAGGAAAGTTGTTGGAAAGGTTTGTTGCAATGCCCTCTATCTAACTCAGATCTCACTATATCATATGGATAGTGATAGTCATATGAAGTGAAAAGTATTATCAACAATTAGGGAAAATGCTTTAGAAATTGAGTGAATTTTTCCAGTGAATGTTGCTATAGCTTGTATCACTTGATCATAGCCTTATATCCTCTTTAGAGATTATAAGGGAATAAATATACTTAAAAATTTTGAGTTATAAGTTATTCATATTGTCCATTAAATATTTTTATTGTCCCCACCAAAATAGTATTCTCTATTTTGAATAATGATATAGTACCAGACTTTCACTCTGTATGATTGTTAAATTTGAGGTGACATGGAATACCATGTCACCAGTATATAGGAATTTATAGAATCCAATAGAAATAGTCTTGTCTTAGTGACCTATACCTAGTATGTGACTTTTTTAAAATTTGTATTTATACATATTTTTAAATTTTATTTTATACATTTTTTTACATCATTTTTCATTTTTGCACAATGTATGCATTTTCATCTTGGTTATAGTCCCCATACAATTCCCACCCCTTTGTTTTGATCCTACTCCCTCCTCCCTGCCCCACCCCCCGTAGTGTGTTTATATAGTACGTGATTTTTATTTAATGTTTTGAAATTTAGTCAAATTGATCTTGAAGTTTACTACTTGATTTTTCAGACCTGAAATTTATACTTATAACTTTAATACTTCAAAATGGCATTACTGGGCAATCTTATACACATACCTATTTCTGAAGCATACTTGGAGAATCCCAGATCGTTAGTTTCGAAAACACATTAGCTTACAGTCCAGTAAACTTGGATAAGATCAACTTGTTAGTGAGCTGTGGTTAGCAAGTGCTTGCTTTGTGCAGCAAGGTGGGCTATATGTGACTTGGATGAACAGAAACAGAGAGCTATCCGTGCAAAAGACATCTGTTTAAGAAGTGATATTTTAGATAAAGCTTAATGTAGTGTATTTCTAAAAAAATAAATGTGAAATACCGTATGAGTCTAAGTATGCTTGTTTTTTTTTTTTTTTTTAACATTACGAATGCAGATCTCTCTCTCTTTTTTTTTTTTGGTTTCTCATTCTGTTAAGTGGTGAAGGGGAAAAGTTTGCCTTGACTAGTTCTTCTTCTCTGGAAATTTTTGAACTGCTACCTTTAAGTCACTGGGAGCTGTTTTTTCCAGTTTATTGCCAGAAATTATGTTCATTTGGGGGTTTTATGCACATTAAATATCACTGATCCATGGTGTAGAACTTCCCTATGGCAGAATGGTAAGCTCTGATTCCCAAATGTTTTGTGACTTATGAAAAATACAAAATGATTTGGGGAAATAAATTCTTGTCTCCAAAATAAGAGACAAATATTAACAAAACATTTTTGTTTTAGGTTTGGATTTTCTTTCCCTTATTCCAGTTGATCCCCAGGTATGTATCCTGAATTTAAGCAACTAATTTGTATTTGATTGTTTGTTATGTCATACTAACTAAAAATTACCAGTTGCATAAAATCAGGACAGTCAACTCTCACTTATTTAAATTGATGGAAAGGAAGTACTATATAAATTTTTCCACTTTCATTTGGAGGAGTGAAGTTTGCTGTTTTTTAATATTCTGGCCTTGGTTCCTCAATTTTTTAAATTATCTTTTACTTAGTTTAATAACCATTTGACATTTCTTATAAGCGATTAAGTGAATGAGGGGAAGAAGCAATGCCAGAGGGCCAGAATGTAAAACTTTAGAGAGATAAATTATAAAACACTTGTTCTGTAAGATGTGAATCATTAGCTTGATTCTCCCTTCTTTTTAAAAGCAGTCAGATTCAGACTTTGGGGATATCCCAATCTAAAGTTGGTATAAACCAATCGTTCCTTTTTTTCTGTCAGAGATAAGAAGCCCTTGGTATTCCAAGTCCAGACATGAAGACCTTGCAGTGAGCTTGGACGCCACTGGCAGGCTAGAGCAGAGGCAGAGCAGAGGAGGAAAAGGCATGACAAAAGCCTAAGGGGAAAGTGAAACAGAGAAAGAGACTTTGAGAGAAGTGTTGAGAGGAAGGAATAGAAGAAGAGCGTGGATCCCTGCTTCATAGACTGCCCAGGAGCAGCTAGCCTCAGGTCTCATGTTGGCAGCCATAAACAACACTGGGAAGTTGGGCCCAAGGTAATGTGCAGAAAGAGGAATTTCTTCTCACCTGAGTTCACCTTGTTACATCAGATTCTGTAGCCAAAAAGTAGCTGTCTTTTTTTTTAAGAAGTAGATTCTTCTGACTTACAGTATTGCTCTGAACCCATCTTTTTTTAAAGAAGTGATCTTAGGCCTGAGGATTTTTATTTCATTAGTGCTATTTGACACACTTCGTGGCAGGCTAGCAATTGAGACGCCAACAGAAGGATGAGGTGGTACCTTCAGTTCACCTTAGAAATCCTATATTGCCTCCTTAATCCCTGTTCATCCCTCTGCAGATATTTGCAGATCGCACATAAAGGATACGGAGTTAGACGTAAAATAGCTGCAACCTGGGTGTAATTGAAGGCATAGAACCTACTGGTAGCCTAACACTATAGTATGTGCCATTCAAAAACTGCCTGAGAGGTAGCAGAAGTGAAAGTAAGTTTCCGGGCTGTTTTCCAGTCTTACTTCAACTTTATTGGAAAGTCGGAAATTGATTTTAGAAAGGAAGTTTAATACCTGACAATTCAACTATTTTCAGGGCTCTTATTCCCCCTTAGCCACTATCCCTTGAATCTCTTGTGTGTGTGTGGCAGTCATTTTATTGATGAGCTTTCTTTTACTTGAAAGGCAGTCTGAATTTTACTTGTTGCTTTTCTACTGGCCAGCAGCTTAAACCTGGGACTGTGCTTATTTTATGGGCCTTGAAGATTGTATAGTCTAAACAATTTGAGTTTTAGATTCCAGTTTTGAACGTAGTGTCTGGAATGATAGACTTAAATAATACATGAATTTATAATATTGTTTGGATATCTTTACTGATCTTTCATTAAAAACAACCTAATGGCAGACTTAGGACATCGCTCACACTGTATACTAGACCTCACTTGCCCAGTTTACTGAAGCAATTACAGTTGTTTTTCATATAAAATACTCTACATTGATAAAAAGTTTTTAGCTCTTGTCTCTACTTCTCTTGGTCAATATTAGAATCGTAAACTCAGATATGAATTTGTTTAAGAATCAGTAACCAAGATGAAAATGTAACTTGAAATTTAAACTCCTGGAGAGATATATCAAACAAGCATCACAAGGAAGACTAGATTAGCTCTCCTTTAAGATTTATTCCAAAATTTTGTGATTGCATGAGATGATTATCTGTTTTGTGTATCCTGCCGTATAGTTACCCTCTAGTCTCCAGTTTGGAGCGAATTCACAGGTATTGTTAAATTACGTGTAGAGGAGTCAAACACATCACTCTTAACGTTGTTCCTAACATATCTGTTACTAAATTTTGAAAGATTTGGATTTGAGTTTTGTATTAGCGTTTTAGCTTAATATTATAAAAATAAGTTTTTTTAGCCTTTTATAATGTGGCTGAACCTGGCGACAATACAATTAGTGAACGAACATTCGCTATTAAATAACTTCAATTTTTTGTTGACATTTTTGTACTTGTACCTGCATCTTTGGTCAACAAACAAATGCTACAAGTTTTGGGAGAATCAAGAAAGTGCTACATTCATGAAATAATACAAAGTAGTTAAAGTTCATGCAACCTTCCATCCATTGATGTGAAGTTCTGAGAAAGTTTAAATTCTCAACTTGGATTTAAATATGTAGCTATGGCTTGTGCATATCTAACAATTTCTAGTCTCTTTATTTGAAATAAATGTAGCCTCTTCCTCATCAGCATCATTGTTTGTTTCAAGCAGTACTGTCCTCCTATGTTTTTGGATAGTCTCACCTCACCCTTAACCGCAAGCAGTACGTCTGTCACCACCACCAGCCCCCATGAAAGCAGTACTCATGTTAGTTCATCCAGCAGCAGGAGTGAGACAGGGGTCATAACCAGCAGTGGAAGTAGCATTCCTGACATCATCTCATTGGACTAAAGGACTCACTCGATTCTAGGAATCATTCATGAAAACTGCTCTGTCTTGGATCTCTGGTCCGTGGAAGCTATATATATATATATTTTTTGTAACAATTGCTTTGATATTTATTGAACTGTCAAATGGATTCTTTTGCTTTCTGAGAAATGAACACAGATGACTGCAGCAAGAACCAAGTGACATGCGAGGATTTTTCTTATTCAAGCTGTACTCTGTGCATCAGATATATTCAGCCATAACTGTTATCTTCTTGAGAAATGGATTTCAATTTCATGTTCCTGAATGGATTCTACCAATCAGTTTTTTTTTTGTTGTAATAAACAGCAATAAAATTATGTAAATATTCAAGTAAACTTTTTTCTAATGAAAAAGATGTAACAAATGATTCTAAAATGACAGCAACTTCTCTTAAGCTGATGTGAAGGAAAAATTCATGGAAAGAAGTTATGTTTGCTGATGAGTTCTTTCCACGGAGATTTGTTCTATTTCATCGACGTAATGAAGTCTTCATAAGTGGCCAAAACTTGGGTTGTTCTTCTTCCTGCAGTTCTACTTTTCTTCCTGATCCCATCAGAGAAAAATGGCTTTCGTGTTAACATTTTTCCCTGGTTGTCATTTATCCTTTGACATTGTTTGCTAATGAATGTGGAGTTAAGTTCTGGGATTTGGCTGCTGTGTGTTGGTGATTGTGTTGAAGAACACTATGCAGATTCTACCCTGACTATGTTATTTTTGGTAATTGTATATTCTCACTCTAGAGATTTCTATAGCTTGGGCTTGCCTTCTCAAAAAGGTTCTATGCAGCCATCAAGTGGAATGTTTTTGGTATGTTCTGGCTGGAATATTCATTAGAATTTTGTTGGTGCTGTCCAGAAATAACGAGAGCTTGGAGGCAGTGGAAGAACAGATTTAGGCGAGATGGAAATAACAAAAGTTCAGTTTCTTCCTAACAGCTATTTTGCTTATTTATTTTAGAGAATAAATTTGAGTCTTTGTTGAAAAAGACTCAAATTACTTTAAGTCTTTTCGGGTCTTAGTAACCTGACAGAGTGTTAGGTCTTGGCCATACTTCCCACCAATGTAATTTCAGTCTCAGAACAAGGATTTTCAAAATTGAAAAGCAAACAGTAGGAAGGGATAGGGAAAGCATCAGACTTTCCACTTTTTTAAAGGAAATCTTCCCCCCGACACCATGAAAAAAATAGAGTTAACAGTGTTAAGTAAGAAAGTGTGGAGGAGGATGGACTTAAAACCCACTTTGAAACCTATTCTCCTATAGTTTGACTTTAAATCCTTTAGGAAACTGAGTTATTTCCTTAGATTTCATCCAAATTTTACATATTGCTGCATTTGGCCTCCTGTTCAAGGAGTTAGTATGTTTCCAGTGTTTAGCTTGCTCTACTTAAGATGTATCCACCTTAAAAAATAAACTGACTGATTGATTTTTCAAACTGAAGTGCCGGTACTAGGACTCTGCCAGATGCAGCTAGAATAGGGCCGTGCTACTAGCATCGGTGCACTGCCATGGGACTGAGTAGTTGCTGCTTGTTTTTGTTTTTTGGGGTTTTTTTTTTTTTTTTTTTTGTTTTTTTTTTTTTGACACCATCTCATGTTTTCCTGATCTCTGCCCTCCTTTTGAACTGATTCAATTTCATGTGATTTTTCATCCATTCTTTGACTTATCATCCCTTTAATGTATTGCCCTTTTTGGAGAGCTGTTTATCATTAAAGATGTGGAACACAAACCTTGCCGTAGCTGCACCATAGTTGCCAGTTTTACCTTCTTAGCCATTAGATTTCCAAATCATGTTACAGTTTTTGGTCCAATTATAGAGTTTCTTTTTAGTAAAATTTTATGTTGCTGCTCTAAATACACATGCAATTTGTGTTAACTCTGTAATCAGAAAAAGTAACCTGATTTGTGTGATATAATTTGTTAATAAAGAAATGTTGTATATTTGTTATCACTTTGTTACCCATTAGATTCTCAGATACCCCTCTTCCAACAAAGTTTTATAAGGTAAATGAAAATATTGATAGAAATTAGTTTATTTACTTGGAGCTTATAACTGTTACCTCTGTGCTTTTATAGTACTTTTCTTTCTCACTATTGTGTGTGAACAGTTTTAGTGTTCGTTTTTGTGCTTTACATTGAAATTACATGTACTTTTTAAATTTATCTCATACAGGCAACTAGCGTTTTAAAAAATTCACTTTTAAGTTCATAATCCTTAAGGTTGGGGCTTACTTTGTGTCTTTGAAGGTGAGTGATTTTCTTTATGCCTTTAGCCTTATGACAACAGCATGATTATTAAGCCATTTCCTTTCTTTTAGTACAAATGACTAGAAGTGTTTTTACCAAGAATCTGATTTAGTGATTTATGTTGCTAACTCAAATTCCTCCTTACCTAAGTTCAATACAGCTTCAGACGAGGTCATCTTAGCTGTTACTTAGATGTCAGTCAGCCAACCAGTGATTTCATGGAACTTGTTTAAGGAAAGGAATTGGAGCTACTCGTCTTATGCTTAGCCACTTAACCAATGTATTTTTACCTTTATTCACACTTAAATATTAAGGGCTTTGTTGTTTTGGTAACTCCTGACAATGTAATTGGTGCTGAATACAGATTCACGCCTAAGGTCTGTTTATATTCACTACTGCCCTTAGTTAGCCCCTTGGGTATTTCATTTCCATTTCTGCCCAGAAGGACAGATGTCTTGACATGTTACAAAATAATTATAAAGGCCAAATGAAACATAGAGGTAAGTTTAGATATGTGGCATTTATCTGAAAATGTGTTTCAGAAAACTGGAATGAAAACCATGATTAAGCGAGAGACTGAGTACAAATAAGTTGATCCACAACTCCGTGGAAAACCAAGTTTCCCTAGGGTAGACTTAATTTGAAGAAAGGCAAACTTGGATTTTAGGTGAAGTGGTGGTTTAACAGACTATTCTGACTTTAAAATTCAAACCTTTCAGACTTTTGCTTTGGCCAGTCCTGGACATTTGTCATTTCGTAATCAGGTTGTCTGTTTTTCTTCAATAAAGTATCCATTAGTTACCTTTTGTCTTGATTTTATATGAAGCATTAGTTTAATTCTCAGGTATGCCTTTCTTTTCCCTCTAGTCTCCAATTGGTTGACAGCACTTAGCTGTCTCTGTCTGTGTGTACTTATACAGGAACACTTCCCCTGTATTTTTCATCTTGGAACATACAGAGCAGCGTGCCATTTCAACCTGGGTCTGACATACTCTTGTGGCCCTGGACCCATGTGTGCGGGAGCTTGGAGTTGTCGTTTGGATTGGTGATTATTGTTAATTCAATCTGATTCACATCAATACTGTGAAACTTGTGGAAAAGGCTTTTAGGAATTTCTTTGCCTTTTTAAAGAGTCTGATGCTCCTGTCAAATAAATGAATGGTTTGTAAGTCCCCTTTGTTGCTGTCAGGAACCATACCCCAATTCCTGGCACACACAAATAAAACTATGTAAGAAATGCCCATTCTTCTTTAAAGTTTGCTTGATTCAGTGTTGTTTTTTTTCCCTGTTAATGTCAGAAACATATGCTTATTGTGGGAAAATTATACAATACAGAAAAGGAAAAGTATTAATTACCTGTAATTCTAATACCCAGGAGGGAAAAAGCACTGTCCTGTTCTTTTCATATTTCTAGTGGTCTCTCTGCCACTGGTGCATGTTTTTACATCGCTTCATTCATTCACAATATAATTCATATCTTTGTTTTTTCCCCCCCAATCTACAGGTGTTATTCCATGTCATTAAAAATTATGTCAATCTTTATTAATTGCATGGCATTCCATTGTATGGACGTGCCATGATTTGTTACCTCCTTTCTTCACTGGGCGTTTTAGATTGCTTCTCATAATATTACAAGTGAATGTCTTTGTGCATAAATTAGTCCTTAGGATAAATTCTTAAAGTGGAGTTTCTAGGTCAAGTATGAACACTTACAGTTCTTGATTCACCCCACATTTCCCAAGTGATTTGTTAATTTATATTCCAGCCATTTGGTCTGAGAAGAACTGCCTAATATTTTCCAAGAAAAGGCACCGATGATCTCTATGCAGACATCTGCACAAAGACCCCCTTCTGTCCCTGATGAGCTGGGCTAACTGATTTGCTGGTAGTCGGCAGAGATTCCTGGATTGTCTCAGGAACGTATTTAAGCTGTTTCTGAAACACCTGTATATGGCTATCCGAATGATTTTTCACATAGATTTACTTGCTCTGTGAAATAGCCTGATGTCAGACTACATCTTCCATTGTTAGAAAAATCTTTAAAACCATTTGTGCCTAGAACCAGCCCTTAGTAGCCAGCTGTCTTTTTTCCTCTTCCTGTAGGCTCCAATTTGACATTTCTGAGCTTCCCAAAGCCAGTAGGATCTCCCGAGCCAAAGACAGTCCAATCCAAAGTGGAAAAGTGGTAAGGCTGAATAAAACAAAAGAAGGGCCAACCTTTGCTTGTTTCACCTGGTGGTATTTCATGTTTGCAGTTGGATCATGGTGTTCTAAGCGTGGTTGTGGGGAAAGAAAAACATTGCATTCATGTGTAAAATGTATTTCCTTGATTGACATACCATAGTCATTTTCCAAACCGCTTTTTTAATTTCAGAATGGCTTTTAAAATTTATTTTGTGTTCTCCGAGCTTCACTCTTAAGAGTGTTGTGTTATAAAATAGGATATACCTCTTACTTTGGCCTTCAGTCTATTCAGCAAATATTTGCTATCTTGTAAGTGTGTGTGGTATAGAATAGTATGAAAGATGTGATTTCAGACTACAAAGGGCTTAAATCAAAATTTCAAAATCAAGACTTCTTACCTCCTAAGCAACACTGGGCTAATCACATAAATTTCCCATTCCTTACAACAGCCCTTTGAAAGAAAGTGGTATTGTCCCTATTTTACAAGTGAAAAAACTGGTTTAGATAAGTCTTGCAATGGACTTGGGAATCTGAAATAGACTACCTCAAAATCCCTCCAGTTAAATAAAAGGCGACACTAATTGACTAGGCTATTTAAGAGACTGATAGGGAATCTAAAAATTATGAGAACTGATTTCAGAGAGCCACGGGAATAAGGAAGAGGGATAGTGAGCCATTTCAAAGGAAGTTTCAAGATTTAGTGTCTGATACAGGAGTCAGTGCTGAGGGCATTTCCCAAACCTAGGTAACCAGGATAATGGTGCTACTTAAAGGGACAGGAGTCAGAATGGAGATTAGTTGGGGAAACTGGTGAGTAGTGAGTTAAGTGTGAGATTTCAGAAATGAAGTGGCTTTTTTGCAGTTTTTTTTAAGGAGTGCAGACTTAACCTTGTCCATTATTTTCACCATCACTTCTCTGTTCTGTACACATTCAAGTCCCACTTGCCCATCCACCCAGCCCTTCTGCTCCCTAAACCATGCTTGCTTGCATCTCAGCCTTTGTTTCCCTCGTCACTGCCTTGACTGAAGTTGTGCCGTTCCCTTCGGTTCTCATGGGTGTGGGCTGTGTTCTTGTTCCATGTATCTCAAGAGTTGCTGCCTTCCTCTGGTCATTTCTAAATAATTTGTCCCCAGGCCTCTGACAAACATCTGTCCCACTGCTGCACATGCCAAGAGATTATGCTCTCAGCTACTTCTGCTCCTGTCAAGTAACTGATCACTTCTTTTGATTTGCTGAAGGCTTCACTTCCTGACTCTGTGTCCCCTGCCATCTTGAATTCCATTGACCTGCATCTCTTCTGTGCTCTTACAGGTTATCCACCCAGCTGCCAAGCATGCGTGTGAAATTATGGTTACTGCAACATTTTCTTCCTCTAGAACTCCCTACCACTGCATAATTCCTTCTGTTTTTCTCTGTACTTCGTGCCCAGCATAGACAGCTTTGCACATACGCTCAGACCCCTTTTCTAAGTCACCTGTCAGTCCTCTAGCATCACATGGTTCTTTTGTCCATCTTCATCAGTTATCACAGATACGACCACTCCTTGTCAGACCACTCCCTTCTCAGCAAAGGACCTTCCTGATTGAACCAGAAGACAGTACATAAGCTTTTCTCTGCTGTGCTGCCTGCATCCTTGCCTCGTTATTACAGCCTGGGAGGACCAGGTAGACCTGAGGGCCAGTTCAGCCATATGGGCTTTTGACTCCTGCCATTCTCAGGGCCTTCTCCATCAGACTTTCTCGCTTCCCTTCATGCTTTTCACCTCTCTGCTGGGTTTCTTTTTTCTTTTTTTGGCTTATAGTTTCACATATCAAATATTTGAGATCCGTTAGGGGCCCAGCATTGTCAGACACTCAGAACATGAGCTAGATAGGTGTCTACCTTCACCAAAGTTGTATTTTAGCAGAATATAGAGATTTGTGAAATGGGGCAGTTAGAATACAGTGGTAAAAAGCAAGAGTTCAGGGTGCTACAGGTGTTTGTGCACCGGCAACTGATTCCATGGAAGTAACATGCAAGTAGAAACGTTGATTGGAAGTTTTTCAAGTGGAGGATTGAAAACATTCAGAATGGCTGGAAATGTACTAGGAATATTAAGGGAAGTATGTAAGAAGTCACGTAAAGCAGTGAGAGGCACTGAAGAGTTTCCATGATCATTAATAGTAAAGCGCATTGTTGGGTGTGGTGCGATTGTCTCCATTTTGCAAGTGTGGAAACAGATTCTGAGAGGGTAAGTGACTTGCCTGAGGTCATATAACTTGTAAGTGGGGAGCCAGGCTTTCAGCCACCTTTCAAACACCTCAGCAGGGTCTATCATAGTCATTCTACCTAACAATAGGCGTTCCTTAACTGTTACTATCACATCACTGTTTATATCCTATGTGGCACTAATCACAGCCTGTTTATGTGTTGGTTCACTGTGTATTGTCTGTTTTCCCTACTAGATTGTAAGCTCCGTGAGGGCAGGGGTGATAATCTCATTTCACTTGTACCCCAGAGCCTAACATGGTGTGTGGTGCATAGTCAGTGCTCAATAAATATTTGTGAATGAAGAAATGGTGCATAATTTTGTATTTGACTCATACTGACAGTGGAATCATATAATATCCGAGCAGCAGGCAGTTACCAAGAGGAAAACAAGGTGTATCTTTAAGGCAGATGGCAGAGATGAAAGGCTAGGGAGATTCAGCACACGGACCTAGCCTCCAAAGTTGCACAGGGACAAGGGCTGGGAATGGGATTGGAAGAGCAATGCATCGGGCAAGTAGGTACTATAATAAACCTGAACACTTAAGTTACCCCTTAGAGACCCAGCCTGCTATATATAGGTAAGGATCAGGAAAATTCCACATAGAATCTCCATATTGATGAGCACCTCCTCTGAGTCAGGTGCAACACATCAAGTTATACTGTACAGCTGTAAACAGCTGTTAACCTGTTGCCTCTGGAAGTCATGCCCACATGCCATTAGATGAACTACAAGCTTCTCCAACAACATATGGGTAGTACTAAAGCCATTTAAGTGCAGGAGCCCATCCACAGGAGACAAGTGAGAAAAGAGCCAGAAAAGGAACAAAAGGAGATTGGGAAGAGGCAGCTAAGAGAGGAGTGGTATCACAGGCACAAGTATTTCCAGAAGACAGTGGTCAGTGAAAGTGAAAGTTCCTGGTATAAATACAAGGTTGCTTTTAAAGAATTTACTTTAAGAAACAACATGTTTAATTGAATCTAGATACTTAATTGATTATAAGACATTTATATAAAAAATTAGATTGATGACAATTGCTTTCAGTTACATTAATTGTAAGAGGTAGTAGCCCATTAAAATGGGGAGGTGCAAATATGCAAATAGAATTTAAGGATCACAGCAATGTTTGTCTTCCTTTGGTTTTCTCAGTCTGACCATATCTAGTAATTTCATCAAGAACAATTTCAGTGGGATGAGAACTGCAAAGGAGAGAAATAGAGTGGGCAATTGGACAACCCAAAAATTGCCTGTGATAAAGGGCGAGGCTGTAGCAATAAACTGGTTGAGGGAATTTTTAATTGGGAGAAACTTGAGTATCATGTTTACATGCTAATTGGCTAGAGGTATGGAATCCCTAGAGGGTTTTTTGACAGCACAATTATTTTTCTGTCTTCATGAACTTTTCTTCTTGGAAATTAAATGTAGGTGTAACTACATTTATTGGTTAGCTGCCTTTCCCTACCCTGTTGACCCACATTCCTTGGCATGCTCAGCCAGTCCTCCTAGAATCTTAAATTCTAAGGCTAGGATTTTTTTTTTTGTTACTTTTTAGGTGTCCAGTTTTAACTTTCAACCTAACTATGAATTGAGTTTCTTGTAGACTGCATATTCTGGTTTTGGTAACATCTTTATTGAGATACAATGCATATATTGTTTTAGTTTGCTAGTGCTGTTATAAACAAATTCCACAAATGGAATGACTTAAACAAGAGAATGTGTTTTCTCATGATCGGGAGGGGCTACAAGTCTGAAATCAAGGGGTCAGCAAGGTTGGTTCCTTTTAAGTGTCCTGAGGGGTCTGTTCCAGGCCTGTCTTGGATTTGCAGATGGCAGTCTTTGCCCTGTGTCTGTTTACACTGTCTTCCCTCTATCCATCCAAATTTCTCCTTTTTATAATAACACAAATCATTCTGAATTAAGATCCACTTTAATGATCTCATCTTAACTGGATTGCCTCTGTAAGGACCGTCTCTCCAAATAAGGCTACATTCTGTGGCACTCTAGGTTTAGGACACCAACATTATCTTTACGTGTGGGGACACAATTCAACCCTTAGCATATAACATACAATTCACTCATTCAGCATGTGCAATTCGTTGATTTCTAGTATAGTTATAGAGCTGTGCAGCCATAACCGCATCAATTTTTCAACATTATCCTCATCCCAAAAAGAAACTCCATAGCAATCAACCGATCCTTAATTTCCTGATCCACCACATAGGCAACTACTAATACACTTTTATTTTGCCTCTTGTGGACATTTTATATAAACTCAGTCATATAGTTATGTGGTCTTTTGTTTATTTCACTTAGCATGTTTTCAAGAATTACCTATATTATAGTATATATCAATACTTCGTTCCTTTTTAACAGCCAAATAATATTCCATTTATGGATATATGATACTTGATCCACCAGTTGATAGACATTTGGGTTCTTTCCACTGTAGCATTTATGAATAATACACCTATAAACATTCACATGCAAGTATAGCATACACATGTTTTCATTCTTTTTAGGTAGATACCTAACAGTGGAACTGTTGGGCCATGTGGTGATTCCTTGATTAACATTTACCCTATAGCACTACCCACCCACTGCCCCCCGGCCCATTTGCCTAGTCTCTCCCTCATTGTCATCATCCTCTACCTAAGTGGTACATTCATTACAACTGATAAGCCTACATCACCACGTCATAACCATCTAATACGTAGTTTACAGTAGTGTTCACTCTTGGTACTGCACATTATATAGGTTCGGACATACATATACAATGTTCCTACCTGTTGTTTATTCCTGCCTCACCTCACATCCCCAGCAACCACTCATCTTTTTACAATATTTTTTTGGCTTTTCCAGAATGTGGTATAGTTAGAATCTCATAGTGTGTAGTTTATTTTCAGATTACTTTCCTTATTTAATAAGTATTTAAGTATGCTAAGTGCATGTTTAGTTTTAAAAGAAATTGCCAATCTGCTTTCCAGAAAAGCAGTATCATTTTGCATTCCCACCAGCAGTGAATTTGAGTTCCTGTTACTCCACATCCTTGTCAGCATTTGGTATTAGTGTGTTGGATTTTAGCCTATTCTAATAGATGTGTAAAATAGTATCTCATTGTTTTTAATTTGCAGTTCCCTGATGATGTATGATGTTCATTCCATATGCTTTTATGACATCTGTATTTTTTTTTTTTTGGTGAGATGTTTGATCAGATATTTTGCCCATTTTTAATTGGTTTGTTCGTTTTCTTCTTACTGAGTTTCAGGAGTTTACTGTATATTTTCGAAACCAGACCTTGAGCAGATAAGTATTTTGAAAATACTTTCTCCCAGCCTGTGACTTGTCTTCTCATTCTGTTGTCGGTGCTTTTGGCAGAAGGGTTTTTAATTTTAGTGACGTCCAGCTTAGCAGCTTTTTCATTCACGGATTATACTTTTGGTGTCGTATCCAGAAAGTCATTGCGTAAGCCGCTGTTGTCTAGATTTCCCCTGTGTTATCTTCTGGGAGTTTTATACTTTTGTGTTTTACATTTAGGTTATGATACATCTTGAGTTAATTTTTGTTAAAACGTGTAAGGCTGTGTCTATATTCTTTTTCTTCCCAGTTATTCTAGCATCATCTGTTGTAAAGATTATCCTTCCCCATTGAATTGCCTTTGCTCCTTTGCCAAAGATTAATTGATTTTGTGTGGGGTCTACATCGGGCTCTCAGTCCACTAATCTATTTGTTTATTCTTTTGCCAATACCACACTATTTAGATTACTGTGGATTTTTATTAGGTCTTAAATTGGGTAGTGTCAGTTACTTCTTTTTCTCCTTCAACATCATGTTGTCTATTCTGGGTGTTTTGCCTTTCTATATAAACTTAGAATCACTGTTGTTAGTCACAGAATAACTTGCTGGGGTTTTGATTGTGATTCTGTTGAATCTGCCCATCAAATTTTAAAGAACTGACATCTTAATATCAAGTATTCTCATCCATGCAAATAGAGTTCTATCCATTTATTTATCTTCTTTGATTTCTTTCATCAGAGTTTTATAGTTTTTCTCATAGTCTCATACATGATTTGTTAGAATATGCCTAGGTAATTTTTTTCTTTTGGTGCTAATTTTTTTTATTATTTCACAATCCAGTTGTTTATTGCTGGCATATAAGAAAGCAGTTGACTTTGTTTGTATATTAACCTTGTATCCTGCAACTTTCTTACAATCACTACATAGTTCCAGGAGGGTGTTGGTTTCTTTTTTGTTTTGTTCCATTCTTTTGGCTTTTTTAATATAAACAACATTGTCATCTGCAAACAGATGGTTTTATTTTTTCCTTCCCAGTTTGTATACCTTTTGTGGTCTTACCGCACTAGCTTTTGCAGAATAGTTTTTAATTTTACTGCGGTCCAATGATCTCGAGTAGGAGTGGAAAGAGGTGACATCCTGGTCTTAGCTCTATCTATTCCTACTTTATTGACCTGTTTTGTCTTTAGTGAGTGATGGATTTGGTCAAATACTTCTGAAGGTAGATGTAGGCAATGAGGGATATAAAGCATATCAACTAAATACCAAAAGGCACCAAATAGAAATTGTAGAAATGAAAATATAATAATTAAAATGGAAAACCATGTGGACAGGTTTAACTGGAGATGAGACACCACTCTGAAAACTAATGAACTATATAAATGCTTTGCAAACTTTGATGTGCATGCAGATTACCTGGGGAATGATGTTAAAAGGCAGATTCTGATTTAGGTTTCCCCTTCTGTCTAAAAGTAGAACATTTGGTCTGATTTGCTAGGTTATTTTTTGGGTCTAGGAATGCTACTACCATAAATTTATATGGAAAACAATTTGGATAGCGGGAGAAACCTTTTCTGCAAGTGTTAGGATGGGGCTTGATAGTCTAAGGAACTCAGAGGTGAGAAAGATCCTCACTGGAGTCCCAGAAGAAAAGAAGAGAAAGAATAGAAAAGGAAAAATATTCAAAACTATTGTGAGGAATTTCCAGATACCATTCCACACATTCAGAAAAGGAATAAATTCTAAACAGAGTAATGAAGTGTATACCTTGACATTTCAGAGTGAGATTTCAGAACACTAACAATAAACAAAAATTATTAAAAATCAAAGAGAAAATAGATGTCTCTAATGGGTTGACAATTAAACTAACAGATTATTTCTCATCAGCAACAATGCAAGCTAAAAAAAAGGATAGTTCAGTGTATCTTGGGAGAAAAATAATCAAGAACTCAGTGAAAATCTTTGAAGTGTGAGACTGAAAATAAGTTTCATTTAAACAAAAGTAGTTCTTGCCACAAACAGAACAGCCCCTCACTTAAAGAAGATACAAGTCAGATAAGCTAGAAGGAAGAAATCCTACATGGAAGAACTTAGATATGAGGTAGAAATGGAGTGAATGGCTGTTCAAAACCAGGATTTTCCTGTGCTTCCTGAGGGGGAGACAGGTATGGAGAAAGAGACTGATGTCAATCTCAGACTGAAGCTGGGCAGCAAGGATGCTGCTTTGTGCATGAAACTTGCTCACCTAGGAATACCCAGGAGAGACCTGCAACAACTTTGTTTTTAGGCTTTTTTTTTTTTTTAATGATTTTATTTATGCATACAAGAACTGGGGTACAAGCCAGAGGCGTGGAAGGGTGAGAGAATTCACCAGAGACAGAGCGGGGAGCAAAACAGGCAGACTGACAGAAAACACTGCTGAGGGGAGCAGCGGGCAAGACAGGAGAGGTCTGCCGTGCCATGTGCGTATCTCCCTGGCCAGCCGGGAATCGAACCAATGGTGCAGAGGCTGCAGAGAGCTTCGCAGTGCTGTTCTCAACCCGCTGCACCACCTGGGGGGCTCCTAAGCAGTAAAGCTTTTAGAGAAAACATGGAGGAGGGAGATCAAGGTGAAATCCACACTTTTAACAAAGGCCTCACCCTGCTCCCCAGAACAGTTTGCATGGAACAGCTGCTAATCTTGAGTAGCCCGAGAGTTTTAGAGCCTTGTCAAATTTACCCTGCTGTCCCCAACCTGAAGGTCCTGATGATAATAATGGGTAGCATCTCCATAGCACTGTAGCTTAAAAGCACTTGTACTTAATGTTATTTTACTTAATCATGCACCATCAAAAAATGACTTACCAAGATTTATGGAGAGAAAGATACTTTACAATTTAAAGAGGCCATTTTCAACCTTAGCTGCACATTTCAAATGCCCAAAGAGTTAAAGTTCATGATTCCCAAGCCACACTCCAGGTCCACTAGAAGTCAGGAGCCAGGAGCCTGGCATTTGGAGAGCTGCTTTCTGCTTTGATGTGTACCTGCGCCTTGGCCTGGGTGAGGGCTGGAAATGGCCTCTGGCCTATGAAGAGCTAGCAATTATCTGTTCAGAATTATTTATATTTCTATCTGTTAGTGACAATGAGGTTTAAAGGAGGCTATTTTAAAGTAACAGCTTCTCAGTAGCAATGAGCCCACTGGTGGCCAGATCTGGTTTTCAAAACCCATCCCTCCATGGATGGAACTGCAGGGGGTTATGCTAAGAGAAATACATCATAAAAGAAAGACAGAAGATTTTACTCATGTGAAATATAGAGAAACAAAACAAAGGAACAGATAACCTAAACCCAAACAAACCCTGGAAATCTGACTGTAAATTTGAGGCAACCAGAGTGGGAGGTGGTGAGACGGGAACAAATGGGTTAGCAGACTCCATGGTCTCTGGCAGAGGATTATGGTGCTCTGCTGGGTAACATGCATCTGAAGGGGTGTGAGCCTATGCCCTCAATTTATTTGCAATGTTGTATTTTTACCTCAATAAAAATAATAAGAAAAAAGATGTGAATTTGACTATGGTAGATAGAGGGATAGATATGTTATGAAATAAGAATAGAAAAATATTAATAATAGAATCAGGTGTAGTTCTATAAAATTCTTTCAACTTTTCTATATGTTTGAAATTTTTTATGACAAAATCTTGAAAATAAAATTTTTGAACCTGTTCCTAGGTTGTATTCACTATTCTGGGAACATACACATGTAAAACAAGAAAGTGCAGAAAAATATGATTAGGGTAAAAAAATAATAAAACCATTCTCTAGTGAAAAGAACCAGGGTTCTGGGTTTCCTAGGGCTGGAACAGGGCATACATATGAGGAACTAGAGCCTTTTGCAGTGCCAGGAAGCAAATGCTGAGAAGAACCAACCAAGCAAGCAAAATCTAAAATTGGCAGCTCTTCTGCTTGCCTGTGATTATGCAGTTGTTTCTCTTTTTCTTTCCCCTTTTCCTAATAAACCTGTCCCTTTAAAATGTAAAAAACAAAACAAAAAATCACTTATGTCAAAGCAACACAAGAAATTGATAGAGCTCCCAAATGCCCAACTCTGGAACAATTTGTGCAATAAAATATAGTAGTATTTGACTGTAACTGAAAATATGTAATATCCATGAGTCCATACTGTTAAAAAGATATGATTGAATATCTAAATAAATGGAGAACAGATGGTCTGTGTAGCAGAATCCACATAATATTTGTGGGTACACTACTAGAGAAGATGAAGTGTAACTCCATTTCTTCCATGTGACTGGGAATAGAGATTCTTTCCAAAGGGTATAGAATAGAGAGGGGGAAAGGTAATATAGTGGAGAAGCTTGACAAACACTACTTCAGCAGGTGGTCAAGGTCAAAATCAACAGTGATGAGTCATTGTTGACAGGATGGACCTTGGTATAGTTTGATTTGATGACAGTGACACTTTATCTCTGTGTTCTTGCCAAAAACCCATAACCCCAATCTAATCATTGAAAAACATTGGATGAGTCCAATTGAGGGGCATTCTACAAAATATTTGAGCAGTATTCCTCAAAGCTATCAAGGTCATCTCAACAAGGAAAGCCTGACAAAGTGTCACAGCTGACATATGACGACAATATATAATGCAGTATCTTGAATGGGACTCTGGAAAAGAAAAAGACCTTGTATTCTAGTGAATAACAATTTATCAATATTGTTCAGTTTATGAGCCTTTCTAATGTAAGCTGTTGACAGTCAGGGAAGCAGAATGTGGGGTATATAGGCACTCTGTATTATCTTCATTTTTCTTTAAAACTTTTCTAAAAAATAGTTTATTTTTAATATGCCATTTATAATAAAATTAAAAATATAAAATACTTAGGATGAAATTTAATGACGTTGTGGAAGGCCTCTATGCTGAAAATGATGAAACATTGCTGAGAGGAGCTGAATAAGATGTGAATAAATGGAGAAGTGTTCTATATCCATACACTGAAAGATTTAATAAAATCAGATGTCATATTAAGATGACATTCCAATAATAATCCTATCAGGAGTTTCATAGAAATTGATAAGCTGATTCTAAAGTGTGTGTGAATGGCAAAAGGACCCTAGAATAAGCAAAATAATTGTGAGGACTGAAGTTGAAGGATTTATACGGTCAGGTTTCAAGACATATTATTAAGTTATAATAGATAGCATTAGCATATGGATAATTAAACAGATTAATGGAACAGCATATCAACTCCAGAATTAGACTTGTACATGTGAATAATTTGATTTTCAGTAAAAGCTCTTATGCACTTCATAGGGGAAAGAACTGTTTTCAATAAATGGTTTTGAAACAATTCAGTGTCCTTATGGAATAGAACCTCTAGCTCACACCATACACAAATATTAATTTGAGATGGATCATAAATCTAAACACTAAAGGCAGTCTGTAAAACTTCTAGGGTGAAAAAGAGAAAAATGTCTTTCCAAGCTGGGGGCAGAAGAGTAATTCCTAAAACACCAAAATTCCTAATCATAAAAGGAAAAAATGGATAGCTTTGACTTCATCAAAATTAAAAATTTCTACTAAGCAAATGACAGTGTTAAGAAATGAAGGCATCAATCACATTCCGGAGGAAAATATTCACAAGCCCACAGATACCTGACAAAGAGTATGTTTTCAGACAGCCACTGATGGGCGGTGAGGAGACCAGCCCAGAGTCTATTACATTAGACCAGGCATGACATAAATGGACCGCTAACTATGACATTTGCAAACCTACTTTGCAAGGGATGGAGAGGAGAGAGATTTAGGAGGTAGGACTGAACTTTGGAGAGGCTCCGGGTAGGGACCCAGCATGACAAAGGCCTTCACACGCCCTTATTTTATAGGTGAGGAATCTGAGAACAGAGAGGGAAGCACCTTGCCCACGGTCACACAGCATGCTGACAGCATATAATGACCCAGAACCGAGGTCTTACCTCGTGTCCAGGGTTCTTTCCATGCTAGATGGCCCATGTTCTCCCTCTTGCTCTCCTAGCTAACCTCGTCCTCAGGAAAGTTCCCAATGTTCGTTGGCCTCTGTTGTGGGATGTGTGTTCCCAGGCTCCCTCACTCAGCATCACCTCTGACTGTGGACTAAAAGGCCACGCATGGTGCTTCTGACCAGCGAAGTGTCTTTAGGGCTGGAGATGGGGACGTGGTCCCCTGAGGCATTTGTGGACACAGGCCTTAACCTGGAGCAGCTGCCTGCTTTGCAGGCTACAAGGCTGACCCTTCATGGTGATTGTTATTTTAAGTAATTCACGTTGGAGGGAGGAAGTGACTGAGGAAAATGTGAAAATGAGTAGCTATTGTGAGATGTGTGTGATAAATGAAACAGGGAACATAAAGACAGACGAAGAGGCACATCTGTTATTTTTGCTCCTTTTTATAGCAACCTCTAAGGCAGACTTTTCACACTAAGTAGGAACCCCTTAGCTGCTGAGCAGTTTCCGGACCCCAGCCTTCCTTAACCCCGATGGGAGCGGAGGAGGGTGGATGCCACTGGGGCCCCAGGACAGTGTGAGCCCTCAGCCAGCAGCCCCCACGCACCTGGGGACTGAGGCTTTGAGCCAGAGGCCTTGGAAGGGATTTGAACCAGCACTTCTGTGGTTTCCCCTCCATTTTTGAAGGAGGGCCAAAGCCAAGGGCCACCTGCACCAGAGTGTCCCTCACAGGCAGCCAGGAATGCAGAGGCACTTTTTCCCCTAAGAATATGGACACATTAAAAAAAAAAAAAAGGGAAAGACTCACAGTGATGTGACTTCAATTATATGAGGTAGGAGGAATGACAGGGATCAGGGATGGTAATCGACATTGAGTAGGAAAGACTTGGCAAGATGGGACCCATCAAAGAGCCATGGATTTGGCGATGAGAATTTCACTGCCAGAATTTTCACCTTGAAGTCCAAAGAGTGCCAGAATTCAGAGAACAAGGTGGTCAGTGGAGGCAGTGATGTCGACTGTGCTTTCCAAAATGCTGGCAGTGAAAAGGAGAGACATTAACCCGAAGGCACAGAAAGGCGGAAGGGTGGCTTATGGCCAGCAGCGAGGCTTTCACATGTTACATTGCTGTGTGGAGGCACCTGCTGAGAGACAGGGGACATGTAAGATGGAAAGGGAATAGTGGCTAGAACGAGGTAGCCTTGTAATGCAATTAAAAAAAAAAAAAAAAGAACCCTCCCCCCACCCAAGGTGGGGAGGCAGTAGCACGCCCTGTCGCATCATTTTCCCCCAGATGGTGTTCCTGACGCCCATGTGCCCGTGGCGACCAAGCACAGTGACTGGAGGGCCTGGGCTGATGGAGCTGACAGGGTCTGGTTTCTTCAGGGGCCACTGCTGTTTGTTCAGAGGTCCGTCAGCTGTTATGAGGAAGAACTAAAGGGCTGCTGGGGTGGGGGGCGCTGTCCCTGAAATAATCCTGTCAGCTCCCATCTCCCCCAGGTGCCCCTGTGAGGAAGCTTTGGCGGCTCCGGTGAAAACACATGGGGGCGGCCGAGCAGACAGACTGAGCTGCTGCTTGGTAGCGCCTGAGCGTGCACCGTTTCTCTCGACTGTGCCCTCCACGCTGCTGTGCTGGGGCCCGGATTCAGGGAGAGGGGAGCTCTGCTCCCTGGCGGGAGCTGGAGCAGCCTCAGAGGAATGAAAGGCAGGTCCTACAGATGAGAGGGAGGACAGAGGCAAGACCTGCCAGGAACAGGGTGGGAGAGTATTTTGTGGAACGTGGGCCCATTGCCCGATGGCACAGAAGCCAAAGCCCGTGCCACCAGCTTTTGAGAAAAGAGCCAGTGTAAGGTGGGGTCACCTGGAGGGAGACTGGGGTGAAGACTGTCGAATCAGTCTCCCTGGGGGTGGGCTTTGGGCAGTATTTATGGGGTTGAAGAACAAACCCAGAAGGTGCGAGCTGGTAGAGTCTGACTGGTTGCTCTCTGCTAAGTCACGGTGTAACTCGGATTTGGATCCGGAATGGCAGTAGGCAGAGCTCCCCGTGCTTCCCAATGTGGTCCTTCTAACCCCACCTCCTAGGGTTCTGTCTTCCATGGCTGTTTTCATTCAGCACCTTGAGAACAAGAAACACGTTTCTCAGCCTGTGCTCGGAAACACAACTTGTCCACTTATGAAAAATCAAGTTTCTGTTTTCCTTGCCCAAAAGGAAAACGTTGTAAGCCTGCCCTGCTGTTCTTGCAGTGACCATGGTGACCACTATGGTTTCAACTTCAGGAGAGTGATTGGGTATTGGAGTAATTGGCAGGAGGCATGTGCAAGCAAGGACAAGGGCCTTGTCCAGGAATGGGGACAGCCTGCGCAGAGGTGGGCGGGCCCTGCACTGGGAGTTAGACTTTGGTGGAAGCAAAAGGGTGGGATCTGGAACCCCATGGCCTGGTTCAGTTTCCATTTCCACCTCTGACTTAGCTGTGTCACCTCAGATGCTGCATCCTCATGCATGTGGGCAAAGTAGCTCCTACCTCATAAGACCATGGAAATGAAATGAATGTGCAAGGGAAGCGCTGAACAGCACCTAGCATCCAGCAGGCACTTGGTGCCGTCGATGCTGCCCTTTCACGGAGCGTGGTGGAGAAGGTAAACAGCATGGAACAAGATCAGGAGTGAAGATGAACAAGAGAGGCTTCCAGAAACCATAGCACCAAACTTCTCTTCCTTGGCCAAGCCACCTCTCAGGGAAGGCTCTCCTCCAGGAGGCATCCCTAGCATCTCCCCTTGGGTCATTTGCTTGTCAGTCTTATGTTCCTAATACAGAGAAAGACCTGACCCCCTTCTTAATAAATGCCTGAACATTTTGGGAAGAGGGGAGTTCTCCTCTGAACCCCTAACCACACAGGCCTATGACCTCCCAGCCTGAATGGGGTCATTGTCCAGTGTATTTGTTGGGTGAGGGCATGAATTGCCCCAGATTTGCTGACGTGGGCAGGATGGGTCCTGACTTTGACTCACTGCTCATTCTGCGAGGGGTCTTGTTTCCAACTCCAGGCTTGTCCCCTGCCTAGCTGCGGAAGCTGCCTTAGTACTGACATTCTGTCTGGTCCTGGAGGGTCCCACACGTGCCATGCTCTCTGCTCATTGGTGTCTGCTGTATTATCGGGCACCACTGGAACCCAATCTTGGGGAGGGAGTTGTTCTTATTAGCAGGTGCCATAAAGTTAGCATCTGTTTGTCTGTTTAGCAAAATTTCTGGATAGGCTGACACATGCATTGGTGTGGGTGATGGTGAATCTGGATGGCCACAGGCCGGGGGCAGGTCTGCTTACCCTCCCTGGTCTCAGGAGGTGCAGTGCCAGCTCACACACTGGCCCAGCTGTAGAGTCAGCTTCATTGTGCCACTGTTGTGACACCGGGCGAGCCCTTTGACCTGGCTGGGCCTCTGGTGTCAATCTGTGAAATGGAAATAATGAATGTTGTTTTGTGGACCTTTTCAAAGTCAAAGAATGAAAATGAAAATGCAGTGACTGTCACAGGCTACCGCACAGGGAAGGCCCGGCATGCAACGGGTACTGTGGGAAGGACAAGAAGCTGCGGGTTTGGCCTTGGGGACAGTGCTTGGGTAGGAGTCGCAGACGGCACTCTCCCGCTCAGCTGCACAAAGCTCTAGAGAGAGGGATGAGAGCCACATGCTGGTAAGTCTGACTCTGAAGCTCATGCTGTTCCCTCTGTTTAGAAGATGAAACATTCTCGGAAAGGTCTACCTCTCACCGGGTAGGTGAGAGGGCTGGGAAGAGAAGGTGGGGACAGGACAGTGTTAGGAAGGAAGGTGGAGAAAGGAAAGTGTGCTAGAGGGGCGCCTTAGGTTGAGAGGAGCACCCGTTGTGTTCTGAGGGGAGGGGTAGGTCCTGTCTTTGTTTTTCTTAATGGTCGTTACATGGATGTCTTTATGCTAATTCTTAGGGCTGTCCACCATGATTTGTGCACTTGTCTACACATATGTTATACTTTCTTAAAAGGTTAAAGAAAATAGGAATTTTATAGCAAGATCTATTGAGTCCAAATGTGTTTTTAAAGTTCATACTCACTATTAGTTATGCAGCCCTCATCTGCAGCCGTTCAAGTGACATTAAAAGTTGTGTTTAAGGATGTGAATATATCCAGATTAAATTCCCTGAGTCTGGATCAGCATACAGAGCCAAAATTCTGGGAATTGTGACCCTTCTTTCTGGCTGACTCTTTTTTTTTATAGAGGCATGCTTTATTTATTTATTTATTTATTTGTTCGTTTTGTTTATACAAGCACTGGGTACAGTTAGAAGTGTGGGAGGGTGAGAGAATTCACCAGAACCAGAGCGGGGAGCAGAGCAGGCAGAAGGACCGAAGTACACTGCTGAGGGGAGCAGCAGGCGGCAGGAGAGGTCTGCGTGCCATGCGGGACCCTCCTCCAGTGGCCGGGGAGCAGCCAGGGATCGAACCGGCGCCGCAGAGGCTGCGGGCAGCTTCGCAACCCAGCGCTCAACTGCTGCGCCACCGGGGAGGCCCGGCTGACTAACTCTTGACATGGAACCTACCATTGGACAGAGGCCCTCCTCTTTCCTTCCTTCTCCTGCCCAGCTAGGAGACTTTTTCCTTAACCTCCCTTACTGAACAGCCTCTGACCCAAGTTAGCCAATGAGAAGTGAGCAAAAGTATTATGTGAGACTTTGGGGACTGTCTTTAAAGGGAGAGAGGTGCATCTTTCTTTATCTTGTCCTCCATCTTGTTAACCAGATTTTAGATGTGACGGCTGGAGCTCTGGTGTCCACCTTGCAACATGAGGATAAGAACTACATCCTTGAGATATCAGGGTAATGAGCTAGAAGGAGCCTACTTCTTCAAAGAATGGAGTCATTCTCCTGGCCCTTGATTGTTCCATAACAGAGAGGAAAAAATGTGTATATTTATTGTCTTGTCACATGGGGGTTTCTGTCCCTGCACGTTGAAACTAATTGGAATTCATATACTCCCATGAAAGACATAATGTCCATTCATTGCTCTCCTTGGACTTCATGGGCCCTTTGACAGGCCCCCAGCTGGGAAACCAAGAAGATGTTCATTGTCCTGAAAAATGCCATTAACTTCAAGAGATTAGGCCCTGCATAAGAGCTGAATGGATAACCCAAGTGGTATGATTTAGAGGGCCCAGGTAGTCTTCCAATTACCTGTTTCATATTCATAGTGCCTGAAATTCCATCTTTCCATATTAATTCATAAGACTATGCAGCTATGAGAATTCTGGATTGGGGAGCTATATTATATTATTTCTCATGCTGGCATGAAACCATTTATCTGAGAAATTTAATGATGAATGGGGACCTGGGGGATCATTGACTCCAATAGTTTTCAAACTATGCCTCAGCAAGCCCTTGCATCCCGTAATGGTGCCTCGGGGCCTGCTATTGAGGCAGAGAAGTTGGCTGGGGGAGTATGGAGGACACAGGGCATACTTTTTCTTTGAAACCAGTGTTTTGTTGCTGAAAAAAGTTAGAAAACCACAGTTCTCTTTAATTTTATAGGCCAAGAGTCTGAGGTTGCCAACAGGGTAGTCGAGTCTGAGTTCAGATGGTTGGTTAGTGGTTGAACTAGACAGAATTCCGGTTTCTGACTCTTGACACCATACTTTTTCCATGAGTCCACATTTCCTCAGGTTAGTTCCAGAGGTGTGTAGTGGGGGAGGGAGACTCGAGGTTGGTAAACTTTGGTGGGAAGGGGCAGAGCCTGGTCTTGGCTCTTGTGAGGATGCTGGAGGGTCTCAGCAGATACCCTGGGCACTTGGAGTAGTTCCATGTTGATGGGGAGGTGGGGGCCACCGAGGGCCTCTGATCACTTCACACGTTGCAGCGACTCAACATTTGAGCAATCTCTCCATCTCAGGGCACAGTGAAGGATGCTGCCAACCGGAGAGTCACAGAGCTTTACAGTTTACAAAATGTTCCTACATTCTTACGCTGCATCTTCACAAACTCCTACCTGGAGGGATAGGTATTATGTTTTCCATTTTACACATGAAGACATGAGTGAGTTGGAAGAAAGAAATTGTCTTTCCTTGGCTCCCAGGGCTGTGACCCAATTCATGTCTCCTCCTGAGTGCTCATGCTGAAGTCGTTCATCTTCCCGCAGCCCCTCCTGTGCTCCAGGACACTGTGAGCCATTTTCTCCAGCCTTGTCACAGCCTTTAGCCAGACACCAAGGTGTTCAGACAAGTATAATCTGTTTCCACACTTGTAAGTCGGGTGACCTGCTGCCTGGCTTCTTTTACTACGAGTTGGGTGGTTATAGTCATGGTGCTGGTACCAGCAAACCAGGGTGTGTGTACACACCTATGTTTGAGGGGCAAGGCAGGAGACAGGGCCGCGGATGATGCTGTACATGGTTCTGAAATCCCTATTTCTGGGATGGAGGGAAAGAGCACCCAACTCTCCAGTTTCTCTGTATCAACCAACACTACTTGATGACAGAAACTCTTCCATTAAAAGGAGTAAAGGGGAAACATAAGTATAGAAAAAATGCTGCTTTTGATGGTGGAGGATACGAGGGTGACGCCTCAACATCCATTGCATATCCATCTGTGTGGCAGCAATGTGGTTTCTGGAATTGACTCCAACTCCTAGGGAGGCTTCTTCGTTAACTAAGTCAACTATAATATATACCCCTTCGTCTGTGATGGGCTCAGGGACCCAGCCATGAAGCAGTCAGTGTCTGGTGATTTCTATTGAGCCCAAATTGAAGAGGCCTCTCCATTTCCCTCTCCCCCGCTTCCTCTCACCTTCCTCCTCTCTTCCCTTTTGGCTCAATTACTGTTGGCAATAAACCATCATATGACCATGAGGATGTTCACTCTTAGGAAGAAGGCTGTGCTCTGGATGAAAGAGCAGAGGATGGAAGAACCTGGGTTCTAGAAGCACTGGTCAGGCAATTGTGGGCCCACAATTGCCTGACCAGTGCTTCTAGAACCCAGGTTTTTCTGATATGCGAGAAAAAACCCAGGTTTTTCTGATATGCGAGATAACACATTTCTCCAGGGTTTCTGCTACTTTGGCAGGAGATCCTAACTGACATACTTACCAAAAAGACGTAAGAAATCATTGTCTCCAGAAGTGATATGGAGTCTCACCAAACACTCCATATTCATACTTAGCCATCCCTAGTGATCAGGGTGATGTATTTATGACTCAGTCAAAGTTCAAGGGCAAATTATGCATGGAAATGTCATCCTGTGATGTCTAAGCTGCACTTGAAAGATAAATGAATCTGCTCTAACATGTTGATGGTGAATACCAGATGAACATGTTGCAATTTACCAGACCTTTGTAGACATAATGCCTGGACCGAGGAACATGCCTTCTACGGTGACTCTTTAGATCAGTGGGGTCGGACTGTTTGCATGGGGCTGCATATGTCACATGGTGTGGCTCAGGGGTTGGCAAACTACAGCCAATTCTGGTCACACCCATTCGTTTCTGTATTGTTTATATTTTCGCACTGTAACAGCAGCATTGCATGCACCAGAAACTGTAGCCAACAAAACCTACAGTATTTACTACCTGGCCTCCCAGAAAAAGTTTGCTGGCTCCTGGTGTACAGCAGTGTCTACAAGGCAAACCCACAACGTTGCAAGGCTGACCTGTCATGGTGGTGGCTGCACTCGAGGCCAATGTTCTGTTTTCAGGGCGTTCAGGCAGAATACACCCATCTTGTTTTCATATATAAGTATTAACAACATTGAATGACAAAAAACATTCTTTAAAATGAACCCTGTTTTCACGAATTCCTATTATAAAATCAGTTACTAGTTCCTGCAGAAAGCTCTCTGCCCACCAGGTTGCACTGAACACATGTGAGGATGCGGTGGAGGTGAAGGTCACCGGGAGATCTCTTGACAGTGCTCCGAGTGTTGTTTGAATGTGCATTATTGTAGCACAGATGAGGCTCCGGTTAAAATTCTCTCCATCAGGAACCGTAGTATATAAATGAAAGCTCAGAATCTTTTCCTAGAGCAGAGTTCTAAAAGGGGTAGGGGGGAGACAATGTTTTTGTGCCAGGAAACTGTGGAGCAGAGGGAACCCAAGAAAGTGGCAAAAAGGGTGTTCCAGAGACAAGCACCCTGATGTCCCAGAGTGAGCTGGGCTAGCCCTGTTCCTGTTTAACCAATTTCCATAAATATCAAATGAATAATGAAGCACTTAATACTTGACAGCTTTCATGAAGCAATAGTCCTATGCCTCTGCTTCTTGCCTGCTCCCCTGGAAGGAGGCAGAGAGTTCGTCCTCAAGTTGGTACAGTGAGAGATCGGGGTGGGGCTGCCTGCCCATGGGGTGTATGTGTAGGGGCTGTGGCAGCAGGGAGGGGTCTGATGCTGTCAGTGAGGAGAAAGATAAGCTGTTATATCCATGCCTTTGCTGGCATTTCTCCCTCAAATGTTCTCCTCCAACCCGCATATTGATTTATCTAAAATGCAAATCTGATCATATCACTCCTCTACTTCAATCCTTGCAATGGCTCTGTGGATAAAATCCCATGGAGACTTGGCTCCTGCCCACCCACCCAGCCTCATCTCTCCAGCCAAGCTGAGCCAGCTCTGCCACGTCTCCTGCTGCCAGCCTTTGCCCACATTTCTCCTGTGCCCAGCAGCCCTGGCCCCACTCCTTTACCTGGATGAGCTCCCTGTCCCAGTTAGGTCAAACACAGCCTCCTCTGGAAACCCTCCTTGCCCTTCAACCTTCCTCCCCATGCCCTCCCACCCCTGCCACCCCCCAATTTGGGTTAAAAGCATACTTATCCTACTAGAGGGCATTATCTGTGTCTTCCTCACTGACTGCAAACTCCTTTTTAAAAAAAAAAAATTATTTATTTATTTTATACAAGAACCAGGGCACAGGCCAGATGTGCGGGAGGGTGAGAGGATTCACCAGAGACAGAGCGGGGAACAGAACAGGCAGACTGACGAAATGCACTACTGAGGGGAGCAGCGGGCAAGACAGGAGAGATCTGTCTCGCCATGTGGGACCCTCGCCGGCTGGCTGGGATTGAACCGGCGCTGCAAAGGCTGAGGACAGCTTCACAGTGAGGTGCTCAACCACCTGCGCCACCAGTGGAGGCCCTGACTGCAAACTCCTTTAAGGGCACAGACTATGAATTACTGATTCCCATTTCCCTGGGAACATCTAACACAGAGTAGACAGACACTCCCGTCACACCTCCAGAATGCCTGGAGCTTCTAGAAGATAGAAGTGCGGTTAAATGATAGGTGCTTGACTGCAACCATGGTCTTAGAATGGGAAACCTCTCCTGGTGCTTTAGAAGTAGATGACCATAGTGAAATACTCATCCTTTTTCTCAGGTTCCTCAGGAATGCTAGATAGTTTTAAGCATCTATATTTATAGGGAATTCTCTTGAAAATCTAAATAATAGCTCAGCTCTACCTGCTGAGCTCCTCGGTCTGAGTCCGCCCCGATACTGTGTCTGTGCGCGTGTTGGACTTGCTGTGAAGACAGCCAGGTTGAAAAGGCGTTAGGATTAGAAGAGCAGTGTCAGCAGAGGGGCGCCGACGGCTGTGGTCACTTGCGGTGTCAAGTACAGACCACAAAGCGTGTGTCTGGATTGGAAATGAAACGTATTCTCTGAGTTGAATGTGTCAGTGCTCTTCCTCAAAGGGGAGAAGCTGATCCCAGTGCTTCTACCCCAGGGCTGGCCCTTTAAGGTGCGAAAGGACATTCCAGGTCCACTTTGGTCACCAAGTCATGGAAATGTGGTCTGTGTCTTTTTTTTTTTTTTTGACTTTGTTTTTTAAAGATTTATTTATTTTTTTTTATTTTTTTTTTTAAGATTTATTTATTTATTTATACAAGCACTGGGTACAGTCAGAAGTGGGGGAGGGTGAGAATTCACCAGAGCCAGAGCGGGGAGCAGAGCAGGCAGAAGGACCGAAGTACACTGCTGAGGGGAGCAGCGGGCGGCAGGAGAGGTCTGCGTGCCATGCGGGACCCTCCTCCGGTGGCTGGGGAGCAGCCGGGGATTGAACCGGCGCCGCAGAGGCTGCAGGCAGCCTCGCAACCCGGCGCTCAACTGCTGCGCCACCTGGGAGGCCCTATTTATTTATTTATACAAGCACTGGGTACAGTCAGAAGCACGGGAGGGTGAGAGAATTCACCAGAGCCAGAGCGGGGAACAGAACAGGCAGAAGGACCGAAGTACACTGCTGAGGGGAGCAGCGGGCGGCAGGAGAGGTCTGCGTGCCATGTGGGACCCTCGCCTGGTGGCCGGGGAGCAGCCGGGGATCAAACCGGCGCTGCACAGGCTGCGGACAGCTTTGCAACCCAGCACTCAACCGCTGCGCCACCGGGGAGGCCCTGTGGTCTGTGTCTTTTTATTATAGAGAGTGTAGCTGTTTCTGGCCACACTGTAAAAGCGTGACAGGTCAAAGGTGGAACTGCATCTTCTTGCACAGCATGATGCTGACAAGATGATGATGATGATGGTGATGACAATGTCTCTACCCTTTGGTAAAAACTGGATAACTTGAGGCAGATGCAGGAGAGGAATACCTGGGAGGCAGTGCTAAGACAGGAGGAAGATGTTTCTCAGGTTGCAGATCTGAAGGCCATCATAGCCAGGTTCAAGATTATTCAATAAGTTATTTAGAATACAAGTCATACTTCATAAGGGAACTGAACAAGGGATTTAAATCATGGTTCTAGTCTATAATAGTAATTTATTGAAAACAAGGCTGCTGATGGCCAGTGTTTACAGCTGACCGTTTAAACCTCAGCTCTTTGGATTCCAGGGTTATCACTGGGCATTTCTGCTCACCTGGCTGCAAGACACCCTGATCACAGAGTATCCCCAAACCAGGAATCAGCCTCTGCAAGCCTGCCTTGTTAACACAGATCTAAAGAGGCACAAGAACAGCATGTACTTATCACAAACTCCTTGAACACATGGGAGGAATGTCACTTACATAATCTGGCAGGTTGCAGTTGTGCTGTATGATACACACCCCGGCTTTCTTAAGCCCGTAGAAGCCTCTGAGGTCTTTTTTAAAAGGAATCTTTCCATTTTCTATTGGAGACAATGCTCGCAGCATGAGTAATGCCCATCAGTTATCAGTAATTTAGCAGATTGTGCCAGTGTTGACATTCGTTCCTGGCTTAATTGTGCGTGAGTGTGTGTTTTAAACAATGATGCAGCTGTCCCCATTCCTGGCAATTAGGATATAAAAATGGTGTTCACTGAATCTGGCAGAGTGATCAGTTACCCATGTGTTTACTCTTTTGTTTGCAAGGCCTTCTGAGTGTTTGCTGCAATTCTACAATCAGAATACCAATTCAGCTTAAAATGGAAGCAAGCTCCATGAGAAGAGCGCCAGCAGGGCCTTCGGAACTCCACCTGCTGAGCTCCTCAGTCTGAGTCCACCCCGATGCTGTGTCTGTGTGCGTGTTGGACTTGCTGTGAAGACAGTCAGGTTGAAAAGGCATTAGGATTAGAAGAGCAGTGTCAGCGGAGGGGCGCCAACAAGCCGTGGTCACTTGTAGTGTCAAGCAATCCACACACACTCCCACCCAGAGTCCAGTCATGGAGTTTCAAAGGGGCAAATGTCAGCCCCAGTCCCTGTCCCTGCTACTGACCTGACCAGAAGAGCTGGCACCTCGGGGGTACAGGTGTGGCTTTCCCTAACTTATTTGGCTCTTGGCCTGATGGGTTTCTTGCTATGAATCAGTTATCTTTGTGTCAGCTCCAATGGGGACTCTTCTTATTAGGTTATAGCAAATGTGAATAAAATAACTATAAAAAATAACTTACCCCTCTGGAAAATGGTTTGGCAGTAGTCACTAAAGCTGAACATGCGTATATATATATACTGTATGACCCAGCAGATTCACTCTGAAAGGCCAACACCCAGCAGCATGCTCATGTTCACTAAAAGGTACAGTCTGGGGGTCTCTGGTGTTGGGGATAAAGTATTGGTGCTATCAAGCTATCGCCAGCCATTGCGGCATGAGTTCCATTCCCAGCCAGGGACCTAACCCTCATGGCACAGCAGACCTCACCTGTCTCACCTGCTGCTCCCCTCAGCAGCGTATTTCATAAAATAAATAAATCTTAAAAATAAAAACAAAATATAAAAATAGATAAAATAAAAATAAATCTCAAAAAAAAAAAAAGACATAGCCTGAAGGTTCATGGCAGCACCCCCACCCCCAGATGTCCATCAAGAGTAGAATGGATCAATAAGTTGTGTTACAGTCTAACAAGGCACACTACACAGATGGTATAAACTGCAACTGTACCTATAAATGATCAACTGTCTAAACTATAACACTTGCTAGGTGTTAGTTTTTCATCTCTGTGAGACAAGTTAACTCATACTCAGCTGCTGAAAACAGCTCGCACTCACCAGCTCACAGTTGCTAGTTTTCCATCTGGACACAGTCTTGTGTTCTCTGCTAAGAAGGTGTCAGCAGCTGGAGCTCTGGATCCTCTTCCAAGTTCATTTAGGGTATGGACAGAATTCAAGGTCTTTTTGGGGGCTGAAGGACGGAGGTCTCCTATTTCCTTGCTGCCTGTCAGCCAGAAGCCATTCTCAGCATTTGGAGGCCATGGCCCCCTGGGTCTTCAAAGCCAACAATGTAGAATTTGCCTGGTGCCAGTCCTTCTCACACTTCAGATCTCTCTCATCAAGGAAAGCCCGGTCCCTTTTCAAGGCTCAGTTGATCAGACCCACTGAGGATAACCTCCCTATCTTAAAGCAGCGGATTTGGGGCTTAGTTCTGCAAACCCCATTAACAGCAGCACCTACATTAAACCTCAGTTAAATAACTGGCAGAAGGTGCTTGCACAGGAGAGGATATAGAATCTTGGGGGCATCTTAGAATTCTGTCTAAGAATTCTAAGCACATCAGCATGGATGGATCTCACAATTAATGGTGAGTGAAGGACGGCAGACACAAAAGAATATATGAAGTATGGTGTCATTTGTATAAAACATGAGAACAGGAAGTGTTATAGAGCAACCCCGATATTAAACGGGTTCCTGGCTGTGGGTCCTCACCCGCGCGCTTTAAAGGGACTTATGAATACTCTACTACAGACACACGCAAAAGGGTTAATAAAAGGTTTATTTACAAGAGAAAAAGAAATAAGGAAAATGTACAACTCAGGGAGAAAATAGGGAAATAAAGTCTTTAATGCCCTAACAGAAGCACTGATCTTCGGTATTAGAAGTCCACAGTGGCTCCGCTGGAGTCCATGATAACAGAATAGGGAGGAACAGCGTGCTGAGGGCTAATAATGTTTTTGTGTCCAACTTGTGAAAATTCCGCAAGCTGCATGCACATTTTTAGAATAATTTTGATTCACTACTTTAAAAGAGATTTGTTTTATTTTGCCAAAGAAGTATCTATTCAAAGTCAGCTCACTGTCAGAGTGGGTACCTGATGGGGGTAGAAAATAAGCAGGAAAAGAAAGGAAATAAGAGATCACCTTGCCTGGAGTGGGATGATGACACTCAGGAACTCTGTGAGGGCCAACTAGGTGAAATGTTAGTGCTTGTCAACGTGGGCCTGTGGGCAGGACACACTACCTAATTTGTGTGCCCAGTTCAACGTGAAGTGTGGGGCTTGCTTCTTCAAACATTAAGAATGGGACGACAGCAAGAGGGGCATGTTAAGACACAGGTCGGGGTGAGGGACAATCACACTGGCCCCACTCCCAAGTGGCCAGCCCTGCCGGATGTGTGGGAGAGAGACCCAGGTTCTGACTCCAAAGACTTCTTACCGGGTGAGTTACTCCGGGCAACTAGAGCCTTGGCGTTTTCCACTGTAAAATGGGTTAGCTAAAGGCTAGGAGACTCTGAGTAATACTGCAAGCAAGAGCAAGTACTTTTTTTTTTTTATTTTAAAGAGGCATGTATTTTTATTTATGATTTATTTATTTGTTTGTTTGTTTTGTTTATACATGCACTGGGTACAGTCAGAAGCGCGGGAGGGTGAGAGAATTCACCAGAGCCAGAGCAGGGAGCAGAGCAGGCAGAAGGACCGAAGTACACTGCTGAGGGGAGCAGCGGGCGGCAGGAGAGGTCTGCGCGCCATGTGGGACCCTCCTCTGGTGGCCGGGGAGCAGCCGGGGATCGAACCGGCGCCGCAGAGGCCGCGGGCAGCTTCGCAACCCAGCGCACAACCGCTGCGCCACCGGGGAGGCCCAAGAGCAAGTACTTTTTGATGTGGAAGATGTGAAACGAATATAGGGATTATTATAATAATTGGCTGCCCTATTGTTTATGTGTCATTTCTTTAATTGGTTAAAAAAAAAAAAAAAGACTTGCAACCTCCTGTATACTATTTATTTGAAACATAACTCTTTGCAGATAGCACAGAGCCCCTTCCACCATGAGAGTTAACAGGACTTCCAAGTTATTGGTACAGCCCCAACTGTGAGATTTAACCTTGGGATCTGTGGTCTTTCGAGCTCAAAGAGGAGGCTACCAAATATCAAGGTCAGAGTATTGCAGTCTGGACACTTCCCCATCAAAGTTTTTCTTCTTCCTGCCGTTTGAGTTCCTGTCAAGTTGAAATCCTGACCTGGCTCTAGAACCTCCCCAGTGGCTGGAGGGCGGTGAGAAACGGCTTCCTAGACCTCATCAGGCAGGGCTCTATGGCGAGGGCAGAGAGCACTGGGGGACTGAGAGGTTGGGATGACAGGGCGGTGGCTTGATACATGGGGAAGAGGGTGATAGGAGAAAAAAGGCGAGCGAGCGTTTAGGGGTTAGGATCTCTGAAAACGCACGACTTTGGCATTATATACCTGTTTATTTTCCCTAGCTTGCACTCTTGAAACAAACATTTCTAGGCACGGTGACTTACTAAAGCTTTTGGAGACCGTCGTATCCGAAGGTGGCCGGCTGCCTGACCTGATTTATGAGTGGTTCCAGCGATGGGACAAGGTCCCAGTGTCTGGGTGACAACAAGGTCTTTGATGAGCAGCGGCGAGCTGCAGTTGGGGAGGGGAAGACCTGCGGCAAGGGCAGAAAGCCCCCGAATTTCCTCCCCGCGGGAGCTGGACACCCAGGGCGCGGGCGGGCAGCCCCGCAGGCCATCAGCATGCAGGAGCCGCGCGCGCCGTCCTTGAAGCGCTGCCCGGCTGACCTTGCTCTGCTTTCTCCGGAGAAACCTCCGGGAGAGCGCGAGGACGCGACCACGGCGGTGACTCAGTGCCCGGCGCGCCGCATGCAAATGCTCCCCTCCAGCAAGCCTAGCTCTGCGTCCCCGGCTTCCCCTTAACACCCCCCCCCCTTTTTTATTTTAATTCCACGATTCACACCCGGCGTTTTCCGTTCTACCCCTCCCCCTCCCCAGCCGCCTGTCATTAGCCTGATTGCCGGGTGTTCAGTCCCCCACCTCCCTCTGCAGAGCCGAAGGCCAACCTCCGTGCGCCCTCGCTGCGGGCCGGAGCGCCGGACGTGGCCCCCTCGGGCAGAGCCCCGCGCCGGGCTCCCGCGGCCGGGCGCCGGACCGGAGGGGGCGGTGCGCGGCGCTCCCCGACTCGCAGGAGGACGGCGCCCCGGCTCCGCTCCCCATTGGCCGCCACCTCGGCAGGAGGGGGCCGCCCCGGGCTCGCTGCACCTGGCTTCGCCCCTCCGCAGGGAAATCGCTGGCTGCCGGGCACGGGCGCCCGGGGGTAAAGGCAGCGGGAGGAAGGCCGGGGGCCGCGGCCGAGCTCCCTGCAGCTCCTCCTGCCCTGCTCGCCGCCTCGGCGCTGGCGACGTTTGGATACCCCCTGCGCCCGCCGCGCCAGCCTGAAACTTTGCCCTATAGAGTCCCCCACCTGCCTGGCGGCGCCTAGAGGCACCTGGCCTGCCGCGCGCCCCCCGGGCTCCGCTGCCCCACGCGTGATTGCCGGGGCCCCTGGGCGCCCGGAGCCCGGCGCGCCCCGCCGCGCGCGAGTGGCCGCCAGGATGCGCTACGCGGACCCCTCGGCTAACCGGGATTTGTTGGGAAACCGAACTTTGCTCTTCATCTTCATTTGCGCGTTCGCCTTGGTGACCTTGCTGCAACAGATCTTGTACGGCAGGAACTACATCAAGAGGTGAGAAAGTCCCAGCGAGGGTGGGGATGCGCGGAGCCCGCGGGCAAGCCCTCAGGGGGCGACCGCAGCGTCCGCCAGGGCGGCCCCGGGGTGAGCGACCGAGGGGTCTGCCCGTAGCTCCGCCGCCGCGCTAGGCTCGGGTCGGGGCGCCGGGGAGCTGGTGTCTCCCCCCGGGATAAGAGCGCCCGCCCAGCGCGGGTCCGAGAGGCCCGACAACTTTGTTGGGCTGTGAAAAATGGGGGACAGGTTGGAATTTCCTGAGACCAAACTGGTGATAAATCCATTTGAATGTCCAGAGCGGCCGCAGGGGTCAGATCGGTGTCCCCCAAATCTGCAGAGCCATAGCTGTCCGGTTGGAGGGGAGGCTGGGAGTCGGGGGTGCAGGAATCAAAACCCGGCAGCATGACCGCTCTAGTCCAGAACTTTTGTGGGGATGTTTTCGTTGGGGGGAGGGGAGTGTATTCCTGCCCCTCCCCCCACGCAGATGCATAGCATCGGGTGGGGTGATCGCTAACTCGGACAAGGACTCAAGGATCGGGAATTTTTATAAGCCAGTAGCCGCTGGATCTGTGAAACTGCTAACTTGACCCCCTTCTCAAGCACGATTCTTGCTCATCCTTTGCGCAGAAGGTCAGAGCTGCTGCAGAAGTTAACCCTCCCCTGGTGGGCCTCTGCTCCCACCCCGACTGTTCACGGGCCAACTCTTCTAAGAGAAAGAGCAGTAGGAGGCGTCACTCCGAAACTTGGGGGTCACGGCCTCAACCCCTGTGTGTGCAGAAGACCCACCGAAATGCCATCTTTCCTTTTGCCCACCGTGCTGGCTGAGCAAAAACGCTTCAGGCTACTCTGCTTTGGTTTCAGAATTTGGAGAGCCTCTTTTGGAAAGCAAACCCCCTCTCTTTTCTGCAGGAGGTCTTTGCTGCCAGTGTCTTCCTGCTCTCACTGCCCCTCCCCCAGGCTGATGAAAAAAAAAAAAAAAGCCTCTCGAGATATAAACAGCCTATCTTCTCTAAACTTCCAAATAATAAAGCTGTTCTCTTTCCTTTGGGTTCCAGATCAGTCATTTGCAACCCCCTGGTGAAGACTGATGCCTGTCTCCTCTCCCTCCCCCTCCATGGGGATTGGTCAGACCCCTTAGGGAGAACATTTGTTTCCAGCCAGCCCCTGCCACTGACCTTCCCAGAGTGTTCTGCCCCACTTGAAGGCGGTTGATGAGGTTTGCATGGGGCTGGTGGCTTTAAAAGATTCCAGAGGCTCTTGGCTTGCTGGAACCCATTGGGCTTTTCTCTTCTCTGTTCTTACTGCCGCCCACCCCAACCTGGGCCTGGCCCTGTGCAAGGACAGCTGTGCCCTAAATGGCCTGCTCTAGCCTCTGCTGGCTGCACTTGTTCCTCACAGGTTGGCTCTGGATTCCTAGACCCTGGTGGCACCTTCCCAGAGCTGCAACTGCCAGGAGCTGCCTTGTCAATAGTCGAGAATATCGGTACCCACAGTGAATGCCAGTCGAGCTACTAACGGCCTTCTCTGGCAAGTCCACTCTGGTCTTGGGTGGATGGGCTTGCTGCCCAGAGTTCAGCAGGATACCCATTGCTTCCTAGCTGCCCTCCTACGGAGACCCTGTCCCTCTAAATCTCAGATGCCACCTTGCAGGCCTCACTCCAGGGACTTGGTTAATCCAACCAACCAAGCAAAACTGGTTGCTTGCTCCTTATGGAACGCAGTGGGGTCTGTAAATAGGTGATGATGTGGTCCTGGTGTTCAGGAGATTTATTCTGGGACACAGAATGGCCACAAATGAGATACTCAGGAATGAATGAGGGAGGAGGAACCCCTGCACTGCAGTAGTTAGGGAAGACTGCCTGGAAGAGGTGGAGGAACCTGAGTGAGCTCTTGCTAAAAAAATGGTGCAATGTGTAGTCTGCCTCCCACAATGAAGAACTGTCCAGCCCAAAATGTCAATAATGTTGAGGAGGACAATCCTGCTCTAGACAAAAAGCTCCATGAAGTAGGAATGCTTTGTTTTGTTCCCAGCTGCACCCTGAGATCCAACTATGGTGCTTGGCACATAGTAAGTTCTCAGTAAATATTGGATAATGAAGGGATGATTGAAAGCGGTGTGCGTGTGTGCTCAGGCGTGGATGTGTAGGCACAGATGCAGAGATAATAATTGGAAGAGACAGAGTGAAAAAATTGGTCCTGCTGGTGTTGGGGGGAGGTAGGGAAGCAGAGGACAGATGTTATGTTGGGTCAGTGACCCCAGTGGAGCATTTTATGCATGGTAAGGACAGTTTGAACTTAGTTCATTTGGCCATTGGAAGCCACATGTGGCCCTAGATTTGAGTAGTGACGTGAAAAAAGCCAGCAGGAAGGAAGGTGGTCCTGACCTTGTAGGAAAGGGTTAGCAAGTCTGTTCATACATCCTGGTCAGAGTGAGGAGAAGCCGGTGCAGGAGCAGATCTACTGTTGGTGAGGGTCTCCCGAAGGCTGCCCTGCTTTGTTTCTGTGCTGAGCTGGTTTGATGGATTCAGCAACATCGCCATTGTTTGCTACAAAGGGCTCAGGAGCGCAAAGGTAGCAGGCCATTCCAGTGCGAATTAGGGACTTACTAGAAGAAAGTGGGGGATGTCAGTTGACGTGTATTCAGTTTTGGGGCCCACGGCCTCTCCCTGGACTGTACAGTGGGTATTACCAGGAAGTGGCATGAAAAGCAATCACAACTCTGGGAAGCTGTTTTGCAAATATGGCCAGGAGGGGGAAATGTGGGACAGTGCAGATGGCTTTCTCTACTGGAGAAAGTACACACTGTGCGGATTAGGAGGAAAAAGCAAGACGCAGAGCTGTGAAGTTGCCCTTCGTAGTCTTGGCTTCGATTGAACAAAATACTCACCAAAGATTTACTATAGGCTGGACACCACGCTAAGTGGACAATGCAAGATGGACACAGTCCTGGGTCCCGGGAAGTGCGAGGTCTGTTGGGAAGATGGAAAGATACATCCCGCACGCTGGACACTGGAGGTGTGGCCAGGGGACCCCCTGGATGGGGCGGTGCCATAGTGAGTCAGGATGGCTTCAAGGCACATGGAGGCATTTGAAGGGAGTCTAGGAAAAAGGGAATGACCGATAGGTCTGGAGGGGGTGAAAGGAAAGGAAGTGAAGCCCAGCCTGAGCAAAGATGTAAAAGCGCAGGGATAATGGAGTAATTCTGGCGAACTCAGCGTTGCAGCTCAGTTATAGCTCGGGACAGAGTGACGCAGGTGGAGTGGGATTGTGAAGAACTAATAGGAAACAAGTGAGAATTTCTCGAGGCGAGAGGTTAACACACTGGAGTCTAGATCTGTTTGGACACCACAAGGCGATGCCTTGTGGAGCTTCTCCAGCACCTCCCTGGAAATGAACCCTGGAACTGTGGCTGGAGAAGAGTCAGCCAGGCTAGCGATGCGGATCCTGGAGTCACCAACCATCAAAATCAGTGTTTTTCAAGGTTTTATAATGGTGTTCCACAGGAAAGAATAAGTTTTACCGAGGGTGTACACTCACTCATGCACCCGCCTATAGCAAACATTTTGTGAAAGAAATCATAGCTGTATTATAAGAAATGCACTTCAATATTTTCTATTTTACCTCACAAAAAAAAAAAATTCTTTTCCTCTTCCTTTAAGACATAAATTCAGCCTTGAAAAGGAAGGAAATTCTGACACATGCCCGGCATGGATGCACCTGGAAGGCATTATGCTGTGTGAGATAAGCCAGGCCCAGAGTATGCAGCTCCATGTAGATGAAGCCTCAGGGCAGTCAGATGCAGAGACAGACAGAGTCATGAAGGTGACCAGGGGCTGGGGGGGGGGAAGCAGGGGGCGAAAAGAGAAAAGGAAGTTCATGTTGCATGGGTGTGGAGCATCAGGGTGGTAAGGTGGCAAAGTTCTGGAGGACAGTGGTGGTGGATGCACAACAACGTGAACGTACCCAGTGGCAACGAGCTGCACACTTGAAAATGGTTAAAATGGTAAATTTTAATGTCTACTTTGCCATGATTAAGCAAAAACAAAGAAGTGTAAAAATTCTGGGGACAAACCACTGACTTGATTAAAGTATTAGTTAAAAAACCTTGGTCTGTGTGATGGGTTTGGATGAAATCACCCTGGCGAGAGCAGAGTGGGAGATGGTGATAAGCAGGGCACAAGGGAGAACCTTGAGGAGTGGAGTGCCCACATCTAAGGGGGCGAGAGAGGCGGGCTGGTTCTGGAAATGAGACCGCAGAGGGTGGAGGGGAATGAGGAGCAGGAGGTGCTGAGGTGTTAAGGGATAAGCGTGTGACAGACTGTAGAGGGCTCGAGGAGGGTTTGGCTCTAGAGGGAGTGGAGGGGACAGACTTAAAAGAACGAATTTCTAGAATGAGGCATGTGAATATTGTCCCCTCTTTCATTTACCCTCCACTGACCCCAGCCTGCTTTGTTAGTGCTAAAATCTTCACATAAGTTCACATCCCTGCAGTGTTAAGGACTTCCAGTATTTACACTTTACCAGAGGGTCAGGGAAGGGCAATGATTGTAAAGATAGATGGGACATTGTACATTTTTAATAATCTGGCCCCAACCTGCCTTTTAAACTTAATCTCAGAGGAAGACCAAATAGGCACTGGCCTTGAATGTGCTCTTTTAATGTCTTTTAATGGAGCTTTATCATTCTCCATAAAGAATTTGAACACTTTTGTAGGTTTATTTCTAGCTACATAGTTTTTACTGCTATTGTAAAATTATCTTAAAAATTATATTTTTCTAACCATTTGTAGCCTGCATATAGACATAAATTTGATTTTTAAAATATATTGGTCTTATAATCAAGAACCTTTATAATGCATGTAGTGATAATGACTTCCCTGTGAAGTGTTCTGGAATTTCTATGGATGTTTTTCTTTATTTCATTTTAACCTTTGTACCTTAATTTATCTTTCTTGCCTTATGCCCTAATTTATTTTTCTTGTCTTAGTGTACAGGCTAGGACCTTCAATATAATGTTCAATAAATATGTCATTGTGAATATCTTGACTTTAATTCTGACTTTTTTCTCTTAACTAAAAAAAGTTTTTTTGTTTGTTTTTTTAAAACATTGGTTCTTCTTATTTTTTTTAAAGATTATTTATTCATTTATTTATTTATACAAGATTGATTGATTGATTGATTGATTGATTTATACAAGCACTGGGTACAGTCAGAAGCGCATGAGGGTGAGCGAATTCACCAGAGCCAGAGCGGGGAGCAGAGCAGGCAGAAGGACCGAAGTACACTGCTGAGGGGAGCGGCGGGCGGCAGGAGAGGTCTGCGCGCGCCATGTGGGACCCTCCTCCGGTGGCCGGGGAGCAGCCGGGGATCGAAACGGCGCTGCAGAGGCCGCGGGCAGCTTCGCAACCCAGCGCTCAACCGCTGCACCACCGGGGAGGCCCTAAAAAAAGTTTTATTGAAATATAATAACCCATAAAATCCATCCACTCATAAATTCATAAAGTTCATCTATTTAAAATTTACATTTGACTTTTAATATAGTCATACAGTTTTTCATCCATTACCAGCATCATTTTTAGTATATTTTCATTGCCTCTCCCCACCCCAAAAGAAAGCCTGTAGATATCCTAATAGAAATATCCTCTAATGAGAAAAAAAATTCCCTTCTGGAGTGTACTAAGGATTTTTGTTTTGTTATGTTTGGAAATTAATTTTATCAGATGCTTTTCTAAATGTGTAATGTAGTTTTTCTCCTTTAATCCTTTGATTTGGTACACTGCGAAGTTAAACTTATAATTTTGGGAATAAACCCAGGTTGTTCATAGGTTGTTATTTTTTTTTTTTTACAGACTTTGTTGATTAATATATTTATTTAGGATGCTATATATCATGTTCTGGAATGATAGATATTGACATGTGCTTTTTAGAAATGGAAAAGTTTGGTTGGATTCACCAGCACAATCATAAGCACCCAATGTTTTCCTTGTGAGAAGACTTTAAGTATTTCTTTAACTAAATGTTAAAAGACTATTTATGTTTCCTACTTCTTCAGTCAGTTTTGGTAAATTGTTTTTTTCTAGAAATCTCTCCAGAAATTTCAAATGCGCAGACTTCATAGCATTCTCTATTATGTCCCTGTCACATTGTTAGGGGGCAGGATGTCCTGAGCAAACTCTATACAGGCTTTGTGGACTCTACCCCCAACTCCATCAAGACACTGGGAACTACAAATCCCATGATCCCCAAAGGGAGGGTTGTGAGGACCTGAGGGCAGAGTTAAGCAACTAGGTTCTCCTTGTTTGAATATTTAACCCGCGATGTGGGGGTGTGTGGGGGAGACATACTTGCAGACATACACAAAAGGCTGGTAAAAGGTTTATTTACAAGGGAAGGGGAAATAGGAAATGAATAACTCAGGGAGAAAAGAGGGAGATAAGTTCATAAATGCGTCCTACCCCTTCTGCTGACCTGGAATCCCAATGACCTGCTGAGCCTTTTGTGTATGTCTGCACTTTAGCATTAATAAGTCCCCTTCAAGCCCATGGTTGAGGACCCACAGTCAGGCAACCCATTTGCTCCTTAACAACATCTTCTTTAAAAAATTCCTAATATTGTTTACTTGTTTTTTTTTTTCTGTTTTTTAAATAATTGTCCTTCAAATGGTCGGCTTTGGGTTTTACTGCTTTTTCCCTTGTGTCTTTGTTTTCTATTTTGTTCATTTTTATAAAGATTTATTTATTTATGCATACAAGAGCTGGGGTACAGGCCAGACACACGGGAGGGTGAGAGGATTCACCAGAGACAGAGCAGGGAACAGAACAGGCAGACTGACTGAAATACACTGCTGAGGGGAGCAGCAGCTGAGACAGGAGAGGTCTTCTGCGCCATGTGGGTTTCTCCCTGGCCAGCCGGGGATTGAACTCAAGCTGCAGAGGCTGGGCTTAATACCTTGCATCACCAGGGAGGCCCTATTTGTTCATTTTTATACTTTGGTTTTATTCTAGTATTTTTTTCTAGTTCTTTAGCTTCTAGTTTTTATTATTCTCTAATGTAAACTTTTAAGGTTATAAAATTTTCTCTAAATACATCTCTGGTTGTATACCTTATGTTTTGGGATGATGATGATGATGATGATGAATAACAGCTGAAAAGTGTATTGCACGTATTATGTGACAGTTCCTAGCCCAAGTGCTTTAATATACTGAATCCTAACAAGTAATAGATTCTATTACTATTCTCATTTTAAAGATGAGGAAACTGAGGCACAGTGAGGTTAGATAATTGTTCAAGGTCACAGATAACTAATAATTATCACAAATATCTTTATTGTCTTTAATTCCTGATATTTTCTAATTTCTATCATGATTTATTTTTTCGTATATAAATTTACAAATGTTAAAACATTCCTAAGTACTCTATTTTACTTATCTTTTTGAATTTTTAACTCAAATGCAATGTGATAAGAACATCATGTTTATTTATGGTGCTGAATCCTTCAGATTAGTTGTGATTTGTTTTGTGGTCTTGTATGTGGTTGATTTTTGTAAGTATTTTGTGTGTATTTAAAAAATGCTATTGTCTAATTATTGGGCACTTGTTCAGCCAAGCAGCTTGTATTCTTCGATCTTCTGTATCCTACTGATTCATTTTGCTTGGCTTGATCTATCAATTTCTGAAAGAGGTGTGTTGAAATCTTCCTCTGTGATAGTGGGTTTATCAGTTTCTTCTTGTCACTCTTTACCTTGTGTGTAGTGAAGTGATAGTAGGTATATTATATGCAAACAGCTTAGTTGTATCATCTTCCCAGTGAACTGAAACTTTTATTAAAATGTAGTGACTTTAAAAAAAAAATGTAGTGACTTTAATTTTAGTAATAATACTTTGAGCCTTAAAGTCCATTTTGTCTAACATGGATATAGTGGATATAACATGGATGGAGTGAGACAGCCCTCCTTTGGTTAGTATATCTTGTCCTGTCTCTATCCTTCTTTTGAACATGTCCATGTCTTTCATTCCCTGTTTATGTGACCAGCATATAATGACAGTTGTTATATCTAGACCAACAATCTTTGTGTTTTACTTGGAAAGTTTAGCGTATCTACATTTATTGGGATATACTGACTTATTTACACCATCCTAGTTTATGTTTTTTATGTATCTTACCTTTGGGATTTTTGAGTTTTCCTGGCTTTAGGAGGAGGTTTCTAATGAGACCCTCCACCTTGGGTAGCCCTCAAGACCATTGTCAGGGGAGCAAGAATGGTGGGACTAGCTGAAGCGCCAGGGCATCTGCTGGCTTTAGAATTCTTCTACTTCTTCCTTGGCTAGATTATTCATCCATTTGAGAAGGCATTTTAGACATAGCTTTAATCATCATTTTAGTGTTTTGTATAGATGCTGCAGATTGGGTTCTCTGGAAAGCAGATTCTGAGCCAGACTTCAGAGTGCAGGGTGTTTATCACGAAGTTTTCTTGGGTCAACACCTAAAGAAGGGGTGAGATTGGGCAGAGGGAGAAAATGAGCTGTGGTGCAGTCCCAGGAAAGGCTTTGGCAGCCCCAATGGGACCCTGGGGAGTTGCCCCGACATTTCTCGCAGTGGGCCTGGAGGCAGGGCCAGTCACTGGGTGGGGGCTGTCTCTGAGCCAAGGTGACTTTCCTCACAGCACGCATTGGTCCAGAGCGGTCAGCTCTTGCAACCCCAGCAAGTTGGGAAGAAATTCTTCACTCCTGAAGGGGCACCTGTCAAAGAGGGTTTTTCAATCTGCCATTTTACCAAAAATGGAAGTCTTTGAATGTCTCTGTGCCCTACACCCTCCCCAAGCAAACCCCCTTTCTTCTTCCCAGTGATCAGTCTGTGCTGGAAGTCCCACTCTTAAACAAGAGCATGGCTTTGCCAGTCAAGGGTGTTTTGCACACATTGTTTGGCCTGACTCTGCCTTTCCCCATGCTGTGTACCCGCCCCCCCGTCACTGTCCTGCCTGTCTCTGAGCCCGTCCAAGTCCTCCTTACCCTTCTGTTCTCAGCCCACAGTGTTCCCCCCTGTTCTGCATCCATAGCCCTGGTGCTGGCTGGACCCAGCACATTTTGCACAGAGTGATGCTGTGTGGCTGTGCCACAGACAGGCCCTGAGGCTGGACCTATTTTGTCCTGCTGTCCTGTCTTGCAAGGACTCTCCTCTACCCTCTCTTCCCTCCAGCCTTGTTCTCTCCTGAACCTCAAGGGTACAGATCTGGGCTGCCTGCATGTGTTGGTGCAGGCCTGAGACCTGAGGATATGAAACTGGGTCAAGGAAAAGTACAGCCTGACTTTGTGCTGTGCCCGAAGGCGCTCATTGCTGAGCCATCTCTGCCCCCACCAGGGTACGTCTTTCTGTCTGGGAAAACAGGCACAGCCCCAGGAGATGGGGGCCATGGGGACTGGAGGGTCTAATGGGGGTGTCTCTGGAGTGGGACGGTGCCTAGTAGGAATGGGGTGGGGTGGAGGGTGCCCCAGAGAGGAGGAAGTTGCTGGGCTGGTGGCCATCTGGGGTGCGTACAAGACTGCAGAACAAGCACAGTTTTGCTGCTCAGAGCAGTTTCTACTGAACACCTGCTGCAGGCCGGGGCCAGGGGGAGGCATGAGAGGGTCTTTCTCAGCTGTCCTTATGTGAGTCTGAGAGTGAGGGCCACCTCCAAGTCATGGATGTTAGTGTCCTGTCCCTTCCCCAATTGTCCCTCAGGGAAAGTGCTGCCCTGCTTTGCCCGTCTCTCTCTCTCTCTCTAGTCCTTTTCTCTTTGACATTGTATTTTCCAGGGAAAATATTTACCTCTGAGAGGATTTTATGTCTTTGATTTATACGGGACCATTTGCTTCTCATCTATAATCTCTCATGCACTTAATTCTCTAATTTAGCTCTTAACCCCATATATAGGGGCCTACCCCCCTTCCACACACAGGTGAAGGAATCGTTAGATAATATTAGATATTAATTATTATCAGATATTAATTATTAGCATCCATTAAGGGTTCATGAACTAGACTCTGACCTAAGCAGATAGTCCTAAATGAAGATTATTTCCTTTGATCCTCACAATGGTCCTGTTAAACAGCTATAGTCATCCTCATTTAATACTCGGAGAGGCTGAGCAACTTGCAGAAGATCACACAGTTTGTAAGACCCTGCATCCCTGAATACCCAGGACCTAAGACAGCACCTGCCATAAACTGTTGAATGAATGGATGCTCACTAAACTTGCCCTAACAATTGACAGGCACCCAGTAGATGTCCATTCAGCTTTGTACTGGGGGATATTACTAAAAAATCGTTAGGTATGATGCATGTCCTTAAGGAACTTACAGAACACTTAAAGTGACAAACATGAATAATGTGTAAAAAAAGGTGTCTAAATAAACTTGTGATTGTGTGGATATACAATATATGTGTTTATGTAAATGTATATACATATTTATATAATGTGTATAAACACACTTGTAATTGTCTGGCAAAGATGATAAATCTTGCTGATCTCAGAGGAGACAGCGATGAGGGATGGTGGTGCTGAGAGTCGCCTGTCTGGCCTCAGCTGGTCTTAGGCAGTGTGAGTGGGTGGCCAGTCCTGATGGTGTGGTTCACAGGGCCTGCCTTCCAGAGAATGCCTCAGACGAGGTCACATCAGTACCCCCCTCCTTTTTTTATATATATATTTAAAAATTTTTTATTTTATACATTTTTTGCATCATTTTTCATTTTTGCACAATGTATGCATTTTCATATTAGTTATAGTCCCCATATTTCCCATCCCCCTTGTTTTGATCCCACTCCCTCCTCGCCCCCACCCCCCCGCCGTAGTGTGTCTCTGGTTTATAGTTGCTTGTTGATTTTGATTTTTACTTTATTAGAATACCCTTTATTAACTCCAAAGGGCACCTGCACCCCTATGTTTATAGCAGCACTATTTACAATAGCTAAGCTATGGAAGCAACCCAAATGCCCAAAAATAGATGACTGGATCAAGAAGATGTGGTATATACACCATGGAATATTAATCAGCACATCAGTCCCCTTTGAGAGAACCTCCAGGTCCTGCAGAGACCCTAGACAGTGGGGGAGGGGATGGAAGTGAGGGAGGTAAACCAGGAGATGCTTGTGGAGTGGCAGGCACAGAGGGTGCTGGGTTACTGAGAAGATAAAATGCGTCCGTGCATTCCAGCCTGAGACCACTGATTTGCGTGGCATGTGCTGAGTCTCTGAGCAAGGGAATTTCACCCCAGCTCTCTGTTCTTCCCCAGAAGATCAATCCAAGTGTCAGGACTTCCCAGAATCTCCCTTGCTATTCCCCAGAATAAACCAACACTCCTCTCCCAGAAGAAGGCTTGAAGGAGGCGAGAATTCCCAGATGCTTTCTCTTTCTTCCATGTCAGGCTGGATAGATGTCCTTCTTCTGATACAAGTTTACTCCTCTGGGTCCCTGTCCTACCACTGATAGCTGCAGAGCTGATGTCCCATTCTAAGGCCTCCCTGCCAGTGCCCTTTGGCTGGTGGAGGTACCATTCACTCCCAGGCCCATCTTGGTTCATTCATTCATCCACACATTCGTTCATGTTTGTTGCTCATCCAGCAAGCATAAATTGAGTGACCTTTATGTACTAGACCTGTAGTGTCCAGTGCAGTAACCACTAGCCACACAGGACTACTGAGCACTGGGCCTTGACTTGTCTAGATTGACTTGTGCTGTCTACAAGTTTACAATACACATTAGTTCTCAAGTTGTAATATGAAAAAGAGAATGCAACCCATCTTATTAATTTTTACATGTTGAGATGATAAAATTTGGGATATATTAGGTTAAATAAAAATGTGATAAAATTACTTTCACCTATTTCTTTTGACTTCTGAAATTGTTTTTGAGAATGCAGATTCACATACATTTGTAAGAAATAATACAGGGAGAACTTGTATATTCACCCTTCTCTTAGTTGTGCAGTGGTAACATCTGGAAAAAAATAGTACAATGTCACAACCAGGAAATTAATGTTGATACAACCCATCAACCTTACTCAGATTTCACCGGTTTTATATGCACTCATTTTTGTGTCTGTGTGCATTAAAATCTATGCAGCTTCACTATGTGCATTTTAATTTTTTAATAATGGGGCTACCAGGACACTCTAAATTACATATGTGAGTCCTGGTTACTTCTGTTGGATGGCAGGGCTCTGGTTGCTGGTTACAACATACATGAAACAGGTTTGCTCTCAGGAGCTCTTAGGGGAAAGGGACCAAGCACACATGAAAAACTGGTAAGTTCTTTAAGGCACAAGGGCCCAGTAGGCTGGAATTTTAAGACAGAGACCACTCTGGCCTAGACCACTCTGGCCTGTATAGAATCTTGGGTTTTAACCTAGAAAGGAGGGTATTCATTTGGAATATGGTGGATGCTCCAATCCTGCTCACCCAGCTCCCTCTTCCTCAAATCCACTCTCTGCCATCTCCCCATCGGACTCTGCAGAGGCTTTGAGGGTGCCCCAGTGCTCCACAGAGTCAAGTGTGGGGCTACTGAGCAAGGTTAAAGAGTAAGATTTCACCTGAGAGGGTAAGAGAGGCAACCCAGGTCTGTCAGTCAGCCAAGGCTGTGTGACAAAGTACTACCAGGTCTGGGGCTTAGATGGTTCTGGAAGTTGGAAGTTCAAGATCGAGGGGCCAGCAGGGTTGGTCTGAAGGCTTTGAGGGAGAATCTACTCCAGTCCTCTCTGCTAGCTATGCTGGTTTGCTGGTAATCCTTGGCACTCCTTGACTTGTAGAGCTCTGTCTTCATCTGCACGTGGCCTTCACCCGGTGTGGGAGTCTGTGTCTTAATCTCCGCTTCTTGTTTATTTATTTTCCTTTTTATTTATGCGTTTTTTACATCATCATTCACTTTTCAACAATGTTTGCTTTTCCCTACCCCCCTCCGCTTTGTATAAGGGCACCAGTGACATTGGAGTAGGGACTCACCCTGCTTCATCATGACTTTGTTAAATAAAAAACAGAGACCAGACTTGAAAATTCCCAGAACAGAAAATTCCCAAAGTTTAGTCATTCAAGCTTTCATTTACCTTGTTTTGCAAGGCTAGTTTGACCTGGGTCCAGTCTTGCTGATGCCTCTGGAAACCAAAAGCAAAACATAAAACTGTTTCCCAAAAAATGATAGGAGGTGAGCACTAACCAAACTCCTATTATTTCCGAAAATCCTAATATTATAACCAATCTCTGCGAAGAATAAGCAGTCGCCACCTCCTCCACAGAAACTGCTCTGTAACAGTGTACCCCTGAGCCTCAGTGTACCCCTGAACCTTGGTCCCTGTTTCAGTTTGCACAGTCTTTTTGGTGTGTGTACAATACACCTTCACTAATTACTACTTTGGTGAAACATTGGTTTTACTTCTATTTCTGAACCTTTGACAACCTCATCTTAATTTAACTAATTATATCTGCAACAACCCTATTTCCAAATGAGGTCACCTTCACGGACACTGAGGGTTAGGACTTCAACATATGAATTTATGGGGCGGGAGGGAACACAATTCATCCCACAGGAACTAGCTGGAGCCGACAGGGGCAGTGAGAAATGGCTGGAGGAGTTCAGCTCGGCTGGGTCTAGAGGAAGGAAGGGTGCACCTCGGGGTGTCTGAACACACAGCCTCTGGGGTGTGTAATAAGGTGGAGGAAACAGAATGAGTGGCCGCTCTTGACAGAGAGTGGTCAAGGGTGATGGGAATGAGTGTTTGGACTCGTGTCCCTGTCACCACATCACTCCACTGTGCTCCCATCACTCCACTGCCCTCCCAAGAAGGAGGGGTTCCCTGCTTTGCTCATTGTGCTGTGCCCACCCCAGCTCCTCCGGCCGGCAGTCCCTTCTTGAAATAAACATGCCAAGTATTTAGCAGGAGTAGTTGGGAGGAGCATGGCATTATTCGATGGCCTAAGGTGTCCATTCGTGTCTGTCCTGAGGGAGGTTGGGCAGGCAATGGTTCTGGAAGCAGGCCAGGGAGCAGGGACTTTTGGAGGTTGCCTGGGGGAGAGAGCCTGACCTCATCTGCAGTGCTGAGCCGGGGTGGTGAGGTGGTCCCAGAGCCGTGCCTGGAGCTTGTCTGGTTTTTCTCTCTGGGCCCCACCTTCCCCCAGCACTACCCCCCCCAACCCCCATCCCCACCCCCACCATGGGTGCTCCCTGCTGTGTGCCCCTCGCCTGCCCTGCCTGGCACTGTCAGCACTTTGAACGACTTCCCGTGCCCCTCGCCTGCCCTGCCTGGCACTGTCAGCACTTTGAACGACTTCACGGACCCCCAGGGCTCTTCTGCAGCTGCTCCTTTAGCAGAGGCTTCTGCAGAACCAAGGATGGGGTTAGAATCCGGGAGGCTCCATCTGTATACCGGGACTCTGGTCTCAAGCTTGTGGGGCTCCTCTGGAGACCAGCCCCTGCCTCCCACAGGTCCCCGTCCACTGCAGGGCCTGCCACTCGCTGCCAGTCTCCTCCTTTCCCCTCTAGGGGCAGGGAGGGCTTGGGGGCCAGCCTGGGAGTGATCCCGTTTCTCTTCCCTCACAATGCTCCCAACCTGCAGCCCCAAATGAAAAGCCCTGCAGGCGAGCCTTGGGGAATGAACCCACTTCCCTTTCCCCTGCCAGTCTTCAGGGGAGAATGTTACCATCTGGTGTTTCTCAGGGAAGTAATGTGAGTCACCAGTGAGTCAGGAGCGAGGCAGGCAAGGGAGGACATGGAACCTGGTGATTATGCCCATTATTCCCACTGAAAAGCCTTCCCAGCTGGCAGGCAATTCCGCTTTGAATTGAAGGAGAAGGATCTGACACTTTCTCTGAAAGACATTTCTTGATCACCCCTGTCCCCCTTCTTGTGTGGACCTGGGGAGGCAAAGGGCTATGGGAGTTGGGGGAGGCAATCTAGTGCCCCTGGGAGGGGCTTGCCTCACCTCTGCTCTCATTGCCATGACATCCGGCCTGTCTCCCTCCTAGATGATTTCTGAGGGGCTCCAGAAAGGTGGGGTTGCGTCTTTGAGCTTATGCCTCATTACCTACCACCTGCCGCTGGCTCATAAGGTCTCAACTACTCACATCACCTTGCCAGCCCCAGGAGACACCTCACACTCAAGTCTCAAAGCCATTGCGGGTGCTAGTCCTTTTCTGGAACATTCTTCCCAGGAGTCCACCTGCTCTCTTCTCACCTACTTCATGTTCTGCTCAGTTACCGTCTCCGAGAGAGGACCACCCCATGTGGAAAAGCACACTTTGCTCATCCAAACTCCATTTCCTCCCTCACTGTTTTCCTGAAGCACTTCTTATGCTTCCTACTGTGTTGCCGGTTAGTTTATTGTGGTTATAACTGTCTCCTTCTGGTTGAAATTCAGTGTCATTCATTGCGGCCTTTCGTGGTTTGTTCATTGTAGCACCCTAGTACCCAACCTGGCCTGGGTATATGAGACATACAGAATAATATCATAAAATAAATACTTGCCATATATACGTATAGATGATAAAATAAAAAAAAATAAAAATAGCATGAATGGATAAAGGAAAGATCCTTGTTCTACACTTTATTTCACAAGTTTGGTGTGAAAGAAATGGCTCATTTCCTCATAATAAAAAAAGGCTCTATTTTATTCACTAGCTGGTGGGAAACTTATTCTATCATCATTGATAGAATCTCTCTACCTCCCCAGGGTCATGTGAAGGTCCTAGAGGTTGGTTTAGAACAAAAGTTGAGGGGACTTCCTGGTCCCCCCTGGGCTTAGCCAGGTGCCCACTGCTTTCTGGAGTTTTCTGGAACCCTGGGCCCACGCTGCCAAGGTGCCCAAGCACAGGTCTTTCTGAGCCCTCCTGTCCATTTAGAGGGGGACATGGAGGAGGAACCCCAAACTGCTAGCGGCTTCCTGGCCTTGAGGAACCTGCTGCTCAGCAGTGACCTCACACTCACCCCTCTAGGTAACTGAAGACCCCCCCCCCCCATTTCTCCCAGGGCACCATAACTTCTTCAGTGAGCTGGGAGACTTCCAGCCACCACAACCCACAGGGCTCTGAAGTAAGAAGATCAAAAAGCCAAGCTGATGTTGTTGGAATGGGGACGGGAAAATGAAAATGAATAAGTCAATGGATTACCCTTCCTCAGAAAGTGAAGGGCTGATGTTTTGTGAATGATTTTCTGCTCTTATTTATTGAATTTTCAAATGGAGAAGACTCAAGGTCATCCATGGAATGACAGCAGCTCCACCCCTTGCATTCCTATCTGTGCCTTGTGGGGGTGCAGGGGGCTGCAGGCAGGGCTCTGAACTGCTCTCACCTGCCTTCCTCAAGGGGTGCCTGTGTGATGGTGAACTTGTCTACTGCTTGTGACGTGAAAATGCTGAAGGTCATGGATCCAGCCCCTCCCCCCAGGAGAAGACCCTTGTAATACTGTCCGCAGCTCACTCCTGGGTGGGGTCCAGAGGTGGGTGGCGAGAGGACTGCACTCCTGGCTCCAGGCTTAGCTCTGCACCAGCTGGTAACGCCCCAGGGTGCCTGTTTCCTCAGCTGTGGTGGCTGATGTGCTCTGTCTCCCTCACAGGCCTGGGGTCAGGATCCAGCAAGATGACCTAAGTCAGAGGTGCGCACACTTCCCCAGCTGCATCTGGCCTGTAGAATGGCAGATTTGGTCTGTGTGGTATTTCAAATTTAATTAGCAGCATTTAAAAATTGAGGAATTAAAAATAAAAGTCTGGATTTCCAGGATCTCTTGGGAAAATGGATAAAGTGGGAACGCGGGGCCTCTCTTCCCACATGGCAACGGTGGCTGCAGGACGCCTGCCCCGGCAGGCAGGACACATGCTCCCCAGTTCCCACTGTCATTGCTTTACTCACCCTCTGTCTCCTCGCCCCGCCACCCCCCTACCAGGCAGGACTTTGCTCCCTGGTGAAAGCGAAGCACTTTGTGGAAACGTAAAGTATTAATATCTAGTTGTATTTGCTTGGATGCTTTCGCCAGATGTGTTGCAATCCAAAGGGTCCAAAGAGAGTAAGGATGATGGCGTGTTAAGGGAAAGGAAGGGCATATGGAAACACCCCTGACTTTAGAGGTTGAGGTCAAAGATTGAGAGTGTCCTGTGCTGGCCAAGACTGGCTCCACCAGGCAGGAAATGGACCCTTGGCAGCCCTCTGAGTTGAGGCTGAGCTGACTTGAGGAAGAGGTAGATTTGACTTTGTTCTTGGTCAAGACTCAGGTCAAGACTCAGCTGTGCAGCCCCTTCTGGCTGTTGATACCAGGGAAGGTCCTCTACATGGGCCTGGGCTCTCCTGATGGGGTGCGGCCGAAGCCCTTGGGCAGGGACACCCACTCAGCAGATCACTAGCTCCCCAGGGACCTGGGTGGCAGCAGTTACCCAGGAAAAAGACGAGGTCATGTCTGGGCCAGCTCCACCTCTTCAGTCTCTTCGTGAAAAAAAAAAAACACAAAAACAAAAAACAAAACAAAAACGGCTCTGCCCTGGTTTCCTCATCTGTCCTCATCTGATAGTGTCACTATCAGCTCTCATCACCACCATCCCTCCTTTTTTCGCGACATGAGAGAAGTTACCAAAAAGCTTTTTCCTCTACCTTTTTATGGGAGAAAGTCCAACAACCTTTGCTGAGAAACTTCAGTAAAGAGTTGATTGAGATTATTATTTCATTATTATTACTAGTCATGTAATGATTTGAGTTTTCATTGTTTCTTCGTTAGTGTGTGATTATAAAAATGGTACAAGTTCATTGTAGAGTTTTCAGAAAGGACAGAGACGTATACACATTTCCAAAGTCTCTTCCAGCCAAGTGATGGACCCCAGTGGCCAGTTCTGGGGATTAATAGTTCAAGGATCTTGCCAACTTGATAGATTAAGAAAAAGGGTGGCATTATTTTCATTTATGTCTCTTTGGTTTCCAGCGATCTTCAACACACATCTCTTAGATGCTTATTTTGATGGCAGAATTAGGAGCCATCTCCCTGTCTTCTGCTGACCTGAAGAATGTAGAAATGACAGTGGCTCAGTCTCCCCTCCAGGCTGAGGACCCACAGCTGGAAGCACAACCTTCCCCGGAGATGCTTATGAGGATGGTTGAGGTTGTCACTTCATCCTGATGCCCATGCTCAGCTGTTAGGTGATTGGGGCTGCACCCTGGACCCCAGTGGATTGAATACTCAGTGCTTGGAGTCCTAGGCTCTGGCGCTGGGGAACTCGAATGTCCACAGTACCCTGTGCCCCACAGATCCACCCTCTTTTGGCTCCACCTCCCTGGTAATCAGAAACCTGAGTGGACACTTCCTGTTGCTTGGCCTGGGCCCGCCATGTGCAACGGCAGGTTGTGTCATTACCCACACGAGGCAGATGGAGAGTCCCGGATGCTCCCTAAACCCCCAACCCCCACAAATTGTCTCCGCTAATTTCTCCAGTGCCAGAAGTCCCATGTTAGAAATCTGTGATTTTGGGGGCCTCCCTGGTGGCGCAAGGGGTTGAGACGCAACCTATGAAGCTATCTGCAGCCTCTGCAGTACGAGTTCAATCCCCTGGCTGGCCAGGGAGCTACCCACATGGTGCAGCAGACCTCTCCTGACTCACCCACTGCTCTCCTCAGCAGTGTATTTCAGTCAGTCTGCCTGTTCTGTTCCCTACTGCCTCTGGTGAATCCTCTCACCCCCCCCACAACTCTGGCCTGTATCCCAGCTCCTATATGCATAAATAAATAAATCAGTAAAAAAAAAAGAAATCTATGATTTTGGGTCTTCAATCAAAATGGGAGAAGATTCAGAGATGATTTAGGAGGACCTTCTTTTTAAAATTATAATCTAAGGTTTTTAATATCGATTTCATGAGTGAGTGATCCACAGCAAAGACAGCAGCTCTCATAATACTAAAAATACTGGAATTTTTTTTTTTTTTTTTTGTCGAAAAAGCATGAGGAGTGTGGGGCAAAAGGGGAGGAGGAAACAGCAAAGATCTCTGGGTCAGGCATGCACGTGAATGCTTTTCTGCTTTGTCCACTACCTGGGCAGGTTATGAATCTGACTTCCTTGAACTTAAAGTTCATCAGCTCTGAAATGGGGACAACAGTTGCCACCCAGGTCTTGGGAGGACTGTCAATGACATTTAAACTTATCACAGTGCCTGGAACATGTATTTTTTAAGTTACTGGTATATATTTTATACCCTTCATAATTTTTGGAAGCTAGTACTAATGGAGGTAATACCTCGCAAATGGGCAATTCTGTCTGTTTTAAAATTGCTTCTCTGGGGTCAGATTTTGGTTTTTGCCCTGAAATTCCCCCGGAAGTTGATTCTGGGAAGCCTGGGCTGTATTCGCCACCCTCGGCTGGCCGCAGGATTTATTGCTGTGAGAGCAGGGGGTTAACATGCAGGACTGTGGGTCACCCAGCTAAGCAGGGCTGTGGTTAACAGCCACCACAAAAACAGAGAAAAGCTGAACCTCAAGAAATCTATCACAGATAATCCAAAAATCTGACGAAAGCTTTTTTAATTTTAATAGGTATGTAATTTTTGAATAAACACAAGAGTGAGATGCACCCCAAACTTTTCAGCGCTCAAGGCCTCTATCTGAATCCAGCCGTGAATAGCTCGGCGTAAAGAGTTCTTTATGTGTCACATTTCTCTAGATTTAAGACAGCTCTCATGTCAGCTTCCCCTGCTGGGTGCTAAGATTCTGCAAGGCTAAGGGAGCACAGGAAGTGCCTGCCCTTCGCTCCTCCCAGGCTTTGACAGTGACCCCAGTTTAGCATAGTCCAACACTTGATTTTAAAAAATCGTTGTAACATCTTTTATTAATAAGAAATTGAGTACAGGAAAATATAGAGAATAATATAACAAGCACCCATATAGTCATGACTGAGAATTAATGATACTGAACTTTGTGAACCTTCTGCCATATTTATTTCAAATCTTCTTTCTTTTTAAAATAAATGAAACATAAACAGCCCTTGGTTTTTTTGCCCTTGGTTTTGCCCTGTCTTGCCTGCTGTTGTTTTTATGTGGGTTAGTTTGATCACCTTAATTCTAGGTAAGCACTTTGAAAAGGGGCTTCTTGCCCCAGTACCTAGCAGTTTCTGGCACATAGTTGATGCTCAGTAAATGTTTGCTGAATAAATGAGTGAATAAAATATCCTTTTTCTTTGTTAGTCTCCTTCACGTCTTCAAACATCTTCTTACCATTGCTATCTAATTGACTAATAACGGACAATTCCTATACCTATCTCAGAAATGGTGTTTAAGTTATAAAATACATTTTACAACTACAGGTTTTTTCTTTCTTTTTGTTGCGATAGATCCAAAGGTATTGCTGGAGAAGGAACACACTTTAATCCTATCTTTCAAAGAGAGCTAGCTGTATGGTATAAAATGGAACAACAAAAAAATCACTGCTGCTTTCCTTCTGCATTTTTCATTTAATTTGTTACACACACCTTTTCATGTCATCAGAATTCCTCCTTAAATATATTGTCATGAATGTCTGCGCAGTAGTCTCTCACTTCCCCAACCATGTGGGGGAATCTCTCCTGGGAAGGGACACCAGGGGTCTCACTGTGGGTGGGCTGGGTGGGGAGAGACAGCTGCTAGCTGAGCTGGGAATTGCTTGAATATGCTTGCACACCAGCTAATTTGCAAACTCCCAAGCAGAAACATTGCTTTATTGGCCTGCAGACAGCCTGGTAAATGCTTTTAGTGCAGTTTCTTAGAGTCAGAGGGCCTGGGTTTAGATCTTAGCTTGGCCACTTGTAGACATAGGACCTTGGGCACGTTGCCAAGAGTTTCTCTGAGCTGCAGGCTTCATCATCTTTAAGTGGCGATAATGAGACTTTCCACATTCGGCACTTGTGGGAATGGAGGAGGATTGCAGACACGGGGCCTGATTTGTAGTAGGCGCGCAATAAGTGTTTTCCTTCTGAATAAAACAAATCCAAATTCTCTCTTGCTGATCTCTTGGACAGGAAATTTAATCCCTTCAAATAAATAAGTAGATAAACAAATAAATTTATATTATAGCTGTATTATTTAAAATTAATGCTAGATTTATGTTTATAACACAATTTTATAGAAATATGAATATGTGATATTTATATTATAAATAATATGGAGATATAAATATACATGCAGTTGTATATTTTATACATCAATACATATATAAATGTATGTGCAGGTAGAGACTGAGATGGTCCTGTTGCTGAGGCTTCAGGCTCTGTCCTGGGAGCTGCCCCTATTCCTTTCCTCAGGGTGGGTCCCTATGGCCCATTTCCTGCTTTTCTGTTCATTCATTATGAAGGCTGAGCTCCCCTCTGCCATGGAGAACGGCGGCCATGAGAAGAACACAGCAGTCACTCGGCAGAGCCGGGTTGAGCACCCATATATGCACATTCTGCTATCAGGCCCCAAGGGGCATCCTCTGCTTGGAGTCTGGCTGGAAACCAGGCTCAGCAGCTCATGGGGCCACCTCGACTTCCCAGGAGGTGAGCATAGGAGACGGCTCAGCTTCGAGATACTTCTAGTCAGGACTTTGGAGACATCTGAGACATCCTTCCTTGAAGCCGGGAACACATGTCCGGAGACTTGGCTGAGGTCACCTGGCTTATCAGTGGCTCACGTGGGTGGACCAGACGCAGCTCCTGCACACATCACTGTCCATTCCCTCAGCACAGAGGCCATCTCTTAAAAGGCTTTATTTTGAAGTGTTTTATAAGAGTTTTATTTTTGTTTCTTTTAGTCTCTTCTCTCAGGCTGAAGCTCGCCTCATGTGCCAGTTCTTTGATGGCCTGTTCATATTTAAAGACAAGCAGTTCTCTAGAAGGTCTTTGGAGCTCTGTGCAGTGGGCAGTGTCTTACCACAGTAATTCTCACTCAGAACAGCTTTGCCCCGGGGGCACTTGACAATATCTGGAGACATTTTTGATTATTGTAACAGGGGGTGGAAGGTGAGGGCTGAGGTGGGCACAGAGGGTGGAGACCAGGGACGCTGTCCAACATCCCACGATACACAGCACTTTCTCACATCAAAGAATTGTCCAGTTCCAAATGTCAGTGGTGGCAAGTTGAGAAATCCATATGGGGTAATTGGGTGGCACCAGCCCTTTCCTCCATAGCTTTTTCTCTTGACATTTGGTCAAGTTCTCCCCGAGAAACCCATCCCGAGCCAACCTGTGGGGCAGGGTGGTGGGGCCAGCATCCTGAAGCCAGGTGCCACTTTTGGCTGTTTTCAATTTAGTGTCTCTTTGTGCAGGTTTTCCCTGATATTAGAAGTAGAACTTTCTTTTTGGTTATTTTGAGAATGCTCAAAAATTTTCCATATTAATTAATGGTAACAGCCTTCCAAGACCCCAGAAATAACCCTCCAAATTATACTAAATAGTAACATTCTATGTTCAGATAGCGGGGGACACCTATATGAGGAAAACAGTGCAGAGCTCTGGCTCAGCTCCAGAGAACACACCTCCTGACATCTGTGGGGTGGGCAGGCAAGCGAGTGCCGGACTGCCTGGATTAAGGAAGGGGCCCTCTAGTGTGTGTGTGTGTGTGGGGGGGGGGCTGTCTAACTGCTCCTTATATAAACTTAAATCAATCTTCCTACTTTCAGCTCCATTTTGCACTCCAACCTTCAGTGGCCCCCGTGAGCACCAATTTCTGAGCCTTTCTGTGCTGGGCATGGAAAGTAGATTTGCTTCTTATAGACAGTCAGGGTCCCAGTCTGGCCTAAGGCAGTGGCCCACCTGCTTTTTATCTTCAAAACGTTGCCTCTTCTGTTACCCTCGCCTTCAATTTCCCCTTTGCTGTCAATCCAGCCAGGTTTGGGGAGGGAGCAGGATGACCATGTGAGTTGAGTCTGTCATCTTAAGCCAGGAGGAGTATCCTCATGTCTTGGAAACAAGATTGCACTAAGAGCTTTGTAGTGCGTCTGGCCTATGAGGATGGCCACATGCCGAATGAAACTTGTGGTGTCTTCTCCAGGAGCAGGGACTGCGAGTGCAGGCGCTAGGAGGCTGGAAAGCTCTGGGACCTTGATCTTGCTAAGTCTCAGTGCCCCTGTCTGTACAATGTGTGACCTGTCCCAGCCAGGAAAGATGAAATGGGATGGGTGTGGACGTGCAGAGAACACTGCAAAGAGCCATGCCCATTATCACCCTCCTCCTGGTTGGAAGCCACCCTCTTCTGCACTAAGTGCACAGTCGAGGCGTGTGTCACTCAGCAGAGTGACGGATGTGGCTCTGGTAGACGGGCTTAACCCAGCGTGTGAGCGTGAGTACCAACTGCCTCGTTCTCTTGCCAGAGGCCTCCAGTTTGGTTGGCAGAGTGGTGACCAGTTGGCCAATTGGACGGGGCTCTTTAATGTCACGGACGACCCAGCAGTGCAGAGCGGCAGTGACTCCAGCTCCAGGTACAGACCCCAGCAAATGACCAGGGAGGGGGGAGCCGCTGGGGGTTGACCCTACAGCCCCTGCCTCATGGCCCACCCCCAAAGTGACCCCCAGGGAAGAAGCAGACTTGGCTCCAAGCTCATTGTATTTTGTGGTCCTGCCTTGTTGCCTCTGAGGGGACTGAGGGGTGAGGGATAGCACCCAACCACAGCAAAGGAGGGATTCACCGGTCCCTTTCTGGGGCAAAAGGGTGGTGGTTTAGGGAGGGAGTCTGGGTCTCAAGCTCTGTCGCTGATGCGAGGACTTCAGGTGTCAGCCTCAAACTCTGTGGGTGTGTGAGTGGGGGGCAACAGGGGGCTGTTGTCAGGCAGGGGCTCCCTGCCCCCTGAAATCCCACTGTGCAGGCAGTCACTGCCCTGCCCACAGGTGAGGAGGACCTTGGCTGGGGACCACTTCCACCCACGATGGCACTGGGGGTTGACATTCACACCATTACATGGTTATTTCTTCTTGATCTGCTGAGTGTTTGGAGCTCAAGTCAGCCATTAAGTACACTGTGTATTCAGTAGGAGCATAGTAAATGTTCACTGGATGAATGAAAACGGAATATTCTCAGTAGGGCCCACATATTACAGGGGGGCACTGTAGGCGATTTTTTTCTGACAAGGCAAGATGTCTTCTTTGCTTGGAATTGGGTGAGGCCGGGACCAGTTCACTAAGAGCTTCCAGGGGATGAGCGTGTTGTTTCATACCTTCATTTTTGCATTTCTAAGTATGGGCCAACTCTGAGAACTGTCACAATGGGAAAGAGGCCTGAGTGTTTGTTGCTGCTAATTTTGACACCAAAATATTAAATTCCCGCAGAGGAGAAGTGGTGTTTTTCAGGGGTTGCCGCCATATATGTTTTATTCAAAACATAGAAAAGTAAAGATGTAGCTCCGTTGTCAGAAACCAGTGCTGTCCACAGACAGGGTGCTGGGGCAGCTGCTAATTTGGTCTGGGGTCAGGGTCTTATTCTGGCCTTTTCGGACCCCGGTCCTTCCCATGTATGTGTGCTGGGGGCCTGGCCAGCTGCTCCGCCTCCGGGGTGCCTCCCAGGGTTGCCCTTTAGATGTTGAGCCTCCAGAGTTGAGCCTTCTGTTGCCTTCTCAGCACCCAGATGGGGATGGCCTGGGTGACTCGGCAGTATCTGCCCCTACCGTGGAGGACTTCTTAAACAACTCACCTGCAAGTTTTGGCTAGAAAATGTGAATCAACTGAGAAAGGAGGGACAGGCTGCTGGGGGACCATTTCTGGGCAGATGCCCCTGGGCAGTGGTGAAACCATCATGCATCTGCTTTTAGCCTTTCCCTCCGCTGGTTGCGTCTGTCTTCCATGCCGAGAGGTTTTTGTTTATTTATTTATTTTTTAAGATTTATTTTTATTTATTAATTAATTAATTAATTTATTTATTTATTTATGCAAGCACTGGGTACAATCAGAAGCACGGGAGGGTGAGAGAATTCACCAGAACCAGAGCGGGGAGCAGAGCAGGCAGAAGGACCAAGGTACACTGCTGAGGGGAGCAGCGGGCGGCAGGAGAGGTCTGCGCTCCATGTGGGACCCTCCTCTGGTGGCCGAGACTGCAGGCAGCTTCCAGCGCTCAACCGCTGCACCACCCACCACCCACCGGGGAGGCCCCATGCTGAGAGGTTTTGTCTCTAATTTCTTTGCCTCTCGACCCACCTGTTCTCTTTGTGCCTCCTCCCTGCTACCCTTCCTTGGCCCACTGTCCTCCATCCCTAGTCCCTGCCTCCCCCCTCCCCTTTCTTCCCCGTTCCACCTCCTGCCCCTCCCCCTTTACTGACTCTCTCCCATTGACTCTGCTCGCTTTTCTTTCCCTAATAGTGGGCTGCGTCAGGACCAGGGACATGCTGGCCTCTGTCAGCGTGTTGGGAATTAAGGTGCCCTTTACTCAACGTTGCCACCAATTTGAATTGATTTCCTCCTGGAGAGCTGCCATTTGACCGAGAACTCCCTTAGTCACAGAATAAATGTGATGACCACACATCCCAAAATTTGGGGGGACCATTCCAATATCAAATCCCAATTCCTGATTGACCCCAAATGTACCTACCTGGGTGAGAAACCACAGTAGGTATAGCTGGAGTCTATACATGGAAATAATACCTGGTGTAAGTGAATGGAATGGTGCAGGTTTTTTATTTGGTTGCAGGAGCAGCTTCTGGCCTCTTTAAAATGGGTAGGATGGCTCCTGGCAGCAGGGTTGCGGGCTTGGGGGAGGACCTCACGAGGACACCGGGGAAAGTGCTCTGCAGAGGGAAAGTGCATTATCCCAATTAACAACTCTCGGTGCCTGGCATCTGTGATGAACTTCGTGGTATTATCCAGCTATTGAATAATTCAGTGCATGGCATATTTTGCTATCTATAGTCGTGTGGTATATAGACGTGCGGGACAGCCTGCTACCATTTATTATTAACTGGGTTGGAAGGGAAATCAGGAGGCACCCTATATAACCGGAGGGTAACGAGGGGCAGAAAAAAGCAAATGACTCATAAATTGTATGCTCTACTAGGAGCCACAGGAGAAGGAGCAGCTCCAAATAACTGGTCTGGAAAACTCAAAGAGCACCGCAGAGGAAATTCAGGCCAGTAGTGCTCATAAAAACCGTGGGCAGAGCTTCTCATTGGGGGAAATCCAAGCCAGAATGGAAAGTGTGTGAGTTTTAAAATATATACTGACGTATAGCTTTATTAATTCCAAGTCTAGGTCTAAAAGTGTTGTCCATTAAGTGTCCTTAGGGGAACTGCTTTAATGAGCAGATAAGAATAATTTTTGATCGGCTAAGTGGGTACTTTGAACAGGTGGGAAGGTCTTGGAAGACAGGCTCATGTTGAAATGAGGTGCTGATGTTTCTGTCTCCCCCACTAAGATAGCAATGATGGTGCTTCTCCATCTTTGCATTCTCTGCACCCAGCAGGACACCTGGCACGCAGTAGGTGCTGGACAAATGCTGGGTTGCGAAGCTGCCCTCAGCCTCTGCAGCGCCTGCTCCCCGGCCGCCACCGGAGGAGGGTCCCACATGGAGCGCAGACCTCTCCTGCCGCCCGCTGCTCCCCTCAGCAGTGTACCTCGGTCCTTCTGCCTGCTCTGCTCCCCGCTCTGGCTCTGGTGAATTCTCTCACCCTCCCGCGCTTCTGACTGTACCCAGTGCTTGTATAAATAAACAAACAAACAAACAAACAAACAAACAAACAAAATGTTCATTGAATAAAAGAATGAATGGAGCAGGGTCATAGTACAGGCCTTTGGTAAGAAAGCAAGTGTCAATGTCCCTGATTTCTCCTTTAGAGATTTATTCCTTTGCCTTCAACCTTGTCTTCTCTCCACACTGTATTTGAAAATTAACCCCAGAAAGGGGAAATACTTGGGAATCAACAGCTCATTCCCAGATTGGGATGATCAGAGATTTTCTCTTGAGCAACCTCAGTAGTGGGGTAGTTTGAGGGTTCTGGGTAGCAGGGTGGGCAAAGGAGACTGGGGAGGAGATGTGGAAAAAGCGGAGGAGTCACTGAAGGCAGATAATCTGTTACTAGCACAGGGAACACGGTGAAGACACGTGATATACTTCTGGAATTACTCGTCTGAGAAATCCCAAACACTTGGAAATCCCAGAAAGGGTCAGAGGGAAGGCGAGAGAAGGAGAGCCCTCATGCTCTGTGACCAACTGCCTGCCTGCCCGGTGACTGCCAGGAGGCCAGGGAGAGGCAGCTGCATCCATGGTGACCTTGGTGCTGCAGGGTGGACAGCCTTGTCATTGCCTCTGGATGCCCCAGCGAAAGGACCCCCAGCCACAGGGGAACTGAGGACAGTGAGGCAGGAGTCCCCTAGGCACTGGCAGACTCAGCCAGGCCCATAGTCACAGCACAAAAGAATTCACTTGGTTTCTGCCAACTGGATCCTGCTCCATATCCAAGTCCTTGTCCTCCCACCATATCTACCTGTTACTCCACCTCCTCCTTGAAGCCTTCCCTGATTGTGCCTTTAACCTTACCTTTTGAAAGATGTGTCCGCACGGACGACAGAGATAACTAGCGAGCAAGTACACACCAACCCTTTGTGTTTGCTCCGGTATCCTCCAAATCCCAAGGAGACTTAGGTTCTGAAGAATTGGGCAGAATCCCTACAGATGCAACTTTGGGATCTGCAGACCCTGTAGTTTCAGACACAGTCCGTAGGCGGCCCGGTTGGGTGGTCTCTTTGGCCTCTTCTCCTGACTCTGCACAGCCTTGGCCTTCCTGGTGTTTGGGTACAACTTAAGGAACCCCTCTCCTTGAGATCTAGAACAGAGCTGACCCAGGCTCCTGGCCCCCAAGAGGACTGTTGCCCCCAAGATAGCCTCCTTCTCTTGCTGCTGGGTTTCCTGATTAGAGCGCTAGGGAATTCCCAAGCAGAAGGGTAGCACCGGCCACAAGCGAATGGGTGAGTCCCAGATAACACATGCCCTGACCAGAGATTCCCCACCCCTCAGAAGAGGGAGCCAGCAGGTGTCTGGGCCTGGAGCAGAGCCCTCCTCTCTGGCTTGTGGTCTGCGTGAGTGTCTCTCATGCACTGCACGGGCTGGGGTTTGGAACCATCATACTTAAGAGCTGGAAGGAACTTGACTGAATTCAATTTGGAACTTTATTATGCTATATTGAATTGTTCCCTAATTGTTTCAAGACATCTATAATTAGGTAATAAATTGTGTGGTACAGATGGCAAGCGTGCCGGGAGCTCAGCATCAAAGTCAAAAGCATTTCCGTGGAGGAGCAAGACCTGGCTTGGGTCTCGCCAGGCAATGCCATGGCCCTGGGCTATAGGAGGCCACTGTGTGCCAGGCACTGTGCTGGGCACCGGCCATAACACTGCCTTTAATCCTCACCCTTGAACCTTTGCAGCCAGTAGAGTCTTGTCCCGATTTTAGGAATGGGGAACATTTAAGGAAACTGAGTCACTCCTCGCAGGAGATGGGAGGTAGAGGACACCCATACAGCATGACTCTGGAATCCCTGTGCTAGAGACTGTGCTGGACAGGGATACTGTTTCCTGGGCTGTGGATGGATCATCCAGGGTTGTCCGGGTGTCCTTGGTGTTCATTCTCAGCTTCTCAGACCTTCTATTCCTGCCTCAGCTCCTGTAACTCATGGCCATGCTGATTTAAATAGGTGACCATGTGCATCATCCCTCTCCATGTTATCAGTGCTGCAAGAGGATTTTAAGGTCCTCCCTCTCCCGCAGCCCCTGTGCTTAGTGGTCTCCCAGATTGTTCTCTCTGAAAAAAGCCTCCTCCCACCTGCTCCCGGAGATTCTGCATTCCTAAGAGGAGCCCTTGGGGGAGTGGCTACCTCCCTGCTCAGCTCAGGGAAGGAGCTTTCAAGGTGGGCTTCCAGGTGTGGTGACAGTTGCTGAGGGCGCGCAGCAGTGCGCTGACACCTGAGTGGTGGGTGCAGGCTGGCTGAGCATTATTCTCCCTGGTCAATTTTCACTTCCATGGAAAAGGATCCAAAAAGGGTGGGTGGAGGAGGACGCAGCTCTTGGGCTCCAACCAGCTGGGAAGAATTTGAAGTCAGGTTTGGCAGAATGTTCTGGACTGGGTGCTCACTAAACAAAACAAAGATGGCTCAGCTTCCCCCTCACCTCCCATGCCTCTGACGGCAGGCAGAGGAGGCTGTCTGTGAGGTGCGGCTGTCAGCACCAGGGATTCCTCAGGCGAGGTCATTCCATGAGCTTTCCTGACACCGCCCCCTCCCAGCTTTGTGACCCATCATTGAGGCTGAGCTGATTCTCTGGGGTGAATGACAGTTTGCACCAACCTTTCTGTACCTCCCTTTCCTCATCTGTGAAACTCTTGCCTTGCTCAGCCACTAGTGGGGTCCCCAGAATGGACCTCCCCGTTAGAACCTGGCCACAGTTTCACCCCCAACTCATGGCCATGTAGGGGCGCTCTTTCTAGAGCCTGGTTTCTAGAACATATGATTGTGGGTCTCTGTCAGGGCTCATCCCCTCTCTACCCCAGCTCAGCCTCCTGGAAGGAAAAGAATGGAAAGAAAAGGGGGCTGGGGTGAGGCTGGGGCTGGAAGGCCCAAGCAGCCACCTGACAATTAACTTAGGGGGCTTAGAAAATAGGGTGCCCTGGGACAGCCTAAATTTTCCACTCCATGTGGTCATGTGTGGCCCACCCTTCCTTCATCAATGACCTTGAAGACGCTGCTGGCCAGTGGGCAGTGGGACTCAAAGAGACTTGCCTGGAAGCTGTTCATACCCCGAGGGCCTCTTCAGAGGACAGACTTCCTCACGTGGGCTGTGAGCTTTCTTCGCGCTCAACAGAGGCTCTAGGTTTGCCTTTTGGAGCCTCATAGAGCTCTCGTCCAGCCCTGCTTCCTCCAGCTTGTTCCTCCACACTTTGGAGAAACCCCATTTTCCCACCTTACCCGGGACCAAATCTTCACACACTCACTATCTTAATCCATTCAAGCTGCTGTATAACAAAATACCACAGACTGCATGGCTTATAAGCAACAGAGATTGGGGCCTCCCTGGTGGTGCAGGGATTAAAGTCTCAGGACTACCAAGCTATTGCCAGCCACCGTGGCATGAGTGCAATCCCGGGCCAGGGAGCTACCCACATGGCACGGCAGACCTCTCCTGTCTTGCCCGCTGCTCCCCTCAGCAGTGTATTTCAGTCAGTCTGCCTGTTCTGTTCCCCACTCTGTCTCTGATGAATCCTCTCACCCCCACACCTCTGGCCTACACCCCAGTTCTTGTATGCATCAATAAATAAAATAAATCTTAAAAAAAAACAGGCAACAGAGATTTAGCTCTCACAGCCCTGGGGGTTAGCAGAGCAAGATGGGGATGCCAGCATTGGTGATGAGAACCTGCTTCCAGTTTGTGCCCTCATGTGGTGGAGTAAGTGAGAGGGAGCCCTCTGGGGTCTTCATTATCAGGGCATGAAACTCATGATCTGTTGCCTCCTAAAGACCCCACCTCCCAGCATCACATTGGGGGTAGATTTTAGCGTATGTATTTTGTGGAAAGACACGCCAATGCTTTGAGTCCTCAGCTGCAGCTTTCAGGCTCTGATTTCTGTGCCTTTGCTCTGAACGGTGGTGTGCTATCTCGAGACGACAGCTGTTCTGGCTCTAGAAATAGCACCAAGCTCCCTGAAGGGCTGGCAGCTGGGGAGGGGCGAGCCGCTCATGGAGTAAGCCCCGGGATGACCATGCTTGTCAGAGTCAGGGACAGGAAGTCACTGAAGTGACTAAGAACATGGGCTCTGGGCCCTTGGAAGCCCAAGGTATCTTTTCTACAGCACCATTTACTAGTTGAATGACTTTGGGCAAGTTGCTTTCCCTCTTGCAATCTGAGTCTCAGGGATAAAATGGGAAAGCAATGCCTGCCTCCCTGAGCTGTTGGGAGGACTAATGAGACACAATTAGAGAGTCTAATATCAGGTTGCCACATACAGTTTTGCAGGGTGGGCACTGTACAAAGATACTTTGCTGTGGGGTCAGCTGGGGCTGAAATCCTGCTCACTCTCACTGGAGACAAGTCATGTGCCTGGCATGTGGCTTAATTCACTTGGAGAAAAAGGCGTTTTTCCTAATTTGCACAGAGGTGTCATACCCACCCAGTGCAGAATAAACTACTCTGTGGTTCTCGAAGTCTCGGTACCAGCCTTGACAGGAGCCCAGGGCTTCAGCTTGCTGAGTTGGGGCAGCTTCCCTGCTACTGGGGGCTGGTGGAGGCCTAACTGCCATGCTCCTGCAGTACGGAGGGATCTTCACTGGGCCCCTGTTCTCTTGAACACCACCAGCGCCTGGGGAGGAAGAGCAGCATTAGATAGAAAACTGAATGCATGGGCCTCAGCTTCTACCAGTCAGGGGTTGCCCGGGGTTCAAAGTACCTTGGTTTCCCAAGGAAGATTCCATGGTCCTGAAGACGCTCGGAAAAGGAGACCAGGCTAACAGTCAAGCCCTCTGTGGGGCAGGCTGATGGGAAAAGACTGGCAGGAATGACAGTGCCAGACTCTGCACACCAGCCCCGGGGCAGGCTTAAATGAGGCCACCTCAGCCTCCTGCACAGCTGGAGCCCAATTCTGCTGGGAGGAGGGAAATTAATGTTCAGGCCATCGCGGTCACCTCTACATTTGTCTTCTCACTTAGTGGAGGCCTTCACCTGCTCATCAGGCAGCCAGGGCTGCCCAGCCCTGCCCCCACTTTCCCCAAGGGCACACAGACAATGGGCAGGACGGATGCTGGCGCCGGCATCTGACTTGGCTGCCGGAAGCTGAGTGGCATCTGAGATGCACCAGCTCCTGATCTGGCTGACTGGGACTATTTATTCCTGTGAGGAGCCCGAATGCGATGCCACCACCCCCTCCCTTTTAGGCTGGGTGGAGATCGTCTTTCTGCCTTGAGAGGGTAGTGGAGTAAAGAAGTTTGGAGACACTATTCGTTCAATCTTCTGTCAGGTGAAGGGGAAACTTAAGTCAGTTGAGGGAGACCCATGACTTAGAATGAAAAGGCTTATATTAGTGATTTCCATAATAAAAGAATCATAATCCCATTCTAGAAAATATAGAAAAGCTTTTTTTAAAATCACTCATAATCCCATTGCACAGGAATCAGGTATTAATATTTCATTACAGTTCTTTCCCCTTGCATCCACATATGAATATATAATTCTTTTGGGGTGTCAGTTTTGTGGCTTGCATTGTCCACTTGGTTTTGTCATTGAACATCTTCACTTGTCATCACACAAAAGAATTTACACTGCGTGTGTGATGTCGTGTAATGGTCTGGATAGCAGGGTCCCCATAGCTTCCTTCAGGATGTGGGGAAGCAGAGTCCAGGGTCGCCTGGTATGACAGTGCTTCTAGCCACCTTACTTCCTCCACTCAGGTATCTATAGAGACTAAGATGAAGCAGCACAGCCCTCAAAAGGAAGGAAGCAAGGGACATTTTCCAGATGGGAAAACTGAGGCTTTTTACCCAAATGTTGACAGTTTTGATAACTTCACAGAGGTACCACGTGGAGGGCTGCTGGGGTACCTGTGCTTGCTTGTCATCAGTGTGGTGAGATAATTGTCGTGAAGGAAGAGCTCTGTGTACTCAGATCCCTAGAAACAGGAGGTACACTCCACTGTGTGGGGTCACTAGGGTCAGCCGGGAGGCAGGGGAGTATGGAAAAAGCAGGCAGGAACAGGTAAGGCAGAGTACAGAGGCTCGGGATTGGCTAGTGTGAATGATGTCAGTGGGCTCAGAGGTACAGAGGCTGTCCTAGTTGCCTGGTACCAGGCCCTGGGGTGATTAGAGCTGAGGATATTGGCCTTGAGTGTGAGGCGAGGTGGTGGTGGCAGAGGTAGAGTATGAGCTGTGGATTGATTGTTTTGCACAGGAAGAGTGTGTTCACAGGCCATGAGTCCTGCACTATCTCTAGAAATTGGCTAACCCTGGGAGGGAACAGGCCCCAGATGTCTTCTGCAACACATAGTTAATAGAGTCTGCCACAGAGATGGGTATTCAAGTGCAGCCCCATGTCCAGGAACTCCTTGTGGGCTTGATCTGCAGGGTGAGGAGAGAGGTGTAGTAATAGCAGGAGAAGGAGGATGCCAGCCAGCCCAGATGGTAGAGGCACCTCTTGAGTTATTCATCCCTGACCCAGCTCTGCCATAAGCAAGCTGAGGGGCTGTAAGCTGGGCATCCACTGACAGCTCTTGCCCTTTGACAGCTGGAGAAAGGGGAGAAAAAGAGTGAATATTTCTTGGAAACATCTGTGTGCCAGGCACTGTGCCAGTGCCTTTCCTGAAATTCTCATCAATATCTTAACTCGGCCTGTTGCACATGTGCTGCATTTTTAATTAGTTTTACAGATAAAGAAACTAAGGCTCAGGTTAGTGACTAGCCTAAGGTAGCTAGCTGATGGGGTAAAGGATGTGAACCTAGTTCCTAAAGTCTCTCCACTTAACAACAGCCAGCAGACACATGACCCAAGACCATTTAGAGTCACAGTGCTGCCCGCTTTGGTATATCAGTGGGGATGCAGGAAAAAGAGAGTCTTAGAGGAAGGTGGTTGAAGGGAGGTGTGACACCTTTAAGACATGACCAAGGATTTACAATAAAGTCATTCCTCCAGCACTTGTGGAGGCAGTGGAGAGGCTGGTGGAAGGGGAGGTGCTGCTTGGTTTTAACTTTCTTTGAAAGTTTCTTCCTCTTGTTTATTGTGGGTCATTGATACATACTATTTTTCTGGCTTGGTCGGTGAGTGGGAAGCAGTGAGGGAAATGTGAGGTTGTATTTTAGTGCTGGGTGGTCCTTTAGCTATTACCTAGTTCACACAGATTATTTTAAGTAGGAGAAAAAGAAGAGGTCCAGAGAGGGGAAGTGATTTACCCTGAGTCACACAGCTGGTTTAGAGGCATATCCAAGAGGTGTCTGCCAGTCCCCCCAACTTCATGAGAACTCTAGGATAAGTCTCCTCCTAATTAACTTCTGCATCATTTGAATCTGGAGCTTTTCTTAGCAGCAGCCTGAGAACATGGCTTCAGGTGACCCAGTGGTTCCAAAGAACTTAGTGCCACTGGTTCTGGTTGCAAATGATGATCTTTGTGATAAGACACCAGACCTCACTTACTATTGTGTGAGTGGAAAGTGATGTCAATTAGAGCCAAGGTCAGGTTTTTTGTTTTTTTTTTGTTTTTTTTGTTTTTTTTTTGGTGGCCTCAGGCTGGCCCCTTGTTCTTGGTTGCAGATAACCACTTAGTTAAAGCAGAAAGGGATTTATTAAGAGTACAGCTAACAACATTGCTGACAAGCTGAAGAAAGACCCTCAGCTGAGTTTCCAGGAATGCCTCCCCAAATTGCATTGTGAAATAAAGCCACTGTGAAATCTGCTGCCTCTGATATAATCACAGAAGTGCTGCCATCACTGCAGTTTCCAAGAGCTGTGCCACATTGTGCACCAGCAAAACAACACCTTGAACCTTGTCATTCTTCAACTAGAACATAGCTCCGAATCCAAGTAGCAAATGCTACTGAGTAGTTCAACCACTAGGAACCCTAGCTGCAAGGGAGTCTGGGAAATATAGTTTTTAGCTTTCTTACCTCTGTAGTACAGAGATAACCAAGTCCTTATGTTCAAGATACTGTATTATATAATGCAGTGTAACTTATTTTAATTAAAGATATAATGTTTCTTTGTATCAGAGGGACCCTAGGTGTGGGGGTCAGAGAAGACTTTACAGAGTAGGGGCATTTTACCGGATACTGAAGGATCAATATGAGTTTGCCAGGTGAGAAAGACAGAGAAAGGAGTACCAAATACAAAGAAGACAGAGAGGAAAAAGTGAATGTGACACTTTGGGGATCCTCTGTACCTTGTTCTCATTAACTCTGCTTAAATTCTTTTATGACCCGAGAACAAAGAAGCCATTTATTTTGTGAATAGGAGTCAATTTGTTTTAGTATTTTAAAATATTAAAGTTCTTAAATATATAATTACGATAGTTTGAAATTAGCTACTAAATCATATTAAACTTAGTAATCACTATAAATATAACAAATGTAAAAGTATTAAATGTAATATTATATTTAACAGTTATTTAAAATGAAATATTTTTAAAAGAAACCTATTATTGAGAAAACGTCTTAGTAATTCTGAAACAGCATATACTTAAGTTTGTGCATATAAGTCAGGCATGTGGGAATACACAGGGAATCACTACCATAAGAGAAGGTTTCTGGCAAGTGCTGGAGGAATGACTTTATTGTAAATCCTTGGTCATGTCTTAAAGGACCCTGGGGTGCCAATCCCACTTCTGATTCTCCAGGTAAGTTGTCATGAGGACACTGACCCCAAGTTCAGGGTGACTTGACCTGCAGGCTTCTCGATTCTCTGGTGTTGATGCTATTATGGGCTCTGACTCCTGCAGCTTAATCTGCCGCAGCCTCTTCTGAACAACCTCCAGAGAGGCCAGGAGGAGAGGTTGTGCCTGGCCTCTGCCTGGGGAGGCCCCCTCCTGCCTCCATGGTTGAGCCCTATGTGAGCCACAGGTACACCTCATTTTATTGCATTTGCTTTATTGTGCCCCATAAATATTGCATTATGTGCATCATATACATTAAATACAAATTGAAGCTTTGTGACAACCCTCTGTTGAACAAGTCTTTTGGCATCTTTTTTCTTCCAGCTTCCACTTTGTGTCTCTGGGTCACATGTAATTAAGGTATACACAGTTTTTTAGTCATAGTACTATTGCACACTCACTAGAGTACAGTATAGTGTAAATACAACCTATGCGCTGGAGACCAACATAGTTGTGTGATGTGTTTTTTTGTGATATTTGCTTTGTTGTGGTGGCCTGCAGCCAAATCTAATGCATCCTGAGGTGTGCCTGTACTGTTTTATCTTGGTGAGGACCATATACCCAGCCCTCAGTTGGGGGGTGGGTAATGGAGTTATAGCACGGAGAGGCCTTGAAGTGGTTGTGGGAGGCCACAGGACCCTTTCCAGGGGACACAAGCTGAGTGAACAAGAACAACAACATGGAGGTTCATGGCCAACCCACCACCCACCATCTGTGTGCCTCTGGGCAAGTGAGCTTACTCCCAAGGCCTGTTCCAAATGCTTATGATGCCATCTACCTTGCAGCCTGGTTATGAAGACTCAGTGCCCACATTCATGTCAGGTTCTTGGCCCTGATTTAGCTGGTGGTGAGGGCTCAGCAAGCACTGGCTGCAATTAGTATTGTTATCCTGCATGGAGCCACGGATGGACATTGGGCTGCCTGGAGCCAGCTGGTATGGCAAGGGCTTGGGCGCCTGTGCAGTGGGACCTAGACCAAGCCCTGCCCTGCCCTACACTGACAGTGTGACCTGGAGTTCCTAGTGTTTAGCCTCAGTTTTCTCAACTGCTAACTGGGGAGAAAGAAATATCAGTCTTACTCAGTCACAATGGAAGCATGAGGATGCTAAAAAAAAAGGAAATGCATGTGGTAGAAAAAGCAGATCTCAGCTGTGTCTGTGTCTGCCAGTGTGTGATACTTTTCCAAGAAGAGGAGAAAGGAGTAAAAGGCCGAAAAGAATAGGGCCCGCTGATGGCCCGAGGCTCACCACCCTGACCTTGGTGCTGCCTATTTCAGTGGCTGGTCCCAAGGAGGAGCCAGAGTGAGGCTGTGCTCAGAGCTGGCTCCTTCTCCCCTCACCTTCACAAGCATGGACTTGGAGCCAAACCTGCATCTTAATTCTGAATTCATGTGCTGAAGTGGGCTCAAACTCTCAGAGTAGTGGGGTGCTGCGAGTAACCAACCACCCAATGATTAAGTTGGAGGGCTCTGGTGGTCCTGGAGGCCCCCACCAGGTCATCTGCTGGAGTGGGGCAGGTTTGCACTATTTATTTGACCAGGCTTGACGACCACCCCACTTTTCCCTGCAAGAGCTCCAGCAGGCCCCCAAAGTCTGGCGGGCTTCTCTGCATAGTAACTTCTGTTCCTATTGGTTTCCAGGTACTTTGAATTTTACGAGGGCCCTTTAGAATATAACTCCACAAGATGCCTGGAGCTGAGACACGAAATCTTGGAAGTGAAGGTGCTGTCCATGTAAGTGTGGCTGGGGTGGGCAGCCTGGTGCATGTGGGGATGGGACAGTCGGGGTACAGGTGGAAGGAGACTGGAAAGATGGTGGATCCAGATGGAGCAAGAACTAGGTTTACTTTTATGGCCTCCCTGACATTTGGGGAGCACCCTGGGGCAATGAAGACAGTGATGATTGTGCATGTTGTATGAATAAAGGCCAAGTTTGCAAGGTCACCCCTGGTGACTCGGGCATTTCAGTTCCCAGATCAGTTACTGGTCTCTGCGATTACCATCACTGGGCTGTTCTGCATAGAAACTGAAGAGGATACATGAGCGTCTCACCTGAAATCCAGTACTCACGCTGCAGGGCTGAGAGTGGCCGCTTGCTATTGTGTTTGAAACATTTTACATTCATTAAAATATTTCTTTTTTATTATTTAAATGAGACAACATTCAAGTGGTGCCAAAAGATGTGCAGGGAACATTGCCCTGCTCACAGCCCTGACTCCCTTTCTCATGGCAGTGTGTGCCATGAGCCCCTGTCAGAAGCTAGTCTTTGGCCAAAGAACTGTGCACCCCCCATACCTGAAAGTCATCACTGCATCACATGTAGCTCTTTCACGACCTACAGAAGGAGCAACTCATTCGCTGCTGAGCACTTCAGTGTGGGTGTGCCCCAGCATCCCCGCATAGGATTCCCATGACTTCAGCAGACCTGCTCAGGGGAATTTGTGCGGTGTTAATCATGATGGGATATATATATGTATATTTATATTTGAAAACTTACATGTAGATATGGAAGAAATCTGGTTTGTTCAGAAAGTGTGGGTGCTCTCGTGGGGTCCAGGCCCTCTGACATGAGCCCAGCTGCCGTCAATGGCCCAGACAGGAGCTGTGTCTATGTCTTCTTTAGATGTTTGACATAACTTCCAGGTAGTGGATTCTAGAAAGAGCATGGATCTTGGCTTCAGGCAGACCTGGGATCCAGGTCTGACTCTGGACTTTCCCAGCTCTGCATCTTTATACAAATTATTTAACCTCTCTGACCCTTTCTTTATGTATAAAATGGGGACAATATTGCCTCTTCTTGAAGGGTTGCTGGAGATGGCCTGGCCGCTTCCATAGTGGCACACATATAAGCGCTCAGTAAGTTTTCATGTATCTTCCTCCCTTCCTCTCTCCCCTTCATTTATTTTCTGGAACCAGCAGCAACAACTTTTCTGGACTGTCATTCAGACTCCATGAATTTGGTAGCTGCGGGAGAGTTCCAAGGTTTAGACCCATGTCATCTAGATTAGCTGTGCTGTTTACAGTGCCTTACGAACCAGGGGGCTTCTGTACCCTCTCTAGAGGTAAACACGGGAGGAAGCTCACCTTCTTATCAACCCCACTCAGTTCCTGGATGAGCACACGCTGTGGAAGGTGATAGAGTTAACTGAGCCAACAGGATTCCAGATCCAAGAAACAGCTTGTGCAAAGGCCCTGTGCCAGGAGGGAGCCTGCTGTGTCTCAGGCTCTGAAGGGTCAGGGCAGCTTGCATGCCAGCATGAGGGGGGAGGTGGAAGCCATGCTGCCAGAGGAGCAGGCAGGGGCTGGAGCTCACGGGCCTGCAGGGCAGGATTTAGATGTTATCTTTATCAGAGGGTGATGGGTGCTGTGGGGAGATTTTAAGCAGGTGGTGGTGGTGTGATGTGAATGGTGTTGTGATTTAGTGACATAAATGGCCGTCCAGACTTCAGTCAGGAGTCAAGTTCGAATTCATAAGCTCATAAGCACAGAGCCTTTACCTTTTCTCAGATTTCAAAGATCCTAGGTCCTTAAATGTTTCACAGTGGAAAGCAAACACACTCTCGCTGAGAGCATACCTTTGAGTTTTCAAAGAGTAAATAATTAATTTTTCAAATGATAAAGCACAGATGGTTTCTTCATCATTACTTCAAGGTCTTGACAGGGAGGTCTGAGAAACTCCATAAATGGATCCCCGGCTGTTTATTCCCCCCTCCACATGCTAGGATTAGTGCCTTATTAGTCTGCTGGGGCTGCCATAACAAAGTACCACAGACCGGGGAGCTTAAGCAACAGAACTTTATTTTCTCACAATTGTGGAGACTCGGTGAGCTGGAGGTGTTGACAGGGCTGTTTTCCTCTGAGGCTTCTGTCCTTGGACTCCAAGAGTCACTTTCTTCCTCTGTGTCCTAATTTCCTCTTACATGGGTATCAGTCACATTGGACTAGTGCTCACCCTCTTGTTGTCATTTTAAGTTAACTGCCTCTTGAACGAGCTGATCTCCAAACACAATCACATTCTGAGATATGGTGGGATTAGGACTTTGACACACGAGCTTGGAGGGAGACACAGACCAGCCCATAGTCCCTGTCACAGCTTCTGCTTAGGGGCCAGCTTAGAAGTTGCCCGGGTCCTTGCTTTGCAGCTAAGCATGTGTATGTGATGTTCCCGCATGACCTGTGTCCTTCCCTTGGCTCGTCATGGGCTCCTTTTGTGGCATCTGCTGCTCTCTGTGTCTGGCTCTGGTTCTCTTCTCTGCCCTTGGGCGCCCTCTTGGGGGCCTCTGAGCTAGGCGGCCATCTTCTCTGACCTCTGGATCTGGTTGGCCCCATCTCTTCCATGGCAGTCGCCCTTTGGGTGTCTGGACACTGGTGGCACTGGGAGAGGAAAGGTAGGGCTGTTCATGGGGTGTCACCGTGCCAGCCTAGGGCCACTGGGGATAGTGAGCTCAGTGGCTCCTCCCTGAGTCCTCAGGTGAGAGTCACAGGCCCTCGGGGCTGGAATCAGAGTGCCCAGAGGTCGGTTTCTGACCGAGTGGTTCTGATGCCACCCGGGCACGCACGGGCCTTGCTGTGCCACAGCCCAAACATGAGCAGCACTTGCAGAGACCCTGAGTCATTGGGAAAAGGTTAAATCTCCATCTGCGAATCTTGGGGGCTGGACGGATGTGCTCCGAGCCCCTCAGTCACAGGGATGTCAGCTGGCATTCTGGCTGAGGAGATCGGAGGTGCGTGATTCATCCGACAATGATGCTGATCCAAAATTGCTCAAATCAATGGGAAAGATCAGTCAGCGGAAAATTCCCACATGGAAAATGCCTCATTCCCTGACAGTGTCAGATACATGAGGGGTTACACTGTGATGATTTGAGACGAAAGTGCATTGTCCCTGATACTTGTAAAAATGATTCTGCTTCGTTTTAGTCATCGCAGAGTGTCTTCCTTTCAAATCAGTTGTTGCCTGTGCTCATATCCAGCTGAGGGGTGAGCCTGCGACCCCTGTCCAAGGGCTTCATGTGCTGTCCCTTCCCCATCTTTTCGGGGTGGAGAAGCCCACACTGAGTCCAGCACTGAGACCAGGTCTCCCTACTGGTAGCCCCTTTGTGCCCAGGCATCTCTGAGTCCTGAGTCTGACCCTGTATAGGCTCGGGGTACACTTGTTAATAGGATGAGTGGAAGCAGGATGTGGGTGAGACCTGAGGGTTTATTCAGAAACAATGAGAAAGGCAAACTGGACAGTGAGTGAGACTGGTGAGGCTCAAGTGCTGGTTCCCATTAAAAGCCCACACCCCCTGTCTAACCTCTGCAGAATTTCCTTTCCCTGGGGTGGGGAAGCAATATCACTCCCTTTGGGAGATGCAAGGCATGTTGAGGTCTTAGTGTTTTGGTGACCCACGTGCAGGCACTCTCTCCCAGCCTCCTGACCACATTTAAATAGGGTTTTTAGATTTTTTTTTCCACAATAATAAAAAGGGCCTGTCTCTTGCTTCATGCCCTGCTCCTTTTGACTCTTAGCTGTTTCTTCTGACAATTACCCCATCCCTCTCAGCAGTCCCCCAGCGCTGTTATTTCTCTACTTACCACTTTTGTAGCGTGCCCTGGTGTCTTGCAGGATGGGTGGGGGTTGGGCTCTTTACACCACACCCAGCTCCTCCCCTTTCTCTTGGGGAGGGTTGTTGCTATGTTTAGTCCTATTTATAGATTGCCTGAGTGGCTTATTTCTTGTTCTTCCAAATATTGACAATATCTCTTGATCCTTTATTTTGTAAGATGAAGCTACTCTTAGAATTGCCCCAACTTTTAGTTCTGATGTCTGGCTTCAGTATTCTGTGAGTTTACTTTTAAATGTGAAGACTGATAACACGTATGTTGTATTTGTAACCATCTGAAGGCTCTTTGGAGTTTTCTCTGTATAGGTTGACTCTAAAATTTGAAGATCAGAAAATAGTGATCCTCTTTTTTGCTGCATTAATTTTTCCTGTTTTTCAGGAGCTTCTAGACATCTTTCCCCCATTGAACTCTTTGTCCTAATTCCCTATTTTCCTGCTTTCTTGGTGACCCGTGTGCTGTTTTTCTGGCGTTGCAGCCCCTCACCCAAAAGAGTGAGTCCTTTGCCCTCTAGGGAAAGAATTCATTCGAAAACACTAAGTGTTGTTGATCCAGGCAAGGCTTTATGAGAGATTCATGCATGTGGAAACCAGGGCTGGAATGGAGATTTTAGCCTGGCTCCTCTAAGTCAGTTAGGAGGAGACATTTACAGAGTAATTTCTTCAGGTGGGGAGGAGAGCAGCTTGTTCCTGGCATGCTCTGCACTGGGCTATGCCTGGACACATGCAGATGGGTTACAGTCTAAGTGCGAATGTGGGCTTGTGGCCTTCCCCCCCCAGGAAATTGTGGGATAATCATTAGTTAGGACCTAACACATTTTGCCTCCCTGGCACCTTATGGTCAACGTTGTGGGCCAAATTGTTTGGACAGAGCTTGCCAGTCCATGATTTAGTCCACCTGTTCAAACAGGGCTTGGGGCCAGTCTTTACCTATCGGCTTAAAATTTCTTCTGTCTAGGCCACCTCACTGGCCCGTCCCCTGTTTCTGCCTCCAGAGGTTGGATTCCTCTTTGCTTAGGACTAATTATTTCTTTCTTGGTTTATTCCTTCATTTGCTTCCACCCATCTTAAATAAATTCCTAAGAAATGGTAGGTGGGAGGTAAGGTTTTGAGTCCCTCTCTGTGTCTGACTGGCTTAATTCTTCCCTTAGATTTGATTGCTACTTTTGTATTTTAGGTGAAAATCATTTCCCCTCAGATTGCTGGAGAGCTTCTCAGCATCCTGCGGCATCCTCGGCTATATGAACATGATTTTAGTCGCTCCTTTGGGGGTGACCTGGTTTCTCTCTCTGGAGTCTTTTCACATCATGACAGTTCTGAAAGGTCCTTAGGTACCTTAGGCTACGCATACCCAGAGGCATGTCTTAATTTGGGGCTTTTGTCCAAACTCTAGACTTTTCTTTTGAACTTCTTTATATTTCCTTCCTCTGTTTTATTCCAGTTCCTCTTTCTAGTTCCTCTAAGCGTTGCACGCTAGACCTCCTGGATAGCTCCTTCAGCACAGTCTCATCTTCTACATCTCTTTGCCTTTTGCTTCTACTTTCTGAGGAAATTCCTTGACTTATCTTCCCTGACTTTACTTCCCCCTTCCCCCTCCACTGTGGCCCCCACCACACTCTTTCTTGGTTCTCTGAGCAATCTGTTCTTATTTTAAGGAATTCCATAACTTCTTGAATATCTCTGGCACAGTAAGTAGACAATTTTTAAATTCTACTTTGTGCCTCCAGTAGTTTTCTTTGTGGTTATCTTGGTCTTTTTCTTTAGGTTGACCAGGTGATCCTGATTTTCCATATTTATATTTGATACAGTGGAAAGCTGAGAGGAGTTTTGTTCTGAGAATAGGCCTTCTTTGAGGGTAGTTGTTCAAGACCCTGCTGGTCTTTTTGCTGCTAGAAGGCCCATGTCTTTGCACTTGGAATGACATCTTTTTTTTTTTTTTAAGGCAGGAACTGGCGATCTAATTTCATCCTCCGTCCTCTTTGGACATTAAATATGGCTGCTTGGGGATGGGATTGGTGGTCTTGGATATGGACTCACAATTGATACCCATTTTTAACCATGCCCCTTCTCTACCCTCCATCTTCCTTTAAAGTTTTCCATGCAGATGGGTCCTATCCCTGGGTTGTGCCATCCCTCCTCCTTCCACACACTGTTAAATTCCTTTTTATATCAACAGATACCTCTCCCCTTATTCTCCTGGTAGGCTTATGTGTTTTTATTCCTCTTCTGGAATGTTAGTGGTATCTTGGGAGAAAAAGGACATGTGTCTGGGACTAGGTTTTCATCTTTAAAATGAAGATGATCTCTGCATTTGTAAAGCAATTTGTAAAATATTTTATACATATTGTCTCTATTTGATTTTCTTGATAATCTTTGAGATTGGCAGGGCACAGGTTGTTAAGTTCCATCAGTCTTCCTAAAGCAGCTGAGCCTCCAAGAGATGACATGACTTGTCTGAGGTCACATTGCAAGTTGTGGATGGAGCCAGGATTCAAGCCCTGACCTTGGTCCAGAGTGTGACAAGGCTTTCAGTGGGGCCAGACTCTGGTAACACTTGACCTTGAGACCCCAGCCATTTGTGCTGCCAGGGCTGTGTGTCTGGCACTAGAGTTCTGTGGGTAGTGGGGATAGGGAGCAGGGAAGGGAAGCAGTGGGTGAGCCAGGGTGCACTGTGTCATGGCACCTCTCCTCCAATGTCACATGAGCCTGCGAGGTCAGAGGGCTGTGGGAGGTTTGGGAAAACTAGAAATGAGGGGTCAGGATGAAAGGAGGGGCTCCCTCTAGCTCTTTAAAAATGTTAAGCAGCTTCCTGCCCCAGGGCCTTTGTACTTACTCTTTTTTCTGCCTGAAACACTCTTTCCCCAGATGTCTGTGTGGCTCACTCCTGTGTCATTTCAGGTTTTTGCATAAATTTCTCCTCTGCAGGGAAACCTTCCCCGATCAACTCATTTGAAACAGTCACTTTCTGATCCCTTTACCTTACTTCATTTTCCTTCCTCTCACTTACTACTCTGTTTCATTAAAAAATTGTTGTATGGATACTTAATGTGAGATTTACTCTCTTAACACTTTTTTAACTTTGTAACACACAACTATTAACATCAGGCACCAAGTTGTACTTCAGGTCATATGTCCAGAATGAAAGAGTGAGTGGCTGAGAATTTTAGGGAGACTGAGATCCTAGAGAATTCTAAGCATTTCTGCAGAACAAGAGAATCACCCTCAAAACCAAAGCTTAAGGGAAAGCAGAAAGGACCTGGAGAAGGTGCATGGGAAAGAAGTCATCAGGAGCGGGGGGAAAAGTAAGAGGGTTGCTGACATGTGCGTGCTTGCATGTGGGAGAGAGGACTTGGGGGTGTGGCTTGTGTCCTTGGGGTCAGGCACTGTCTGAAAGAGACAAGATGATGAAAAGAAGGGAAGTGAGTGACTAACTGAGGTTGATGTGTATATTGCACTGTGTTTGTGGGCATTTGTGTCTTTGGTTCATTTATTCATTACTGGCAACTGAGTAAATATTGTCCCCCAGGCTGGGGATACAATATTGAGATGAATGTGGATATACAAAATTAGAAATATGCAAATGTAAATGTGTAACTTAAAATCTAATTCTTTTTGTTGTTTTGAGTCAAAGGGAGAATCCTGCATGATTTAGACAGTTCCTCTCCAGAGAGCACTTTAGCAGAGCACAAGCTGAGCTGTTTAAACTCCACCTGGCACAAAGCCTTACAGGTGGCTGTTCAGACAAAAGACAAGTTTCCCATCTCTTCCTTTCAGTCGTTTTGAAATTGTGCTCTGCCCTTGAGAAAGGAGAAAGAGAAGTCATGCCCACTAGAGTGAGGCCTACTGTGTGCTGAGCACAGTGGGGGTGGCTCATAGACATTCTGTTAGGAAAGCAGACGAATGCCCTCTATAGGCAGGTGTTCCTGGGAAAGCTGTACCGGCCCTTGGAGTTTCCCTCATGAGGGAATGTGCCCAGGATTTGTCTTAATCAGGTATGGTTAGACACAGACACAGAAATGATCATCAAAAGTAAGACGTTCTCATATTTGCAGAACCCTAGCAACAGGAGCTGAGGCACATCATGCAGGGCCACATGGGGATGCAAGCACAGGGAATGTGGGGAAGCAGGTGTTAGGGCCCTGATGGCAGGAGGAATGGTTAAGGCAGGAGAGACAGGTATAGGGTTGGCTGATTTGCATCATTTCAGCAGACCCTGGGTCATAGGGACTGCCCCCTTGTTGTCTGATACCTGACCCTGGGATGATCAGGTGCGTGAAATTGTCCTTAAAGGAGGTGGTCGAGGGCAGAGAGTCTGGATTGATTGGTTTGCATATGAAAGGTGTGCTACAAGAGAGTCATTTTCTCTTTCTAGGAATTAGCAAGGTCCCAGGTGCCAGAGCATGAAGAATACAGAAAAAAAGAAAATACTGCTAATAAAAGGGCTAGGGTTTGGTATGTGGAGGAACAGGAAGGTGACGTGTCTGGGAATGATAGTGCTGGCTAGCATGGTCCTCTGCTCTCTTCTCTTTCCAAAGGGTGAAGCAGTCGGAGCTGTTTGACAGATGGAGGAGCCTGCAGATGTGCAAATGGGCGATGAATATCTCTGAAGCCAACCAGTTCAAGTAGCTATCCTCTGCCCTCTCTGCCCTCTGCATGTGTGGCCCTTATTCAGGTCTTCCTATCCTGCAAGACCCAAGTGTAGTTTTCAGTGGCACATTTTTAGAAATGTGGATGTTTAAAGTGATGACCGCCCCCCTCCCCCAAGAGTAAGTGCCAGCAGCCTCTTAGTGACTACAGAAATGCAACTAAGACCCAGCAATAGTTTGCAGAGACCCTTCTATCATAAAAGCAGAATGTGAACTTGAATAAAATGCAGAAAGAGGGGAGAGCAGGTTCAGGTCTGTTCTGCAAGTGCAACCCCTGAGCTCTGCCCAAGCAGAGGCCCGTGAGGCAGGCGGGGCCAGAGCACACTGTGCTGATTAACACTCAGCTTAGATGAGGTCATGGAGATACAGTAGCATGTTGTCTGCCTGAGCGCTGGGGAGAAGGCTCATTAGAACTTTGGCAGTGTTCTTACATCTAAGGACATAACAAAGTAACAGGAAGATGTGTGGCAAGAAAAACACCGGGTAAGTGTGGGAGGTGTTAACAGGGATCAGACAGCACTATCCAGGGGGGGAGTCTCTGAGACCTTTTTGGGGGTTGAAAGGAGTGGTTTCAGGTGTGGGAAAGGGAAGTGACATCAGGTCTTGCCATGCTTTGAAAGAAAATATTTTCAAGGTCCCCTGATTGATCATCCCCCTTTGTTCTCATTACAAGCTCATTGAACAAGGATGAGATTTGGAGTCACAGGAACATTGTAAAGCGAAATAGGGTGTGATGGGGAAGACAGACTTGAGTATTCGGAAAGGAATCCTGTAACTGAGGTCTCTCCCAGCCCTGCCACCCACAAATAGACACATTGGCATTCGGGTTTATGTATCAGTCACTTGTGAGTTTGGCTAGTATGAGTTGAACACTCTCAATGGGTGTTCTCTGGGGGACTGAGGACTCTGAGTTTCTGGACCAGCAAAGCTAAATGGACCAGACGCTGGTTTATAATGCTGACCCACGGTCCTTGCCTGGCGAGGTCTTGACCCTTTCCTCTGAGAAGCCTCAGTCATGTTCTGAAGCCTAACCCTCACAGGAAAGACTTCTCCCTATGTCCAGCTATCAGCTGAACTCCTCAGCCAAGTTCCTGCAAGAGATAAAGTCATTAAAAATAATTTGCATAACCTTCCTGGCTTTGGCAAACTGGAATCACAGAATTACAGAGGTCAGAGGTAGCAGAGTCAAGACTGCATCGTGCAGATCAGGAAACTGAGGCCGGAGAGAGGAAGAGAACTAGGGGAGCCCCATAGTTGGTGGGCAGAGCAGGAACCAGAATCCGGGTCTGACACAGGTTAATGACCCAAGTCTCTATCCTGACCTCGGGAGTGAACTTTCCAGAAAGTTCATTCCACAAACTCCTTCTCTTCCCTCCCCTCCCCTCCCCTTCCCTCCTTTCTTTCTTTTTTAAAGATTTATTTATTTATGCATACAAGAACTGGGGTACAGGCCAGAAGTGTGAGGGGGAGGGGTGAGAGGATTCACCAGAGACAGAGTGGGGAGCAGAGCAGGCAAATCTATTGAAATACAGCGGGCAAGTCAGAAAGAGGTCTGCTGTGCCATGTGGGTCACCTGTTCTCCCAAAGCTGTGGATGGAACACTTAGCAGATCTTGAGGGAAGCCCGAAGGAGGCAGGACTTATTCACAGTTAGCCAACCTGCTGGCCAACATCATGCAGGAGCCAGCCAGGCGGGGCTCCTGCTGCCAGGGGATTTCTTTCAGGCAGGAGGGGATTGGCTGGTCATGAAGTGGACAACACCCCGTCTGGACTCCAGGCCTTCGGAGGCTAGTGTGGTCCCTGGGGCTGGGGCAGCTGGTGGCGAAACCTGGCCTAATCCTGAAAAGCCAGGGCCTGGGGAGGTGGGAGGACCCTGGGCACTGGGGGGAGTGATACAGGGGGAGGGGCAGCCTGAGCAGCCTCTGCAGGTGGGAGGGCTGGTGGGAGAGGACGGTGCAGGCCTCTGCTCACCTGCACCTGTCTGTCTCCTGCCCACAGGTCTACTCTGTCCAGGTGCTGCAACGCCCCCTCCTTTCTCTTCACCACCCAGAAGAACACTCCCCTGGGGACGAAGCTCAAGTATGAGGTGGACACCAGCGGCATCTACCACATCAACCAGGAGATCTTCCGCATGTTCCCCAAGGTGCTGCTTCGAGTGGGGGTGGGGGCAGTGAGGCCAACTCAGGGTGGCTGTGGCCATGCCCATCATTCACTCTGCCCTCAGTGCCCAGCCGTCCTGGTCCTAGCTGGCCGTTCTCTGTCCTACAATGAATGCCGCCTGGCTATGGTTTGTGTGACTTTAGGCAAGGAAGTGGTTGTAAAATGTTACTGGATTGCTCTGCAGAGAATATCCTGAAGGTATGAGAGAGCGTGGCCAAGCGTTTGTGCCCCCAAAACATCTGCACAGGTGTGTGCACAAGAGCTCACAAGCCAAGGCAAAGCAAGGCGCTGAGACTGCTTGCGCACTGGATGACCTGGGTGGTCACTGTGTCTTTCAAAGTCTCAGTCTCCTTATCTGTAACCCTGACGTTTAGACTAGAAATAGGTTTAGCTGCTTAAAATAGAAAATTTAAAGTCTCAGAGACTTAAGATATAGGTTTTTTTTTTTTTCTTTCACATAAAGAAGGCCGGGGTAAGCTGTTCATTCAGGGCCTGCATGCCCCCCGCCCCACCCCCCTCTGCCCCCCCGTCATGGGCGAACCACAGAATGAGTGGTCCATGAGGGGAGAATCCCAGACTCTTGCTGCATCAGGCTTCAGAGGGGGGCCTGGAGCCTGCATTTTCAGCTGATCCGATGGTTACTGTCTGAAAAGGAGGAAGCTTCCCTGGATGGACATGTTCGTAACCGCCTCCTGGGGAGTGCCGAGCCCAGAGCAGACTCAGCGGGTCCAGTTTGTAGAAATGCAGCGAGGAGGCGCGCTCAGGTCTTTCTGGATGAAATCTGAGGGCCTTGCCTGCCCTGATTTGGGGGAAATACTAGTAAAACAAAACCTGGGGTTCCCTGCCTTCTGTCAATTCAGGGTGTGTTGGTACGATCAATCGCTGGGATAGGGATGGGGGGACACTGGGGAAGGGCTGCAGGTGGACAGGTGTCAGAGGCCCATCACATCACAGCGAGGATGATGGGGTGTGAGCCATCTTCTCAAGGGGGGGCTTGCAAAGCCTGGAACCCGAGGCAGCAGGTGAACTTGCATCTCATGTAGGCACCGCAGTGGGTGACACCAGCTCGGTTATGACATCCGGGTCCAAGGAGGGTCCAGGGGGTTATAGCAGGGGTTGCTAGATGTTCTCAGCAAAGGGCCAGATAGCAAATGTTTCAGGCTTTGCAGGCCGAATGGTGCCTGTCCCAATCCCTCACCACTCTCATTCTAGCACAAAAACAGCCAGACAGGAGCTAACACACAAGTGGGGCCGTGTTCATATGCCACTTCAGCCCTAGTAGACCCTGACATTTGAATTTTATGTAATTTTTTACATGCCACATGTATTCTTTTTTTTTTTTCTTTAACCACTTAAAATTATAAAATCCTTTCTTAACTGGAGGGCCATCCAGAAATAGGTGGTGGGTCAGAGGTAGCCTGCGGCTTACAGTTTGCTCCCCTCACGCCCTTCCCCCAGTGCAAGCATGTGTTCTAGAAGTAGGTCCCAACCTACCATAAAGGTGAATATTTCTTTGGATTTATGAAAAAATTCAACTTCTTGGTCTCCTACCCCCACCTTGGAGATTCTTACTCTGTGGGCCTGGGATGGAGCCCAGGAATTTCTATTTTCAGAAAGCATCGCAGGAAGTTTTTGACTTACAGAAGTTTGGGAAACATGGACATAAAAAATAAAAACCTTTGATGCTCTCTCCAAAGCAAGTTTGCTTCCCTCACTCACCCACTCAGCTGTCAAATAGCATCTTCCCCTCTGGCTGTGAGACCCTTACCTCCCCCCACTGGCTCCCTAGGCCTGTCCCTCCAGGGAAAATGGACTATGACAAGGACAGTTTATGCAGCGTCTCCTTCTGATTAGCCTAATTCCTGACAATCCCGTTCTGTGTGATTCCCCATGACACCGTCTGGCAGTTAGAACCACTGGGTGCCTGGGGGCTGACTAGACCACTCATGCAGGCCAGCTGGTGGTGTGGGAGATGGGAGGACTAGTTGCAGGCTCAGAAATGAAAGGGGCCTTAGGGCCACCCAGTAACAGCAACCGGCTCCCCTGGGGACCTCTGGGCCTAGTGGCGCACTGGGCTTTGCATGCACACCGGCAGGTCTCATCAAGGACACTGGGGACATTTCGCAGTGTCTGCAGACATACTGCGGGGGTGGGGGGATGCTCTTGACATCTCATGAGGTGAGGCCAGGAAGACGCTAAGCATCTTCCAGTGCCCAGGTCGGCCCCCGTGACAAGGGTCGGGAGTGTCAAGAGGATCTGCTTTGCATCATCTCATTGAATCGCATGACATGCACATTATACTCTTGATTTTACAAACTACAAAATTTTAATTTGTAGCAACTTTTACAAAACTGAGTGTCTGAGAGTGTAAGAAACTTGTCCAGTGTCCCCGCACTTCGTTATGGGGCAAAGTCAGGATGAAATTTGTGTCCTTTGATGAGGGTGTCCAGGCCTGTGTGCTTATGAGTGAGAGTCCACATTCTGGGCACTGTCCCTGCTCCTGGGCAAAGAGGGATGTGTCACCCACCCTTGACCCCAGGTCTGTGCACCCGCCTTGCATCACGTGGTCGCCCAGCTCCGCCTGGTATCAGGTTGCCCAGGAGGGGATTGTGGCCCAGAGGAGGAGCACGTCTCCTCCCTCTTGGGCGAGTGTTTGCCTTTCCTGCCAACTTGCCTGTGTCCCTGGAAAGTTCACCCAGGGAGCCTTTGTGGGCAGCCAGTGCCCAGACTAAGACAACCCTGCCACCCGAGGTGTGACAAGTCAAAGCGCTGGCCACTGGCAGCATTTTATCAGGCCATCATCACTCAGGGTAAGGCCTGGGCTCCCCTGGCTCAAGGTTCCTTCTTTGCAGAGACCCCAGGTGTCCCAGCTTCTCATTGCTCCCCTTTAATGTGGCCTCTCTTGCCCACCCCTTGATCCCTGCTCCTGCCAAGTCCTGGCATCTGGCCTGGATGGCATGACCTTCCTGCCCCACATCTGTATCTTCCCTGCAGAGCAGAGGGAGAGTCTGCAACTCACTCTGAGCTGAAAGGGGTGAGGACCGGATTTGGTGCCCTTGTCCCCAGCCAGGGTCCCCTGTACCATCTCTGCTGCCATCATCTCCCAGAACAGCTGCATGAGCCATGGGAAAATGTATGTATACCCAAGTCATAAAGCTTCCGGACATTGGGAACACCAAAGCTTCCGTCCAGGGCTGCTGTTAGCTCTGCTCTCTCTTCTCTCTGGAAACTGGAGGCATCTTACGGCTTACGAGAAAGACTGAATGGAGAGGCGTCCCATTCCAGCTCATTTTTAGTGGCCCATGGATCTGAGAACATGCTTCTTGAGCTTTCCTCTCAACTGCACAGTGGAGTGCCCACTCCGCTGCCCCTACACTCCCTCCAAGCCTGGCGTGGGGCCGCGAGCTGGTAGAGGTGGACGTGGGCACAGGGCACCCAGGGGAAGGCAGGCATGGCCCTGACGGCTGTTTCCCTGCCTCCCCCAGGACATGCCGTACTACCGGTCCCAGTTTAAGAAGTGTGCCGTGGTGGGTAACGGAGGCATCCTTAAGAACAGCCGCTGCGGGAGGGAGATCAACAGTGCTGACTTTGTCTTCAGGTAAAAAGAATCACCTGGATCTGCACGTGCTGCCCGCCTGCTCCGTGCGTCCCTCGGAGGCCCCCCTTCAGTGCGCTAGGGTTGCCTTTTGTTTGATGAATTAATCCCCACTCCCATCCCATGGACCCTGCTGCTCTGCGATACCCCTTCCTCTCTAGCCCTGCCCTGTGGGCAAGTGGTTGAACCTCTCAGGTCCTCAGTGTCCACATCTGCAGAGTGGGAGCAAGCGGCAGCACGGATCTGAGGATGCTGGGGACTCGAGGGGCCTGCAGATCTGTCGGCGAGGTTCTCTGGGCAGCCGCCTCCCTGACGGGGTTCTAGCCTCCTGAAGCACTGCTGGGAACCAGGGCAGTTGTGGCTAACACCGATATCAGCTGCACCCTGGCCTTAACCAAGCTAGAAACGGTTCCTTCGATTTCTTCTTCCTTATGTGCTGCTCCCTTCTGTGTCTTTGCTTGAGTGAGGAAGATGGGTTGAAAAGAAAAGCATGAAGCAAAGAGTCCCGGGTTGAGAGTGCAGTGGGGTCGTGTGATGGTGGATCTGCTATCTCACTGGGCCACTCAGGCCTGGTGGGGATGGGTTGAACTTGCCCTTCATGCCCAGGCTGGCCTGGGTGACCCCTGGAAAGGTGTCTGGCTGCTTCTTCTAGAGTGAGTAGGTGGAAACTGACCCAGCATGAGTGGAAGGTTCAGGGGGCCTGCACATGACTTCTTGAAATTTCCCCCATTAAACTCATCAGGAGATGGGCCAAGACTATTTCAACCCCCTACCCCCCAGTGTGCATATTACTAGGGAGGGTCCTGGTCCATCTCTGCCAGCAAGAATAGTGGGAAGGATCGTTCGGGAGGAACAGGCAGATGGCACCCTGGGAGTGAGGCTGAGGCCAGGTGGAGCACATCGTGGAGCCAGACCCAGAACCACAGATGCCTGCCTAACCACAGAACCACAGAAGCTGGCTGTGCCTGGGTCACTGGTCCCCTAGGGTCAGTCTTGGCAGTTGCCAGTGGATTGGCAGAGCAAGGACGGCTAACTTGTCGTGCCAGCATATTCTCAGCCCTCTGCTCGCCTAGGCAGGGCAGGTGAAGGGGCAGGAGCTAGGGCTTTCAGCCAGGCTACCTGACTTCGAATCTTGGTTCTGCCACTTACTAAGCTCTGTAATGTTGGGCATGCTACTCAGGACCTTCCTCTTCTCATCTGCAGAATGGGGAAAAGTAATACAAAATATCTCCCTCTTCAGGCCACTAGAGTTAAAGCAGGTGACATTTGTAAAGCACTTCGTGTGTTTCTGCTAAAGTGATCTGGTGAATCCAAAAGAACAGTTTCTTGCCTCAGTTGCCTGAGACTGTGGAGCACAGGCACCTCATGGTGTAGCTCCTTGCTTCCTCCCTGCCTTCAGCTCATACCTTGCTCTGTGCTTCAGTCACCAGGATTCAATCACTCCCTGATGCTCTATGCTTCTTCCCACCACAGGGACTTTGCACAGGTGGTGCTTGTGTCACATTGCTTGCAACCTCAACATTGACCCAGTTAACATCTTTTTTTATAAATTACAATTTACTCATTTCTTTTGTAATATTTGTTGCCGACACAGAATGTTTGTACCAGATACGTAAGTAGGAAGTAAAGCAATTAAGCAAATATCTGTCAACCAATCACTATTCTGGGCACCAAATGCTCTCAAAGCCATTGCAGGCAGATGTAGTTCCTTCCCCTGCCTCCTCTTAGCCTCCCTGTCTTGAGGACATAAACAAGCTTTTGCTCGTTTAAAGGCTGTGTTGCTTTTCTAATGCCACCGTAGCAGATTAGCATGACCTAGTAGATTGCCACAGCACGAACTTATTATTTTTTAGTTTTGGAGGTCAGAAGCCCAAAATGCATGTCACTACACTAAAATGGATGGGTCACAGAGCTGCAGCTGGGGGTCCTAGGGGGAGAATCTGTTTCCTTGCCTTTTCCAGATCCTAGAGGCCATTTGCATTCCTTAACTCAGGGTCCCTTCAAAGCCCACAGCAGAGCATCTTCTAGTATCTTTCTCTGTCTCTGAATCTGGGGTTACGCCTGTGGCTGTCCCAGAGCCTGATGGGAGGCCCACTATCTTATCACCTGGCCACAGAGGTTTACTCACCTGGTCACCTCTGGCTTCCTTGGCCCATATAGATGACCACCGTCCCTTGCTTCCCTGCGCCTGTGCCCCAGCTCCATCTGGAATAACTGAGCACATGTGGTTGTGCTGCCTGGTCTCCTCTGCAGGTGCAACCTACCCCCCATTTCAGAGAAGTACACCATGGACGTGGGGGTGAAGACTGATGTGGTCACTGTGAACCCCAGCATCATCACAGAGAGGTCAGTAACCCTCTTTCTTGACCTGTGCTGCCCAATGTGGGTGCCATTAGTGTTGTGTGCTGTGGGTACTGGAAATGTGGCTAGTCCAGGCTGAGTGTGCCATTTGCATTCCTTGCATTCTGTAAGCATCAAACATATACCTCATTTCAAAGATTTAATATTAAAAAAGGAACATTAATTTTTTATACTGATTACATGTGACATGATAGTATTTTGAGTCTACTGGCTTTAAGTAAAAGATAAAAATGATTTTCATCTACTTCTTTCTATTTATTTAAATGTGCTTACTAGAATGCTTAAAATTATGTATGTGACCTTCCAGTGTCTTCACCAAGGGGTGGGTCAGAGGGCTCTCCAGGGTGTGATGGGGCAGGCTGGTGTCCAGGCGGTACTGGGGCAAAGCCTCACGCAAGGATCTCACCTGCCCTTAACTCCCTCCTGGAGTCTGTTGGGGAGACTTGAGGGAGGGAGTGGGTTTAATGTGTTAAACTGCCCACCTGCAGGCAGATGAAGGCCAATGGGGTGGGGGTCGGGAGTGGGGCTCAGTTCAGCTGCCCAGGGGCACACACAGCATCTGCAAGGCGAGGAGCGTTCAGACAGGTGTGAGATGAGCCAACCCAGAGCAGTTTCATGTAAAGGAAAGTGAGGGAGGGGCTACAGGAAGGAGGGGCTGGGAGACAGAGCTGCTTTTAGTGACCTTATTGGGGACTGGAGAAGACAGTACAGGTGCAGGACCAAGGGCCCTGGGGAAAGCTCCCACTCCTGGCCACTGCCCCTCTGCGTCCACCAGGGGGCGCCCTCACCCAATTAGGTTGCGCATTGCCCTCCCCCTGCAGCCACACACTACATGTTTGCCGTTTGGGGTCCACATTGTCCTTTCCTGCACCCACTTACAAAAACACAGCTGTCCCCAGGAGGACTGCACATTTATCTGCGGGGGCGACCGAGATGAAGGGGCAGGGGTGGCCCTGTGGGGGCGGCGAGGGGCCCCAGGGCGCTGGACGGGGAGCCGGCTGTCTGACTCTCGCTGCGCCCTGGGCAGGTTCCACAAGCTGGAGAAGTGGCGGCGGCCCTTCTACCGCGTGCTGCAGGTGTACGAGAACGCGTCGGTGCTGCTGCCCGCCTTCTACAACACGCGCAACACCGACGTGTCCATCCGCGTCAAGTACGTGCTGGACGACTTCCAGTCGCCGCAGGCCGTCTACTACTTCCACCCGCAGTACCTGGTCAACGTGTCGCGCTACTGGCTCAGCCTGGGGGTGCGCGCCAAGCGCATCAGCACCGGCCTCATCCTGGTCACCGCCGCGCTGGAGCTCTGCGAGGAGGTGCACCTGTTCGGCTTCTGGGCCTTCCCCATGAACCCCTCGGGGCTCTACATCACCCACCACTACTACGACAATGTCAAGCCCCGCCCGGGCTTCCACGCCATGCCCTCCGAGATCTTCAACTTCCTGCACCTGCACAGCCGGGGCATCCTCCGCGTGCACACCGGCACCTGCAACTGCTGCTGAGGGCGGAGGCCCTGCGCGGCCACCCGGCAACCGAACCTCGCTGCTCCTCTGCATCTGGCGCCGGGCGGTGCCCAGGCCTGGCCTTCAGGCAGTCACTCCCTCGGTAGTTCAGTCTTGTGAGGATCCTGTGGGCCGGGAGGCAGGGATGGGGGCCAGGACAGCTCTGCTCTGCCCACAGGTAACCTGTTGCAGGCCAGGCCTCCAGATGGGGGACCCTGGGCATTGCAAGTGAATAAAGCACATTTCCACTTAATGTTAGCGTCTGAGAGAGCACAAACCTCAGCGGGCTTTTGGCAGCTAAGGGAGTCCCAGGTGGAGGAGAGACAGGAGAAGGGGCATGTGAGCATGGTCAAGGCTTAATGCAGACTTTCAGGTTCCTGAGTTTTAATCCAAGGCCTCAGCCAGGAGCTGCTGTCTAGAATCTCGGAACTGAGAGGCCAAGCCAGCAGCCAGGTGTTCAGAGTGGCTCAGGGACTTATCAACGGAAGTCACCCCGACCAACCGAGTCCATTAAGTGACATGGTGACATCTGACGCAAGGCCAGCATGCTAGGATCTTTCCCGAGAGCCTCGGCCCTTCAAACACATCCTCAGACTCACACAGTCTTGGTGCCTCCAGGTTCAATCCTGCGTTTGATCTTTTGACAAGAAGGAAATAAACCAGACCAGCCATTTGCACTAAGGTTTTCAAGCCAGTGTTATCGACTCAATAAGTGCTTAGCAATTTGCTTCCTTTCTGATTCCTTATTTCCAGCTCTGTTTTAACCAGGAGTTATTTATATAAGAGCCATTCCTCTTTCTGTTCCTAAATACTGCAGAATCCTGCTCGCTCATGTTGCTGAGTCAGAACCGCGAGGCTCCAGGCTGAAAGTGCTGACTTGTCACTGGTGAGCTTAGGGGATGGCCTCCGGCGACACCAGCATCACCAGGGTTTGAACTGTAAAGGAGTGACTTCATACATGCACCCATGGGGCTTACACTTTGGGAAAGTAGCGTGCCCAGGCTAAAAGGGGCTCAGAAGTCATTTCACCTCTGAAGTTCATTCCCTCTGCTCTCCCTCAGGTGTTTCCACCATGAATGAGGCTGTGCCTGGTAGAGGCCTATGGGGAATTTCCTTGGTATTTGGCTCTGTGGGACCATGGGACCTTAGTGTCAGAGGGGCTTTATCCCCCTTCCCCCTCACTTCTCTTCCCCCTTCTCTCTCTCCATCCCTTATACATTCCCACAAGCCTCTGCCTTGGGAGGCCAAGATGGCAAATGGAGTCAGTGCCTCTGCTTCTCAGAGTGGAGGGCAGACCACACACAGACTCCAGGCTGCCTGCTGAAGCTCAGGGGAGGAAGAAGAACTGAGCACACAGCAGGGACAGCACCTTCCACCTGAGGGCCTCATCTTACAGACAGAGCTGTAGGTCCATCCAGGAGGGACAGGGGAGAGCTCAGGTGTGCCCAGCCTCCAGGCTCCCAATAAGGGATCCTCCCTGAGCAGAACGTCTTTATCTGTGTTTCGAGTTGGCGGGTGTTTATGGAGCCTGTCTTCTGTGTGTAACACTGTCCTAGATGCTGACCCTTCACCTTCCTTCTGAATGCCCAGCTGGGAAAAGCTCAAGCCAGTCTGGAGAACAGGAAAGTAGCCAATCAGCAGAGGAGGCCCAAATGCTTGGTAAATCGGGAAAACTACCCCAGGGCAGTGGATGGTTGTGCTTTCTTGGGCTCTGCCTATTTCTCCCAAGGAAGGAACGCCTGGGACAGATTCCTACTAATTGAGGTTCCCAGCCCCTTGTTTAAACGTGATTAACTGAGCCCAGTTCTTGAAACTGTGGAATTGGAAGACTCTTAAATACCACTTTATCCCACTTAAGGAAACAGATCAAGAACAGGGAAAGTGACTTGGGTCAAGTCAGGTCTGGGGCTCCACCAAGTTCCTGCTGTAGAAGCCCTTTGGGTAATGTTTATGTTCCAGATGGGGCAGAGTCGGGGGCTGGAAACTGGTGAGTTGGACACAATGGCTCTCACAGCCCAGGGATGTCTGCCCCTTGGAGGAGCTAGAGATGCAGATAAGGATCCATCCCATCAATTGTGGCTTCTGACTCCAGATCCTATTTCTGCTTGGGGCCTTAGGACAAATCCCCCCTCTTCCTTGGAGTCTCAGTTTCTTCATCTCTCTAACTAGAGGCTTAGAAAAGATCTCTATAGTCTCTATAATCTATTTTCTTGGAGGTATTCATGATGTGTGGATCTAGGCCATAAGTAGTATTTATATAGTGTAATAGCTAAGATTTGCTGTGCTCTCATTCTGTGTCAGGCCCTATACCGAGCACTATCTTTGCATTCTTTCCTCTAATCACCATGAGATCCTCTTAAGTAGGAGGGCTCCCGTTATACAGGTGAGGAGACTAGGCTGAGAGCCATTCAGTGATAGGCCCCCAGTGGAGGAAACTGGCCCAGGTCTGTAGAATCTAGAGGCTGTGCTCCGAGCCTCAGTCCCAGCCACCTCCCAGCCAGCAGCAACAGGGTGGGAAGAAGAGGGGTCCCGGCAGAGAAGGCACTGCAGGGCAGTCCTGGCTCCTGCTCTAAGGACAATACTCTGGAGCCATCCCAAGTCCTAGAGGCTGTCATGGTATTAGGAGGTAGGTGCCTCCTACCCCATCCTGGTCCCACCCACCCCAGCCCACCTCTAGCGCCAGCACCAACCCACCCACAGAATGTATGCTGTCTAGCACGGGAGAGGAGCTGAGGCCATCACCACATTTTGCAGGTAGGAGAGATGCCCAGAAAGGTCCATGTTAAGTGAGAACTTGTTGAGGGACTTGTCCATGGCCACATGGCCTCTAGTTTCCTGACTTCCAGGCCGACCTTTCTCCTGCAGTCAGTGTTGGGAGGAAAAACACTTCCAGAAACTCAGAAAGATCCAGGCTTTAGCTCAAGAAGCCCCCACCATCTCCCTCGCAGCCCTATCACTGCCCCATTGTGTGGTACAGGTGACCAGTTAAATTCTTATTTAAGGGGAATCGATTCCCCACAAGCAACACAACTGTGTATCTTCCTTTGTGCTAAACCCCACTGCTCTGGGGTTGTAAGGCAGCAGTAATAAATACATGACTCGGTGCTTAGTCAAGCAGAAAGGAAGGTGGCTGAAGGTCAGCCATGGGCTCTGAGCCGGTTTCAGCCGCGCTGCTGCTGCTGCAACGCTGCCGCTAAGTGCCTGGCGAGGAGCTGGTCACCTTGACTTTGCTGAGCCTGGGGAGGAGACAGGGCAGGGCTTTCTGATAACTGAGGAAGAAAACAGAACTGGCTTCAGGCATTCAACAAAAATATATATTGAGTGCTCATTTTGTGCTGGGCATTGTCCCAGGTGCCAGGGAGCTGGTGACAAAGCAAAGGCAGCCCTGGCCTCCTAGAGCTTGTGGATTGGTGGGGGTGTCTGGAGGCCGAACCCAGAGTCTCCCAGTGCACGCAGGAGTTGTGCTGAGTGCTGGCATGACCCAGCTCTGGGAAGCTGGAGGGGCGCATGAGGGCATGCAGGGAGTGGGTTCTGAGTTCCCAAGGTTGGCGGAGAATAATCACAATTGCCAAAGCGGTGGATGGTCTCAGGCCTCATCGTTGACAGCCGCATGGCATGCGACAGGGTGGGCCCACTGCCTTTTTGAGTCCCTTTCTGTGTTTTCTGGTAACTCCCCCCCACCCCACTTCCTTCCTGTTTGTCTGAATGCTTCTGCTCAGGCCCCCTGGTTGATTCTGCGAAGCGTTCTCAGGGTTCTTTTACTAGGAGCATTTCTGCAGAAATGCCATCTGTCTGCAGTTTCAAGTCTCTCCTGTCTGTCCTGGCATCCTGACCCCCTGACCTGAAAGCCACTTCTCCTTGGCGCTTCAGAAGCAGGTTTTTGGTGGCTCTGGAACATCTGCCTATGCGGCACCTCTCACCTCAACATGTCCTCAATCTGGACTCGAAGCTGTCTCCTGACACTTACTAACTGGGTGACCTCTGCGAGCTGCCGAAACCCCTGGGGACTCTCGTTCATCACTTGAGGAGTGAAGCCAGGACACCAGCCTCAGCAGCTGCAATGAAGGTTAAGTGGGATCAGTGCCAGGCACAAACTAGACCCCCAGGAGTGCAGGTTCCCCCTGCCTCCTTCCCCAGCAGTCCAGGAGCTGCTGGTACCGCACCCCTGGCCACTGAGTCCCAGACCCGGTCACCCCGGCTCTTCCTTCTCCTTTCCCTTCTGTGTGTATTTGTTCACCAATCCTTGCCAGTCCCAGCTCATGAATATCCCTTGAATTCATTTCCTCCCTGCAACCCTCATCTTTCTCCTTCCATAGAACAACCTTCTAGAAACACCTTTGGGGGAGCCCTCTGTCTGGCTGTACTGTGTATTCCAGATTCCTCGCCCAGCTCTGTGGGCCATGTCCTAAACTGGCTTACTCACCTCCCAGAGACCCTCCTGCCACCTCCCTGCTCCCCAGGCCCACACTCCGGGCCTTGTGCCTTTGCACAAGCTGTCAGCAACGCTGTCTCCCCTCCTTTCCCCTTTCCCCAGCCACTTTTGCAGGTGATGTCGGGTTATAGGCCGAGGCCTTCCCTCTGTGAACCTGGGCCGGGCACTCTCTCCTCTGAGTTTCTCCCCAGCTCTCTCTGATGCAGAAGGACAACCTCATAGCATGATGCATGGGCGTCTCCGTGTCCTTTCCCGGAGGGGAGGCACTGTATCTGGTTCATCTCTGTGGCCCCAGCACAGGCAGCCAAGTTTACTGTAGCAAGGAGGTCTCTGGTAACGTAGTGGACACCAGCAGTTCGGGAGACCTCATTAATAAACTGAGAAACACCCTGTATTGTCAGCATAAGAGTCCTGTGTTGATTTTTTTTTTTTTTTTTTTGGCCTAGTACCTTCTGTGCATAAAGCACTGAGCTAAGCAAACTCCTTACCTTTCCTTGGGAAGTTTGGGGCCCAGGAACCTGAAATGTCTGTGTTGGGTGGCTTGCTGGCTCCATCGCCCCATCTCTTGCTTCCCTTTATTAAAATCTTGCTCACCTGCATCTGGTCCACTAACAAACCTTTCTCTTTTGTTTAGTTCAAACAAAAGAAGGGAAGATGTTTTTTTTTTTTTCTTCCTTTCCTTTCTCTCCCCTCCCTCACAACCTTGCAGATTTGTCAGGCCCTTGTGTCCCTCTGCCGAGGTGCAGGCTGGGTCACAGTGTACCAGGGATTTATAATCCAGCCTCAAAGCCAAGTGGAAAATGCTTTATTTATCGGCTGGAAAACAGATAAGCTGAGCTCTGCAAAATGTCTGTTCCAGATGTGGATGAGAGTGGGGGCTAGGAGCTTGGGCTGTGAGGTGGTGCTGCTGAGTTCAGTACCCACCGTGGCCTCTCTCCCTACAGCCAGGGCGGGGCCAGTGTGGCTGTAGGTAAGGGAAGGTGGGGGAGGGGTATGCCAAAGTCCAGGTGTCTTCTGTCCCCTGGAGGGCATTGATTACCTCCTACCAGGCTTCCTGAGAAAGCAGGGCTTTCTTCAAAGGGTAGAATCAGAATCCCCTGGGTGCTTGTTAAAACCCAGCCTATTGGCTCAGAACCTGGGGCAGGGATGTGGTGCCAGGGAATCAACATGGGTGACATCCCCAGGGGGCCCTCAAGCACCTCTGGGCTCTCCCCGTGGTCAGGGGCTGCTGCCAGGTGAGTGGTGAAGTCTGGCTTGAAATTCAGTCTGGAGTATTAAGTGACAAAGAGTAAAAACCAGAATCTGGCACACAACCCAGCCTCTGCGTCTTCTATAAATATGATCATAAATATAAAATACAGCCTGCTATTAGCCTAGCACAAAACTTAACTGCTCAGGAATCTGTAACATCTACAAAATGTGTTCTGGCCTCAACACTATCCAAGTCCTTTTCTCTCCCTACTGTGGTAAAATACACACAACATAAAATTTACTACTTTAACCATTTTTTTAAAAAGATTTATTTATTTATACAAGAGCTGGGACAGGCCAGAGGCGCAGGAGGGTGAGAGGATTCACTAGAGACAGAGCGGGGAGCAGAGCAGACAGACGGACCGAAAGCACTGCTGAGGGGACTATTTTTTAGAGCCCATTGCAGTAGTGTTAAGTGCATATTGCTGTGCAACTGATCCCCAGAACTTTTCATCTTGCAAAACAAAAACTCTATCCCAGGAAGGGGCCACACCCCTCACCCCCTCTTCCAGACCCAGTGACCACCCTTTTGCTTTCTATCTCTGTGGGTTGACTGCCCTAGCACCTCACCTAAGTGGAGTCATAGTTTCTGTCTTTCTGTGATTGGCTTATCCATATAGAATCGCTGAAGTGAAAGCTGTTCTCGATGACAGTAAATGTTTTCGGTGTCCCTATAATAATATTGTGACGTTTGGTTTTGCCTTGAAGCTCTGTTCTGCACCGTGTGGTCCCTGACTTCCGGCGACCTGGTGCCTCTGCCGAGGGGCAAGGCAGACTTGGTCTTGCTCTGCTGGCAGCTGGCCAGCTGGTGACCCAGAGGCCCAGCCCTGCCTACCTTTTATGCCTTTGGATATTTGCTTCTGAATCTTCTTTTCATTCAAAGAAGAAAGGAAAGGCCTGTGGAAGGAAGGGAGGGAGAGGAGAGGGAGAGCATGTGAGCGGGTACTGTATGACTCAGCAATCAGAGACTGTCTCGCCAACCTTTTCTTAGATTTGGGTTCAAAGTTTGATTTCCTCTGGAATTCTCAGCCCTTGCGAGCATATTGGAATCACCCAGGGATCTTTTGAAAATAAGCCCCTTGCCAGATCTTCACCTTTTCACGGGGTTTGATTCAGTTGGCCTGGGGATAGGCCTGTGTGTCCTAAGTCATTATTTTGCATTGTGGTTGAGACTGTTTGCCCTAAAGAAGCGGGTCCTCACCCTGGGAGCTTTAAGAAATGCCAGGCCTCCCCTGGTGGCGCAGTGGTTGAGCGTTAGGTTGTGAGGCTGCCCGCAGCTTCTGCAGCGCCAGTTTGATCCCCAGCCATCGGTGAGGGTCCCACAATCAATCAATCAATCAATCAATCAATAAATAAATGCATCTTTGAAAAAAGAAAAAAAAAAATGAAAGAAATGCCAGGGCCTGGATCCTGCCCCCAGAGTTTCTGATCCAGTCTGAGAGTTCTCAAACTCGGCAATAGTTTAATTTGCAGCCAATGTTGAGACCCCTATTCTGCACCAGCAGTTCTCAAACCCGAACCTGCATCAGTGGCCCTTGGTGAAAAGTTCTGGGCCCACCTCCAGGCAGATTTGGTGAGCTTAGCAGGAACCACAGCTCCTGAGCCAGGCTGATGCAGGTCCGGGGACTGCATGTGAAGGTGGCTGTTCTACATGATCTTTGAACTAGCTTGGTTTTGTGCTGTATTTTTTCCTGGTTGCGGATGGGGAGAATCTGATTCAGGCCTGAGCCTTCTTAAAAGCACCAAGAGATATTCTTTTTCTGGATATTTGAAACCTTTAAATAAACGTCATGAAATATTTTGAAAGTGAAGTTACATAGATTTCTTCTCCCTCGGTTAGGAGGCGCAGGTGTGCCTGCGTGAAGAATTCGTCTGTGCCCCACATTAGGATGCATTTTGTGATGAGAGCTCAGGGGCTGGTGTTTCTGGAGTGGGGAGCAGCCCTGTCCTGTCCTGCTGAGGGTTACCTTGTCACTGGTGCTGGGGTCAGGTCAGGGTGCTGTGCTGTGCTCTCCAGCACGGGTGCTCCAGGCCCACTAGGGGTGAAAGTCTGGGTCCAACATTCTGTTCCTCCCTTTCCCCATGGGAATCAAACACAGGAGGTGATGAGGAAACCTCCCTGGAACGGGTGCTGTGAGCAGGCAAGGGCCACATCCCGTTGCTTCATGTACTTCTTTCCCTTTAATTTTGCTGGAGTTGAAACCAACTTGTCAGAACCTGATTCTTGCTTCAATCTCCTTTCCCTCCACTTGGAGATGAGTCCTTGTCCCTTCCCTCTGCAGATACCCACCCCCCCAACCCTCCCAGGCAGCCTGGGGCCCAGGGCAGCTCAGAATCTTGTATTCAGAATATTCTGTTTCCCAGAATTCAGCGTGCAGCCACAGGTTACCAAAACCCAGATTGTGGTGGAGAGTTGTTAAGGGAGGAAGTGTGACTTTTTATTGAAACGAGGTAAAAGCACACCTCACTTCTCCGGAGCCTGTCCCCAGCAAGCGCCCCTCGTCCTCAGGTAGCTGACGACTCAGATGAAGGGAAATTAATTTCGAGCCCTTTTGGAATAGATGCTCTAAAGTTCTGTATCAAAGACCAAACATTTGGTAACAGCAAACCCCTCACGGCATTCATTTTAATTTTAAGTTCAATTTTAGCAGACTTGATTTTGGTTTCTAATAATAAAGCAAACTAAGAGATTGGTGACCAGTGCTAGATACAGTAAGAAGTGGCAGCTAATCCACCAAGTCCCGATCCTGAAGCAATTCAGACAATTTCACCCTGAGGGGGCCACACCCCTGCAAAGGCACAAAAAGGCACCAGCAACTCTCCCTCTGCTGCTTGAAAGATGCTGGGGAACAGCTCACACCCTGTAGAATGATTTCCAGCCCCAAACTCTTAGAGCGATTCTTAGACATCTTGGCCCACAGGACCAGCCCTCAGTTCCCTGGAAGTGCAGGTAGGTAAATGGTTCATATTCTGATGTTTGCGGGATCAATGGTTGGTTGAACATTGCTGTGTCCTGCTACCCCTCCTGCAAGAATAAGGGTCCAGAGGAGGGGGTGTGGCCCTCTGCCTTCTGCCTCAAAGGGAACTTGCTGCATGGTAGGCGGTGGTGCCTTTTCTGCCCTCTGCTACTGTGAGGTGGTTATGTTAGTGCGCGTGGGGGGAGAGCTGGATAGGAGGCATGGCAGGCAGTGACTGTGAAGTAACTCAAGCCAGGGGTTATTTTGAATTTAAGAATGATTCCCCCGGCCCCCTGCAAATACCTAGCCATCTGTGTTCTCAGTGGGTCTCAAGGGACCCTGTGAGGCAGCTGAGAGTAATATCCTACTTGACAAAGGCCCAGAAAGGTGACAGTGGTGGGCCCCAGGTCCCACAGGATTGGGGGTTGAGCTCTGGTGTGGGTGCCCCTGCTCCCCCAGTGGGTGGGGGAGGTGGCCCCCAAAGCCCTTCTGCTTTCTTTTCTCTGGGGTTGTTGGGCTAAATCTGGAGTCAGGTCCAGGCCCAGCTTTTCCTCTGGCCTCATCCCCAACCTGCCCAGCATCTGTGTGGAGGGGCCTACTGGTGCTCACTTCCCTGGGGGCCTACTGCAGGAGCCCAGACCCAGCAGCATTGGTGGCAGTGCCAGCTAGGGCGGGAGAGGCGGTGATCATACTTGACAGATAGTCACCCAAGGCCACAGTTCTGCAAAGTGGGAGTGTGGAGGGAGTTGGCTTTAGGTGATGGGGCCCCCAGGTGCTACAGCCATGTGGAAGGAGGCTGGAGGAGTTCTTGCCAGCCCCGCCCAGCCCCTTTTCAGCAGGACTCTTGGAGCCCTCAGTGGCTGACTTCCCAGCAAGTCCCTCTATCCAAAGTTGGGGGTGGGGGTGGGGCGGGGAACTGGTCCTCCTTGGGGGGTCCCGCACTCTGCACACACATTTAGGGCTTGGTGGCCTGCAGATTCCATTTCCAGACGTAACTAACCTCCTTTCAGAAAGCCATAAAGCTTCCAAGCCGTGTTGTTGGAACTGTGAAATATTTGTCCGTGCTTTTTTTCTAAGCTTACACTTTATCTCAGTGAGCTTACCGTGGGCTATTGGGTGGTGGGTTTGGAGCTAGCTCCTTGCCTGCCACCTCGCTCCCCAGGTGAAGCCAGGACAGACGCTGCGGGTCAGCAGAGGGACGGTAGGAATAACTTGCCTGCCTGCCCGTGTCTGCTTTGGGCCACAACCTGGCGAAGGTCAGTTTCCAGAAAGTCCTGCCTGGGGACTGTGTGCAGGCGGATGGCAGCCGAGGCAGATGCTTCAGGGGTCAGTGGTGCCAACTCCTCCCAGAGTGGCAGCCTTGTGCGAAGACCCAGTGGCCTCCTCTGCTCTGCAGCCCCCAGTTCCTTTGTCCTCCCCTCCCAAGACTGGGCCGTGCGGCCCTGGGCTCCCTGAGCCTTGCCCACTGGAGCAGGAAAGGGAGACCCGAATGTCTTTTTCTGGACGTGGAAAAGCTCACTGTGAGTGGAGCTGGAGATGGCTGCACAACCTCTCTCCTCCCTGACTCCCTCCCTCCGCAGAGTGTGCCCGGAGGGAAGCTCCAGCCCAGCAGAGTGCTGGGAGGGGGCTGGCTCTGCTCATTTTCATGCAAATTGTGTTCCGGAGCTGGAGTTCGCAGACTCGGGTAGCTTAATTCCAGCTTGCGCGTGGCTGTCCTTGAGTGATTCTGAAGTGATGACTGTGACTTATGCCTCAGAATGTAATCAGGGTACTTTGTATCTGTCACTGTATTTGAAAGGCCCTCAATTTACATCCAATAAAACCAGTCAAATGTTCATTTAGCTGAGAGTCTGACGGTGGCTGAGTGTTTGGGGATGGGGCTGAGGCAGCACTGTCCAAGGAGAGGCTGGAGGTCTTGCCTGGAGCTCATGGGCCCAGGGACACATGTTTGTGTAGCTTGGAGGGTACACAGAATCAGGACACCTGTTCTTGGCAGGAGGGGCAGTCTGAGCAGGGAGTAGTGGACTCACAGGAAGTGCTCAGAGGCCACATCCAGCATCGACAGTACACAAGACCAGGGGACAGAGACCGATGGTGGGGGTGCTTAGGAGGAGGAGGGTGTGAGCATGCTGGAGGGCTGCCTGGAGCAGGTGAGGCTTGAGATGTTCTCAGAGTTGCAAACAGTCCCCTTAGCTACAGACTTGCCTCTCTTGAAGCAAAGCAGCTCTGTCAAGGTCCCAGTCGCATTAAAGGCATCTGAGCACTAATTACCCTCTTACTAAAAAATGTTCTTTCAATGTCAGTCTCCTTGGGTGTGTTTAAAATAGTAATATATAAAGCATTTTAAAAAATTCATGTGCAATCCACAGATTGGAGCCCGCCCACCTCTCGAGATGTAAGGAGATCGCTTGGGTCCCCTAATTTAGCATCTTGTCCAAAGTCTTCCTGCCCGAATCTACAAACTCCCAGAGCCTGGCATCTTTAGGGTCCCTCTGCCTTCAGATGCCTGCATTTGAGCATGTTTCTGTTTGTTGTTTCCTGACTGCTCAGCTATTAGACACAGCCTCTGCTTGATCTCCTTGGTCATAGAACCTGTGAGTGTGTGGGAAGAGATGGGAAACAGTCTCCTGAAATCAACCTCATGTGCTATGTCAGGGGTCTCCAGCTAGCAGGTCCCACTGGTGACCCTGCCACTTGGCGCAGCCTTGCCTGCCCCTGGTCTCTCTCCAGTTCCTCTTCTTCCTCTCCATCCTTTGCCACTCTGTTCTCAGCTCTCAGCTTCCATTGGGTGCAGGACACATTCTGCCATTTTCTGTCTGGAGCATTTTCCAGTTGGGATTCCCCAGGCTCACCTTCCACCTTAGAATTTTGGTGCCAGCCGCAAGCTGCTTAAATGTTTCCTTCTGATAACTGTAAAACAGCAAACACACAGCAGGCAATGAGGGGCTTAAGGGGCAGTCCTGAGGCCTGGGCACTGCATTCTGGTTTATCATAGTAAGAAAAAGAGCTGAGGGTCAGGAAGGTAGGAATTCAAGAGAGATTTTTGAATGAATGTATTAATGAGCAGGGGAGCGGACAGAACTTGAATGTAGTTTATTTGTTTAATAAACACTTGTCAGAGGCACACGATTTGTCCATTCATTCATTCACTCATTCAATAGGTATTTCTTGAGCCTGGACTCTGGGTTACAAGGGAGTATGCAAGAGGTTGGGTCAGATGAGATGATCCCCAAGGGGTGCTCCCCTGCCGAGATATGATTAAGAGGGGAGGGAAAGGGCTAACTGGGTGCAAGCTGGGGTGGAGTTGTGGGGGAGACAGTTCCAGGCAGAGGGTCCTCCATGGGGAGGAAATTGGAACCCTGGGGGAGGGTGTTCTCAGGGAGGGGAGAGGAACACAGTGGGAGGCACAGAGTCAAGACCCTGTGGGGCAAGGTGGGCCATCCCATGGCTTTGAATCTAAGAGCATCAGGTAGCCCTTGAAGGGGGAAGAGGGTGCAACCAGATTTACATTGCCAAAGCTCCCATTGGCTGCAGTGTGGAGTGTGGGATTTCTGGGGCCAGTTAGGAGAATCCTGGGATGGGGGAGGAACAAAAGAACAGAAGTGACAGCCCCCTCAGCAGAATAAGTAGGCAAAGGAACAGAATCAGAGGGAAGAGAGTGTCCGGGATCATTCTTTCTCAGTAGGCAAAGTGGGAGGCCTTTGCTGAACATCCAGCTGGGGGGCTTGGTCCCAGTGAGAAGAGGAAGGTGGGGACTGAGGCAGTGACAGTGGGGAGGGAGAATTAAGAGAGTCTGACTCCCAAGATGTGGTCTATGGGAAAAATAACCCTCAGATTTTGGCAATAACCCCTTGACAATGGGGTGTGTGACAGGCTCTTGATGGAGACAATGAGACCCTTTACGGCCAGGGAGTAGGACTGGGAGGAAACAGGGCAAGGAAGGGAACAGAAAGAGGGAGGAGGAGAAAGCTTGGGGGCCTTGGGGAGGGCTCAGGATTTTACTCTAAGGGCATGGGAAACCATTAGAGCGTTGATACTGGCAAGTGACATGGTTTCATTTATTTTTAAGAAAAATCCCACTGGCTGCTCTGAGCAGAGGGGCCAGAAGCAGCTGAGGTGTGACTTTCTAGTGCTCCAGGTGGCTGGCCAGGGTGGTCAGGGACAGTCTGCCTACATTTCAGTGAAAGAAGAAAACCACCAACCTCACAACTCTGCACTGCATCCTCCCGCCCCCAGGCCCAAAACAGGAGATGGCTTGTTTTGAGCTATTCGACAAGCTGCCAACTCCCTTGAGTGAGAAATCAGGGCACATGGTGGGTGGGGAGAGGCAATCAGAGCCCCAGATTCTCTTCCATGAGCTGTCTACTCCCCCACCCCTTGCACACACTTATAATTTGATCAATCATTTAACATTTCTTGAGGGTCCCATTCTACTAGGCACTGGGGATAGAAAGGACGTACTTGGAAGAGAGAAGGAGTTGGGATCCACTGAATTATTGCTCCCCATTATTGGCTCCTACTGTGTCCACACCCTTTGCTATGTGGCATTACAACCCTGGACTCTGAGCTCAGCCATGTGTATGTTGCTTTGCTTGGATGTTAGCAGATGTGGGGTGAGTCACGACCTCAAGTGGGTCAGCTGGTCAAGGTCATCTCCTCCTTGCCCTTCCACCAAGGCTGTGAATAAACCCACATGGAACAGACCTGCCAAAGTCAAGTTCAGCCAATCCTGGGGCAGAGCTACAAGGATGCTGATACCACGGAGATTGCTGTGGCTGTCTGTTGTACAGCTGACTGATACAGAAACAGACAATCTAGTTCTGTACTCAGAAGGAACCAAGGCTTGCCAAGGGAAAGCAGCAGGATTGCTTAGAAAGCAGAGATGCCTGCTGTTTAACTACAGCATCGGTTCCCCAGGGGGAGGCTCGGTCAAAATACAGGAGACCACCAAGGTCAGCTGCTGGAGCTGGAATTGTCCTGTGTTCATGGACATTGGTTATTCTTTTTTTTTTTTTAAAAAAAAAAACAACTTTTTTCTTTTAGATTTATTTTTTATTTATACAAGAGCAGGCCAGAGGCGCAGGAGGGTGAGAGGATTCACCAGAGACAGAGCAGGGAGCAGAACAGGCAGACAGACTGAAAGCACTGCTGAGGGAAGCAGCAGGCACGACAGGAGAGGTCTGCTGCGCCATGTGTCAATCTCCCAGGAATCGAACCTTGCTGCAGAAGCTGCGGACAGCCTCACAGTGCTGTGCTCAACCTGCTGCACCACCAGGAAGGGCCGACATTGGTTATTTTTTTGGCATCCCAGTCTCTGAAGGCCCTTCTAAAGTCTGGGGGCAGTACAGTTCCCAATAGAAGAGGTGAAAATGCTCCACACTCACTTGCCAGCCTCCTTTCAAGCAGGGATGGCTACATGACTTAGGCTTATCCAACCAGAGGCACAAGCTCTGCTCTCTGAATGGCAGAAAGTAGCAGAGTCCATGCTGGTCCAGCACTGGTGGCAGTGGGGTCCTCACCCCGCACAACACCACGCCTCCTTTCTAAGGTGCAGGCCCTAAATGTGGTTCTTAGGCCTCTGAGAAATTATGAGGCCTCCCTTCTCTCCATTAACTTTAAAATATATTTTCTATTTAAATTGGTCAGTGTTAGTGTCTGATGTTTGCAATCCAGAATTCTGGCTAATGAAATTAGGTTGCATTGAGGTACAAGTGAGTATTTTAGAGCTGGAGAGTGGCATTAGGAAAATCGGTTCAGCAGCAGGGGGAGGACACAGGGATTCATCTTGCGTGTGTACACACGCATGTGCTTACAGCGGACAATGGGTGAACATGCCTCATTGATGAGAAGCCAGTTTATCACTAGCTAAGCACCCTGCACAGTTCAGGGAGTCACACTAAGCCTAGATTTGGGGACATGGGGCCTCCTTCTACCTCTCCTCAGACACAGGACTTGCCTGGGGTGAGAGGCGAGTCTGCAAGTCTGCCCAAGCACCCTTTTCCACATTCCCAGCCAGCCAGGTTCAGGGGCCTCACACTAACCTTGGGTCGGAGGTCAGGACAGTGGTCAGGACTGCCCTTGGTCTGGTTTTACATCTTCTAGAATGCCACAGAAGGTTATCAGACACTAGGCAGCTTTTTCTGACTGCTTTCCTTCACTTAGCATCATGTTTTCCAGAGTCTTCTACCTCGTAGTTGTGCCACTACTTCATTCCTTCTTAGGGCTGAACAAACATGGGCCAGTTGATGGGTGTCTGAGTTATTTCTAGTTTTTGACTATTTTGAATACAGCTTGAATGAACAGTCACATACAGCTCTTGTGTGGACATAGATTTCATTGCTCTTAGGTAAATGCCCAGGAGTGGAATTTCGGGTTGAATTGAGAGTGTCTGGTCAGCTTTATACAAAAGCGTTTATAAGAAGGTCTTTTCCAAAGTGGCTGCAGCAGCTCACACAGCCACGAGCAGTCTGAGGGTTCTTGTTGCTCCTGTCCCTATCTACGTGGTGTTGTCTCAGACCCTGCTCTCTCTGTTGTCAAGTTCTAATTCCATGACATCCTCTAAAATATTTTGATTCCAATTAAAAAAACATTAAAACAAACATTTTATTATTATTTATCTGACTGGGCCATCATGCAAAATGAACACTTCATTTATTTTCTCTGAATGGATCCTTATGCAAAACGGCTTTTGTCCCGTCATTGCGCAGACACCTGCAAGGTGTCTTCCTAAAGGACCCACGTGTCGTTCACCGCAGAGGTCAAACCACATGCTGCCAGCAGGGGGCGCGCGTCACCCACAATTAAGCCTCACTCTATTCCCCTTCCAGACTGCGCTGGCTCTAGGGCAGTCCCGAAGAAGAAAGAGGGGAAGAGGTGATATTGATCTTTCCTGAGTGAATCTGTTTAGGGTCAGAGAAGTCTTCTCCTGGGGGAGTGGGGACCTGGGTGGTCTAAAGAGCCGGGCGGGGACAAAGCTGCTTCTGGCTGGCTGCAGGGAGAGGTGCCTCCAGCCATTCCTGAGCAACCTTTCTCCCTTGGAGTCACTTCTTTGGATCAGAGCACAAAAGCACATAGGATGCTTCTAGAAGGCTGAGGTTAGCATACCTCCTTAGCTGGGGAGAGCAGTGGTCCTCAGTATGACTACATTAGCATCACCTGGGAGCTTGGGGCACTCCCAAAGTCCAGGATGCTCTCCAGGAGGAGTAATTAGCATCTCTGGGGATGGGACCTGGCACCAGCATTTAAAAATCCTCCATGACTCAGTGTGCAACTGGGGCTCTGCAACCCCGGGGGTGGGAGCTAGCGAATCGTCTCCTTAGCCCAGGTGAGCTGCTCAAGTTAGTGGTCGCCTGGGAGGGTCTAGGTCACTATGGCTCTCAAAGTTTAGTACACGTAACCCCCCTCCAGGGGAAAGTTGTTGAAAATATACACTCCTCAGTTTCAATATTTACAAATTTTGATTCAGTAGTAAGTGTGGGGTTGGGATTGGGGCAGAAATTTTAATTTTGATGAGTTCTTCCAGAAAGTCTAAATCCAGGTGTTCCTGGCATCACACTCTAGGAAACATTGACCTTGACAGAGCATCTTAGTAGGGAAGAGACTCAGAACTAGGAAGGGGAGGTGGTGGGACATGGAACCAGGACTTGTCAGGCCATGTGGCCAGGAGCTTGGTGCATCAGGCCCAGTTCTGCCAGCCTTGCCCTCCCAGGACAGGGGGAGGAGAGTTTTTCTAGCATTTCAGGATTTACATAGACATCTTCCACCTCCAGTTGTAAGAAATCTTAATAAAGTCCTAATTAAGTGTCTTAATAGACTTTTAATGAGTAAAACAAACAAGGGAGAGGAGCCAGGCAGTCCTGAGGGAAGCTCCCTTGATGATGGAGGGTGGAGAGGGGCCTTTGGGCGCTGGTCCCCTGGTCTGACTCAGAATCCCCCATGTGGGACTGTGGTGGGGGAAGTGAGGGCCAAGGGGAGTTGGTGTCATGGGTGGGCTCTCAGGGATTTGCTCTCTCACCAAAGGTGCCAACAGCACTTTGGGCAGATGGAGGGAGCTAGTTAGAGTAGGTGCTGGCTGATCTTTCCCGCTGTGTGGGCATTGACGGCTCACCTAGGACGCTGAGGGATCCCCGGCGTCCTTGGCCCTGGTTCAGCAACGAATCCAACTTATGACTCAGGAAACACTTTGTGGGTTGTCTGAGTGCTCGTCAGCAGGTCCCCTGCCTAATCACCACTTCCAGAAGCCAGCAATCTCGAGGAGCTGGAAACAGAGAAAATGAGAAGGACCCAGTGAGAACCTGGCCTCCTCCGTAAGATGATCAGACTGTTGAATAATGGACAACGGAGGCCTCTGAACCAGGAGCTTGGCAAGTCAGGGCCCTGCCTGCCTCAGAAAGGCCTCAAGCTGAGGGGTTCTTTCATGGCCTCAGGGTTATCAAGTTTTAGGGGGTTCTCCATGGTGGGAGGCCCTCAAGTACCCTCCCAGGGTAACCTGGAGGGATCTCAAGGCCCCCTCCCCCTGCTGTGAGGCCAGATGGGAAATAGATGCCAAGGGCTGCATGTCACCTGACTCCCCAGGAAGGGAGGAGAGGGGGTTGCGGGGGAGGAGGACAGCCTGCTTCAGTCCCCATGAATAAGTGATGAGGTCTGAGGAGAAACCCCAGGAGCAGGAGGAGGTGGACAGCAAGGAGGTGGCAGAGAGGGGCCCCAGGGACTGGAGGGCAGGGCTAGGGCCCCGAGGTTCTGCTCAGGGGCCAGACAGGCCAGGGAAGACTGTGGGCACCAAGCTCTTAAGTGTGGGCTCTGGCTCAGCTAGACCTGGGCGCTCTGGGAAAGAGATCACAGGTCCAGGGAGGTGTTAAGAGGTGACTTTGTGAGCCAGTGAGTGTTGGGAAAGGGGTTCCGGCAAAATGATGCCCCAGAAGAAAAAGAGGAGAAAGAAAGACATTGATTTCCTAGCCCTGTATGAGGAGGAGCTGCTGAACTACACCTCAGAAGATGACGAGGAGGAACTGGAACACGAGTACTACAAGGCCAGAGGTGTGTGTCCCCGCCTGTGGCGCGGGGAGGGGTTGAGTGTGCAGGGACTTGTCCCCCTCCCCCGCCTTTTTTAAAGATTTATTTACTTATGCATACAAGAACTTATGCATACATATAAGCCAGAAGTGCTGGGTTGAGAGGATTCACCAAAGACAGAGTGGGGAACAGAACAGGTGGATCTACTGAAATACACTGCTGAGGGGAACGCAGGCGAGGCATGAGAGGTCTGTTGCACCATGTGGATTGCTCCCTCGCCTGCCGGGGATCGAACTCGTGCTGCAGGGGCTGGCAATAGCTTGATAGTGCTGTCTTTAACCAACCCCTGTGCCACCAGGGAGGCCCCAAGTTGCCCCTTTTTTGAGGGAGGAGTTTTATGCTCCAATCCCTTTCTCAAGTTATCCTACTGCATCTGTGCTCCAACCTCTTGGAGTAAACAGGCCAGGCATGATGCGCTGCACCCTGCTGTACAGAGAACGCAACTTAGCCATAGTCACAAAGTCTTGGTGGCACAGAATAGCCTAGAACTGCAGTGCTCTCACTCTCTAGGCTGGGCCATTTCTCAGCCTGGTCTCCACAGGGCTGAGTTGCCTATATCTTACCCACAGTCCTACCCCCTTGAGTTGGGAGGGAGGAGGCCTGATCTCATCACAGTTCCTGTGGGGGTTGAAGGGCCACTACCCACTGTGGCTGATGGAGATGGGGGCCTGGGGCTTTGCAAGGAGATGCTCCCTTGTGGGGAAAGCAGTTGGACCTTGCAGAGCATGGGGATGGTGCTGTGGTGATGGTGATGGTGATGATGGTGATGATGACAGTAGAGATGATGCTGGTGTGGTGAAGGTTGTGTTGATGACTGTAATGATGACAGTTGACCACGTATAGAATGCATATCTTTCATGCAACTGTGGAAGAATGTCTATAAGATAAATTCCTAGATGTGAAAACACTGAGTCAATAGTCCACTGAGTCAAAAATGTGGAAACACTGAGTCAAACACTGAGTCAGATAAAAGAAAACTTTATTTTATTTCATTTAATCACGGTCATAATCCTTCAAGGAAGAAATTATCCCTACGTTATCATGGAAATAGGGAAATTAAGGGAGATAAGAAAATTGGGGCCCCATAACAAGTTTGGTTGAAATCACATAGCCAGTAATGGTACAATTGGCATCTAAATTCAGGTGAGCTTAGTTCCATAATCCACATTCATGTCAGTGATGGCTTCATTCACTAAGCTGGGTGTTCTTTCATGATCAACTCCCATTTGCCTGGTTCTGTGCTAGAAACACCCTTATGTTGTGGTTGACAGGTCTTTGTGCTGGCCATGGAACTTCATTATTGGGGCCCTCCCTTCTGGGGTCAAAGAAAATTTTGTGTTTCCCACAAGATTATTCTTCAATCATCTTAATTGAGATTTTTTTTTTTAAAGATTTATTTATTTATTTATTATTTATACAAGCATTGGGTACAGTCAGAAGCGTGGGAGGGTGAGAGAATTCACCAGAGCCAGAGCGGGGAGCAGAGCAGGCAGAAGGACCGAAGGACACTGCTGAGGGGAGCAGCGGGCGGCAGGAGAGGTCTGCGCGCCATGTGGGACCCTCCTCCGGTGGCCGGGGAGCAGCCGGGGATCGAACCGGTGCTGCAGAGGCTGCGGGCAGCTTCGCAACCCAGCGCTCAACCGCTGCGCCACCGGGGAGGCCCTTAATTGAGATTTTTAATTAAAATTTTTAAATAGAAGAAATATTACATATATGTGTGTGTATACAATACATGTATGTATGGAGAGAGAGAGAGAGAGAGAACTCATACAGGTTCACTGTGGTAATATTTCACACGTGTGTGCTGAGTAACCATTCAGATCAGGACACATTTCCAGCCTCTAGAAAACTCCTCCTCTCTCCTTCCCAGAGGTAATAGTTCTCCTGATTCTAGTACCACAGATCAGGATTTTCTGTTCTTGAACTTGTATAAATGGAGTCATACGGCATGTGGAAACACTGAGTCAAACACTGAGTCAAATAAAATAAAACCTTATTTTGTTTGATTTAATCATGGTCATAATCCTTCAAGGAAGAAATTATTCCTACATCATCATGGAGATAGGGAGGTTAAGGGAGATAAAAAAATTGGGGCCCCGTAACAAATTTGGTTGAAATCCCATAGCCAGTAATGGTAGAATCGGCTTTGGTGTGTGTGTAGCTTATCTTTCAACAGCACATCCGAGACATTTACCCATGTTGTGACACATTATCTAGTTTGTCTTTTTCAATCTGTACTATTGCATTTTATAAATGCATCAGCTTTTATTCAACCATTCGATTGCTGATGGACATTTGGGTTATTGCCAGCTTGTAGCTATTTTGAATAAAGCTGCTACAAATCTTGTATGTACTCATTTATCTTGGATGTATAACTGGAAGTAGAATTATTGGCGTATGTTTGGCTAACTGTGCTGGTTCTAATTTGCACTCTTATTGGCAGTGCACAGGAGTAGCCGTACATTCTTGCTCACACTTAGTGTTGTCATCTTTTCAACTTCAGCCTCTCTGCACCAGTGTGTGTCCAGGACTGTCCCCCTGCCTTCAGCTCCCTCACCTGTAAAATGAGGATGCAGTTTAGTGGGAGATACTGGTCTTATGGCAGGACTTGTGGGGAGTCTCATGCTGGCTTAGAGCCTGGTCAGTTGTCACAGGGGTTCACAGAGTCCTCTGGGGCTGGACAGCCTCTGGAGGGCTGCAGGATCCTGCTCTGACTTCTCCATGCCCATGCAGGACTCCAGGTTTCCTTCTGAGTCTGCAGTGTCTTTTCCTCTCCTCCTCCAGTGTACGAGGTGGTCACAGCCACGGGAGATGTGCGTGGTGCAGGGACAGATGCCAATGTCTTCATCACCATTTTCGGAGAGAATGGACTCTCTCCCAAGCTCCATCTTACCAGCAAGTGAGTACCCATTTGGCCTGGATGGATCAGGGGCTATTAGTCAGGCTGATACAATTCTGGAACCCAGGGGAGAAGGCATATGTGACCACACGTCTATTAAGTAGTAAGGGGCCTTGCTAATGACAGACGTGGCCCTCTCCAGTGAGTATCTACCAACTTCCCTAAGTTCCTGTCTTGATTTTTGTGGCTAGTAATGCCACTCACATTTCCCCAGTGTGTGCAGGACAGGAAACCTGGGCTAGGTCCAGCTTTACACTTTAGGTGCCATGTGGTGTAGGCGATCTTGCCTCCCAGGCCTTGGCTTCCTCATGGACCATCGGAAAGTGGTAATTCCCTTTTTGCCGAAGTCAGGCATTGGGGTGAAGAAACAATATGATGCATGTGAGGGAGCCAGAAGTGGAAAATGCTGTGCCCCATCATCCCAGCCAGGGACCAGCACTATCTTACACCTTTCTGCTGAAAATCGCCTGTGCATCAGTCAAAGGCATTCCTGTGTGTGCGTTTGTGTATCTGTGAGTGTGTGTGTGTGTGTGTGTGTGTGGTACACCTGTGCCCCCATTTCATTGTAACCTGTTGAGACTGGGGCGCTCTCTTTGTGACCCTCCTCGACTCCGTGCACACAGAGTTTCACAGCAGAACAGGAGAACAGTTCCGCGGACCTCAGAATCCCAGAGTTGTCTGGAGGCTGGAGGGTGGACCAGGCAGCTGGTCTTTAGTCTACACTGCATGGAGCTGGGGGCTGATCCACTGGTTCTGGGCCCACCGAGCCTCCACCATTCCTTTCCCCTGAACAGCTCAACTTAACAGTGGTCTCACCCACTGAATTTTCTGAGTTAGATTTGACTATTTGAGGTCAAGAGTTTCTCAGCCAAGAAAAACTTGAAAACCACAAAATCTATGTCTTCCAACTACTATAAGAGGAACACGAGGCCTGGAGGGGAGGGGCAGGGAGCTCTGAGTCCTGGAGCTTTGGGATAGGAAAGGTGGTGCTTAACCCCCAGGTTTTTATCGAGATATTTTCTTCCAGCTCATGGCCCTGTGGCCCCAGAAGGGACATGGGGGACCCCCTTGACAGCCTCCTGGGGCTTGGGGGCTGAACACTTCCAGAGGTGGCAGGGGAGGTTATAGATGGGTGGGGTCCTCAGGCTAGGAGCGCCCCCCAAACTTTGTGCTTAGCACCCCTGCTGGGCCCGGATAAGGGGTACACCTAGAATTTGAGCTGTGGCATCCAGGCAGCATAACACCCTGTTTTGTCCATTTCTGCAGAACAGGGTACCCGCCTTCTCGCACTGCTTGCACTGCGGAGTGACCACTTGCAGATGTCTTTTGCTCCCGTGATGTGGGCACGGTAACGCGCATACATGAAATGCCCATCCTTTTTGCCATGAGTGCTCCCCACAACCACCCCTTTAGGGAGAAGCCAGTAGACTCAGGGGTGATGGCCAAGCTGGTTTCTGGAGTCCCCAGTCTGACTTCCTAAAGCAGAAGCAGCATCATATCCTTTCACCCTTTTCTCACGCTTTCCTATTGCACACACCTGGTATCTTCACACGATTCCCCTTCACCCTCTTCATTTGCCAAAACATCCTCACAGGAGGGCCCCAGAGGCCCTCTTATTACCGGGTGTGAAGGTTTGTCACTGGGCCTGGCCCCGGGCGTGTGAGATCCAGTTTCCTTCTCAATGGGAAGGAGAGGTTGCAGCCTGATAGAGAGCCCGAGGCACAAGGGAACTTCAGGGTGGGGACCCACATGTGGCCACCAGCAGCCCCAGGCCCGCCCCCCATGTGTGAATCCACACCCCATCAACTATGAGGGTCAGCTGCTGGGGCGGGGGTTTCTCCCATAACTGTGTCATACTCCACAAGGGCACAGGTTAGCTAGGACCCTAGTCTGACTGGTGGGGAGCTCTGTGCGCGAGCCCATGGTGGGGCTGGGCTTTGGGGTGGGGGGAAGGCTTGCAGCATCAGCTGACATCCTGGAGAGGCTGGAGAGGTGACAGGTAGGGCTTGCTAGGTGGAGCAGGAGGGTGAGGAGGGGCTGGCTTCCTGCCTCTGGCTTCCATCCCAGTTGTTTGCAAGCAGTAAGTTTGGTATGCGGGTGGCTAGGGCAAGACTTTACTGGGATGGACAGGTAATTTGGGCCTTGTGTGAAACAAGGCTCAGAGAAGAGAGGGCTATAAAAAGGGTTAGCTTAGCCCAAGGGGAAAGCTTGAAAATCACAGAGGCAGCAAGAGGCTGCTCAGGCCTATGGGCTGGGAAGGGACCTGCTGGCTGGGAGGTCAGGACAGCCTGGGGGGCAGAGAGGAGAAGGCTGCAGAGGCAGGGGAGGACCAGAGTGTAGAAGGCCTCTCCTGAAAGCTGATCAGTGGAGGCTCTACTTACGAAAAGGTCGAGCGTCAGTCATCTCACGGTGGAGGGCAGATAAGTGGAGAAGGAGGAAACCAGAACTTGGCCGCTACAAGAACCCAGAACATGTCTATAAAATCCTCCTCATTTAAGACCTTAGTCTGGGAGGGGAGTGTAGCTTTCCAAGGAACCCCAGGTTGTCAGAATAATACATGTGGCAGTGGAGGTTACAGTGTTCAGAGAGATTTCGATGCAGTTAGCTTAGCCGGCCCTCTCCCCCACCACCCAGGCCAGAATGCCCACAGGCCTCCAAATCTCGTCTCATCCTTCCTTGCTCTTCCGTCCTTCCACACTGTGTCACCCCAAATGCAAACCCATGGGTTATCTGCATCCAGATTAGTGTTGTTGTTGTTTTTTTTTTTTGATTCACATATACACACGGACACACTACACACTGCAAAGTACTTTTGTGTATACCATTCACGAATAGTTCAGGCTGCCACAGCTGTGGCTCCCCGAGGAAGCCCCCCACTCTCTGGGTTCTTTTCTCCCTGACCCAGAACCACCCCCAACATTGGGTCATATGTTCAGAATATGGCAAAAGGATGGGATCTCATGTATCTCCTGGAACCCGCTTCTCCTGTTGAGAATGCACCTTCTGAGAGTGTCGGAGAATCTTTGTCTCTTTAGCCAGCTGGCTCTGGACCTGGGTGGTGGCTAAATCTGCAGCCTGGAAGGGCTCTCCTGGGTGGGGTCCCTGCTGAAGGCGGGCCTGGGCAGGGGGTTGGGCACTGCAGTAGCCTTTCTTAGGGATTGACCAGGAGCCTCAGTGAAGCTGTGATCTCTGCAGGGGAGTGTGAAGTCTGCATTTCCAATACGTCTTTTGACCAGAGACCCTCTGTCCTCTGCTATCAAATCACCCTCCTCTTCCCCTGCTCACCTGCATTGGTATTATCCCAATTTCATGCAATCTTCAAATTATTTCCAATGAATTTGCTGTAGGCAGCTACCGGCTGGATGGAACGGGGGTGCCACTGAGACAGGGGATTGTGCTTTTATCTTAATTACAAAACAAGATGCGTTCCCTTCGGAAAACCAAAAAATAAGACAGGACATATACTCCACTCTTTTTCTCTTTTCAATGAAGTTTTTATCCCGTTTCATTTATTTGTTCTGTTTTATGTTCTATTTGTAACCTGCTTTTACTCTTTTGGTACCCTACTTTTACTCTTAAACCTACATCATAAACATGCTTCTGTTTCATTATTCTTTTATAACAAGATTTTTAATGGTCGTGTAATATTCCATTGATAGCTTTCCAGGGTAGCTGTTTCCTGGGTTATTTATTTGCTGTAGAGACCATTGTGTATTTACTCTAAAAATCAATTTCCTTTTCTCAGCTATTGAAACAGAAAGCAGCTCTTATTCCTCTCTTTGTTTCCTGTGCATGCACTCTGATGCACAGAACTGATGTTTACAAGTCATTCCTACAGCTTTGACTCTGAAACAGAGCAAGAGGTGTGTTGCTTTTCATCCTTTCCAGGAAGGAAGATTTACTTCTCCCTTTTCCTTGCTCTTCTTTCAGAACCCAAAGATGATATTCTCCTCTGCCCATTCCCCATTATTAACAACTTGTATTAGTCTAATACATTTGCTCCAATTGTCGAACCAATATTGATAGCTTATTATTTTTTAAAAGATTTTATTTATTTATTTATTTATTTATACAAGCACTGGGTATAGACAGAAGTGCCAGAGGGTGAGAGAATTCACCAGAGCCAGAGCGGGGAGCAGAGCAGGCAGAAGGACCGAAGTACACTGCTGAGGGGAGCAGCGGGCGGCAGGAGAGGTCTGCGCGCCATGTGGGACCCTCCTCTGGTGGCCGGGGAGCAGCCGGGGATCGAACCGGTGCTGCAGAGGCTGCGGGAAGCTTCGCAACCCAGCGCTCAACCGCTGCGCCACCGGGGAGGCCCCTGATAGCTTATTATTAACTAAAATCCATAGCTTACATCAGGGTTCACTCTTGGCTGGATATCCCCTATGGGTTTTGACAGATGGATAATGGCGTGTGTCCACCATCACAGTCTCATACAGAGGAGTTGCTTGTCCTGAAAGTGCTCTGTGCTGTTACCATTTACCCCTCCCCACACTAAGCCCTGGTCACCACTGACCTTTTCCAGAATGTCACAGAGTTGGAGTCATATAATGGCCCTTGCTGATTGGCTCCTTGCACTTCTCAATATGCATTAAGTTTCCCCATGTCCTTTCCTGGCTCGAGGGCTCACTTGCTTTTACTGCAGAATAATATTCTATTGTCTGGATGAGCCACAGCAGAGCCTCCCCTTGTTCTTTCTCATGAGACTGAATTTTTTTAAATGTGGAAACGTTCAATATTTCCATATTGTTTAAAATGAAACATTAGCCATCTTTATCAAGCCAATGGTACAGTGACCGTGTACCATGCGTTGTCTCACCCCTGGCTTCCTTGGGGGGCTGCACCCCCTGAGCCTCAGGTATATGCAGCCAGCCAAGAGGGGACCCTTTCACTCCACAACACCCAGGAGTTTCTCCCAATATCTCCTCCTCACCTCTGTGCCCTGATTGCACCTTCGGGGCCTCCTCCCCCTACAAAGTGCCAGGCGAGTACTTTCACCCACTTTCCTGTGCTCTGCACCCCTTTAGGATGCCCCCCAGCCCTGTCTTCTGTTTTGCCCATCTTAAGGAAACTTGCTCCCAGGACTGGCCATTTGACAAAGTGACTCTCTAGAAACTTGGACACTTTCTGCTGCTGAGAGTCTGAACCCGTTGAGGAGAAGACCTCTCGCCTGCTCTTTACTTTGGGGCAGCCTGATGGCCAATAGATAGGAATGTCCTCCAAGCTTTTCCTTCCCCATGCATGTGCTGGTGCTAAGCGCATGGCTGGGCACACGGAGGGAGGGCGACGGCCCTCAGCCCCTCCCGGGCTTCTCTGTAGCATCAGGAAGAGCAGCCAGCGGCCTGGGCTCCCACGGAAGGGTCCAGCTGCACAGAGGACAGCAGATGTCCACGGGGGATTCCAGCTTCTACTCCGGAGGACTCCGCGAGGATGCTCCTGCTCTGCCATGTCCAAGCTGATTGAATGTAGGACGCTCTCGGGTGGGGACATGCCACACTGCATAATGCCTCAGCTGTACTTGCTGCTCGCACGGTCTGCTCGCACTAAAGAAGCAACCACATGGGCTCCCTCACCACCCCCTCCCTCGATTGTTGGCTTGGGCTGAGTGCTTCCTTCTTACTGGAATGGCAGGACCACACTCCAACACCCAAGACCTCTACCTGCTTGGGGCTGCCATTGCCATTCTTCCCAGCAAGAACAGCAGGAGAGGAGGAGAGGCCAGGAGGCCTGCAGGCCCGAAAGCACTGGGCATGATTTCTTCCTCCATGGTCCCAACCCAGAGCAACCATGGGGCACTGGGTCAGGTCTTTGACAAGTCAGGTTCTGGTCCCAATTCTACTACCAACCAGCAGTTTCCTTGTGTGTGAAATGGGGTGACTATTTCCTTCCATAGAGACACATGTAGGCATCACATGGGTGTGAGACACGGGTGAATACTGACGGTCCTGGCCCTCCTTCTCCCAAACCACATCAGAAAGGAATCTCAAAATGGGGTTGGTTGCTCGTGGCACTTCCCAGTGGGACGATGGAGGAAGAAGGAGGCTGCCAGCCCTTGGCTCTCCTCCTGGGCCTGTGCGCCAAATGCTGATCTGTGTTAACTGGGCGCACACCTTCATTGCAGGAGCGAGTCTGCCTTTGAGAAGGCCAACGTGGACGTGTTCCGGGTGAGAACCAACAATGTGGGCCTCATCTACAAAATCAGGTGATAATCTGGCCTCTGCTTGGGCTATGGTGGGGGAGGGCATTAAGGCAAGTAGGTGAGGAACTGACTTCATCTATACCTTCTAAGTGATGATCATGCATGTGGTGTCCCTGGAGAAGTTACCAAAACCCATATCTTTTCCTCCCACCCTGAGTCAGTGCCCTAAATTTGTCCATTAGAGATTTACTTCTTTGGGTTAAGACAGTTTGGGAAAATTTTTCACAAATGTGGGAAAAATACTCTGACTGACACTGGCACAGTAGTTGGTAGACTTTGAGATTGTCTTGGTTCAAATTTCTGTTCAGCCATTTATTCACTGTGGGACAGTTTCCCTTTCTGAGTCTCAGTTTCCCCATATGTAATAATGGTGCCAAGCTCCTAGGTTAGTGAGGACCAATGAGTATGAGATTATAGAAGTAACTGGCACACAGCAGATGCCAGGGGACCTGGTAGGATGCCTTTGCTCTCTCTGGGGGAGGGCGAAGAATGACTGGGTAGGGATAACAGATCAGCTGGTAGCTGAGGAAGAAGCTTCAAGTGCTCCTTTTTCTCCTGCTACCCACCCGCATTCAAGTTTATGCCCATTTGTCAGAATGACAAGAGTATCTGATTGTATCCAGATGAAGGCCTTGACGTGAGTCAAACACAGCCTTAGCTCAGCCCTGACTTTCTTCCCCTGCGAGGAGATGCAGGATTATGAACTCTCTCTGTTCTGGGGAAACAGGAGGCCTATGAGTTGCTAGCACTGGTAGCGTGGGGTGTTGGGGTTACAGGCTTTTGCTGGGGAGAGTCAGGAAGTGGGCTCGTGTGTAAAGAATGGCAGCCAACCAGCCAAGGTACCTCTTCTATGCAGGCACAGGCGTGATCCTTGCCTGTATCTGTGCCCCACATCTGCTGGGACTATGTGCTTGTCTGGTACTGTGGTTGTCCATTTAAGGCCTCACTGCAATGGGATGAGATGCTAGGTGCAAGGTGAGGCTGTCTGAGGCTGTCAAGTTCTGAAAAAGAAACTGATCTTAGAGAAGAAACTGGGACTATCAAGGATGAGGGAACCATAGGAAAGGGGAGAAGATTTGAGGGCAGAATTTGAAGGGTCTGGATTTATGCTGCCCAAATGCAGTAACCCCACACAGCCACGGGCACTTGTAGCGAGGCTGATTCCTATTGGGGTATGCTAATGGATGAGGATATGCAAGAGTTCCGAACACATGGTCTAAGTAAAAGACTGAAATATCTTGTTAACAAATTTTTACATGGATGTATGTTGAAATGACAAATAGATCAAATGGAGTACATTGTTAAAATTAATTTTGCCAGGTCCTTTGCTTCTTTTAAAATGTAACTTCTCTAAAATCTACAATGAAATGTGTAGCTTATACATACAGCTCATGTGACATTTCCATGGGACACTACCAGTCTAGGTGGGCATGGGGGAGGGAGCCTCTGGGTGGTGGAACTAAGGAGAGTGTTTGGGAGGTCTGGGAGTCAGTGAGACCGGGGAAGCTCAAGATGGTCCCCTTGTGAGCCTTGGTAAACCAAGATTTTCTTTTTTTTTTCTTTCTTTTCTTTTTTTTTTAAACAATAAATGAATATTCTTTTTTTTTAAAAGAGATTTATTTATTTATTTATTTTTAATTTATACAATAGCTGGGGTACAGGCCAGAGGTGCGGGAGGGTGATAGGATTCACCAGAGACTGAGCAGGGAGCAGAACAGGCAGACAGACTGAAAGTACTGCTGAGGGGAACAGCGGGCAAGGCAGGAGAGGTCTGCTGGGCCATGTGGGAATCTCCCTGGCCAGCCGAGAATCGAACCCACACTGCAGAGTCTTTGGACAGCCTCACAGTGCTGTGCTCAACCTGCTGCACCACCAGGGAGACCCCGATCCTAGATTTTCTATGGAAGGTGATATTTCCTTGCAGGCAAAGCCACAAATCACATTCATTCATGGGCACACCCACCTTGCAAAGTATCCCCATTTCATAGATGAGAAAACTAAGGTTTGAGAGGTACCTCTAACAACAGCAGCAACAATAAATCATTGACCTTCTTGGCATAAACACTTGGGCATTCCAGTGTGGAAGGGGCATCGTCTATTCTGTCAGTGACGGTCTGGGCATCTGCTTCTGCCCCAGGATTGAACATGACAACACGGGCTTGAATGCCAGCTGGTACCTGGACAGTGTGATCGTGACCGACATGAAGCGGCCTCATCTCCGATACTACTTCAACTGCAACAACTGGCTGAGCAAGGTGGAAGGTGATCGCCAGTGGTGCCGAGACCTTCTGGCCAGCTTCAACCCCATGGACATGCCCAGAGGTCAGTGCCAAGGCTGCTTTGCCTGCCTAGGCAGGACTCACCAGATCTCTGTCTGGTTCTGGGCAGTTTTGTCATCGCCTCTAGGGTCTTCCTGGTGGCATGGGCTCAGTGGGACCCCATCTCATCCTCGCGGCTGTCCCAATAGCAAGCTTGGGTGCTGTGGGGGCTCAAGGAGATGGGGTGTGCAAGGGGCATGATGGAGGGACAACAAAGCCCTGAGCATATCCTGTATTAGCACATATTAAAATAATCACACAGCATTATATAAGCCTGCTCTGCCCCCCCCCCCCACCCCAGCACCCTGGGAAATGCACCAGAAAGCAGAGATCAGAAGGGAGGGGAGGACGGGTGGTAAGATGTCTGGGTTTTTTTCTTTACCAGTCCTTGCTGCATTTCATCCTCACCCTACCTCTGGGGTGGGAAGGTGAGGGAGAGCAGGCAGGTATTAGTTACACAGGCAAACACTGAAGTCCAGGGAAGTGGTGACTCATCTGAGATCAAATAGCCATTGGCTGATGGGACTAGAATATGAGTCTCCCTGTTCTTCTGGAATGTGCTTTCTGCCTGCCTCTTTGGCAGGGCAAGATCAAGGGCAGTTAGCTTGCACCTCAGAGACCAGAGTCTGTAGGATTGTGGCTAGGGGCTAAGGTGGTGGTTGGGCCAATTTCCTTGGGTCACAGGAAGCCCTTCCACTGCAGCCATGTGGTTGCTTCTTTAGTGCTTTGGTTTGAATCCAGCCTGTCTGGAATGGTGGCCAGTTCCCCACTCCCAGGGCCACCCATTCCACTCCTAAATTGTCAGAAAGGTCTTCCTGAAATTAAATCCTGTAGATCTCCCCCAAATTAAACCCTATAGATCTCCCCAAGATGTCTGCTTATGTATCCCAGTCTGCCCCTCCCCACCCCACCCCACGGCACATGCATGATTTTACGTGAGCCCCACAGCTCTCTGCAGACACACTTCCCTCTGTTCAGGGTCATGGCCCTCTCTTAGTCTCTCTTCTCCAGTCTGCCTTCCCGAGTAGGTCTGGTTTGTCGTTTACCCTCAAGAACGTAACCTCCTAGGCTAGAACCCTCTGTTCCACATGGGGGCTGATCAGAGTCAAGTATGGGGGCCTCCCTGACTCCATCCCCCTGCTTTCTTTTATTATTGTGGTAAAATATACGTAACAAATTTTATCATCTTAACCATTTCTGGATGAGTCATTCAGGGGCATTAAGTAAATTCACATATACCGTCACCCCCATCCATGATCAGAAGTTTTTCATCTTTCCCAAGCAAAACTCTCTACCTATTAAAAAATAACTCCTATTCCTGTTCCCTGAAGTCCCTGCTGTCCTCTACTTCTGTGTCTTCAAATTTGGCTACTTTAAGAACCTCGAGTAAGTGGAATCATCCAGTGTTTGCCGTTTTGTGCCTGACTGATTTCACTTAGTATCATGTCTTCAAGGTTCATCCATGTTGTAGCAGATGTCAGAATTTTAATTCTTTAGGCTGGATTGTATGTCTGTATCATTTTATTTATCCATTCATCTGTTGATGAAAATTTGGGTTGTTCCCACCTTCTCACTATTATGGTTAATGCTACTGTGAACAATGGTGTGCAAATATCCATTCAAAGCCCTGCTTTCCATTCTTTTGGGTACATACCCAAGAGCAGAGTTACTGGATCCTCTGGTAATTCTATGTTTAATTTTTCAAGGAACTGCCATACTGTCCTCCAAAAGCAGTTGTTTCATTTTACATACCCCCAGCAAGGCACAAAGATTCCAGTTTCTCTACGTACTCAACAATACTTGATATTTCTGACTTAATGGGTGTGAGGTAGTAGGTCATAGTAGTTTTGTTTTTTTTTTTAAAGATTTATTTATTTATTTATACAAGAACCAGGGTACAGGCCAGATGCGTGGGAGGGCGAGAAGATCCACCAGAGACAGAGCGGGGAACAGAACAAGCAGACTGACGAAATACACTGCTGAGGGGAGCAGCTGGCGAGACAGGAGAGGTCTGCTCACCATGTGGGACCCTCGCTGGCTGGCCAGGATTGAACTGGCACTGCAGAGGCTGCAGACAACTTCACAGCACGGCGCTCAATCACCTGCGCCACCAGGGGAGGCCCGGTCATAGTAGTTTTGATTTGCATTTCCTTAATGATGTTGAGCATTTCTTCATGTGCTTTTCTTCATGGTCATTTGTATGTTCTCTTAGGAAAATGTCCATTCAAAGTTCCTTGCCCCTTTTAAAATAGGGTATTTTGTTGTTGTTCAGTTGTAAGCATCTATACAGTGGATATTCCTGGGTATTCGCTCCTTATCAGTTACATGATTTACAAATAATTTCTCCTATTCCATTTGTTGACTTCTCACTCTGTTGATAACACATGTTGATGCACAAAAGTTTGTCTTATTTATAAACAGTTTATCTAATTTTTTGTTTTTTACTATTGCTTTTGGTATCATATCCAAGAATTCATGGCCAAATGTCATTAAGCGTCTGTCCCATGTTTTCTTCTAAGAGTGTTATTGTTTTACTCTTAAATCTAGTTCACTCACCCATTTTGAATTCACTTTTGTGTGTGATGTGAAGTAAGGGTCCATATTCATTCTTTCACATGTAAATTTCCAGTTTTCCCAGCATCATTTGTGGAAAAGACTTTATCCATGGAATAGTTTTGGCACCCTTGTTGAAAATCATTTGACCACACACTGGGCTTTATGTCTGGCCTCTCTGTTCTGTTTCACTGCCCTTATGTCAGCACCACACAGTTTTGATTACTGTAGCTTTGTAGGAAGTTTTGAAATTGGTATGATCTCAAAGACCTCCAACATTGTTACTCTTTTTTGAGATTGTCTTGGCTAGTGAGGGTCCCTTGACCCTCTCTTTAATGTCGCCTAAATTTTTGTTAACTGTTTTAACAGCAGCAAGTCACCATATTGATTTTGCAGTCAAAATGTTCTTTACCTGAAAGAAAAGATGAAAATGTTGTCTTACCTTAAGTCCTTGATTCTTGTCCAGGACTTCAAGGATGCTGGAGCGAGTTGGATTTTCCTGACTCATTCCCACTTGAGTTAGCAGGAGCAGGTGTCCTAGTCTTGGCTGGCAAACCCCACATGACAGTGGAATGGTCCCGACAGACATCACACCTCCCAATTAAGCTTCTCAGACATACATGCAACCTGATAGGGAGTCAGCAGCCATGTTTCTGTTTGTCTCCCTCTTAGAGTAGGTGTCAGAGGTCCTGGAATCTTCTGGGGCCTGTGGAGGAGTGGCAGTCACTTTTTTAGCATATATGCATTGACCACCCCTGGGAACACAGTCTTGGCTATCAAGTTGCTTGAGAAGTATAGTGAATTTTTCCTCCTGTTGTCTGTTTACTGCCATCCACCTCTTCCTGCCCTTGCCATGGATGCCTAACTTCCTTCCTGGAGCATTTCTTCCATCCTGTCTAGAATGGCTCACCCTCTTGATGACCCAGAAGCCAGAGAGCGCAGTAACTGTGTTGACATCTATGCATTAAGGCAGCTCCTGGCCAGAATCTAATCACCATTTCCCATGCCTTGAACTGAAGCATCACCATTAGCAGCTGCCATTGGTGAAGCCCTCCTGAGCTGCTCTCAGATGCTGGGTCTGGGGTAGGACATGGTCCATGCCCTCTAAGAGCTCTCAGCCTGGAAGAGGACACAAATCGCTGAGGTTAAGGTACCCACCAGGAGGGGGTAGGGCATCATGGTTCAGAGCTCCACATCTCGGTTCATAAAATCCCAGGCCCAGATGCCAACAATACCACCTGCTAGCTCTGTAACCTCAGACACAATGCTTCTGTCACCTGTGCCTTCTCTTTATAATTAGGATCCTATTAAGATCCACAGCATCCTAGGAGGGAGGGCCTATTGTTATCTCCACTTTTGCACCTGCAGGGACAGTCAAGGTAAGCGTGAACAGACCACCCCTCTCCCTCCCCTTGCTTCCTGGTCTCAGGCTAGCAGCTCCCATTTCTCAACCTGTTTGCTCAGACTGTGTTGGCTCCGGTGTCTGGCAGGCGATGGCTCTGAAAGCTGTTCTCTCCAGCACTCATACACCAAGAGGAGGTTTCAAGGGACCCATGGGAAATAGGACTGAAGATGAGACACCCTCTCCCCACCTGCTCCCAGATCATGGAGCGGAAGCCAGACTGCTAACAGCAGTTTCTGGGGCTCTGGCTCCAGCCCATCAAGCCAACAAGGACCCCCTAGTGTTGCTCTCCCCAGAGCCTGCTTGCCTGGGTGGTTTCTGTTGCAAGTTGGTGAGAGATAATAAAGCTGTCTCTTACTAAAACATATGCTGGGGCAGAGGACATGTCAGGACCAGCGCCTCCCCCTCACCCAATATTTCTGTCTTCTCCTTCCATTTTCTTCATGTCACCAAACCCTGCTGAGTTTAGAACAAAGCCCCAGCCTTTCCAAATAGCATGACCTCTCCCCACCTCTGCATCCCCTTCTCCTGAAAACTAGAGAAAGTGAAATTGGCAGCATCCCCTCTGGTGCAGGGATTCTCAGTAGGCCTAACCCCTCCCCCAGCTGCAGTGAGGAGACTCTCACAAGCAGAGAAGGGGTTTTTAATCTGCTTCTTAAGATTCAGACACAGTCTGGCCGAATCACAGCAGAATGAGCCACCATGGCTGATGGGGGTTTGAGATGGATCACTGCCTTAGAAACACATTTCAGGGACTACTATTGGCCTTTTTGGGCTCTGACTACTTCCTAAGTGTCTAGTTGTTCTTTCCAGCCAAGCTCAGGTTTCTCTGGGGGTGATGCTGGGGTCTACCCACCTGTGACAGCTCTTCCACTCCCACCTGTAGATGTGGTTGTTGGGATTTAGGGGCTTGGGTGAAGATCAGTAAGAAACAGGCTCTGTGTGTGTGGGGGTGGGGTGCTGTGTGTAGACACACCCCCTCATGAAGACCAGGAGAAGTGATAGGTAGAAAGGGCTCTGCTGGAGGCCAGAGAGCTATCTCCTAGTCCCAGCCCTCGGGGACAACCTTAGGCAGGTGGCCCGTCCCACCCGGGCTGCTTCCTCATCTTACCAGGAGGTTGGACAGGGTGGTCTCTGAGGTCCCTTGCAGGGCTTGCTTTCTCAGATACTCTGCGAGCAAAGTGCCTCCTGTTTCTCTCTTGCCTGGCTCCAGGTGTCTCCTGCCCGCCTACTTGGGTGTTGTCAATTTTGGTGTGACATCATGGGGCACAGCAAGCAGGTACAATTGCTAAGCCCTCAGCAGAGTTGCAAAGGCTGAGAGTGACAAGGTACCCAAGGAGGCTCAGGGCACATCTCTGGGGTTGGGGGTCAAGTAAGAGGCAATATTGAAGGATTGTGGGGTGGGGACATCCCACTTAGACAAGGTGGGACAAGATGGTATGGTGTCTTTACATAGATTCAAGGTTACCCAATGTTAGGTCCTGAAGGAACTTGCACCTAGAAATTGCCACCTGATTGGGAGGTATGGGCAAGACCTGTTTAGGACAGACCCTGCCTGGCCTTCTCAATGCTGATATGATGTCATTTCCTGCCATCTGGCTAAGTAATTGTCCTTATCCCAGTGCCAACCACAGACCCTCCCACCGTGAAAAGCATTGAGATGATCACGTGGCTTAAATTCATTCTGAGCCCATCACATCGCTTCCGGAAAGCTCTGCCAACTTGGCAATGAGAGTGGCCCCTGAAGCAGAGAACTGAGTTCCAGCTGGCCTGGGGCTGTTCATACCCCAGAGCCATCACAACCCAGGCACAAGAGCTCATCCATGTTTCAGACCCAGGCCTCACTGGTGCCAGAGAGGGCCCTGTTTCAGGTGGTCTCTGCCCCCTTCCCTGGCCCCAGGTGGGACATGTTCCCTGGGCTTTGTTAGGGACAAGCCTTCCTCTAAGGATTGCTTTTTTTTTTTTCCTTTGGTGGATTAATAATAAATATGGCTGCACTCAGTTTTGTGTGATGCTCCAAAGAGACCGAGGAACTGGTTATTCGAAGTGAGCCCCCAGCAGATGCCAGGCTTGGGCAGGTGGACTGGGAGCTGGTGGGTGGAAGGATGGGGTGGACCACATTTTCATCCAAATTCCCAGTTTGAATTGACTTTCCTTTCTTGTTACACTAAATGGAACAGCCAGTGCTGGGGTCTAAAGCTGCCCAGAGGCTGGGGGCAGGTAATGATGGGATTGTATTTGTCCAGCGTTGTCACTGCTTCCCCTCTGGATCATTTTATCAGGTACCTGGGGTGTATTTTCATTATCATCCAGCTCCAGATGTGCACCGGGTCTTGGCAAGACCACACTGGGCAAGGTGCCCAGTGCCAGGGCAGCGTGCACAGTGCTTCAATTTGCGAAAGGGACAGGACAAGAAAGGCATCGCAATGAACATGCTAAGGACATGTGCAAATTGTGTCGCCCTGCAGTGGGTGGCAGGCCTGCCAGGGAGTGGCACGGTACAAAAGCAAATGTACCTTGAAAGCCCAAGGCTGGGGTGATGGATGCTAAAAACACCCATCATGAGCACTGTGCCAATAAGTCAGCGGTCCTGACTTATTCTGAATCCTATTGGCTGATTCCATGGACTAAAACATTAACCTAATATATATAGCTCCCTGGATCAGCAAGTGCTTGGGGCTATATACCCTGAGTTCCAATTCTGACTTTGCCAACCATAGTGATGAGTCCTGGCCCAGTTCAGTTCCTCTCCCATCCTCAGTTTTTTCAGCTGTAAAGTGGGTGCACTAGTGGTTTTCTGGGATCTTTTCAGGGTTAGTGGATGGTGTACTTTCATCACCAAAGGACCTGGATGGGCCTGGAGCTGCCCCCCCACCATGGCCATGAGAGGAAACTGGCTCTTGCCTCCTTCTGCTGTGGAACTTGTTCTCCAGTTCATGCCCCTCCTGCTCTTTCCAGCCTTCTGCATTGTGTCTGTCTCCCCACCATGAGCTTGGTCTCTGGAACCCCCAACCCCATGTTCTGTGGTCAAAACCTGGCTCTGCCACTTCAGCAGCTATGCAAATGAGCAGCTGTCTTAAGCTCTGTGACTCTACCCCTCATCTGTAAAATGAGGATAACTTTAATCCCCACTTTGTAAAACGGTGGAGCTGATTAATGGGGGAAAATAATCATGAAGCCTGAAGGGCAGAGCTGGGCACAGAGTATGCTCTCAGTGAAGAAGGCAGGTCTGGTTGTTGCTGCTGTTACTCTCTAGATGTTTCCTCCTCTTCTTCCCCCACATCCAGGTTTGTTCTGATTCTGAGATACACAGGCTTGAGACTCTGGACTCTCCGAATCAAAAAGGACTTTGGAAGCGCTCAGTGCCAGGATCCCTTGTAGAATTTGGCAAATCCATCTAGACAACTGGAAATAGGATCATGACTTTGAACCTGCGGGGACCTTCCCAGTAGCTCTTCCCAACCCTTTTCCCTCTCCTTGACATTTCCCCCACACCCAGCTCCAGCATTATCCAGGGCCTTCTGAACTCTGTTTCTGTGTGTGCTGCATGGGAACCATGGTGCCCTTGAGCCTGGTGGAGATGGTCGGGCTCAGGGACTCACAGCCTCTGCGGCTCCAGGATGGAGAGAGCGGGCTGGCCCCGCAGCGCTCCCTTCCTCTGAACCTCACAGCAGCTCCCGCCCACCCCATCTGCTCCCACCTCGCTGCAGAAAATCATCTCCGGAAAGAGTGGGAAGCAGAGAACTGCTTTGAATGAGGCCCCAGTGAGGAGTATCAGAGGATTTCAGGACAAAAAGGGACCTTATTTACCCCTCCTCCATTTTATAGAGGAGAAAACGGAAGCCCATGGAAGTACGTGAACTGCTCTTGGTCACACAGCTCACCACGGGCAGACCGAGGGCCTGGAAGCCGTGTGTGCCTCCATGAGTCAGTGGTCCTGGCTGGGGACCTACTCTGCACCAGGCCCTGTGCTTAGGGTCAGTGCGGACAGGACAGTCTTCTTCCTGAGGAGCTCAGAGTCTAGAGGGGAGAGAGTCTGATTAGTAAATAATTGCAGTACTTTAAAAAAAAACAAAAAACAAGCAGTAATAGTAGTAGTAACAACAACAACAGTAATAATACTAACAACATCTTCCATTATCCTATTACCCCAAAAAGTAGCTCATTTTTTTTTGGTCATTCTGGTCCACATTTTTTTTCTCTCTTTTTATCATTGTCTAATGATTTACCACTCATTTATATAACCATGTGATTTTGTGAGTACAACTTCACACGTCATATATGTGCATGCGTCACTCAGCCCCCACCAGATCCCCAGAGTCAATATCTCGTCATGGATCCTCTCCTATCCCTTCCTCCATGTGCCACTGTCCTCTCTGGTAGCCATTATAGTGTTCACAGAGTCTAAGGATTATTTTTGTTGTGTTTTGTCAGTTTATTTTCTTTGGTTATTTGTATTCCACAAATGAGTGAAATCATTTGGTAACTATCTTTCACATTCTGATTTATTTTACTTAGCATAATCACCCTAAGCTCCTTCCATTTTGTCCCAAAAGGTGCTATTTCATCTTTTCAAGTAGCTGAGTAGTACTCCATTGAGTACATATTCCATAATTTCTTTATCCAGTTGTCTGTCAGTGGGCATTTAGGTTGATTCCATGACTTGGCTATTGTGAATAGTGTTGCTGTGAACATAGGAGTGTGCACATCTTTTCCTATTAGTACTTTATATTGATCAATCCATCTCTACCCATCCATCCATCCATCCATCTATCCATCCATCCACCTACCTGCCTAGCTACCTACTCTCTGTCATCTATTAGTCTTCACATTAACCTCATGAGGCAGGTATATTTTTATCCCCATTTTACAGGTGAAGGAAACAGAGGCATAGAGAAGTTAAGTGATTTTCATATAAATCCTAGAGCCAAGAATAAACCCAGAGACTTGAAGTTAATCATTGGGTAAGGTAGTCTCAGATACACCTCTTATAACATTTCAATGAATTCCTGTCCTGTTCTTTTTTGTGCATGTTTTTGACACTACATACTGATTTTAAATGGTATTATATTCAACTTTGAAAGCATATTTTTTCACTTACTATTATGTTACAGAATCAACTAATCCAAATCATTATTTTAAATAGCTGCATAGTATTCCACAAATAGGTACATATCATACCTACAATCCTCCATTGTGGTTAATTTTAGATTGTTCTCAATTTTTTGTTATTGCTGGCAATGCTGTAATAGATATCTTTGTAGGTACTCTGTGAATGCAACTATTTCCTAGCTTAAACTAATTTTTATGTACAGGGATTGATTTGTTGGTTCAAGGGCTTTGCAGGAGGGTAAGATTTTGGACATTTCTTACTCACCCACCTTGTTGGCAGGCTGCGTGATATTCTGGTTCCTCCAGGGTCATGAAAATTGCCAGTGTCCCAGTGCTATGGGAGGAAAAACTTAAGCAGTGGAGAAGATTCTGGGATGGAAAGGGAAAAATGGAGCCAAGGCAGCTGGAAGGATCTGGTGTGGCAGGCAGCAATGGGGAGGGTGGCTGAGGGGCTGTGGGAATATCTCTGTGGGCTTCACAATGAATTGGATAGAGGGGGAGGCTGAACCTGTTGAGTTGAAAGGAGGGAAAGCTTGTCTACCCCACGCTGTCTCAATACTTGATGATATCAGGCCTATGTTGAGCAATTTCTCAGGAAAATATATTAGCTGTACATTTATTTGGGGGTCATGAAGGGTAGTGTTTTTTCTTGATCACTGCCCAGGAGCAACTATTAATGACTGAATGATGTTTTAAAGTGTGACCAGGCTCATCTGAGGTCAGACCTATGGCCTGTGTGGGAGTACAGTGGACCCCAGGGGTTTTGGAAGGAGAGCTTCAGGCTTGGGAGTGAGGGGCGGAACATCTAATGTAGACCTGGCAGTGGGAAATTGCCACTAAGAGAGAACCTTCCTGTCTGGATGTCTTCAGTCCCTTTCTAACTATGGACACTTGGTTAATTTTCTAACCTCCTGCCTCATCAGTAAATGGTGGCCCTGGTAGCCATAGGATCTGTCTCTGTGAGGATTAAGTAAGATAATAGGTGTGGACTGCACATAGTAGGTCCTCAGTAAGCATTAGAGACTCTTACTACTTAGATAAGTTATGTCTGATAAGGGCAGTGAGGTTGAGAAAGCAGAGAAGTTCCAGTGCTATGTGAAGAACTGGGTGAATCTGGATGAGAGATTTAGGTCTCTGGTCCAGAGGAGAAGGAAGAGGAAATCTTTTGGGGACAACATGGGGGGTGGAGGGAGAACTGAAGTCCATGGACGCAGGGCATTCGTGGGTCAGTGTTCGTGACCAGCCCCTGCACCCCGCATTGCTATCCACTGGATTCTGCCGACTACCCCTTCCCCACAGCTGTGCAGGTTGGAGGAGAACATCCCCCCCACCCCCAGGGCAGCCCCACTGATTGTCTCTCCTCACCATTTTCATCTCCTCCCACGCAGCGCCTGTGATTTCTCACTTCCACGCGGCTTGGCTCTCAGCGAGCGGAAGTGATGGGTGTCAGTGTGTGAACCATCGCAGATTCGGTTGGGGGTGGGGTAAAATCAAGTCCAGTCATCCTCCTGTCACCCCCTCCCCATCCTCACCTGCCAAAATAAATAAATCACTTCTAATTCCACCAGAGCTGGGGATGGAGGAAAGAGACTCTGCGTCAGTTCATCAGCCGCTCATTCATGACTCTGCTTCCTAAGAAAGCCTGGACCACGTGAGCTTCTCGAAGGCTCACATCACGTTGGGTGTGGGATGGTCCCTTCCTGGGGAAGCGGGAAGGAGGCTGAGCGAGGGGCATTCTCTGGGCTCCTGGCATCTGGGTCTTGACTAATGTCTCAGCCCTGCACAGGGCGGTCCTTGGGGGCTCCTGGCCCCTCCTAGCTGTGCCTCCCCCACCGCCCAGGGCGGCTTGCTGGAGATGTGTCCTGTCACTGCTGTGCACTGACTGTTCCAGACAGAGCAGGGGCGGCTGTGGGGGCGGCTGGCGCACCAGGCGCAGGAGGCAGCTTGGGCCTGCCAGTGCCTGCCTTTTCTGGAAACCCACGCAGGCAACTTCCAGCTGGCCTGCAGGGGACAGATTTCCTGTTTGGAGGGAGCAGCCTTGTGCCTCTTGGCCTGCAGAGAGAAAAAGGGGCACAGCATGGCTTTTGTGTCCCTTGGGCGGGGCAAGAAGAACGCAGACAACCCTGTGCTGTGGCCTCGAGGTCGGGGGGAGGGGTCTGTTTTTAGGTTGCAATTCACTTACTCACACAAGACTCTAACTCAATTCTGTTTGGCTTTGGAAGGCACCGTGTGGTTAGTTTAGTCCCTGATCTATATCCCCACAGCAGTTGGTTCAGATCAGTGCGAAAATTAGTTTGGCCTCTGAGCTCACACTGACCCTTAGTGGCCACTACCCTTAGTGGCCACTACCTAGACGGTGGGTTGATGAGTTCAGACGGGCAGGTGGTGCACTGCACAAGTGTGACTATGTGAGGCAGCACCTTTCACAACAGAGTTGGTGCATTTGTGTATTTATGATGACAATTATCCAACAGATGGCAGTAAAGTGTCTTGAGGGAAGGACACCTTTTTCTGAATTGCACAAAGGTACCTTATGGGCTAATGGCAGCTCTGAAGAAAGACAAGAGAGAAATAAGTTCTAGGGGAAACTTTATAACAGATAATATGCCAATGGGCACAGCCCAGGCTAGCTCTAGAGAGGGTGGAGCAGCAGTTCTCCCAGTCTTGCTGAGGAGGGTGTTGAACTCCAGCCTGTCCTCTCTTCCCACAACTGCCTTGGTTGCTCTCTGCGATGAACTGAAGGCAGAGTGCCTGGGAGACGTGAGGGGGCTAAAGTGAGAAGGAGCTTCCAGGCCTTTCTGGCTGAGGCAGACAAGGGGCGCAAGCCCGGGGATCAGGAAGTCAGGTGGTTGGCAAACTGTTGGTGTGGTGCATCAAGTCTGGCCTTGCCATGCTTCTTCCCAGGGGCAACTTTATCTAGACTGTGTATTTATCATTTGTTCCTGTGTTTACCGTATGTGAGTGTTATTTGAGGGTGGATGCATTATTTGGTATCATCTGGTAGATGTTTTTTGGGCCTGCTCAAACATTTCTTCTTATAAATGAATGGTAATCGCTCTTTTGCTGCACAACATTTTGACTTCCAAAAGGTCTCGTAGTAACAAAGCCCTGCTTTCCCAAAGCAGGAGAAACCTGTATTTTGCCCTAGAAGGAAAATGACCTCTTGGCTCCTTCCAAGCCCTGACATCCTTTTTCACCCCTTTCTTTCTTTTTCACTCCATCTTCTCCCTCTGGCCTGTGGCGCAGGGGATTTACTGAACCTTGGCCTTTCCTCTGGCTGGTTCTCATTTCAAGGGGGACAGCCTCATTTCATATGTGGCATCTCCATCCTCACTGCACCCCAGATCTGCAGGGTGAGTTCATCATATAAAAACTGGAATTGCAAACTTGAATTCATTGAAATTCTGATCACAGGAAATTGGGGGGCCTTCCTCTGACCATTTGGACACAAGACGTGATGCACCATCCCAACAGTTTGCCAACCACAGTGAATGAAGCCCTGCTTTTATTCAGCCTGCTCTTTCACCAGAATATGCACTTAATCACAATTTAGGTTTGGCACTGGGCCCTAGGCCTTGTTTGGAAAATGGCAAATCATCTAGTACAAGGTTCTGGTTGAAGAGGAAATGTGGGGGAAAGAGGTAGAACAGTCATATAATGAGCCTCATCGTCCATCTACAGGGCCACTTAAGGCAGACTTTGTGCAGTGTGCCTGCCCAGTTCTCTGCACTCAGGCCCCTCCTTGGTATGCTTGAAGGTCATCTGACACAGGGGCCCTGCTCTCCACCCCTTTCCACACAGGGGTCCTGCTCTCCACTCCTGCTATAGAAACTTCTGCAGAGGTTAGAGGACAGTCTTGTTCCAGAATCGACTTCCTGCACTCTGCTCACCTGGCTTCTTGATCCCTGGGCTTGGGCCCCTTGTCTGCCTCAGCCAGAAAGGCCTGGAAGCTCCTTCTCACTTCAGCTTCCTCTGGTGTCTTGATGCCTTGGCTTGTCTCCCACATTGTCTCACTTCAGCCATGAGGCTCTGCTTGAGGGTGACTGGACTTTCCCAGGACAAGGATTCTGTGTGTTCTCAAAGTCCCGTGTGTGCTCCTGCTTCCATGTCTCACCTGCACAAAACTTGGGGACCACCCCATCTTCTGAGATGCTCTCTTGATCTCTTGGTTTCCCTCATAGTTGCATGTCTGCCTTTCCTGGTCAAAATCATGGAATGGCAGGTGGAGAATTGCCCCAGGCGTCTTACTTTTTCTCACCTCTGGTACTTTCTCTATAGCCCCTGCAGGTGACTCTCCACCCATGTGCATGGCAGAGTGACTGCTTAGGTGTCTCCAGGGATGGGATACTCACTTCCCCCCAGAGCACCCCAGTCCTTTATTGGAAGGTGCTAGCTACTAGGAAATGTTTCTTTTGATGATCTAAATAGCCCTCTTTATAATTCAACCAGCTAATTCAGATTTTGCCTTCTGGAACAATTCAGGATGACTGCTACTCCTTGCATAAATGTTTCCCGCCCCGCCATCCTCTCTCCTGCGTCACTGGAGTCCTGTTGCCCTTTTGACTCACTAATGCTCAGCAGGTTCTGCATGCAGAACCTTCTTCACCCCCGCCCCACACTGGCATCAGCAACCAGACGGCCTGGGTATCTTGCCACCTTGCTGAGGGGTCTTGCTTCTGTGAGAAGTAAGCCTTGGACTAGACCTGAGAAAAGAAATGAATTAAAATGAACCAGTTTTCAGAAGCACTACCAGCCAGGGGACGATAGGACCAACCCCAGCATGGAGAGGAGGGTCAATTGGACTGGAAGTGGCCAGGGCCTTTCAGGGCCTTCCAGGGCCTTTACATCCACGTGACTCAGGATGTCTGTGAGGGGAGCCTGGAACTCTGCCTTGCTAAGAAGCTCCCCAGACAGTCCAAATGTGGCCCAACTTTCAAGCTACTGGTTCAGGGGTTGGCTGTGTCTGGTCTGGGAAGGCCCTGATACTGTGTCCTGTCTCAGAAGGGTCTTCATGGTGGAGCAAGAGGGGACAGAATCTGAGAGCTGGCAATTGTTCTCTTTGCCTTTTGAGTTCTGAGCCTTAACCTGGGGTGCTTGCTGCTGCTGTTAAGATCCAGGGGCTTCAGAGTGGTTAATGAGAGCATTCATGGTTATCTTTTCCTTGGCTCTGGGTGTGGGTACGGCAGGTACCCCATATTCCCCACAGTGTACGGCTATGGCTACAAATAGCAGCTCATCTGTATGGAGACACAGGCCTTCCATCTGGTTCTTCTGGCCACTTCAGGCTCCAACTGTTCTTGTCTGGGAGCCGCAGGCTCAAGTGGACACGCACCACTCTGCATCTTTACTCTTAACGTCCTCTTGTGATATGCCCCCTGTCTTTCATGCCAACTCCGTGCACTCCCTTCTCCAGTGCAGTCCCCAGGTTTTAGTTCCCTAATGAGGGCCTACACCCTGGAGTTGACAACATCAGGAATGTCTGTCTCCAGCCATGCCTCCCTCTCGTGGGTTGTACCGCCCTGCTATCCTGCAGCACACTTTAACTACAGTTTGTCCTTGTCCTTTCTGCCATGACCTTGCTCTTAAAGCATACAATAGTCATCTGCAGGTCATTCCGGGTTGTCTTTGTTTAGGTTTAGTGTAGTGGTGAGCATGTGGAGGAGGCGAGCCTGGTGCCTTCACTGTGCTGCCATCTTGCCGCACACCTCCCAGGCAGGTATCCTGGGATACAAGTCTAATTTGCATCAGCTCTACATATTGGCTACAAGACATTTGGACAAAGATGCAGATCACACATAATAGAAAGTCACTGTAGGAAGGATGAGTGGAAGGCACAGTTGTCTTAACCTTGGACTTTCTGGCACCCAAAGGAAATCTTGAAGCACCTCCCTTCCCACACCAGCAGCAGCCCCTGCCATTTGATCTCCACCCTAAGACAGGCTGCAGCTGGAGGACCTGGGCAGGGCTCATCTGTTGTCTACTTTACATTGAGCTGCATGACCCTTTGAGGCCGTGGCCAAGGTTGAGGTACTTGGGGGTAAGAGAGAATGGCTTCCAATGATTGGCAGGAGGATGCAGGAAGCAGACACAGGTCTTTAAATGAAGTAACCCCGATGCATGCCTTTGCTGGCTACTACTGGTGCTGTGGTCTTTGCATTGCTCATGGCCTTGACAATTTACATATAAATTTGATTTCCATCTGCAGAATGCATTTTCCCCCATGAATTTTTACACAGTGATGAAGTGTGGAGAATACATTAAAGAAGACAGAGTAGATGCAGGGGGGCATTTCAATATCCAGGAGAGAAAGGCTCGTGGGTTGGTTCAAGGTGGCACCTTGGATTTGGGCTGATTCCTGATTTCCAGGACAACATGTTAGTAGATGAAAACAGAAGTCTCCTCTACTTCTGATTTATACCCAGCATTCAGATTAGCCATGAACATTTGACTTTTGTTTTTTTCCCCTCAGTTTTATTGAGATATAATTGACATACAGTATTGTATAAGGTTAAGGTGTATAATGTAGAGCCAGTGTCATGTGACTTTTTCTTTTCTTGTTATTTATTCTTTTCTTTTCCTGTGATGGTGACAATTCATGCATTAATGGAGGGAGGGTGGATGGTGCCATAGCTGCTTTGGGACCTGTATTATTCTCTCCTCGGGATCCTAATGACAGAATATTTTTCTGTCTTTGTTACCAGGTAACAAGTATGAAGTCAAGGTGTACACTGGTGACGTCATTGGTGCAGGGACTGATGCTGACGTTGTCATCAATATCTTTGGAGAGTACGGAGACACAGGTAATTGGTTTAAAATCATTTCTTCATGAGCCACGCCCGGAACTGCTTTTCAGGTGGACTCGTTCCCAACTTCCTGGCAGAGGACGGTGGTTCAATTCTCCTAGAGGCTCCTTTGAGCCTCTCTCCTCTTCTTGTGATAGGGTTTGTCATGGCCCTTTGGGCAATGAGGTGACCATACGGTAAAATTTGTGTGTGTGATGTGTTTTCAGAATAAGGTGTGCTTGGTTTGGTGGTTGATTCAAAATTGTCCTGTGTCCTAACCTATGAACAGACCTAAGTTCCATATCTCTAGGGAATTCATTCTCATTTATCTCATTTGCCTCTCTTTATATCCCTAAGCTCTATGCCCACCTTGAATTATATTTTGGGATATGGCAGGGCATGGCCTAATTCAGGGCAAGGGTTTGTGGCAGAGCAGAATGAGGCCAGGGGACAGAATTAGATTTGGCCTCATAGGTGGGACAGGAACTGAGGGTATAGACAGCTGCAGGTGTTGAGAGGTCATTCAGGCCAACAGAACAGAGACAGGTGGTTCTCTTCTGCTCCTGCCAATTTAATGGAATTACATAGGAGTCAGAAAAGCTACAGAGACATGTGCATTTTGGATACAATATATGAAAGAATTCAAAATGCATTGCTGAGCTTATACGGAAAAAAGAGAAATCTCTAGGTGCCAGAAATGAAGAGAACTCAAAACTGAAGAACTGGCTATGAAGTGATGCCAGGACTCTTGAAGGAGGGTGCTTTCATGTTCAAAAATCTACAGGATTGGTTTTCATACCCATTTGAGGTCAGAAAATCAGACCTTGACCCTACGTGAAGCAAGATATTCAAAATTAGAGCTGCACAGAAAGTTAGGAGCCCTGAAATTTCATAGGAACATCTTCAGTGGAAAAATAGACCAGAAAAACTTGCTCATCAGTACAGTAAACTTAGCTCATGAGTTTTAGATTATGAAGTCATAATCTATATGAGCTTTAGATTAGAAAAAATGGTTGCTGAAAAATTGATACCTTACCTTTTTATATACATGTGCACTGAAGATGATTTTGCACTGCAAATGTGATTTGGAAAATCCCTTCCCTTAAGTAAAGGAAATGGATTCCATGACAAACCCACCCTTGTGTACTTGGCAGGAGCATTTGAAAGAATGCTTGAGATACCCACAGATAAAGTACTAAAGATGAGTTCACTTTCCAAAGCTACAAGATACTCACAGACATAATCTGATATGACTAAACATCAATAGATACAACAAGCAAGAAAACTAAATCCTCCAGAATTTCAAGTAATAGCATCATCTGAAAAAGTCTATAACTTAAGCCCTTTTAAAGTGACTAAAGACATGAAGTCAACAATTGGCAGAAATTGAAGAAAATAACAAGACAACCTAAAAATATAGGAGTAAAGGACATGTAAATATAAACACATAGACAATAAAATTAGAAACTGTTGAATAGAGAAATAGTGAGTTTAAGATGAGCATGACCAAAATATTCAGATGCAGCAGAGAGATAAACAGTTAGAAAATGTAAGCAATAAGTCAAGAAACCTGGAGGAGAGCTAAATCCTGATAGGAGCTTCAGAAGCATTGAATATATAGGATAGGTCAGAGGAAATATTTGAAGAGATAGTAGCTGAAATTTTTCAAAATTGAACAAAGATATGAATCTTCAGATTAAAATAACAAAGTCATTAAACAGGATCAATATAAACAAATCCATATTTGGATATATTGTGGTGAAAGCAAAGGCAAAGAGAAATATCTTAAAAGTAATCATATTTGGTAGATAACCTATAAAAACAATTGAAAGGATAGCAAATTCCTGTTAGCAGCCAATAGAGGTTATAAGTTCATGGAGTAATATCTTTAATGCTCTAAGCATGAATATATAGCAACCTAGATCTCTATCCTCACCTAGATTACCATTTTAGAGTGAGGAAAAATAATGAATTTCTATGTAAACAAAGAGAAGTAAGGTTCACTACACATAGACCTAAACTTAAACAATCAATGAAGGACATACATTAAAAAAAATAAAAAGGAAATTATTGAGAAAACAGGAATGGGATACAAGAAATAAAGATGAGCAAAAGACAAAAAACACAAAGCACCAAACCTAATAATTATGGATCAAGTTTAAGTAAGTTTTTACAATAAAAAACAATGCTAATGATGACTATTGTCAAGGCATGAGAAAATGTGGACCCAAAACACTAAGAAACAATAGCCTCCTTTGAGAAGAAAAATAGATAATGAGAGTTAGAACATAGCTTCTTGGTTCTTGTCCATTCCCCCAAACCTGAGAGAGTGGAGATATTAACCTTAGATTTTAAAAGTCAAGCATGCATATTAAAGTTTTAAAAGTAATCACCAAAATAGAAATACATAGCTCCAATAAATACAGAAATGTATATCTTCTAGTTATACAGTAGAGGGAATAAAAGGGAATCAAGACTCAGTCCAATAGGAGGCAGGAAATGAGGAAAGAGAGATAAAGAAAAAGCAAGTCTAACAGTTAAACAGAAATTAATGTATAAATAATAACAATAAATAGAACTATACTCATCAGTTAAAAGGTAGATATTTTCATATTTAATTCAAAAAATACAGCTTAAATATGTGATACAAATGGGTTGAGAATAAATAAGATATAAGGTACCAGGTACATGTGAGTAATAGGAAAGGAACTGGTCTAGCTATATTAATACCTATGAAATTGATTTTAAGGTACTCACTTTATTAGGAATAAAAATATATTAGACAATGACAAAAGGAACAATTAATCTGGGAGCTATATTGATAGTAATTCTGAACTTGTATAAATTTAACAACATAGTTCCAAAATATAAGAAGAAAACAAAGTTCTTGGAGAAACTTAACAGATACATAATTATAGTGGAAGATTTTAATACAGTAGTTGGCAAATAAAATGGATAAAAATCTAGCATGAATGCAAAAGACTTTAAATACACAGTTAATAAGCTTGATCTAGTGGAAATATGTAGATTCCTGTGTCCAACTAGTAGAGAAGACACATTATTTTCAAGCATATAATGGCCACATACTAAACCACAAAGCAAGACTTAGCAAACTCAAATGAATCAACAACAAAGAGTCAATTCTTTGATCACAGGTCAATAAAATTAGATGAAAGTCATTATGGCCTCTTTCTCCATTGGAAAAAACTTGAATTTTCAGAAAAATAGGTGCCATCAACAAAATCTAGGAGAACTTACAAGTTATTAGAAAGTTTAGTAAATGTAATGGATGAAAGATCAGTACACAAAATTATAAAGATACTTAGCAAATATTTAGTTTAAAAACATGTACTGAATAATTTATGATAGCAACTATAAGGTGCCTAAGAATAATTCTGGCCAAACAGCTTTCTGAAAAATGAAAATTTTAATTCATGTGTATACTAGAATACCTAAATAAATGGATAAACATGCTCATAAATGAGAAAAGACTCAAATTCATTATGAAATAAAAAATTTCCAGTTATCTTATAAATGCAACACCATTTCAGTCAAATTCCCAAAAGGCAATATTTCATAGCTTGAGTTGTTGTTAAAATTCATGGCCTTAAATAGTTAAGCACTGCAAGATAATTTTGAACAATGAAAATAGTATTAATGATAATCATAATATGGGCTTATTTATCCTGCCAGATAGTAGGACATTGCAGATCTTCAAAAACTGAAACTGTGACATTGATAGAAAGATAAACAAATACATCAATGCAACAGACTAAAGAGTTTAGAAACACTCTAGAAAAGTAGCATTACAAATCAGAGGGAAACGGTGGAATAAATATTCTATTACTAATGTTCAAACAACTGTCTAACCACATGAGAAAAGATAAAATTATACCTTTTTACCTTTCACCATATACAACAATAACTTCCCGATGGGCTAAAGATATAAATGTGAAAAAGCAAGACTAAAATTTTGGAAAAAACTATGAGAGTCTCTTTTAAAATCTTAATTTAGAATGGAGTTTCTTTCTTTTATTTTTTTAATGAAATGCCATTGTTTTACATATTTGTCAATATTTTGACTGGATAACATTTTCATATTAAATGAAAAAAAATCCAGTTTAAATATCTGGTACACTCTTACACCAGTGAGAATGGCACATATTAAAAAGCTAGCAACAACAAATGTTAGCGAGGATGTGGAGAAAAAGGAACTCTCCTGCACTGCTGGTGGGAGTGCAAAATGATCCAACCACTACGGAAAGCTGTCTGGAGGTTCCTCAATCTGCTAACGATGGAACTTCCCTATGATCCAGCAATTCCACTCTTAGATATTTACCCAAAGGACACAGAAACATTAATTCCAAAGGGCACCTGCACCCCTATGTTTATAGCAGCACTATTTACAATAGCTATTTATAGCAGCACTATTTACAATAGCTAAGCTTTGGAAACAACCCAAATGCCCAAAAATAGATGACTGGATCAAGAAGATGTGGTACATATACACAATGGAATATTATTCAGCAATCTAAAAAGATAAATTCATGCAATTTGCAGCAATATGTATGGAGCTGGCAGGGATCATGCTCAGCGAAATAAGCAGAAAGAAAAAGAAAAATATCGGATGGTCTCACTCATAGCAGGTATCTAGAAAACTTAAATAAGGGACCAGGAAAAAGACTAATTATAATAAAGTAAAAATCAAAATCAACAAGCAATTACAAACCAGAGACAGACTATGGCAGGAGAGGGGGAGGAAGGATTAGGGTCAAGATAAGGGGTGGGGGGTGGGAATTGTATGAGGTCTATAACCAAGATGAAAATGCATACATTGTGCAAAATTGAAAAATGATATAAAAATATATAAAATAAAATTTTACAATATATATAAAAAAAAGAAATAAGACTCAAGTCAGGATAACACTTGTAGGATAATTCCAACAAATTTACATTTTGCCCAAAAAAAGTATCTGGTACAGATGGGTTGGAAATAAATAAGATAAAATAAAAGGTGCTAGGTACATATCAGTAATAGAAAAGAAACTGTTCTAGCTGTGTTCATAACTTAGGTGTGGTTCCATCACCAAAGCACCCATAGTCCTTACCATAGTCATTGTGCTCTCTTCTCTTCCCCCCTCCCTGTGCCTCTTTCATGCCCAGATCTATGGTCAGTTTTCAAGGATTGATTTTATAGTTTGTCTTTAACCCTTTGTTTGGCTTCTCTATATTCCACAAATAAGTGACACCATCCAGTATTTATCTTTCTCCTTCTGGCTCATTTCTTCACATAATCCCTTCCAGCTAGGGTGAAGTTTGTTGAACAATTCACTAAAAGCACAAACAGCAAGAGAAAATGTTGATAAAGTCCACTGAAGTGTTGATAAAATCCGTTACAGCAAGAAAAAGGTCTGTATGATTAGACACAGAGGCAAAGGAAAGGCAACATAAAATCTATCTCTGTATGAAAAGAGTATATGAACAGAAAAATTACTGAAGAGCAAGTCTGAAATCTATAGAATGAATTCTCTCTATATATAAATATATATGCACACCTACATATATATGATATCTTCAAACAGTCAAGGGAATATGAATTAAAATCATGAGATGCTGCACCTCCCCCTGCAGTGACCCTTAGGGCTAATGGCTTTCGCCCGGTCCCTAGTTCCGGCTGGGCAAGGAACCAGCATGCAGGGGGAGAACAGCAAAACTCCCTGAAGCAGGGGGAGAACAGCAAAACCCTCTGAAGACATAGATAAGACGGAAGCCTGTTGAAAGATAACCACCCCAAGGAGCCACTACAGGAATGCTGACCGCACTTATCTCGCCTTCTCAAGGCCCACAAACTTTATTCTAATACAACTGTCTCTCTAAAATCTTTTCTCTTTCTAAAATCTTTTCTCTTTGTCTAAAAAGGTCATTGGTTTGCTGATTAAAAAAAAAACATACAAAATCTAATAACTAGGCTAATTCAAATGAAACGTTACTAAACTCTGTGTATTAATAGAACTGTTAGCTTAATAATTTCTCTGTTGTATGCTTAGCCTTGTTAGTATTAATCTTAATGATAAAAATATTACATTGTGAAAAGTAAAACTCACCCATGCTAATCAATAGTAATTTAGTAGTAGTGAGTAGTTTAAACAAAAAAGTAATCACATAAAACAAAAAGAAAAATTAATAGCCTAACTACTTAGGAATGCGCCTGGGTCCAGATGTAAATCACTGCCCTGTCAATGATAAGCTAAACCTATAAGCAAGCTGATTTCTTCACTGATGTTCGCCATTCCTATGCCTTTAGAAAAACATATATATACTGGTCACCAACTCAAAGAAAATTACACTCAGATTTACACTCTCTTGAAGTGTGTCTGTTTGTCATTTCTTTCGCCGACGCCCTGACCACCCTGCACGCTTCTCTCAACCCTGAGGCGGCCTCATCGTCTGCTGCTGTGCTGGTCAGCGGCAATGAGATACCGTTGTACACACAGTAAATTTTTTAAAGATATATAATGTTAATCATAATTGTGGGGAATGGAACCCTCTGACCACACTGCTGGTGGTAACTGATGCAGCACAATCTCTTTGAAGGACAGTTTTGTAATAAATGAAAGGAGCATGTATCCCTGGACCCAGCAAATCTGCTGGATGTCAGCAAAAATGTAGGTGTCTGCAGAAGATAGGCACAAAAAGTCCATTCAGTGCTATTACCATTGTCAAACCAGAAACAACTTAAATGTCTGTTGGTGGGAAATTGCACACATGATTATGCTTTCTTCTTTCAGTGAGGAAGAGACAGCAGTTGAACTAATGAATTAGAGTTACTGGCAAAAAAAAGGGTAATCTCAAAACATAGCAACCCAAGAAAAGTTGCCCGCGGGTATGTGATGATGTTGACAGCAGTATCCACTGCTGTGTGTCAGCTGTGTTCACCCTTATATTGTGCGGTGCTCGGTCACCCCTATTGTACAGGTGGGGAGACAGACAGAGGGGTGCTGTGCTGCTCTTGATGTAAAATTCTAAAGTATGCAAAAATAGGATATTTCCTTTATGGACATAAACATGTGCCACCAAAATTCACAGAATCTATACCTACCAATTAAGAGTAGAGTTCATTTGGGGAAGGGAGTATGGAAGGAGGAATGGATAATGAGACTTTAGACTGATATTTTGTATTTTATTTCCTTTAAAAAAAAAAAACAAAGTTCTAAGCAAACTAGACAAAATGTTAGCATCTGTTATACCTCACAAATCTGGGTGGTGGAGACCCACTCAGATGCCTTATATTATGTATCACTTATATTATTTTTTATATGTTTGAATTCTCACAATTTAAAATTTAGAAAGATGTAACAAATGAAGTTTTAGAGAAGGAAAACTGGACCACATAAGTGAAAAGTCAGTGCTTGGGTAGGGTTATAAGGGTTCGTATGACCTATAGACTTGGGAATGTTATAATGGAAACTTGCAAAGTAGAACAGGTTAGAATGAGTCCTAAGGATGTGCTTGTTGCCTTTGTGACCATTGGCAAGTTATTTAACTTTCCTAAGTCTCAGTTACATCATCTACAAGATAAGTTAAGAACACCTCTCATTTGAATTATGACAAGGAATAAGTATGAAAAAAATTGGTATTAAACACCTAGCAGTGTCTGATAGTTATTATTGGTGGTGTTTTCCAGAAAAGCAGGAAGCTTAAGGAAGTCTGCTGGCTGTCAAGGTCCAAACCTCAGCCATTGCCTCAACTGTGTACCCAGTTCAGGACAAGAAACTGGTACAAACCAGGCAGTGTGAGGATGGGGCTGTAAATCAGTTTATTAGGATGTGACTCCAGGTTAAGGCAGAAATGAGAAGCCCAGTTATGGGTCCTGGGAAGAAATCACACACAAGGCCCCTCTCTGCCTTCACTTGGGGCTGAAGAGATTTAAGGATCCCATAGGTCTCAGGGTGAAGCTACCCTAGTTGACTTTTTTTTTAAAAAGATTTATTTTATTTATTTATGCATACAAGATCTGGGCTGTAGGCCAGAGAGGCCGGGGGTGAGAGGATTCACCAGAAACAGAGTGGGGAGAGAACACATGGATTGACTGAAATATACTGCTGAGGGGAGCAGCAGGTGAGACAGGAGAGGTCTGCTGTGCCATGTGGGTAGCTCCCTGGCTGGCCGGGGATTGAACTCATGCTGCAGTGGCTGTGACAACTTCACAGTGCTGAAACTTAACCCCTTGCACCACCAGGGAGGACTTACCCTAGTGACTTTTTAAAAAGTAATAAACTTTCTTTCTTTCTGGTTTTTAACTTTTATTGAAGTACTGTTATGTAGGCTTCATGTGTACAGTACTGCAACCTGACTGCTGTGTAGACTGTGTTATGATCGCCACCCCGTCTAGTCTCCACCCACCACCAGACATTTGACCCCTGTCCTCCCTTCACTGTGGTAACCACTATTTTGCTCTTATAATCTAAGTGTTGGCTTTTATTTTTTAAAAGATTTATTTATTTATTTATACAAGCACTGGGTACAGTCAGAAGAGCGGGAGGGTGGGAGAATTCACCAGAGCCAGAGCGGGGAACAGAACAGGCAGACTAATGAAATACACTGCTGAGGGGAGCAGCGGGTGCAGCAGGAAAGGTCTGTCACTCCATGTGGGACCCTCACCGGCGGCTGGGGATCGAACCAGTGCTGCAGAGGCTGAGGGCAGCTTCGCAGCCCAGTGCTCAACCGCTGCGCCACCGGGGAGGCCCAGTGTTGGCTTTTAATGGACTTTATTTCCTAGAGCAGATTATGGTTCACAGCCCATCTGAGTAGACATGTAGTGTGTTCCTGCCTACCCCATCTCCCATGACCCACAAACAGCCTCCCCAAGGCCATTCTCCAGTGGGGGAATCATTAAGGATTGAAGCTGTCTCTCTGTTCCTCTGGTCTCTTGTTATTTTCTTGTGTGTCTGTGCTTACAGGGGAGCGCAGGCTGGAGAATGAAAAGGACAACTTTGAAAAGGGAGCTGAAGACAAGTTCATGTTGGATGCTCCCGATTTGGGGCAGCTGATGAAGATCAATATTGGCCATAACAACAAGGGGGGCTCTGCAGGCTGGTTCCTGTCCAAGGTGGGTTCAGCTTCTTGTCTGGGTGTCCTGTGATGGACAAGGGGGAATTCTGGCTCATCAGCGGGTTACATTGCACCCCTAACTTCCCTCTGTAGGTCTGTTTGCTTCTATTTTGCCTAAGCAAAGTCAGCCACGCTGCCCCCTAGGAGCCTCCACCTTGCTAGAAAGTCCAGCTCTCTCGTCTGCACCTAGCCAGGGCCTGAGGATCAAGCCCCTACCGTGAAGCTGTCCCTGACCCTGGTCTACCAGAACCTCTCCCTCCCCTGCATGTGGATAGCCCTGCCGGCTTACATCAATAGTGCTCATTTGATTCTAATCAGAAGCTTTCATGTGGCTCATTGTGGGCTGTTGCTTTGTACCCCATATTTATGAATCTTTGTACCTTGTAAGTTCACTTACCCAGAACAAAGCTAAGGATCAAGACTAAAGCAAAAAAGGCTTCTGAGGGGCTAAAACATATCTTGTTCAAAGTTCATGAAGAGCATCCATCCATCTTGCTGTGCCTCTCAGCTGCTCATGGAGTCTAGTGCTTATTTCCCATTCCTTCTAGCAAACTTGCTACCTGCAATTTAAAACCAATAGCAGAGAGGCATCATATTAAGTTGTGTTACTGAGAGCTATACTGGGGAGTCAGCAAAGATATAAAACGCCAGAAGAATATTAAAAATTCATAGAAGTCTGAGGTCACTTGGAAATTGGTCTGCCAGCCTTTTGCATATATTTCCCTTCATCGTGAGATCATCAGTATATTTCAGCTCATTATAGAATGAAAGGAAAAGATTAATGTGTAACATATTTTTGAAAAATATTTCAGAAAAGGTCTTATGTTTAAAACAGAAAAACCTTAGGTTTATTCCCATTGATTATAGAAAATGAGGCTGGTAGTTGAGGTTTTGTTGCTGCTTAACTTCATTTACTTTCTTGTATCAGTTAGGGATGTGTTTGGCTGCAGGTATAAGAAAATTGAAATGTATTGTTAAATAATTAGGGCCTTTTTTGTCTTATCTCACACAAAATCCAGATGCCCCAGCTAGGACTGGGGCAGCTGCTTCCTTGCTGTGCTGTTATCATTAGTATATGGTGCTCATCCTCCAATTTGTTGCCTCATGATCACATGATGGCTGCCGAAGCCCTAGGCATCTTCTCTGTGTTCCAGGCAGGAAGTGAAGAGTAGACCAAAGGGGGAGAAGACTTTTTCTGAGAAATCTTACCTTATTCTGAATAAGCAAAAACCCTTCTTGTGACTCCTGCTTACATTTCTTTGGCCAGAAACATGTCATTTGACTACTCGAACTGGTGACACCATGTGGCTAGCTTTCCAGGCTTCATAGTAGAAGCAGGTTAAGAAGAAGTGATTGAGAAAGGGCCCTGCACATCCTAGAGTGTCCCCCACACTCTCCTCTGTAACTAGCCTCCAATCCCTTTAGAACACTTCCCCTGCTCTTAGCACGGAACTGGGCACTGAATAGTGAAGTAGGGCCAACGTTTCTTGGGAAAGGTAGGGGCTTGCCTGGCCTAAAGAGTAACCAGCTTAGCGCTGAGCAGGGTCCAAGGAGGTTACATATTCCTTGGCTTGGAGAAGAAATAGGCCAGAGTCCAGAGCCCAAATAGTCAATATACAGGCAGGTGCGTCTTCAGGATGAGGGAGAGAAGGCTGGTGCATTTTATGACCTTAGCCAGCATGGGACCCTAAGCAGTATCATGAAGTCCAGAACGTCATCCTGGGAAGGAAGACAGTCTCTGTCAAGAAATACACAGGTTTAGTAGAAGGGGCTGCAAAGTGCACCAGGGTCTGGGTGTGGCCTTAAAAGGCTATTTGACAGCTGCTGCTTGTGAGGGCAGGTTCCTTCTTGGTCACCTGGGCTATAGTTTTACTTTTCCTGATACATTTCCTTATTTAATGCAATAGCATTTTATTGCATTTTCATTGCAGCCTCTTTTATACTTAAAGGCGTTTATACCTATTTCATGAAGACTAAATCTTACATTTGATTGGGCATACCAGTTTCCTGAATTCTTTTCCTGCATCCTGTGTTAGGTCCTTTCTGGAGTTCTGCTTTTCTTTTGATTCTTCAAAATGACCCTTCCTCTCTCCCTCCCTTCTTTCTCCTTCCATTTCTTCCTTGTCTATCACCAGATGCTTCTGCCCACGTAATGTTATGAGTGAAAGATAAATTCTAGTTATTGACAACTTGCTTATCTTTGAGTTTTCCATTGGATCTTCCTGGCACAATTTGGGAAGTCTCCTCCTCTTCTGGGTGAGTTTTAGAAGATGCTCTTGTCACAGTCTTGCCAACCTAACTCACGTGTCTCTCAAGGGAGGCTTCATAGGTGCCTCTTCCACTAAGCTCGTTGTCAGTGACTGGCAAATCCTGGACCCCATGTGTCTGATTTGGGGTTTGCAGCTTTTCTCTCTCTCTTTTTTTTTTTTTTTTTGCATATTTGCTTTATCTTATGTGGCTGATTTATTTTTACTGATTTTGTAAGATTTTGTTTATCAAAGCAACTATTATGTGGTGACTTGCCTATATCATGAATTATTTAAGATTTTTATAGTTTTTTATTAGAATTTATTTCAAAAATGTATTATTCACGTATTATTCATTATTCCTTTGTGTGGATTCTGCTTTTGACCCAAAATGTCAGATCCCAACCTTCAGCAGGTGAGGAAGGAGATGTTGCCATCTATAAGTGCGGGCTTCCTATTCCTGTGTCCCTCACAGCACACACCCCCAAGTATATTGCATTTGATTTTTAAAAGGAGCTGTAGCAGAGCAGGGAACACTGGCTTAGTAACTTAGTAAGAGGTAATTGCCAGTGTTCCTTGTGTGACTCTCAGTGTTTTGCAAGGCTTTCCTGGCAGTAGGTGTGTCCCTGTGAGTAGTTTTCATGGGCCACTAAGAAGGTGAGAATGTGTTCTTAGGGAATACTCAGTGCCAGAGGGACTGGATTGGCCACCAGCTATGTCTTCCACGATGCTTAGCATTCCTTTCCTCTCTTCTCCCCAGATTATCATCGAAGATATTGGAAACAAAAGAAAATATGACTTTCCTCTGAATCGCTGGCTGGCCTTGGATGAAGATGATGGCAAAATCCAAAGGGATATCTTAGTGGGTGGTGCTGAGACCACAGGTAGGACTGAAGGAGGAGGAGGCTCAATCGGCTAATATTCATTCCCCTTTCTGCCTGAGAGTCAATGTTTTCATCTGTGGACCTGGAGGTCTGTGGTCCTGTGGGAGTCAGATAATAGCTCCTGCTCTGGAAAATGTTTATTCTTCTGGGCTGGAGCCTGAGATGCTGATGATGTCATAGGAGATGGGGAGAGATTCCCCTGAGCAAACACTAACTGCCCAGAGCAAGGATGAAATCAGAACATGAGCCGCTGATACATGTGGACATTGATGATGACATTGATTTGCTCTTGACTCCTATTGGGGAGTGCTTACTGTCTGCCAGGCCTTCTGCTAGGCACCGGCCCACTGATCCCCTTTAATCCTTACTCTGTCCCATCTCAGCATGCAATCTCTACTTGCTGCTTCTTCCCCAGAATGCCATGTCCTCATATTGCCTCTGACTTGCCAAAACCCCAAATAGCCCAACTCACAAAGTCCTCCCTCTCCCTCATTCTCCCATCATCCCATCACATCGGTTGAAGGAGTTTATTAGTCCCTTCCTCCATTAAAGTTGTGTTTTTAAGTTATTAGCAAAGAGCAGGCTAAATGAATGAGATAAACATGAAGATAAATGAACAGGGTTGACTATTATAATTAAATTAGACTTAATAGAATTCATCTGGCAGCTATTAATAATATGTACATGGTAATTAACATTAATAAAAAGTACTATTCTTAGCCAACCCAAGTTCCTCCTTCACTGTTAGTTTCCTATAATCCTACAATCTGGCAGCTTCCTGTAGTAATACCTACAGTTTATTTCTAAGCTTGGATACATTGACACACACAGTCTGAAAAAGACAGTGTTGTTGAGAGGGTGCTGTGTGACCCCTGTGGGAGGGGACCTGGGGGAGTGAGCGAGAAGGAGGTGATAGAGGGTGGGCAGGAAAATGTAATGAAGCTCACATGGAACTTCCCTCTCCCCTCTTCCTTCCACACCAGCGATCTCATATATTGTCACCATCTTCACTGGGGATCTCCGTGGGGCTGGAACCAAATCCAAAATCTACATAGTCATGTATGGGGCCAGAGGGAATAAGAACAGTGGGAAAATCTTCCTGGAGGGCGGCGTGTTTGACCGAGGCCGCACGGACATCTTCCACATCGAGCTGGCTGTCCTCCTTAGCCCCCTGAGTCGGGTCTCCATCGGGCATGGCAATGTGGGGGTCAACAGAGGCTGGTACTGTGAGAAGGTAAGGGATGCCCACGGGGATCCTCCCCTGATACCACCGATCCCATCCTTAACATGCAAACGCAGTCTATAATCTGAATCCTACTTCTTTTGGTCCAGTTATAAGGTACATGGACAATCCCATTCAATGGGCATTTTGGATGGAAATATGCGCTTCTGGCTTGTTTTGCTGGTGTTCCCAAACCGGGGCTGTTCTGTGCCTATGTTCTCCACCCCACCCCCATCTTTTTCTTCTTTCCCTCAGTGCTTATAAGTTAAGGCTTCTTACAGCCATGATGGACAGATAGCGAGCATTAGGTGAATTCTCAGCAATAAGTGGGCACATCTAAAAGTAATAATTCAAGTTAAGAGAGTTGTCAGTTGTATTAGCCAGGAACACCTGACAACAAACAGAGACCCAGTAAGAGAGAGGTTAGGCAAAAAACTTGACCATGGGTGGTCAAATAAGTTTCAAGTTAAATAGAAGCTAAGGTTGAGAAGCTAGCAATCTAAGTGGTGAGAATTTCTTTGCTGATAGAAGATTTTGTAGTGTTCCAGGAGTATTCCTTTGAACTTCCGTAAGATGACTGGCTAATTTGACTTCCATGTTGTAAACCTGGGGGCTCAGAATGTGGGTCAAGATGGAGGGGAGTAGGAGAGAAGGCTGAATGAGTGCCAGTCCAGAAAAGGCAGTTCAGTTTCATATTAAATTCCAGTTATTAATTCCCTTTCATGTGATTGACCTGTTGCCTGCAAGATAAATAAAGCTTATTAATTTAATATTGTAGTTTATTTGATTCAGACTGAAATTTTATAAAATGCATAAAGATGTGTGCTGTTCAAAGAGAATGTTGCACATAGAGGTTTGAGATTTGGGCTAGTAAGTTGGCTGGCTTTATGTCATCTTGATGGGGAAGACTTCTTGGAGGAGACATTTGTTGATTGAGGATTTAACAAGGCGAAGGAAGAGCAGCATCGTTTCCTAGCGGTCCTGATGTAGATAGTGCTTAATGGGAGGCTGAGGAGGCTGCTGAACATTTTGAGGAGGATCCCACAGGGGTCTTGCTGCAGGAGACCGTGATTTGCTCCCCCAGGTGGTGGTTCTGTGCCCCTTCACTGGCATCCAGCAGACCTTCCCCTGCAGCAACTGGCTGGATGAGAAGAAGGCGGATGGACTGATCGAGAGGCAGCTCTATGAGATGGTGTCTCTCAGGAAGAAGAGGCTGAAAAGTAGGTGTCGGGGGCACAAAGCTTGGTGGTCTTGAAGACAGAGCGAACAAAGGCCAGGATGTCAGACCACTAGGCACGAGCTTCAAGGGGATTCACTTCTGTGTCTCAATTCTCCTCTGGAAAGGCAGGGAAGCTCTCAACCCCTGCCCCTCAGGGAGCTTAGTTCTCCAAGGTACAGACCACACAGTCACATACCTGGCAGCGAGGCTGAGGCTCCAGGTTTGAATAAACTGCCATGGTGGGCTAGTTGTTAAGCTGAATAGTATAAAGCAGCGCACTCGGATTTTACTGGACATAGGGTGGGTGGTGTCAACTCCCTCTTCTCCCCATTAGTTAAAAGCACACTGGTAGACTTTCGCCCATTAAAAGGAATATTAAGATACTCTCCTTCAGAGAGCAAGGAATCCTTGACTTCCTACATTTGGCTCTTGTTATCATGGATTTCTGAGAGTGGGACACACTTGTGTATAACCTGCCCTAAGGTCCTGATACTTTTTATTTGCTTCTCTTCCCCATCAGTAACACAAACAGCTCTTTACTTTTTGAAGTTCACGATGCAACTTGATCTGTCTTTGTAGAATTCCCTTGGTCGCTGTGGGTCTGGACGACTGACTTGAAGAAAGCCGGTACCAACTCGCCCATCTTCATCCAGATTTATGGACAGAAGGGGCGGACGGATGAGATTCTCTTGAATCCCAACAACAAGTGGTTCAAACCGGGAGTGATTGAGAAGCTTAGGGTAGGAGACAAGCGTGATGGGGCAGGAGGAGGCAGGAGGAAGTAGTACAAAAGGCATATTTCATGGGGCTCTGGTTTTCTAAGCCAGGTTTGGATCAGATGGGAGGACACAAAGCTACCGTGGAGAATCTGTAACTGCGAGGAGGGCAGAGTTCCAGCTAGAAATTGTGTATTGAGTGGGTGGAGTGTAGGTCTGAGTCAAACAGTCCAGAACTAAGCCTGGGGTAAGTAGCAAGTCTGGAATGGTCTTGGGCATCCAAGAATCAAGCAGCTTGGAGGGAAATCATTGTAGAGCAGAGAGCCCCAGCAGAGTTAGTCCATTTGCCCGATCTGGACTGAATTATAGAGCAAGGAGCAAATTGAAGGGAAAGTATACATTTTAGAACAAGAAACGAGGTTTTGAATTTCCAGTATGTGCATAGCTAGAGCAAGGCTTATTTTGCCAGCGGAAAGCTGCTGTGACCTTTAGGAAAGAATCATTGGTGATTTGCTGCTCTCCCGTTGGTGCTTCCATTATACCACTCAGTTCATTGCGCTTTAGATATTTGTCTTTCCGGCTAGACTTCCAGCCCCTAGGGAAGGGCATGACTGCTGTATTGATCTTTTTTATCTGTCTCAGTGCCTGGCAGAATCCTGGGGGCTGTGGGCCTGTGCTAATTCACAGGGCTGCCGTGTGGATATTGTTACAGGAAGTGTATTGCTTGGAAGATTTTCTTTAACCTGGATCCTCCTGTGGGTCAGTTATTTTTGTTCAGTTTCACCCTAGCTCCCCATGGCTGTCGCCTTCACATGCTACTAGCAACCAGGAGCATGCAAGGGTGGCATCCCCAAGGATGGCTGGAAGCAAACCCATCCTCTCTGCTCAAGAAGCAGCTGAAAAGCAGGACCTGCTGGCAGGGATCCGCTATGAAGACAAACACATCCCCCTTGGCTGTGCTCACTTAGACCTTGATATTTCTCCCCATAGATTGAGCTCCCAGATCTCGGAAGGTTTTATAAGATCCGGGCATGGCATGATAAAAGGAGTCCTGGTTCTGGATGGCATTTAGAAAGGGTAAGTTGCACCATCTTGGCACATGGAGGTGAATGGGAGAGACACCAGAGCACTCCTTTCTAATGAGTCTGCCATGCTAGGTTGCTTTATGTCTACAGGGAGTAGAGGTAGGGCAGAGTGACCTTAAGATGTGAATTTGAACATGGGGTACAGGGACTTCCTGATGGGGATAGGACTTCAGGTTGACTAAGAACATACTTATTTGTTCAGGAGACTGCTTCTATCCCAGTCACCTGGCTACCAGGCAAGTGTGGATCTCTTGGGAACTGAGAGATGACTATTAACCTGGCACTCTACCTTCTACAAGGTCATCTCTGGGGGATGGCCTGGGCTTTTCTGAGAAGAGATAGCAGAATGGCATTCCCAGGGCACCGACGAATATCTCTGGGACACCCACTTGCTCACCCCAGGACTTCATTCCAGATGACCCTGATGAATACTCTGACCAAGGACAAGTACAATTTCAACTGTAATCGCTGGCTGGATGCCAATGAAGATGACAATGAGATTGTGCGGGAGATGACCGCAGAAGGCCCGACCGTGCGGAGGATCATGGGAAGTAAGTCCTGAGCAGCTCACGATCCTGGGGGAGGCCCACGAGTTGACAGTCCTGTCCACTGTGTATCGTCAGGGCCCCCTCTGAGTGCCAGGTGAATTGAGAAGATCCCAGGTTCAAGGAGCCATTTCTAGGGCATGATGCTAGAAGACCATGGTGATATGTGTGGGGGGGAGGGAGAGGGGACTTAAGGGTCTTCAGGTTGGCTCTTAGGGGATGAGAAGACCCTCCACTGGACAGTAGTTCTCCAGAGCCCCCAAGGTTAAAGGAAACATCTTCAAATTATGCCTGAGATGCTCCCCCAGAAGAAAAGCTGGGTCTGGGTTCTTGCAGTCACACTTGGTTGCTCCCCGATGAGCCCTCTGTTTCTATTTGAGGCTGGAAGAGGGACTAAACTTTTAATCTGGAACCCAGCCCTGCATTCAGAGAAGTAAAGGTAAATATCATTTTGCCTTTAGCTTATAGTAGCAGAGGTTTGGCAAATACTTAGCAGATGTCCTGTCCTTTATCTTGGCAGATATTACTGAGCTATCACCACCTTCTCTCCTATTGAGGCTGAGATGAGCATCACAGACCCCAACATAGCACTGCCAGCAAACTGCAGCAACTGATCTGAATTGGCACTTAAGATAATTAACCTATTTGTTGACTTGTATATTTATTTTTTAAATACAGCAATACTATAAAATTATAAAAATTAAGAATACATAGAAAATCGTGTTCAACTGTGGTTCCAGTAACCCTTGTAAATATTTGGATAGTGTCACTTCACAGGCATTTGCACATCCAGTAGAAGTTCTGTGTATATTTGTTGAAATGATTTGAACAGAGTTAAATACGCAAAAAGCATAGAAAGCCCGAATATCAAGTATCTATTTAAAAAGGGATTACCCAGTCTGTTAGTCTAATTAGGCAATACTGCAGTTAGCAAAATGTATCTTCTATTTTATGGTTCATCTTCATTTTTAATTAAAATATGTGACTATCAAATATTTATGTTCAAAACCCTTAAAATAGCTCCATGCAAATAAGAAAATTAAGGAAATTCTTGCCCCGATAACACAATTAGAGAGAGTGAGAATAAGAACAAGGTCTCCAGCTGGCTCAGTGACTCCACCCTGCCTTTTCACACTCAGGAATATATCCTTTGGAAATAAGATGATCATCGCCCTGTAAATATGACAGGTAGCACACGATTCCCCGTTGAGTTGAGACTGCACAGATACATAGCCAGCAAGGCGGGATCTACCTGCTCTTGTCTGGGGCAGCCCCTTGTGTATCAGAATTGAGCTTGCAGATGTGAGCAGTTAGGGAGGGGTCTGGGCTTCTCACCACTGCTCATGACTTTTATTTTAAATGAAACACTTCACGATTTGCATGTCATCCTTGGCGGGGCCATGCTAATCTCCGTGTTGTTCCAATTTTAGTGTATGTGCTGTCTAAGCGATTCTCATTTTAACTCCTTACTCCCTATTTCTCAAGCTACTGGTGCTGTTGTTCCTGAGCCTTTCTGGGGGGGGGGGAGTTGCTTTTGGAATTTTGCCACTGACAGCTCTGAACTTTTCTCTCTGGTCTGCTAAGCCAGGGGTCTTCAAAGTTGAGAGCACACCATCACCTGGAGGACTTGTTAAAAAAGATTTCTGGGCCCCACCTGCCAAATTTTCAGTCTAGTAGGCCTGGGCTGGGGCCCAGGAATTCCTTGGTCTAACACAATTCTAGGTGATGGCTGTGCTGTGTGGCGGGGCCACCTTGCTAAGGTCTTAGTCACTCTTGCTGTGCTCCAGCCTCAAAAATCATGTTGTTGTCTATGTTCATTCTTCTCCCCTAGCCTTATGGGTGAAACTTTTAATGCTTGATTAACTCTTTAAAGTAACCTGTGTATTGTCAGTTTAGAAAGGTTCTTCCGGAGGGAAATCTGCCACTATTTTTAGAATGTCCTTTACCTCCACTTTTTCCTTACTTTGACTGATGTTGGACTCCCCACCCCAAAGGCCTGTTTTCCCTTTTGGAAAACTGTGGGGCCCGTGGGGTGGGGGTGTTCTCCTGACAGCCTCAGCACTTTCAGAAGTGAGGACCACACTACCTCCCTGTACTGTCTCTGCCCCAGCTCAGTTTCATCTTCTGTTGCCTGCTGGCCACTTACCCCTTGTGCTGACAGTGGTAGAAAGTGACCCTGGTCACTCTCTAGACCCCAGGTCCTGCCATTGTTCTAAGACAGCAGACTACTGTGTTAAAAAGGGTGGTCTGTCCTGGCACAAAGGTGATTAGATGCCTTCTGAGGGTTCTTCACAGTACTTTGGAGCCCATACCATCTTGGGGTTCTTTCCACCAACTACTCTTTCTGACCCACAAAAAATTCTCTTGTGCTGGGAACACAACCATGTCTTCACTCACCTCTCCAGGCTCTGTTTTTCTAGTAAGGAAGTGCCTTTGTAACAGTAACCAGAGCTGGTGGCAATGCCCCCTCCCCCAGCTGGTACCAGAGAATAGCATGCAGGTCTTCCTGGAAATCCCTTAAGTGGAGGGTCTTGGACTAATTTGCAAAATGAGTCAATGAGTAAATACCAACCTAAAACCAGTTCTCTAAGTTTGAAGTGTGTGCGCATAGTTTACTTAAGACATAGAGGCCAGTGAGTAAGCAACTAGTGAAAAGTCTGAGACCTGAGGGGCTTTTGGGGTGATTGCTCTGGTGGACACAGACTAGGAGACACAGACAAAACACACTCCAGCCCACAAATATATTTCAACCTTGCCTTTCCCTCGGGAGCCATGGGAGACAGTAAAATCAATGAGCTCTGTGATCTCCCCTGCATGCCCAGCAGAAGCTATGACCCACCTCGATGAGTGGGCAGGAGGCCACTGGACTCCAGTGCCGACCACCAGAGTTCCTTGTTAATCAGTCTGAGCTGAGCTGGAATTTTTAAATTAAAGTACAAGAGGTTCTGGTACTTACCCATCTGTTAAAAGTGTTTCACTGCTGAGAGCCAACAATAGAATTATTGTTAATTGTCCACAGACTTCTTGCCGGGAAGGAGCTTGGGCCCTCTGTGATGGATGGGTTGGGAGGGCCTCATGACGAGGATCAGGACCCCTGAAAACTTCCAGCCAAATGGACCTTAGAGTTTTTGAACAGAGGGGACTGGCATTTCCCAGGAAAAGGGATTTCTAAATTCTCTCATCAGTTTCCTTCTGGAAATTGCCAAATAGTTACAGCCAAAACACAAAACTGATTGTCATCGAGATTCAGATGGAGGCTGGTGTTCAGGGTTCTCCCCTTTGGTGCTTCCACATTCCAAACCCTAGTGAATGGACTTTACCTCGTCACTCCTCTTTCGGATAACGCCTCTAGCACCGAGAATCTACCACAAAACGTCAGCTGACTCCTGCCCGTCTCCACTGCACCCCTGCCCTAGCACTCTGCTCTCTTCTGTGATTACTTTGCTGACCTGCCTTTCTGATTCGCTCCTTCTTCCTCTATAATTAATTCTCCTCATGGCAGCCAGGGTGCTCTTTGAAACAAATCAGAGCAAGTTACTTCCTTGCTGAAAGCCTTCTAAGTCTTCCCATTGTGGTAAGAAGCAAAAAATAAGGCAAACAAAGACAATCACCCTTCTCACCTTGACCTGTCACACACCACGCATCTGGTCCCCATCCATCTCTGCGCTTCATCTCATCCCCTTCCCGCGCCCTCCACTCCAGCCAGACTGGCCTTCTCTCTGCTCCTCATCACATGCTGCTGCTTCCCACTCAGGGACTTCACATTCCCCAGGCATGCGCCCTTAGAGCCCCAGGTGGTTGGCTCCTGTCATTACCATTACCACCTTGCAGTGAGTTTTTCTGTACCTCTAAATCATCTCTGCACCTCTAAATCATCTTTGCCTTGTCCCTGCATTCCTGCCCACATCCATCAAACTCATGCCTCACTCCATGATAGGAGCTCTGTTACGACAGAACTCAGATCGTTCTAGTTGTAATTTGTGTATGAAGCCTATCTCTCCTCTCCATCCTTTCACTCTCGACTCTAAAGCAAGCATCATAAGAGCAAGAGTCTGTCCATCTTGTTCACTGGCGGGTCCCTGCTCCTACCATGGTGTCTAGCACCTGCTCCTCGAGGCTGCAGTAAACAGATGTGGGGCAATGAGCGAGTAATGAGTAGATGTCCCCTGTGTCACATGCCAGCTTATTGTAACTGAGAAATAAGGCTGTGATGTGCAGAGATCCGGGTCCATCTCTTCCTCAGTACATTTTCCAAAGGGGAAGGAGCCCCTGCCCTTCCCACTGCAGCTGCCTTTCTCTAGGCTCTTCTTGGAATGTCCTTAGCTCTGGAAAGTTCTGAGTGAAGGAGAGGCTCAGTTCTGGCTCACAAAGAAAAATCATCTTCGCTGGGAATGCCAGATGCAAATGAATTCGAGAACAACCTAAGGCAAAACAGTCCACAGGGTTAGATGGAATCAAGTTCCGAAGTGTTTGAATTAGACCTGTGGTCCTCCCACTGCTGGTTCCAGCTGAGTGGTCTGGGGGAGATTTCAGACCATGCAGTTTTAGGAACTCTGCCTCTGGGAATTAAGGTTTGGGGTGTCTTCAGTGAGGCTGAGGAAGCTGATTGCTTATAAAAGTTTCCCAGGGGATTCTGTTAGTTGGTCTGAACTGGGATCCTCTGGGGTGTCTGGGACAAGGGGTTTGCAGATGAGGTGTTCTGACTGCTGTGCCGCCAGTAGGACTTGGGCAGTAGGGGGCGGAAGCAAGGTGAAAACCCAGAGGAGGGCTGGGGGAGAGGAGAAACAAAGCTCCAGAGGTGGAGAGTGGCAGGGCCACTTTGGGGCCTGGGGGCTGACATTGGTGTCCTGCTCTTCCTGCCAGTGGCCCGGTACCGTGTGACGGTGTGCACAGGGGAACTCGAAGGTGCGGGGACCGACGCCAACGTCTATCTCTGCCTTTTTGGTGATGTAGGGGACACAGGAGAGCGGCTGCTCTACAACTGCAGGAATAACACGGATCTGTTTGAAAAAGGCAATGTGAGTTGCAACCCTGTGCTACCTCTCCAACCCTCTACTGCAGTTCGGGGGCCTCCGTAGCAGGCAAAACTGTGAAACGAGCACGACCAACAGTCCCAACCAATTCTAATCATTTCCCCTCCTTGAACAGGGCTGTTGTCCTTGTATGGCAAGGAAACCAAGTTTTTTTTTTAAAAAAGATTTATTTATTTATACAAGCACTGGGTACAGTCAGAAGCACGGGAGGGTGAGAGAATTCACCAGAGCCGGAGCGGGTTGCAGAACAGGCAGACCAATGACGTACACTGCTGAGGGGAGCAGTGGGCGCGGCGGGAGAGGTCTGCGCACCATGTGAGACCCTCACCGGTGGCCGGGGATTGAACCGGCGCTGCAGAGGCTGCAGGCAGCTTCACAGCCCAGCACTCAACCGCTGTGCCACCAGCGGAGGCCTGCAAGGAAACCAAGATTAACCAAGAAATTAATTCATAATAAATTCATGACTGATATTTGCTTCAGTGGGATCTTTCAGGACCAGATCACAGGAGATGCTATTGTTCAGCCCCAAAAATACAGATCTCAACTGTTGGGAACTTGCCGTGAAAGATATTCCTGTGGGAGGAATCGGGGAGGGCTATGACCTGTTAGCCGAAGCCCAGGGCCCACCTGTGAAAGACAGGGAGCCCCTACCTGTCAGCTCCAGCTCTCCTGATTTCCGGGCCTGGGTCGCTGTCCCTGGCCTTGCTGCCTTTCCCTCCCAAGGCCGATGAGTTCACCATCGAGTCAGTGACCATGCGGAAGGTGCGGCGGGTACGGATCAGGCACGATGGCAAGGGCGGGGGCAGCGGCTGGTTCCTGGAGCGGGTGCTGGTGAGAGAAGAGGGGCAGCCGGAGAGTGACAATGTGGAGTTCCCGTGTCTCAGGTGAGTGTCCCAGGTGCACAGTCCCACCTGTGCCAGCTTTTATCTTCTCCAGCTTAGGTCCGGGGCCCAGCTCTACAAGCAGGACCAGGGAGAAAAATAGTGCCTCAGGGGGATAATTGGTGCTAGAAAAAGGTGGTCCCCCAGGTCACACCACAGGTGCTGCATCCCAGTGTGGCGCTACTGTGACTATATGTGTTCCAAAGTGTCAGTGCTTTTTAATGATAAAATAAGACAATTTAACTGAGAGTTACCTCAGGAAGATAGGCTCATGCTGACCAAAGTTTTGAATCAAATGGGTTTTGTTATCGTTTTTTAAAATTTGGATAGACTCCCAACCACATCTACTGCCCTGTGAATTAGTTTTCAAGGTATCTTACTTTGTTTTCATTCCCTGTCCCCAGCTTCCTAGTGAGATCAGTCTCTCTCTCTCTCTCTCCCTCTCTCTCTCTCTCTCTCTCTCTCTCTCTCTCTCTCTCTCTCTCTCTCTCTCTCTCTCTCTCTCTCTCTCTCTCTCTCTCTCTCTCTGCCAGCATTTGGGTTTCTCTCATAGCCAATTTGGGCTCCCAGTGACTTCTAGAGGTTCCTCATAGAGATATTTTAATTTTTTTCTCAAATTTCATCACTTTGTCAATTTTTTACATAACGAGGAGCACTATCAGTATTTCTGAGCTCTTTTTTTTAAAGATTTATTTATTTATGCATACAAGAGCTGGGGTACAAGCCAGAGATGTAGGGGGTGGGCAGTAAGAGATTCACCAGAGACAGAGTGGGGAACAGAACAGGCAGATTGAAATACAGGGTAGGGGAGCAGCGGCCGAGACAGGAGAGGTCTGCTATACCTTGTGGATTAGCTCCTGCTCAGAGATAGAACTTGTACAGCAGTGGCTGCTGATAGCTGCATAGTGCTGAGTCTTAACCCCATTTCCGAGCTGCTGAGCTGACCGTCACAATCACCTGTGGTAATGTCTGGGAGGTGCAATAGGATTAGCTTGAGCTTTGTGTGGGGACCTGCTCATCTGCTGGGATGGCCCGGCGTCTCGATGGTGGCTGCACTGAGGATAGCCCTCCTTGGAGGAACGGGGCAGGCTGTCCAACAACCCAGCAGTGCACGCTTTCCTCTCTCTACCCATGCACACTGACACATTCATGCACACACATGCACACACACGCTTGCTATAGTTGAATCACTTTTTGAGCAGTTTTCCCATCATGAATGGCCACTGGGACAATCCTGGGGGACAATAATTGTGAAATACTTCTTCTGTGACAGAAGTGTGTACAGTCTTCTAAATGTAGGCACTGCTAGTATTACAAAATGTAAGTCCTGATGCAAAAGTTCCAAATGGGTGGCACTAATAGAAGCCTTCTAGGAAAGCTCCCAGGAAGAGATGGGGCTGGACCTGGGCCTGGAAAAGGATGGGGTGAGGGAGTTCTGGTCTCTTCTCTAGTCAATCACTGACTCTTGTCCCCTTTTGGACTTACAGGCTTCCTGGAGGGCATGCTGGGTAAAACAGTTTTCATTGCTTTCTTCCCACCCTTTCAAAGGATATTTATTAAGCACTTACTGTATACTTGTTTCCTGTCCCCATGAAGTTTGTAGTCTAGAGGGGAACTAAACAATAAGCATGTGAATGAACAAGGCCACGATTACAAACTGAGAGAGGAAGGACGCTCTCAGTGGTGCTTGGCTGATGGCAGTGACCATACCGGGATGCAGTGGGTGTGAGATAGAGCTAGTGAGTAAGGTTTGTCTGCAGAGGGGACACTTAGGCAGGCTTCTTGTGGGGTGGAAAGGAAAGTATAGGGGGATGAGCTTGAGGGTTCTAGGACTCCAGCCAGACCAAAGCAGATGGACAAAGGAGAGGGCCACCAGGGGAGGTGGGAGGTGGACAGCCACCGAGCTAGGCAGAGCTCAGTGGGACTCTTTCATTTTAGAAGGTTCTCTTTGGCTTTTGGATAGAGGACAGATACAGACAAGGGGAGCTGGGTAGGAGGTTTCATGGAGTCCATGACAGTATGTGCTAGTTTATGAGAGCTGCTGAAACTGCATGGACAAAGCAATGGAATTATTGTCTCTCAGTTACGGAGGCCAGAAGTCCAAGATCAAGGTGTTGACAGGGTCATGCTCCCTGTGAAGGAGCTCTGAACAGGGTCTGCTCCAGGCCTCTCTCCCAGCTTTGGATAGCCCAAGCATTCCTTGGCTTTTAGATTGTGTATTTATCAGACTTTCTTTGCCAAGATCAGGGAGTCAGGGAGTGGTGTTTGAGTGTGTGTGTGCGTGTGTGTGCGTGTGTGTGCATGTGTACACACATGTGCATCTTCTCACATCCTTGTGAGTGCAGGGAAAGAGTAACAAAATCACCAGCAGACTTGCTTATCCATTTAGCAACATCTCACTCTAAAACCGGGCTGCAGTGCTTAAAGCTGAAAGAAAAGTTATATTTGGAAGCATCTATTAATACCCTGCAGTATTTAGGTGAAAACTGAAATGACAAGTCATGGTTTTCTTTGACTGCTGGGGGGGCCTGGGAATGGGTGAGAGGTGGAAAGCGTGAAGGGAGAGCAGATGGAGTTTCCCCACGGTGAGAGCTAGTCGCCCCTCCTTCACTTCACAGTGTCTGCATGACCATGGTCATCCCGCTGTCTCCATGTCTGTGGGAGGTGTCGGAGTGATCTTGGCGGGGGAGAAGGCTCCTAATGAGTTGATGTGAGGGGCTGTAGCCAGCAGTCTCCTTCTCCCAAAAACCTTTCCCTTTCCCTGTCATCAATGCTAATAATTCCACAATTGCATCTTCATGTCTTCAAAGAACAAACATTCTCTGGTGCTCTAGATCCATAGCACCAAAGCCTGTGGGAAATGTGACAAGTTAGTTGTTGGCTAGCATTTCAGTGGGGTTAGGAGCCAGTGGACAGCAAGGACTCTGGGAATATAAGATCAAGTACTTGGAGCAGGAGTGTCCCGAGAAGGGATGGGGACCACTCTGGTGTTGCCTGCAGTAGTCTCAAGGAGTGAAGCAATGTGTTGGAAGAGAGGATAGCATTTAGGGAGACCTGACTGCATATAGGGGGGTGTAGAGAAGAGGAAATAAAACCAGGTGCCCTTGGTTTTCATTGATAGGTCCTGTGGCCCTGGAATTGCCCCCCTCTCGGCAGTATGAAGAGGGTAGGCTTCAAAGACATGCACCAAGACAATGAATGGGGAGACATAGACAATCTACTCAAGAGGAAAGAATCTGGGGTTCTCCACTGCCCTAGAGAACACTAAGGGAGTCTGTTCTGCTGCCTTTGCCCTGTATCACAGATCAGGGTCAGTGCCGGGGCCTTTGTAACTCATGCTTGTACACTTGTGCAATTTCTCTGGCTGGCTCTCCAAGACCAGAGGGAAAGGTGATTTTCAGGCAATCAATCCAATGTCTTTCCCCTTATGGCTGGCCAGCACCACGCTGGGGCCATGGCTACTCCCATGGACTCATGAGTCACAGCTTCTCTTGGTTGAAAAAACTCACTTAGATTCAGTTCAAAGCCCCTTTGCTATGAACATTCACAAAATTCTGGTTGCCCTTACTTTGGTCCAACCTCCATCCTTGTCTTGGTTTTCAGTGCTTTGTCAAACTATCCTGTCTTCCTAGCCAGATGGTGGGCTCATGGAGGGTTAGGCTTTGTTTCATTTGCCTTAGTGTATCTTTTCTGCCTTTTCCTCACTGCAGGGTCCTTAACACTGCACACTTGCATGGTAAGATCTTGGAAAAAAGAGGTGGTTGTTGTCGATAATGACAATGACACAGGTGTTCATGACTTTGGAGAATAAACGTCTTACATGATTGCCAAGTTCCCATATCATGTGACTCTTCCACCTCTGCAGCCTCACCTGCCAGCCCTCTCTAATTTTAACATTCCATTCACACTGGCCTTCATCAACTCATCCCAGCCTAAGTTGTCGCTCCAGAATGCGCCTCCTCTTCTTGTTAAGTCCTTGTCATCCTTCTATCTCAGCCAAATGTCACCCTCTCGGGGCCAAGCACCTTCCCCAGTTTGGATTGGGGGCCTTTGTTCAGAGTGCTGGTCTCCCTGGTGACTCAGCATAAAATGCATGGAGGTTGCTTGTCTGCCTGCCCACCTAGAAGAGCTCACTTCCCCTTGTTTGCCCACCAGGTGGCTGGACAAAGATAAGGATGATGGGCAGTTGGTGCGAGAGCTGCTGCCCAGTGATAGCAACGCAGCACTGAAGAGTAAGTGTCCTGACCACTGGGTGTGGTTTGCCCTTGGTGACAGGTGCCCATCACTCAGTTAAGAAAAGAGACTTTAGATCCATATTAGGATTTTACTCCTGACTAGCTATTTCTTTTTTTTTTTAAGATTTATTTATTTATTTATTTATTTATTTATTTATACAAGCACTGGGTACAGTCAGAAGAGTGGGAGGGTGAGAGAATTCACCAGAGCGGGGAGCAGAGCAGGCAGATGGACCGAGGTACACTGCTGAGGGTAGCAGCGGGCGGCAGAAGAGGTCTGCGCACCATGTGGGACCCTCCTCCCATGGCTGGGGAGCAGCCAGGGATCAAACCGGTGCTGCAGAGGCTGCGGGCAGCTTCGCAACCCAGCACTCAACCGCTGCACCACCGGGGAGGCCCCTGACTAGCTATTTCTTAACTGTTGTCATCATCACCCAAACTTGTAACCCATGAAGATCAGATTCCTCACCTACAAAACCTAAATCAGAATGATTAGTGAACACAGCAGGTGTGTAATGACCTAAACACCTTCTGCCAAGCTTGATGCTCCCTTTGCTTCAGTTTCCTTGTCCATCAGATGCGAAATTGGATGAGGTGCTTGATTTAGGTTCATTAAGTTTCTTACATTTCAGTATTGTTCATAAGCTTTTTTATTCCCAGATGAATAGGATCTTGAACCCAATTACCATGTGTGTGTCCCTGAAGGCTTGCCCACACCAGTAAGCAGTTCTCAAACTCCAGCAGTGTATCTGAGATTCAATTCAATTCTGACACTATATTCCTGAAGATAGCATCAGATTCCACCGGCAAAGGGCTTCATTTCCCAAGCCCATCCTCCACCTCCAAAGGAAGTCATAAGTCCAGGCTCTTACCTGAGTTTCTGACCCACTGGCTACAGACGAGCTTCCCATATCACCCCTCTTCCAGTTCGATTGATTTGCTAAAGTGGCTCACAGAGCTCAAGAAACTTGTTTACTCACTAGATTGCTGATTTACTACAAAAAGATTTACCATCAGATAGAAGAGACCCATAGGGCAAAAGAAAGGACACAGAGCTGCCAGCCCCTCTCCCCCAACACCCCCACCAAGTCACACCGTCTCCACATAGTTCCCAACCAGAAGCTTCTGGTCCTTACCTGTCTGGGTCTTTAAGGTTTGTTAACAGGCACATTTGATGAACTCATTGACCATTGGTGATTCATTCAGTTTCCAGTCCCTTCCCCCTCCCTGGAGTTTGAGGGTCGGGGGTGAGACTAAAATTTCCAACTTTCTAATCCTAGGGTGGGTTCTCGTGACAACTAGCTCTATCCTTACATGCTTCTAAAAACTACCTCATTCACATCACCAAAAAAATATCTTTGTCACTTTCAACATTAAGGCAACTACAAAGGTTTTGGGGCTGTGTGTTAGGAACCCTGGGTGATGACCTAATGCATGTGAAAATACAATTTGGGCATTTCAATGACCAAATGTGTTTATCTTACAAGTCACAGTATTGCACCAGCCCCTTCACAGCCTGTGGGAAGCCAAACAAGTACAAGGATTCTACTGTTGTAGGTAAAGGGACGGCACAGAGACACAGGCAGATCTGTCCCAACTGCAGGGCTCCTAGCAGAAAGCAGGAGTTCAGGCTCCTGAGGCCCAGGCCAGCGTCCCAGCCCTGGCTGCAGACCCCCTCCAGCTCCGGCCCCTCACTCTTGCCCTGAGCTCACCCTGCCTCTCTCTCCTTTCTTCCTGCCTATACTGGTCAGACTTTCGCTACCACATCAGCCTGAAGACTGGGGATGTCCCTGGGGCCAGCACAGATTCCAGAGTCTACATTAAGCTCTATGGGGAGAAATCTGACACCATCAAGCAAGTTCTTCTTGTCTCTGATAACAACCTGAAAGATTATTTTGAACGTGGCCGGGTGGACGAGTTCACCCTCGAGACTCTGAACATTGGAACTGTAAGTCTCTTTCCCAAGGTGGTGAGATATCTCGCCCAGCTCCCTGGTAGATGCACACATAGGTTCACACCCAACCCACCACACCCACCAAACACACACACACACACACACACACATTGGTGAACCCATCTTGAAGGGAAAAATGGCTCCTTTTAGGTTACATTACTTCCCGGCTCCAACCTAGAGTGACTGAAGTCTCTTCCAGAGACTCTCTGGGTTGAAATATTACTTTATTGACAGAAGTCCCAGCATTTCCTGTATCTGAAGAGCTAGGACCAATGTAGCTCAGTCCTAGACATGGAAGAAGGGGAAGAGAAAGAACATGAAGAAATGCATAGAGGAGCTGCAATTGCTCCCTAATTCCAAAGTCAAGTGTGCAGCATCAGAGCTGTGCCCAGGAAGTTAGGGGCAGGGCACCCTCCTGGGACACATAGAAACCCGGCCCCAGAAGGCATATCCCTGGAGTCTCCCTCCGTGAGGGGCCAGCTGGCCCTGGTGGGGTGGGATGAGACCTTGACTTGGAGCAGCGTGGCTCTCTAGCCTTGTGCTTGAGTGTTGGGAACATTTCTACAGATGCCTGAGCAGGCCCAGGCCCACAGGATGTGGCTGGTGAAAACTGAGCAGTTGGCATTGGCTGTCCACAGCCTCGCCTTCTGGGCCCTTCTGCTCTTGTGAGCCTCTCCCTATTCTAGGAGCCCTGTCAAATGCACTCAGGGGATGATCTCATGTCAGTCATTCTACCCTGATAGTAATGAGCTTAAATTACAGTTTTCCTTGATCAAAATGTGTGTACATTTTAAACCAAACTGGCAGTTGTAGAGTGAAATACTGTTCCCTTTACAAAGGATTCAGATCCTTATGGATTAAAGAGACATCTGAGAGGAGGGGGTGGTGTTTGGGGCCTTTCTGTGATTCTGAAAACCCCTCAACAAGCAGTGTGGCCAAGAGGCTGAAAGCTTGGGCTGGGACTCTGTCTGCTGACTGCCTGGGCTTGAGGCCCAACATTTCCACCTACCCACTGTGCATAACTTACTTCTGTTTGTCTTGATTTTCTCATTCATAATAGCAGGGCATCCTAGTGGGATTGTTATTAGCATTAATTATGTTGGTAACACACAAATGCATACAGTAAGTGCTCAATAAACACAACCTAATGTTGACTGAGCGATTGCTCTATGTCTATCTTGGCATTGTGAAGTTGAAACAGCCCTTTAAGGAGCTTCTAGTCATATCAGAATGTGTCTTCTGATATCACTTCTGATAGGACTTCTGATATGACCCAGACTTCAGAAGTCCCTTCACTCTCAGCTCATCCTCCCAGGGCTGTCATAGACCTGTCTACAGGAAGATAACCAGCTCTCCAGAGTCCCGTGGCACACACCCGAGAGGCTTTCAGGCCGTGTGAACATTGCTGGTTTCCTCCTGGTGATTCCAGGGGGCTGGGGCTCCAAGCACTCAGCTATGACGCAGTTTCCATTACCAGCTGCAAAGAGGCACTTAGTACTCACAAGCACGGCATCAGACTTCCTGCGGGCAAGTTTCTAAATCTGGCCTTCTGGCACAGGGCTCATGGCTGGTGTGACCCTTCCAAGCCATCACAGAGAGAACCTAGGGGCTAGACGGGATCTTGAAGGCTATTTGATAATTCCATCTGAGGTTACAATTGCCCTGTTAGTAGCATTCCAAAACACACACACACACACACACACACACACACATACCCCACCACCACCACCACCAACACCACAAACAACAACAAAACATTAAAGTCATTCAGACACTGAAAAGTCAAGTATATAGGACGATAACACTATCCTCTGTGAGATCATCTAGGTTGCCTGGGGGCAGAGATGCTAAAATAGCAAAGCAAGTGGACTCTAGAAAGAAAAAAAACGTTCCTCAGGTCCCAGAGTGAGAGGAGGAATGAGGCACAAAACCCACAAAGCCCTGAGGGGCTGTCCCGCTGTCTGTTACCTGTAGGATGGGTACGTCAAAGAAGTGCAGACATATGTGCAATTGTGTCCTGCTTCAAGCCAAACCAAGTCACGAGCGTGCTAGCAGAAGCAGTCACTGATATTTGGAATGTCAGCTTTCCTGCACAGCCACCTCCTAACATGGTTAAATACCCCCTGGAGCAGTCACAGTTGCCACTTAAATGCATCCCACCTGCTTCTCTCAATTCCCCCGGAGGCAGCAGGCAGGAGAGGTGGTATCCCTCAGCTGGATGATGATGGACAGGAACAGGACTGGGACACCCACCTTTCCTGGGAACTGGAGACCCAGCAGGAGGACAGCAGTTTGTGCTAGTTTCAGAGAAGTTATGGAGGGAAGCCTGGAGGTTTCTATGCGCCAGCTTCTTGCTCACCTGCACCCTGGGTTTCCTTCCAGATCAACCGGCTGGTAATCGGGCATGACAGCATTGGCATGCGTGCCAGCTGGTTCCTGGGCAGCGTTCAGATCCGCGTGCCCCGCCAAGGCAAGCAATACACTTTCCCGGCCAACCGCTGGCTGGACAAGAACAAGGCAGACAGGCGCCTGGAGGTGGAGCTCTATCCCAGCGAGGTGGTGGAGATCCAGAAATGTATGGAAGCAGATGTGGTGGGGCCTTTAGCTTTGTTTCCCCTGAGGGATGGGGCTAGGGGGAAGGAGGAGGGATAATCTGGGTCTGTCTCTAAGGGGGAGGAGCTATGGGGAGGTAAAGGGGGCTTCCATTTGCCTCTGGTACCATGGTTCTGGGAGAATAAAAGATCCCATTTTACAGATGGGGAAACTGAGGATTTGATGGAAGGAACATTTTTTTTCCTGGGATAACATCATCAGATGGTTTTATTAATAAATGTACATTCTCAGCCCAGTCTGCAAGAGGAGTTTGAAACATAGTGGTGTCTTCCCCTGGGAAGACTGGTAGAAGAGATAGAAGCTGTTTACTCATTCATTTATTCAATAAATACATATTAAATATTTCTGTGCCTGCACTGCCCTGGGCTCTGTGGAAGCTGCCATGAACAGAACAGACCTAATCCTTGTCCTCATGGCCTTTACATTCTACCAGGCAAAGAAAAGCGGTAAATAGAAACAAAAATGCCAAGTAAGAGCTAGGAAGAAAATGAAACAGGGTTAGGGGTTAGCAGTGGTGTGGGGATGGGGAACCTTTTTGGATAGGATGGACATATCTCAGAGATCTGGCAGCCCATTGCATGATGTGAGAGGCATCAGTGATGGCAGGTGCAGAGAAACAAGTGGGTATCTAGGAGGCTAGGAAGCCAAGGGACTAAAACTGGGCAGAGAATGTTCCTTCCTCACCCCTGCATTTCTACATCTGCCTTGAAAGCAACTGCCAAGACTCACTTCCCCAGAGAAAGCCTGAGTGCCAACTTGCCTCTTCCTCTTCCAGAACCTTGTGTGTCTCTTCGTGTGTGTATTTTCTCTCCCCAGATAACCTGTAAGTTCCTTGCAGTCTGTGTCACATCCACCTGCTTTGTAATGGTACCTGTCAGGGTGAACACCCAAGTCTTTCCCCTTTTTATAAATTAAAACTTGATTTCCATCAGTGTAACGTAGGTGCTAAATAAGAAGAAAAAGGCAGAAAAACAAAAGCACCACCCTCCTTTTTCAGTGGTAACAACTTTTTCGTTACTTTAGCTTTTTTCCTTTAAAAATTACATCCATATTTTTAGTTTTATAAGTCATAGATGTTAACTATTGACCTTGTAATGTAGAAGAGTAGAATTTAGTCCTTCTAACACACATACACATGCATGCACAGGTATGCATGCATATTCATACACACAAACATCTTTACCGCCTTGCAGTTTTCAGTAAGATTATATCAACATTCAATTTCTACATTATGACTACGTAGATTGTATTCACTACTGCAACACCTGTGGCTTTCATATTTTTGTGCAACTTTTTGTTTTTTTCTGTAGTTAATAATAGCCTCAGTTTTTAATTTGTATAGTTTTTCATATACCTCTTTATAGCTATATACTCTCCTATCTACTCACCTATCTGCTAGGACTGCTATAATTAAATACTATATACTAGCTAATTTAAATAACAAAAAAATTATTTGCTTACAGTTCCAGAGCATGATTTTCAAAATCAGGGTATCAGCAGGTTGGATTTTGTAGGAGGATTAATTCTTTGTTTGTAGAAGACTACCTCCTTGCTGTGTCTTCGTATGGTCTCTGTGTGTGTGTATGTCTATGTCCTAATCTTCTCTTCTTATTAGGACACCAGTCATATTAGATTGGGGCCTACTCTAATGACCTTAATTAATGTAATCATCTCTTTAGACACTCTGTTTCCAGAGATAATAGTCACATCCTGGGACGCTAGGGTTGAGACTTCAATATACCAATTTGGGGGGTAGTAGTGGTGACATACCTATAACACCATCCAATTTCCATGTCTCCAGTAGAACTAAAATTCTCTTCCTATTTTCAAACCCCCAAAGAATTATGGTTTCTTCTAAACCTCTTTCTCCTACATGCTCCACCATAAGGGATGCCTTAAAGAACCTCTGCTCTTCTGCTCTGGGTTCCATGAAGTTGTCCTTTTCTTTTTCCCATCTTTTGGAAACTCCGCTCTTCTAGGTTGGAACATCCATTTCCCTCATTTCATGTTTTCTTTTTTGGTAGATTCCCTCAATTTAGTAGAGTACCTTCTCCACAAGTAACTTCTTAAGAAAAGGTGCATGGAAAAAGATATGCTGAGACTTAATATGTCTGCAAATGCCTTTAGTCTTTTTTTTTTTTAAAGATTTATTTATTTATGCATACTAGAGCTGGTATACAGGCCAGAGATGTGGGGAGTGAGAGGATTCACCAGAGACAGAGAGGGAAACAGAACAGGCAGACTGACTGAAACACACTGCTGAGGGGAGCAGCGGACAAGGCAGAAGAGGTCTGCTACACCATGTGGGTTGCTCCCTGGCCAGCCGGGGATCGAATTCATGCTGCAGAAGCTGAGGTTTGCTTCATAGTGTGGTGCTTAACCCCTTGCACCACCAGGGAGGCCCCTCTTTTCTCAAAAATGATTAATAGTTTGGCTTGATGTAACAGAATTCTGAGTTAGAACCCATTTCCCCTTAGAGATTAGAAGGAATTATTCTACCATCTTCTGGTTTCCAGAGTTGCAGCTGATAAGTTAGATGCCTTTGTACTATCCACCTTTGGGTTTTTTTTTCCTCTCCAGAAGCTTATAGAAAATTATGTTTATCGCTGGCCTTCTGAAATTTCAAGATGGCCTCACTGCTTTTTGTGATTTTAGCTTGAGTAATTGCTCTAGGAACTCAGGGGCTCCTTCAACCTAGAAGTATTTGTTAATTCTGGAGTATTTTCTTGTATTATTTCTTTGAAAATTTCCAACTCTATTTCCTTTAGAACTGAACTCTTAGCTATTCCACCTCCTTTGATTTTCTTACTTTTTCTCTGTCATTTGTAATTTTATTCTTGGGAAATTTCTTTTTTGTTCTTGAGAACTGTCCTTGACTTTACCCTTACTGTTGAATATTTATTTAAGCTATTACATTTATAATAACTGGTTCTTGTTTTCTGAATGCTCATTTTTATCCATTCTAATTTTGTATAATTCTCATTGCCTATTACTCTGAGAACCAAGGGAGGGAATGAAGTTGGGGCTTCTCCCTATTTAAAATGCCAGTTTTTACTGAGTCTCCTTATAATCTATGAGCTAGGCCACCTTCACTCCCAATTGAGCCTGGTATTTCTGGTTCAGCTTCTCCGGGGACTTAGAAACTGAGTCCTCTAATTTTCAGTCCTCAGTTTCCCACATTGCCATAGTCCTCCGTCTTGTTGACAGTAATAGTATTTACTTGAAAAACAAAATCATGATATTGTCTTATAAGCATTGCTGAGAGGACAAGTCTTGTAAATATCACTTTGAAAAAATATGGTCCCGTAGCTCTTCTAAAGACTTTTTTCTCTCCATTGGGAAGTGCCCTCTAGAGGCGCTTACATGTAACACATCTCCACCCTCTAACAGCTTAGTGATTAAATATTACTTCAAAACATGGGAACTCTCTGTATCTGTGGATGTCATTTGAAAGTTTAAGTGAAGAGTATAATTTCAACCCCTTGGACTTTACTGAAAATAAGGAAAAGAAGCAAACACAACCTTTGCTTCTTTCTGCCCCCATAGTGTCTCCCAGGTTATGCTCGCAGCAGGGAGTGCCAGTTGGAGTGACTTCTCACTCCTGGTTCCTGATACATGTGTCTCAGTGGATGGTCGGGCTTCGGGGTCTGATTGCTTGGGTTTGTCATTTCAACCACGTGCTCAATTCCTCTGATCCTCAGTTTGTCTACCTGCAAAATGGGAATGATAGGGCATACCCACGATATTGATGAGGTTATGTCTAGGAAGCTCCAGACACATGGGAGATGTTTGTTTTGTTTCTACCATTGTTATTATTATTCTTTCTTTTTAATGATCATAATTATAAAATAATTATAAATATCCCATTTCTCCTCCTTGTGCTCACCCAGTGGTCCATTATGAAATTGAGATTTGGACAGGTGATGTGGGCGGTGCAGGCACCACTTCCCAAGTCTACGTGCAGATCTATGGTGAGGAGGGCAAGACAGAAGTGCTCTTCCTCTCCAGCTGCTCAAAAGTCTTTGATCGAGCTTCCAAGGACACGTTCCAGGTGTGTGGGGGTAAGGCAGCAGGGGTGCCAGCAGAGGGCACATCAGACAAGTGAAAATGAAGGGATTGGGCTAAATCATTGTTTCTCATCCCTGGGTAACTTGAGAAAAGGGTTTTGCCTAGTTCACACCAGGATTAGTTCAATTAGCCTCTTTGGTGAATTATGTTTTCTGCATGTGCTTCTAAGAGTTCTACCAGTGATACTAACGTGCTGCCAACTCTGACACTAAAGATGGTTCTAACTTAGCGAAATGCAGCACTAGGCCCTTAGCTACCACATCCACTCCCAGCCCTGTGGCCTCTTGATTCTATAGCTCTCTTGGCCTGAGGACAGGGTTATATCTTCTAAGTAGGATATTGGGTGGTTTGCTGTGTTCTGAGTTCCCCTTTAAGTAGAGAAGAAGAAAAGATGAGAATGTGAGCATGTTGTTTGTTGGGGAGTGCCCCTTAGGAGCACATGTTTTATATGGCATACTAGTGTATATGTGCATGTACGACTATGTATACATGTGTACGTGTGTGTCTGCAGACATGTGTGTACAGGGAGGATATTCATACTGGGTATTCTGTGTCTGTCTGTGTGCCACAGCTGCTCAGCAAAGAGCTAACCCAGTGCCCAGAAGAGAAGTTCCTGGCTGAGGTGGGCCTGGGTTACAGGTTTATGATGTAAACATTAGTGCCAGAATGTCCTCATTGAGTCCAGCCCCTCAGTATTTGACTGAGGAGGCAGAAGCACTGACATTTTCCCTCTCTGAGCCTCAGCTTCTTCATCAGTTCAAACTAAGCTTCACAATCACTACCTGACTTGCTTCACAGTCCCTAGAAGGGTCAAAATAGACAATATCAAGAAAATACTTTTCTTTCTTTTTTTTTTTTTACCGTGTCAGGAAAATACTTGGGAAAATTACTGCAGAGATGGGACACAGCAGGGAATCTTCTGGATGCTGACTGACTGTGCAGCTGGATGTGGGGTACACCCGCAGCTGCACAGACAGAGGTGGCAAGCGATTGCAGGGATGCTATGACCTGGAAAACTCAAAAAAGAGAACTAATGTGCAGAAGAAGCACTGACCAGGTCCCAAGTCCATGTCTACACAGCTGGAAGAATAAATTCCTCTTTCCTAGGGGTCCTGGGTTCCATCCTGGCTATTAATTTTTTCACAAATGTGGGTTTAGCTGCATTGCAGTTTCATGCACAGTGAATCAGAAGACCCAACTTCCTTTCTAGGTCTGGACTGCAATTGCAATTGTGGGGCATTGAACAACTCATGAGACAGTCTTAACCTCAGTTCTACACGTTCAAGTAGGTGAACTGTTGGGACCTGGCTTTGAGGAGTGGCCTGACTGGCAGGGAGCCTGCTTGAGCCCTCCCCTGAGCTCTTCAGGGTCCCACCTCACCTCACTGTGCGCCTTAGAACAGAATATTAGATTGAAGGCCAAGGACCTGCGGAACTAAATCCGTCAATACCTTCTAGGCCAGCTGTGTGCTAGGCCAGTGGGGAGAGAAGTAACAAACAAGGGCTCTGCCTTCACCAAATTCTCACTTGGGTGAGCAGACACCAGCTCGTGTGAACAAAGCAGGCATCCAGGGCAGGCCAGGGTGGCAGCCAAGTTCTGAACCCCTATGAGCTCTTGAGAAGGGCGAGGCTGTCTACTGGGAGAAGTGAGCAGGGCCCAATGGGGACACAGGTGTGGTTTTTGTTTTTGAAAAACAACCTGATTATTTTTTACTTATCTAAAAGTTTTTCAGATTAATACTGAAAAACAATTTTGGGAAGGGATCACAGAAAAACACAAACCAAAAAAACAAGTAGTTAAAAGGCTTAGGAATCAGAATGAATAGGTTTTAGGTAGAGCCAGAGTAGAGGAAGAAGACTTTCCAGGTGAAGGACCTGCATGAGCCAAGATGTGGAAACAGGAATAATAGGAAATGAGTATGATGTGATGATTACTTTGTATGAGTGTGCATGAGTGTGTGTGTGTGAGTGCACAGGTGTTGTGTTGGGTGGGGGTGAGGGGGGCAGAGAGGAATGGGACCCAACCTGACCATAGCATTTGGGAAATAGTGTCTGGGTAGATGGTGAGCCCAGCAAGAGGTCCTGAAGGTCAGCAGGGAAACCAGGCTGGAATGGTAGGCCTGAAAGAGCTGCTGGAAGCTTCTGAGTGTGGAGGCTCCCAGCCGCTCGGTCCGGCCACTCTGCAGGGTCCCCAGCTCTGCAGGGGAGGCGGGAGGTCGTGAGGGTCCCCCAGCCACTGCCCTGCACTTTGCGCAGCTGGAGGCAGCAGATGTGGGTGAGATCTTCAAGATCCGGCTGGGACACACGGGCGAGGGCTTCGGGCCCAGCTGGTACGTGGACACGCTGTGGCTGCGGCACCTGGTGGTAAAGGAGGTGGACCTCACGCCCGAGGAGGAGGCCCGGAGGAAGAAGGAAAAGGACAAGCTGCGGCAGCTACTCAAGAAGGAGCGGCTGAAGGCCAAGCTGCAGAGGAAGAAAAAGAAGAAAAAAAAGAAAGGCAGCGACGAGGAGGACGAAGGAGAGTCAGAGGAGGAGTCCTCCTCGGAGGAGTCCTCTTCTGAAGAGGAGGAGGAAGAGACGGAGGAGGAGGAGTCAGAGGATGAGTTTGGGCCGGGGATGCAGGAGGTTATCGAGGAATACAAGTTCGAGGCCCACCGCTGGCTGGCCCGGGGCAAGGAGGACAATGAACTGGTGGTGGAACTGGTGCCGTCAGGGCGGCCGGGACCAGAGCGTAAGCCTGGGGAGGGGTCACATCCCCTGAGGGGGGCCCAGGGAAGGAGAGGGGGGTCTATCACAGAGACCCCATAGGTGGGTACCCACTGTGTTCCCAAACAGCTCTCTGGAATTTTCCCATGGAGGAAATGCCCTCCCTCTGGGTTTAGGATTAGGATTGCTGGGGTTCTGAAGCTGTCTGAGGGGTGGACCACCTTGTGGGAGCCTGCTATGTTCACTATTAGGCGCTGTGGGGAACATAGTTAGGAGGGTGGCTGAAGGCGAATATTGCCATGACTCTGTCTCCTGGCCTTCTTGTGTAGGGAGTCTTGGGTGGGGAGGAGGGGCAGGTCTGCTACCAGGTGACATAGGCCCAGATGTAGCTGCAGGTTCCTCCTGCTCCCACAATCTGGCTGGACCTGAGAGGCTGAGCCTCAAGTCCACTGTAGGCCCAGGTGTCCTCAAAGTTGTATCTTTCCTTGGCCCTAGCCAACACCTACGAGGTCCAGGTGATCACAGGGAATGTGCCTAAGGCTGGCACCGATGCCAATGTCTACCTGACCATCTATGGCGAGGAGCATGGAGACACGGGCGAGCGGCCCCTGAAGAAGTCAGACAAGTCCAACAAGTTTGAGCAGGGGCAGGTAGAGTGTGGGCTCTCTGGCCTTGGGCAGGGGGTTGGTACCCCAAGGGAGCTGTGGAGCTTTCTGGTGATTCCCAAGGCAACCCCACCCGGCACAGCATCTGCTGTGTGTCCTGTGGTTTTCTTTTCTTCCCAACCAGGTATAACAGAAGCACCTACTCTGTCAGTGCCAGTGCTCTGTGGCGGAGTATAAGGGAGGCAAGGTAGCAGCCAGATGGGGCTTCGGGGGAAGCGTGGGGGGATGGAGATCAGAAACTGGGTCTTGGCAGTGAGTATGGTGCACGCGAGAGGTATTCTGAGAGCCTGGGCTGCATCAGCAAAGATGTGGAGATCATTTCAAGGACAGTGAGTCTTCTGGATGCTCTGTGGTCAGTCCAGAGCTCTGGTGTCTATTTTGGTGCTTTCGTATTTCCAATAAAAATTAGAGCCACCGTGATCCCAAGTGGGAAGAGAATTTACCATAGGCTATAACTGGTACAATTGATAAAATTTGAATATGGACTGGATAGTAGATAATAATATTGTGTCAATGTCATCTCCTGACTGTGGTAATTGTACTCTGAATATGTTGTACTCTGAATAACCTGTTCTTAGGAAATTATGCTGAAGAATTTAGGGGTGAAAGGACTTGATATCCACCACTGACTTTCGAATAATTCAGGAAAAAAACGAGAGATGGAAAGCGAATGTTGCAAATGAGAGGAGGATCTAGGTGAAAGGCACATACAGCTTCAATGCACAATTTCTGTTAGTTTTCTGTAAATTTGAAAATCTATTTTAATATAAAGAGTTAAAAAATATGGTGGTCAAGAAGACCCAGTTGTGTCTTGGGTCCTGCTGCTGCCAGCTTCCTCCGTGCACAGCCAACACTTGCAGGATATACGTCTGTCTTCTACCCAGTGGTGCAAGTCCAAGTCTGTTCCTGTAAATCACTTTAGATTTACACATTGGATTCTGTAAATCACTGTGCATTTGCACTTTGGCTTGTAGCAGGTGCTTACAACTTGTGATTGAAGGAGATTATGCACACATGTTCTCATGGCATCCAGCGCAGCACACACCCAGGCAGTGGGTGTGTGCATACACACAACATGCAACACAAATGTGAGCATCCAGCCAGCCTGGCTACTCCTCTGGCCCTCTCTCTACCAGCAGGGACATAGTGAGAGGGTGAATAACCTCTGGCAGGGCCAGGTTAAAAACCAGTAGTGCAAACCAACACCAGACAACCAGCTGTGGCTTCCACCCTGGCCTCTGGCTGGCTGCCCCAGGTCCCAGGAGGGTGACGCTGGTGGTGAGGTTGGGAGAGATGCCACTCCTCTGAGAGCTACCCTGGTTTTCCCCAGACAGATACCTTTACCATCTACGCCATTGACCTGGGGGCCCTAACCAAGATTCGGGTTCGCCATGACAATTCAGGCAGCAAACCGGGCTGGTTCCTGGACAGAATAGACATCACTGATGTGAACAATGAGATCACGTGAGTTGGGGTGCAGGGGAGGGAGGGATCATGCCTGCTCTGAGAGAGTTCTGGAAAGAGGGTTGGACCCAGGGGTGTAGTTGTGATGACCGAGGGTGAAGGTGAGGTGGCCCTTGTAGCTGGCCCTGGGGGCACTGCCTCCCTCCCTTCCTTCTTCTCATCGGGCAAACCCTGGGCCTACTCACCCTAACAGGTTACATTAGGATGTCTGATCCAGCTTTGAGGCACACCAATTCAGAGTGATTGGCATTTCTCTCCCTGGCAGACCTTCACTTGCCCTAACTTCATGCCCACATAAGACTTCATGCCTGCATAAGACTCGCCATGAATAAAGCAATTTTCAGCACATTGTTTTAATGTGCCAGACCAGGGATAGACAAACCTTTTCTGTCAAGACCAGAGTAAATAGTTTAGGTTTCAGGGGGCCTTTCAGTCTCAGTCACAATTACTCTACCTTTGCAGCAGGAAAGCAGCCACAGCTACACCTAAATGAATGGATGTGGCTACACTGCAGCAACACTTTACAAAAACTGAAACTTGAATCTCACATACTTTTTGATTGCTCTTCAGAATTTTTTTAACCGTTTAAAAATGTGAAATCCGTGCTTAGCTTGTGGGGTGCACATAAAGAGGTAGCAGATCAGATTTAGCCCACAGGCCATAGTGTGCTGACCCTGCTTGGTTGGGAAGGGGTAGTGTCCTTGACAGAGGAAGGAACAGCAGCCTAGGAAGCTGAGGCCACAGCCCTGGAACAATTGGGGCCATTTTCTCCTCTGGCTGTACTGACCTCTTGTTTCCCCACAGCGAGAGTGGGAGGGGGATGTGTCCCCACATGTCTAGCAAAAGGCTGGGTATAAAGTATAAGGCTTTGCATAGACATTTTGTCCAGAATGGGAAGGGATGGGATGCAATGGGATGGGATGGGATGGGATGGGGTGGAATGGGGCTGTTCTGACCTGATCTTGTCTTCTGCCTTGTTCTCCAAATGTCCCCTTGGCCATCTAAGGCGTGCTTGATAATCTTACACAGAGCTGCTGCACATGCTTGTTAAGTTCATGCCCAGCTATTTCATTTTTGCATCCCTCTTGTAAATGGAATTGTCTCATGACTCATCTCTCTTCTTCCTATTTCTTTTTCCTTCCTTCCTCCACTCCTCTCTTCCCTTGTCTCCCCCTCTTCCCTCGCTGAGTGGTGTGTGGGGCAGAGAGGACATCTCCTCCTACCCCTCTGGCTTCTCAGGCTGGTTGACTGATAAAATTAACATCAGACACATCGGTAGAAGAAAGAGAACAAATTTAATTACATGCATATGGAGAATCTACCTGGCTGCATATTCTGGAGTAAACAGGACAAACCAAACCTTTTTGCCCTGAGTTAATGAATGGGACAGGAGCCTGGGGCACCAGGGAGGAGGACGGGCTCACGTATGACAAAAACCAGGTGCTCTGTCACTAGATGTGCTGCTGTGTTGCTAGTTTTCTTTGATCAAAAAAGATTATTTCTGAAGATAACCCTGAATCCTGGATGATGCCCCAATCTTCATTCCTCTGGGTAATTCAGGACATGGTAAATGTTTCTCTTAAAGCCTATAGCGTCTCGATTAACCTCAGCTGGAAATAATGCACCTACCTAGGTGATCTGTCTTCAGGAGGCCTATCCTTTTGTTCAGGAGTATGCTTTTTCCACCTCCATTTTTGTCTCCAAGACAAAGGTTCCTATTCTGATCAATAGTTTGGGGGTCTCATTAGATCCTTAAGCACTGAAGGATTGGATTCCATTACCTGTTGCAAGCACGTTGAGTGAACTTTCAACAATGAAGTTTGGACAAAAAGTATGTTCAGGTTTTCCCCTTAAGTTTCATTTAACAAGATGTTTTCTGGAGCTCCTTGCTCTTCCAGGGTTCTTGGGGCTCATGGAATATTGAGAAAGAAAAGTCCTTACAGATGATGTTATCTTGGGAACAAAACTCTTGGGGTCACATAGCTTGTCACAAACCCGAGGTTCCTGAATTCTACACCTATGCTCTTGCTGCCAGACACTCTACCAGTATCACCAGTTGACTTATACTTGATGTGGCACAGTCTTTACTGTCAGCACAAAATGGGAAAGTCCACATAAAATCATACATGTTTTACAACATTCAATTTTGCAATCTGCTCATTAGATTTTTACTTTCAGTTGAAACTTGCACCATAAGTAGTCCCAAACTTATAATTTAGATACCCAGTTTAGACCTTCTACTCACCCAAGCCCTTCCTTCTTCTTTCCATAGCCCTTTCTAAGAGGAGTGGTTGGCATATCTGGTCAGAACTACATACCTCTTTGTTCCTTAAAATCCTTGCCTACACCCTCCCCAGTGCCCAGATCTGGTTGTGCAGGACTTAGTCCTGTGGGAGGAAGGGACAGGGATCATTGGGTCCCCCCACAACCTTCCGTGGGTGCTTGCTGGTCCTTTGGTCAGAGGCTAAACACTCAACACTCAGATCTCCACCCCCCCAAGGAACTGAAATCTAGAGGAGAGCTGGGTGACGATGCTGCAGCTGTGGCTGCTGAGGCTTTAACACAGCCGTGCAGTGACCCAGGACAACGGAGATGGTCCCTGACAGCCAGCCTGACGCAGGCGCGCTCCTGGGTGTGGGAGGGCTGGTGCCTTCCCCTTTCTGTCTTTCTGATTTTTCCCTCTCTCTCCCTGAATAAGTCTCCCTGACTCTCTGTGCGTCTCGCTGTGTCCTTGTTCCCCTCCAACTTCCCACACTTTCATTGTCTCCGCCTCTGCTTCTTTCTTTATTTCTGTCTCTCTCCCTTAATTGGCCATAATTTAGAGCTAAAGTCTATTATTCATAAGTTATTTGGTTGAATAAAAATTTAACTTTCCCATTCATACATTTAAAGACTGAGAAGTAGAACAATATAAATTTTTCACTTAAACACTAATTTAATTGCAATTTAGTTTCTATAGCACTACACTGAGCTCCTTCTACCCTTTAAGTACATGTCCATCAATATAAAACTGCTCCCCTCTACACCTCTTTGAGTTCATGGACTGAGGGCACAGTCTCTCTGGTTCTGCTCCTCAAACATGTTGGCACCTGGAGGCAATAAGTACTGGAAGAGAATGGAAAGGAAACCCAGACTTTAATCACTTCCTGAATGCATCTTATGCATCTGAACAGGGGTGAAGAAGGGGTGCAAATGGGGTAAAATGGCCCCAACTTAGGGTTAGGTTGCAGTCTGGACACTGAGATATTCTGGAAACTTAGGGACTGTGAGAACAGTCCTGCCCCAGCCCCCAGAGATCCTAGCCTTGGACCGAGGAGAAGGGAAACAAACACCGTAATAATAATAATAGTAACTATAATAATAGTATAATGAATTCTTCCAAGAGATACTTAGAGTTGGGCATTTTTATACACTTTAAAATATTCAACAGGGCCTCCCCAGTGGCGCAGCGGTTGAGCACTGGGCTGCAAGGCTGCCCTAAGCCTCTGCAGTGCCTGTTCAATCCCTGGCTGCCAGCGAGGGTCCCACATGGTGCACAGACCTCTTCTGCCATGCCCGCTGCTCTGCTCAGCAGTGTACTTTGGTCCTCCTGCCTGTTCTGTTCCCCGCTCTGACTCTGGTGAATTCTCTTACCCTCCCATGCTTCTGACTGTACCCAGTGCTTGTATAAATAAATAAATAAATCATTTAATAAATAAATAAATAAATAAATAAATAAAATGTTCAACAAGAATAATCCTCACAGCAACCTATGAAATAGGCAATACTGTCCTCATTTTACAGAATAGCGTCCTGAAGCACAGAGTAGGGCTGCCCGAAGAAATTACAAAATGGCCCATTCATTTTGAATTTCAGATTATCAATGAATAATGTTTTAGCATAAGTATATCCCAGATATTGAATAACATGTACTGATACTAAAACATTACTCATTGCTTATCTAAAATTCAAGTTTAGATAACTGGAAGTCTTCTATTGGCTAATTCTGGCAACTCTAACACAAAAAGGTAAAGATATGTTCAAGGTCACATAACTGTAAGTGGCAGAGCCAGGATTCAAGCCGAGTCTGGCTCCAGAGGCAAGCCCTTCATTACCCCACTCTGCGGCCTCTCTCACGCCTCGTCCCTCCTTCCCTTCCATCCGTTCAGATTATCAATGAATAATGTTTCAGCATAAGTCTATCCCTCACTTGGACCTCCCTCCTAGATGGCCCCAGCTGTCTGCTATGCCACTTCCTTGGCCACATTATTTGTATCTCCCAGAAGCATTGGGTCATTTTATTAAAATTGGTGAGTTCTGCACTTATGTATTGAAGACCTGCTCTCTGCTAAAGTAGCTCTGGCTAATAGACTGTTCCAGAAAGAAGTCTCTTTTCTCGGTAGCATGGGAGGACAATGCTCAGGTGGGGCTGGGGGAGGCAAGGGGAGTGCTGGGGCTCTGACTCCTCAGCCACGACTGCTCCTTCATGACACCTGTCCGCAGGTACTACTTCCCGTGCCAGCGCTGGCTGGCCGTGGAGGAGGATGACGGCCAGCTGTCCCGGGAGCTGCTGCCTGTGGATGAGTCCTATGTGCTGCCCCCAGAGGATGAGGAGGGAGGTGCAAACAACAACCCCCTTGACAGCCTTGCCCTGGAGCAGAAAGGTCTCCGAAATTGGAGCTGATATATTCCCTCCAGCATCCCTGTCTTCTGCTCCTCCCCCGTCTGAGGTCTCCATATTCCCTCCTCCTGTGGACTCTGGGCATTTTCTCCTTGGGCTGTACTGACCTATCTATCTGTACTCACCTCTTATCTCCCCATAACAAGAGTGGGAGGGGACATTCCCCACATATCTAGAAAAGGCTGGGTACAAAGTATGAGACTTTGCGTTGACCTATTTATTGTCTGGGATGGGATGGGATGGGATGGGATGGGATGGGATGGGATGGGATGGGTGGGATGGGATGGGATGGGATGGGATGGGATGGGATGGGATGGGTGGGATGGGATGGGATGGGATGGGATGGAAGGGTGGGATGGGATGAGATGGGATGGGATGGGATAGTTGCAGCTGTTCAGACTTGATCTTGTCTCCTCTCCTTCAGGAACATGATAGTTTCTCCATACACTTATTATCAGGACAAAGGAGTTCTATGACGCTTGTCTTCGCATTCTTGAAACTTGTGCTCCGTTCCTTGAAACTCTTCCCAACCCAGACTCAGGCCAGGGATCCCAGCTGATGAGCCTCTGACCCTCACAGACACCCCAAGTAATCCAATGAGGGTGCCCTTCATAGGAAGGAGCAAGCTAACACTTACCCTCCACATTTCTTTTCTGACAGACAAATCGACCACATTCTCAGTGACCATAAAGACTGGGGACAAGAAGAATGCGGGCACGGATGCCAATGTCTTCATCACGCTCTTTGGCACGAAAGATGACACTGGTAAGAAAACAATGTAGAGTCTAGGGTCACCACATCCCTCCCCAAGGAGACTGAGAGGATCAGTGCAACTTGCAAAATGTTAAATAAAATCAACAGTTAATAGGGTACCCCACAACCTGGTCTCAATTAAGGGCTCAAATCAAGAGTCAACACACAGCTGGTTATTTGAAGAGGCTGCATCCACAAGAAAACAGTCTTACAGGGGTGAGGGGGGCTTGGAAGCAGCATAGTTCTTGCTGAGGGAGGGTGACTTTCAAATTTCAGACTGACATCACAGCCAGAGTCCCAGGAGAAACAACGCGAGATGTCAGGTGGGGAGCATTTAATGCCATCCCTCCTCCTACCATCCAGAGAGGCCTGACAGAGGGAGCCCTTGTTTCTCCAGGGAACATGGGGTGGTGGCTCTGTCACTGGCTCCTTCCCCATATGGGAAATGTGAGGGCTGTGGGGGGAGGGAATATGTTGACTCAGGCCCCACAACCTTCTTCTTGTCCTGGTTCAGCACTTAGCCTCTTGGCATGTCTCCTTTCCTTTAGATATGAACACTCCTCAGAGGATTATGCAAAGTTTAATAAAAGGACATGCCGCCCCAAATGCCAAATGTGCAAAGGTGTTCAGTGGATTACAGTTGCATGATCTAAACTTGATGAAAGCTCAGAAATGTGGTTGTCTTGAGATGGGATAAAAGGGGCTGAAAGACCAGGTTTAAAAGATCTTAAGCCCAGCCAATCATGTGGGGGTCATTTGGTTGGCAGGAATGACCCTCCTGAAATCCTCCAAGACCAACAGTGACAAGTTTGAAAGGGATAGCATTGAAATCTTCACAGTGGAGGCCCTGGACCTGGGAGATCTGTGGAAAGTCAGGATCGGGCATGACAACACAGGTCTGGTTCCCATCCGCTCCCTGCCCTGCTCTGTTCCTACTAAGAAAGGACAATGCAGAGGGCCCCTTGGGTGTCAGAAATTTGGATGTCATCTGCCTTCCACCACAATTCTTCCTCAGGCCCTTCACCCCCCAGGGAGTTCTAGTTACAGAGACCGTTCTGAGTGGGACCTGGACATTGGCCATTTTTAAAGCCTTTCCCCATCCCCAACTCTTAGGAATTTTAATGTGCAGCCAGATTTGAGAATCCTTGATGTAGCTCAGTGGTTCTCAAACCTGAGGGTGCATCAGGGCCACATGGGAGCTTATTAAAACACAGACTTCTGGGCCCCACCCCCCACAGCTTTTGATTCAGTAGGTCTGGGGTGGGGCCTGAAAATTTATATTTCTCTTAAGTGATGCTGAGGCTGCAGACCTGGGGACCCCCCCTCCATGAGGGACACTGGTCTAGTCAATCCTTCTTAGAGCCACTGACACTACAACCACAGGACTTGTTCAAGTTTGTTCTCTTTCCATAAAACAGGGTTCAATTTCTTGGTCTTCAAACCATGTCTACCAAGACGAGGGGAGGAATCCCTTCTCCTAGTTCCTGACTTCCATTTCCTTCTTTAAACCTCATTTTTCCCAGGGAGGATCATTGTTCCTTCCCCATGCTCCTTCAGTCTTGCCAGTCTGGCTGCAGTGTTATCAAGCCTCAGCTGGGTGCACATTTTAGGAGAAATCACTTAATGCTCTGAGCAAAAGCAATGGCATGTTCATGGTGGAGCTACAGGCCGCAGTGGTTGAGTAGGGAAGGATGTTTCGTGTCCCTGAAGTTGCCAAGGAAGCCACCTACACCATGTCTTGATTGGCTTTGTGTCTCCCTCCTCCAGGCAAGGCTCCAGGCTGGTTTGTAGACTGGGTGGAGGTGGATGCCCCATCTCTTGGAAAGTGTATGACGTTCCCCTGTGGCCGCTGGCTGGCCAAAAATGAAGACGATGGGACCATCACCAGGGACCTCTTCCACGCGGAGCTTCAGACGAGGCTGTACACGCCATGTAGGAACCAAGCACAGCAAGGCTGGCCCTGCTCCCGCCACCCGGTCCCCTAACCTCCTCCAGGGTCCTCTCTGAGCCTGCCCACCTTGGATATTAGGCTCTCCTGCACATTTCCTAAATTCTGCAGGCCCTGTGTGGGCTGTGTGGAGAGCCCTGAACCCGGGGAAAGGAAATCTGGGACTTACTCCAAACTCCACTCCTAATTGGCTGGTGAAAACAGGCCTGGAGCTCAAGCTCTCCAGCTGAGTTTTCTGTCTGCAAGGCAGAGAAAAATGCGGAAGGGTTGTAAGGCCCTAAAAGAAAGAAAAATAAAGGCCTAACTGAGAGATCATACCAATTCTATTACCAGTCCTCATTCCAGCCATTAACACACCAAAGAACTCACCATTGTGAGATTTTATCTTGATTGGGGAAAAACTTGAGAAGAAGATAAATGCAATTCCTTTTGCTAACTAAAGGGAAGGGGCGTGGGGAGCAGGTTGGTGGTGTTTTGACTCTTTCCACTTTCATCATCAGAAAGTGTTCATTAATCTTGGAATCATTTAGGTACAGCCTAGGTCTAAAAATTAAGCAAAGTATAAAAATCTGGCTGAATAGTTCCAAATCTGAACCAAACCCAGAGACAATTTTTTTCTAAGTAATTAGCTAAACCAAAAGATTCCCCCCGCCCCCAACATCTCCTACTTAAAACAGAATGAATCACCAATGAGTATTTTTTTTCTTTTTTGCCTAAAATTATTAAACTGAAAATGACCAGATCATCAAAATATCTCCTGGTCCAAAGCCAAAAATAAAGTGACATTTCCACTGGTCAAGTCCCTGCAGTTACAAAGCAAAGCTCCAGAGTCAGCTTCTGCCCCAGGAGCCACCTGCAGCCTAGGACGGGACTCTGGCCTGACTGATGCCTCCTCCCTCAGGCCCCAGGATAGGCCTGTCTCTGCACAGAAAAAAAAAAAAATTGTATGATCTCACTTTGAATATATTCACTTTCAGCCTGATATTAAAGCTTGCCCATCTGCCCTTTGTCTTGCACTCACATTTGCCAAGAGGAGGAGAGAGGGAGGCAGGATCCTGTTCTTTCCCTGAACATTCGCCACAAGTGCATTGTAAGAATTCCACAGTTAAACCCAATACCACAGATCTAGTTAAACGCCTTCACTTTAAAAACAAGGAAACCAAGGTCCAGAGACGTATAGTCATTTGCCCAAGGACACACAGCTACTCAATGGCAGAGGCAGAACTAGAAATCAGGAGCAGATCTGAGCCCAGGCCTAGAGCAATGAGGGGTGAGGGTGGCTGCTCCTGTGTGGACATTTCTAGGGCTTTCCCACTGCCAGCTAATCTCAGGAAAGCCCAAGGCATCCCAGGCCTTAGGCCATGGAGAAACACAAAAGGGCTTAGAGGAAGGACAGCAACCTGCAAACACGGCACCTCCATTACTGCCTGGGGACCTGACAGGGTCAGGCTGTGCTTTCCCTGAGCCCATTGTTGGTGGCCCTCCCAGTTCAGGCCATTGAGGGACCAGCGGCCACCTCTAAAGGCCTCTGACCTGTGGGTCAGCAGCAGTATCAACCTCCATTTCATAACAGCAGCCCCTCTAGGGGCTGACCATGTAATACTTGGGGTCAAACAAACCTGGCTCAAGCTCCGCCGCTGGTTTCACCTCTCTAAGTCTTGGTTTGCTCACTTGTAAAATGGAGTATAATAACATTGCCTCTGTGGGGAGGAGATAAGGACTGGAATGCTCAGTGTGCAGTCTGGCAGACAGCAAGCATCAATGAGGGCTATTACCACTGCAAGTCTCCCTGTTCAGTTCTGCAGCAAGTGAGCATAAGAAAGAAAAGCAAGGCCCTCCTCTGGGAAGGCTGGGACACCCGAGAGAAGGTGACCTTGCATGCGGCCCATTCAAGGGCTAAGACCACAGGGCAGATTTCCACTGAACTATTTCTCTGGGTGTTCAATCTTTCTTATTATTCTAACCCAGAATAACAATACACCTTGATATATAAATAAAAATGTCACAAGAATTCTTTACTCTCACTGTGTGTTTGAGACATATCGTGATATTTTCTATTTGATTCTATTCCATTCCATTTATATTTTAAAATACTGGTGACAACCTACTAAATTCATCTCATAACCTGCTGATGGATCTCAACTGTGGTTGAGACTCTTAGATTATTGGCTTCGGATTTTAGTGTAAAGTCTGAATTAAATATTTAGATCACTAAAATCACCCTGCAGAGAATCCGAGGAACGCTTGGGAATCTATGTTTTTAACAAGCCCCACAGAGTTTCTGAAGCAAAGGGTCCTCAGACTGTACCTGGCATCGTGCTGGCCTCCACTCAGGCTGGGCGCTGCCCCCCGGGAAGCTGCTTGCCCACAGCACGAGGGCCAGCCTCTCCTCTAAAGACAGATGGTCCCTGGGAGAGCAGGGGAAACACTGGTGCTCCCTCCTTTTCTCCTCTCCCCTCCCCAGAAGCAAGCCTCTGTAAAGTGTGGAAATCTGGCAGAAGAGGCCTAGAAGGCCCCCCTCAGTGTCCAACCCATTCAGGGGCCAGATGTGACAAGGATGAACTGGGAATGGCCAGGCAGTGAGGGACTGGAGCAAGGGGTGGGGGAGTAGAGAAAGGATTCTCACCCCTGAGGACTTACTAGCCATTTGCACCCTGAAATACAAGGCTTTTGTCTATAGCATCTACAGCTCAGGGCCACATTGAGGACACTTTACAGATGCGGAAACCGAGGCTCGTGACTGTCTTGCCCAGGTGGTCGGGAGGAGCCTGTGCTCTCAGCCCATCAGCAGTACTAGCTCTGCCATGTGAGAAGCATGGATACTGGGTCTAAGGCAGCAGGGGCTTCCTATGCTGGACATGAGGGGACACTATCCCCCTGCTCTACTCCTCCCTGGTTGCTAAGCAACCATGTGACCACCCAGCCTCTAGGGCAGCATCTCCCTGGTAAAGCATTCCGGCACAGCGTCCTGGTGAAGAACTTGAACTTGTCTAGATGTTTTCCGTTCTCCTGTCCCCTCTGACTTTACTCTCTGTTCATCGCCTCCAGTTGTCCCTTATGAGATCACCCTCTACACCAGCGATGTCTTTGCTGCTGGGACAGACGCCAACATCTTCATCGTCATCTATGGCTGTGATGCTGTGTGCACCCAGGAGAAGTACCTATGCACCAACAAGAGAGAACAGAAGGTGTTCTTTGAGAGAAAGTCCTCCTCCCGTTTCATTATGGAGGTACCTGGGCTCAGCAAAGTGCTGGGGAGCCAGACTAAGGGGTAGGCTGGAGCAGAAAATGTAGCAGGGGCATTTTGTGTCCAGAAACAGACACATGCCACCTGTGACCTTGATGGACAGTTCTTCCAACCTTTCTGGACCTCAGGACACCCAAGGCACCAGGAGGACGGTGAACCTCACCCTGTCCTCCCAGGGCTATGTCAGAATCAAAGGTGACAGTGAGTGGACAGAGGAAATGGGAGGCATGATCCCAGTTTCACTGGGGCCAGTCTAGTCCCACCAGCAACAACAGGCAGCAGGGAGAGCTTGGCGTGTGACTGCTCATCATGCTGCTGGGTCTCCCACTCATCTGCCAAGCCACAGCCAAACAGCTGGAGGCAGAGGAACGTCTGAATGTTCCTTGGCTCCCCAGCCGCTCTGGTATGGGGCAATGTTGTTTACTAGGGGTGTAGGCCATAGACCATGGCCTGTATCCTGCAGTTCAGTGCCTCCTCTGTGCTCCCTGCTGTGTGCTAGGTTGGGTGGGAGGGACAAAGGAAGGGGATGAAGCTGACTCTTCCTGCAGGAGGCTTGCAGTCCAGCTGGGCCTCACAAAATGATCATCATAACAACTGATCTCTGGGTGAGAAGGTTCTGGTACAGCTCACTTTACCCTCACAATGACTCTGCCGTAACTGTCCCTGTTATATATGTAGGGAGACTGAGGCACAGAGGGCTTAGTAGTTGAACTAAAATCACACAGCTGGGATAGGGGCTGTGCTCTGAACCACTGCAGGAGACTAGCCCCGGGTGATGCTGGGCGGGGCTGACGGAGCATCTGTGGGTGTTGGAGAGGTGAAGGCTCCCAGAAATGGTGGCTCTGAAAGAAGAGGTGGGCCTGAAAGTGGGTACAAGCTGGGATATAGAGGGGCTTTCCTAGTGAAGCGAACAGTGCAGCCAAGGCCCCACGGTGGATGTAAGCACCGCTTGAAGTTTGAATTTTGGTAGGAAGAGTAGGAGGGAAGTGACATGCCTTGGGGAGGACTTATGCCTTGGGGCTGGCTGACAAGTGGTGGGGGCCTCGGGGGGCTGGTTTGGCCGCCGCCTTTGGAGATGTGTCCTGTATTTTCTAGTGAAAATCCACATCCAGAGGGTTTTCCTTCTTCTAGGGGCAGCACGTGTGTGTGGGTGTGTGTATATATGTACGTGCGTGGGCAGGAGGTGACTCCATGCTCCCTCCGCCTTCTCTGGCAGCTGCCAGCACCTCTGGGAAGGTCTGCCGCCTTGGTGTAGTCTTTTCACAAAGGAAATTCCAGGGTGATTCACTGATCCACGCAAAGCCACGTCTCATCCACCCAAGACATCGTGGGGCGTGAGCCAGCTAGGCTGTGTGCCATCAGTGGCCTGGCTGTCACTCCACATCAGCGTGACTTCCGACTCGTTTTGTCCATGAAGTCCCCACTAATTGGCAGCTATAATTTGCCACTTTTAAAATATTTTTTTCTTTTCTGATCTTGGGGGACTATGAGAGCTTGGAAACAATTGCAAAGGCTTTGTACCCCTGTCTTTCCACTTCTCTTTGCTCACTGATCTTCAGGGAGGAGATGGAGCTGGTTTACGAGTCCATAACTCTTCCTGGTTCTGGCTCAGCTGCTCTCGCGCAGAGCGGCCTCGTCCTCCTCGTCCTCCTCGGCTGGGAACAGCAGTCATAGCTGAGGGTTGCTGGGCACGTGTCATGCACTTGAGGTGTGTCGGCTCATTCGGCCCACACCACCACTCCAGGGCCTGGCTGGTATGATTCTGACAGCTGACATGACACAGGAAAGTGAGCGACTTGCTCGGGATATCATTTTTAATGAACAGTGGAGCCAAGCTTTGGAGCCAAGCAGTTCAGTTCCAGAGCCTTCTCTGCTTAACTCTTTCACCTCTCCAGAGAACTCTAGGGTCCTTTCTTATTCTGACATCCTCCAGGTCCACTGCTGAGGCCCACCATCCATGGCCAGTGGTCCCTTAAAGTCCTCCTGGCTCTCTGAGGGTCCCGGTTGAGACGGCCTCCCTGGCACAGCAGCTGTACTGAGCAGCCGGAGGAGGCTACTTAAGCACCAGCGAGGCTGAGGCCCACACATCTGGAGCCTCAGGGGTGGGCTGGAGAGGAGAAAAAGAAGCCTCTGACAGAGGGAAAGGCAGGCTAGTCACTACTGCCTGCTTGTGCAGGGGTTCGTGTCCTCAAGAGGAGAACCCATGAGCCCCAGGTTCCACCCAGGGCACTCACATTTTTCTCCATTCTTGGGAAAGCATAAGGTCTCATTAAAAATGCCTGTGAGGGGCCTCCCTGGTGGCGCAGGGGTTAAAGACACAGCACTATCATGATATCGCAGCCACTGCAACACGAGTTCGATCCCAGGCCAGGGAGCTGACCCACATGGCACAGCAGACCTCTCCTGTCTCACCTGAGAACCTCCGCTGCTCCCCTCAGCAGTGTATTTCAGTAGATCCACCTGTTCTGTTCCCTACTATGTCTCTGGTGAATCCTCTCACCCCCTGTACCTCTGGCCTATACCCCAGTACTTACATGCATAAATAAATAAATCTTTAAAAAAAATGCCCTTGACACTAACATCAGTCTGAAGCCACTGGTGGTCTGATGGTCTCTGCTTAATGATTCAGAAAGCTTCTGGAGGGCTCACAGGACGCCACTTCTCCAGGAAGTGTGGATGAGCAGGCCCCACGCGCTGGGGTGTGCTGATCCCTGTTCATTCAGTCTCCATGCTGTGGTGCTCTGCCGGTCACTCGGGACTAGAGAATAATTGACAAGGAGAACCAGGTCTGTGATTTTAGACCTAGAAGTGACCTCAAGGGCTGACCCTGTCCATAGCTGCCCATAGCAAGACATTATCCCCACCCCCACCCCATTTTATAGATGAGGCAGTTGAGGCCTGGAGTATGGCTCCCCTCAGGTCATATAGCTCATGGGTGGCAGAGCCAAGGCTAGGATTGGGAAGGGAGAGGGTGGGCTGGGACTGGGGAGGTTCCTCCAGCTGTGCAGATGGGCCTCCCCTTGGATGGTTGTGCAGAGAGGGAGGGAGCCTCTGGATGGAGGCAGTTGCAGTTCATGCTCTTCCATCTGTGGTTAAAGAAGCCTCACACATGATGAATGATTCCATCACTCAGATCCCACTCACTCTTGAAGTGCCCCTTCCACGCCCAGCTGACTGTGCCGCCTCCTGCAGCACTGAGAGCTTGATGGAGGGGGCCTGACAGCTAACTCCACAGAGGGGCAGGGAATCCAAGTCTACCCACACCCCCTGTGCCCCCAGCTTAGGAACCAAACCCCAAGGCATGAATTCCATGTAATTCATGTGCCCGGCCAGCTGTGTCTGACCACATTTCCCTGCTGTCTTTGCCATCTTCTCCCTTTGCCCCCATGTCCCCATCTATATCTTCTGTTATTGGCCAGATGCTCTTAGGGAGGAGGTAGGATATGGGAGAGAAAGGACTGGGGTTGGGGGCAGGAGCCGAGCTGAGTACTGGGGCTCATGGGCTCTGAGCAGGAATGAGAGGAGATTATCACTCTTTCAGTTTGGGGGCTCACTATGAGACACACCTTTCAGCTCTTCTGGTCAGTGGTATTTCATACACGCCATGTAGTTAAAGTTCAGCCCTGTATGTCAGAGCCTGGGTAACTTTATCACACCATTTTGAAGATGAAGAAATGCTCAGTCTTTCGTCCTTCCAACCGATATTTAATGAGTACGTAGGTCTGGAACTTAGGATGTGTTCTAAGTTTTGGGGATACAACAGTGAGTAAAAACAGGTGGTTTCTCCCCTTGTCACTTCCAATGGTGGAGGAGAGGGTGTCAAAGAAACAAACTCTGAGACGTGCTGGGGCTGAGGCAGAGGATGCTGTCAGGCTGTCATGAGGAGATTTGACTTTCTGAGCTGGTCAGGGGGCTTGCCTGAAGAAGTGATCCTGGAGTTGAGACCTGAAAGATGAGATTGAAAGAGGAAAAGAGAGGGAGGGCAAGTGCAAAGGCCCTGGGGCAAGAATAGAGTATGTCAAGTTACTAGATTGGAATTTGAGGATGCATAGAAGAGGAGTGGATGAGGAGAGGGGAGGCTCTGAGGGGCCGAGGAGTACGTCATCCTAGCAAGACAAGGCACAGGCAGAGCCAGAGACCATCTTCTGATAACCAAGTCAGTTCTCAGGCAGGTGATGAACTGTTACAACAGTAGTAATGGAAGAAAGAGCAAGAGAAGGGCCAACCTCCCAGAAGTTGACTGAACTAAATTCTAGAACCTAGTCTAGATGGTAAGGGGAGCATGAGGGAAACATGGTGGAGAGGGGTGGCTGGCTTGACTGGAGAAAGTGACCCCTGGAAGTTTATAGGGACTCAAGGGAAGATGTCCTGGGGAGACAGGATGTTGCTGAGGTTGTGCTTTCTGGAACCTGTCAGCTGAAGTCTTATTCATTTTCTCCTTTCTGAAGTTAGAAGACGTGGGTGAGATCATTGAAAAAATTCGGATTGGCCATAATAACACGGGCATAAATCCTGGCTGGCACTGCTCCCATGTGGACATCCGCAGGCTCCTCCCAGACAAAGATGTGAGTTTGGGACTGGTCTGAGCTGCTGTTCCCTGTGCTCCTTTCTGGAAGAGACGGAGGCAGATTTCCATTAAGAGCTTGAAGCCTCATGAAGTTGAGTTACAGTTACCTGAGGAAAATTAACCCAGTTCATTCAACATGTAGGAAATATTGTAGCTCAGGTTCAAGGCAGAATCTTTTGAAACCTGATCTTGGCATCAAGGAGGAGGGTCTGGGCAGCCTCGAATCTGCCTTCTGTCCCCAATGTCACGCTCTCAGCAGTGACCCAAGGTGCCCTTCCTGCAGTGCCAGGTCAACTTACAGAAGGAAATCCCCCCAATGTGGACAGCATTCTGAAACCACAAAATCCTAAACCTAGGACAACATTACAATACCTTAAACTTATATAATGTGATGTAAAAAAAGAATACTCAGATGAAGAAAGAAATAGTTAATTAAAAAACAAGCCTGGTGATAATTCTCTGTCATGGTATGGGAGCAATGAAAATATACAGAGCCCTACCCTTGCCCCCTGAGTTTGAGATTTTGGGATTTTTTTTTTTAATTAATAAATTTTATTTTTATATTCCCCATACAATTGGATTTTAAGTGGCCCTAAGATCTTGGCCTTTAAGAGCCAAACACTGATGAGGTCGTAGAAGTGGTTTTTGCATGATCTATGGGACTTCATGACCCTTGTTCTTGTCCACAGGAGTAGTGGATGCTGAGGAATCACTGAAGTTGACAATCTCCACATTAGGGATATTTTTCCACTTTCTTCCTTACCCCAGGGCACAGAGACCTTGACTTTCCCTTGCGATCGATGGTTTGCCACCTCGGAAGATGACAAGAAGACCATTCGAGAACTGGTCCCTTATGACATTTTCACTGAGAAATACATGAAAGATGGGTCCTTGAGGCAAGTCTACAAGGAAGTGGAGGAACCTCTGGATAGTAAGTGTGGTGTGATCAGCCTTGTCACTGCGGGCAGCTTTCCCCCGATAGTGCCTGCCCTGTGACCGGCAAAGCCTTTGCTCCAGGAGGCACGTCTGTTATTATCTCTATTCCATTCCATAGAGGGGGCAGAGACTCAGAGATGCATGACCTCCCGAAGTCCACACAGCTCATAAATGGCAAAAGCATTCTTCAAGGTCTTGCTCTCTCCCTCTGAGTTCTGTCTCACAGCCTGATGGAACATCCAAATATGTGTTCTCCAGTGTCTGCATTGAGCTGCTTCTTTCCCTTCTCTTCATTTATTTGGCTACTAACCTGTGAAGCAGGGTCCTGTCTGCTTTTGCTGGCTCTAGCTGGCCCTGCTACGAAAGCATCCAGAAGCATCCTGAATTAGTGCCTCACTGAAGCTGCCGTGTATTTGTGGCCAGGGACTAGATGCAGCTGAGGATGTGAATGCACCCCCAACCGGATGGGATGTCCCCGCTCATAGGCTTCTTTTCTTTCCATGCCAGTGACCTTCACCCATTCCTCACTGACCAGGTTTTCTTTGCAGACTTTGCATCAGCCTCACCACGTGCTTCTTGCACATCTTCCTTTGCTTTTGAGTCACCATTTTCTGGTTCTCTTCCTACCTCTGTCACTAGCTCAGTGAGTATTGCTTTCCTTTCTTATGCCAAGTGGTTTTTATTGCTCAAGTCTCAGTCTTCAGCCCTCTCTCTTTCCACAGGGTGTATGTGCACATGTGAGTGTATGAGCACATGCACACACACACACACACACACTCGCACACCCACATGCATCCTTCCCGGCCCACGTGGGCAAAATCACCCCTCTGTTTAGGCCAGTGAGGCCATGGTGCACTTGACCCATGTTATTCACCAGAGAGTCAGCTCTGAATGAGCTATGGCTATGCCAGAGATCTACTCCACTTAGAAAAAAACAGACTTTCTGCCACTGATGATGTACCGAAGAGTACCATGGGTCTTTCCATGGTTCTGCCGGGGCAGTCGACATGGATCAGAGAGGTTTTGAGAGCTTATATTTATTGCATGGCCTTTTTGAAAAACAAAAACAAAAAACAACTGGAGTAAAATCTGAGTCCTGGCACCCTGTGGAGCCTGGGGGGAGTAAAACAGCTCCCTGTGTAACAGCCCCTTGCTCTGATTCGCCACTGGCTGGGAGAAAAAAGCAAGTGTTGCCACAATGTGATGACTTTTCCTACACATATTTCTTTCTCTGAATTTTCTTTGCTATTAAACCTGGGGGGATAATTCCCTTTTCCACTTGGATCCCAGAGGACCCCCTGGAAAGGTCCCAGGGGCACACTTGGGCTGTTCTGTATTAATAACATGCCGCAAACCCACTCTGTGCTTGGCAATGTTTCTAGGGAAACATCTTTCCTCTGAGAGCTGTGTGGCCAGGGTGGGATGGGAGGGAGGAGGATCCAGAAATAGCCGGGTTTGACTGCACAACCGCATTGCTCAGCACCCAGCGGCTGAGCCAGTTTTCCAAATTCCCAAAGGATGGGGAGAGCAATGGGGGTACAGAGGGGGAAAAGGACAGCCATTTCACTCTAGCCCCTGGTCACCTGGCACCCCATTCTGGGGCAAGGCCTCCTAGGAAAGGTCTTAGTGTGCAGCAGGACTGAATACCCAGCCAGGAAAGGGGTGGAAAAGAGGGTGCCAGCAGATTGTTGTGACAAAACTTTTACAAGATTCCTGGTGTCACTTCATGTCAGGGTCAGCCAAGCAGGCCTGGGCAATGTTGACTCTCGAATAACAGAGAAGATTGTGTGTTTTACTGTAACTCATGAAATGCTGACTGAACTCTTGCCTGGCTGAGAGAGGTGGAGATGGGGGGCAAGCGTGACTAGTGCATTTTCCTGTCCTTGAGAAATGCAGCCTCTGAGGGCGATTTTCGCAGCGTGATAGGGGTACTGAGCAGAGTGAGCCAAGTGTGTGTTGGGGCTGCAGAGACAGGGCAGATGCGTGAGGAGGACTTCTGGAAAACATGGGTGCAGATCAGGTTTGGATGTGAGTTTGTGACCTTTGGCCCAATGTAGACATGTCCATTTGATAAGTGGAGCTCAGGCCTAGAGTGCAGGAGGAAGCTGGATTGGTGATACAGCGGCAGGGAACTTGCAAAGGCAACCCCCAGACAGGCAGCATGAGAGATGAGGGACATGGCTGGAGCATTGACATCTGAGGGGCTGGCAGAAAATTAGGAATCCATGAAGCTACTCAAGGAGAAACATCTAGAGGGGCAGAAGGCTGCAGGAGACTAGTGTGCTGTGCAATCCAGGGGATGTGGAGAGGCGCTTTCTTGTAGGTGTGAGTGCTCCATACCCATGGGCAGGGCAGCTGTATCACCTTACTTTTCTAAATCTTATTAGTTTATTAATTAAACTAATTAATTTAGTTCTGAGCCCACTGGCAAGGGTTGGTAGGAAATTCCATACCAGTCACTGAAGAGAGTGGGAGTCCCCTTTTCTGGGGTTTCATAGGAGTCGTGAGGCTCACTGAGGGGCCTGCCCTTCGTCCATCTGTGCCCCCACCACACAGCGACTCAGTGATAAGAAACTCTTCTCTGCAGGCCCTGGCTTTGTCACCAGACCCTCTCTTTAACCTCCTGCTTTGAGTCCCCAGATGAACCCACAGATATCCCCCTGTTGGGTCAATGTGTGAGGAGGGGTTCCTCCGACCAGAGCAGACCCCAACTCACACCTGCTCCCAGGCTGGGGGAAACTAACCTTCCTCCCACAGGTAAGGGCACCACAGCTGCCCTTGACCTCAAATCCATGACCTCCATCCCTCTTCTTGGGGCTAATCCAGTGATGTTCCTTCCTCCTTGGCCTGAAATGCCAAAGCTCTTAGGAAAAAGGAATGTGGCGAGGAAACAAAGAATTCTTAGCCTTCATCTTTGGCCTGAAACTCCAAAACTCTTAGGACAGAAGAGTGTGGAGAGAATTTTTAGCCTCCATAAAATTGCAAGACTCCCCCTTCCCTGTGGGGTGGGGGCTGGGAAAAGAGACACTTTATGCTTCCTCCACGAGTCCACAGCAGCAAAGCAACAACAAGACAGCATTCATTTTCACTCTCCTTAGTAATTTTCAATAACTGTAACACCAATACTTCCTATCTTTCCCTTGCCATGGGAGACAACGCCGTGGGCTTTTTCCTGCAGCCCTGGGCGGCAGTGGCTTGAAGAATGAGTGAAAATAAGGACATGGACACTGAGGTGAAGCTACTCTTTCAAAAATACTCGATTATTTTTCCATAGAAAGATCTGGCATTGTTACAGATCACTCTTGGGTGGAAAGGCCAGGGCATCATGGCAGCTGGATCTAGTGACAGAGTGTCCTGAGTCTTTCCCCTGGGTGCTGTAGAAGCTGTAGAAGCTGGATGGGGAGATGGTTTGAGGGGCGCTGAGAGACATCTCCATCCTCTGGGTCTCTTGAGCCCAGCTGTGTCCAGATCAGAGCGTCCACTTCCCACTGCAGACGTGTGGTTAAACGTAGCTGTTGGAGCAAATCAAAGGAAGAACATTTGTTCTCCTCAAATGAGAAGCTTAATAGACCTTCAGCTTCAGCTTCCCCAAGCCTAAAGCTGTGCCCTCCCTCTCTTCCCTTTGTGTATCTGCCTGTCTGTCCAACTGCCTGCCCAGTTGTGCTGTACTCAGTGCAAATCTTCACCGGAAATGTTCCTGGGGCAGGGACGGACGCCAGGGTCTACATCACCATCTACGGAGACCTGGGGGACACCGGGGAGCGGTACCTCGGCAAGTCAGAGAACCGCACCAACAAGTTCGAGAAAGGAATGGTAGGAGGGGCGCTGAGTCTCCTGCTTCTCTTCTCCTGCCAGGTCCAGTTATCTGGGGGCCAGCTCTTCTTGGTCCCTGAGACTATCTGGCAACTTTCTGGTCTTCATGCACCTGCCCAAGGGCATTGTCCCTTGTGGTCCCCCCTGCAGAAGGCTGCCCCCCTCTTTCAGCCTGTGCAGGGATTCTGGGTCCTGCCTATGGGTGGGGCTTGACAGAGGGCAGAGCTTGAGCAAGGGGACTGTTTGTGCCCTAAGTTGCCTGCTATATGAGAGAGTGGGTGGTCTGCAGAAAACCCAGCTCACCAAGGGAGCTTCGTGAGCCTTGAGGCAAGCCTCCCAGAGCGACCAGGCTGCACCCTCAGAGGTTTGAACTGGAGGTCTGGGGGCCTGGTTCTGCCATCAACCTCTTAGAAGGTTGAATTTTTCTGGCCTCAGTTTCTCCATCTGGAAAAGGGAGGGTCTGAAGTAAATCACTGAACAGAGCTGTGCAGAGATCTGGGTGGCACTGGGGCCCCCGGGAGCCACACTGTGGGTGAGCCCACCCACCATGTGGATTCACCTTAGCATGGCCCGTCTGTGGAGACAACACACAAGCCCTCTAGCAAGCGAAAGTTTCTGTGGCTGCAAAGAGGCTGAAAACCACATGACTGGACAGTGTCTACAGCCCTTCCAGCTCTGAAGGCTGGTTATAAGAAGGACTTATAACCACACTGTGCTTTTATAAGAAGGACTAGAGCAAAAGGCAAAGTAAGTCAGAAAGATAATGGCAAATATTGGACAATTACACACATATTAATAAAATAAAAAAACAAAGAGGATAGAGTCACAGAGCAAAAGAATTATAAACCAATGGGCATTGATAACCAAACTGAGATTTTTAAGGTTAAGAGGGAGGGAGGAGGGCCTCCCTGGTGGTGCAAGGGGTTAAGACACAACCTAGGAAGCCCGCCATAGCCACTGCAGCACGAGTTCAATCCCTGGGCAGGGAGCTACCTACATGGCGCAGCAGACCTCTCCTGCCTCGCCCGCTGCTCCCCTCAGCAGTGCATTTCAGTCAGTCTGCCTGTTCTGTTCCCCGCTCTGTCTCTGGTGAACCCTCTCACCCCCCACACCTCTGGCCTGTACTCTAGTTCTTGTATGCATAAATAAATAAAATCTTAAAAAAAAGAGGGAGGGAGGAGGAGGAAGAGGCTAAAGGGGCTTTAAGATATGATGGTGGGGGGATACCACCCACTCTCTGTCCCCAAAGTTAATACTGAGGACAGAAATTGGGTAATTATCCTAGTAATTTACAGACCAAATTCATGTTGGTCCAGGCTCCTGCCTGCCACCTTCAACCTGAGTTTTGACCCTGTTTCCTCAAGGTCCAGAACGCCACTTCTGAGTGAGTAAGCCCTAAAGAATGCAAGTGGCTGAGTGTATGTCGTTTCATTGAAGGTAGACTTAGGGACAGAGAAGGGTCTTAATGTCCCACCCCATACAAAACCCTCCTTGAGTCCCCATCCCAGATGTCGTCCCTCAGCCTTGCCTCGCCAGGGCCTCTCCCCTCCTGCAGCCCAGCTGACTGACTCCTGCTCTGCCTCCCAGATTCACCTGGAATTGAAAGCACCCTCCGATTACTCGGAACCATTCCACGTCTTCCATCCCTTTTATCCCCAGCCTCCCTCCTGAACTTAGGCCAACACACAACAAGACTAATGATGTCCAGTTGCCAGCACCAGACTGAGCACCCCCTTCTGTCCCAACCCTCACCCAGCTCCTCAGAGGCTGTCTTCCACACACCCACAGGGCTTATCCACAGAGGAACCAGACTCTAAAGTGGGGTGAATGTAGATGTGTGGTCTTAAATACCAAACGCTCTGTGTTAGGGATTGGGGCCTTCAGGGTCCCTGTCTAGGAAAGTCTGTTCACCCAACATTGAGGTAGGTATCAGATGGGTGGAGTTGGAGTGGGTAAAGGTGGGGGATGCTTTCCCCCACCTAAGTTGTCACATCTGGACACCCTAGGCTGACACCTTCATCATTGAGGCTGCTGACCTGGGCGTCATCTACAAGATCAAGCTCCGCCATGACAACACCAAGTGGTGTGCAGACTGGTATGTGGAGAAGGTGGAGATCTGGAACGACACCAATGAGGATGAGTTCCTATTCCTGTGTGGGCGCTGGCTGTCCCTGAAGAAGGAGGATGGGCGGATTGAGAGGCTTTTTTATGAGAAGGTGTGTGGCTGAGTGCTTGGCTCAGTCATTGTCCTTATGCTTGGGGGTGGCCCTGCTGGGTAGAAGATGCCAGAGCCATAATGGGCCTGGGCTGTGTTCTTCTGGACAGGAGTACACTGGGGACCGGAGCAGCAACTGCAGCAGCCCTGCTGACTTTTGGGAGATCACCCTGAGCTCTAAGATGGCCGACATCGACATTGCCACAGTGACGGGGCCCATGGCCGACTATGTTCAGGAGGGCACAGGTGAGCCAGGCAGAGGGCCACTTAAAAGGGAAGCAGGCACATGGAAATTGTTAAGACTGTTCTTAGGCCATGCATGAGCCCTGCTGTTAACTGACTCCATTTACACACAGTTCTCATACCTATGGCCTGTTTTCATTCCAACACCCCTGTGAGGTGAGAGGACAGTGATTAGCCCCTTTTACAGATGGGGAAGCAAAGGCTTTGAGAAATTAGGAAGATGATGTCTTTAATTCCCTGATCCACCACCAGGGAGGTAGCCTCACAAAATCTGCCCTCACCCAGGTTCTCAGGGGTTCTGGGGCTGTTCTCATCAGAGGGTAACCAATAGCAACAATGGGAATCCCTTGCATGTCACTTGAGCTTCACACTGGTGGGGTGGGAGGAAGAAGACCCAAGCTGTTTTTTCTGGATTTAAGTTCCATTTATGGTTCTGACAATCAAACGGATGGCCTTGGACAAGTCGTTCTTTTGGCTTCAGTTTTCCCCTTCTTCAGAAAGCAATATTGTCATCTCTTGACAATTCATTTGTCCTACCAAATTTTTGAGATAAGACAGTTCTATATTTGTTTATTGGAAATTTAAATGCACTGCTTTTCTGTTCAGTTCTTTTAAATATTAGACAGCCACTATATTTCTGTCATGGGGACCATGTGGTAGGTCTGTAGGATTTGGCAGAGAGTCAATTTTTTTTATATTCTACCTTCTTACTGTGTGAATAAGTGACAGGAATCATAATAAAGTGTCTCTTCTTAATTAAGAGCTATGATGAATTGTGGAAAGGCCAGTGGGCCTCTCCTTATAAAGATGAAAGAAGTTCATGGGCAAGTGCAGAAAATAATGTAGGTAATTCCAGCCAGGAAGGTCTGTTTGGAAACTTTTCAAGAGATATAGATTGCATAAGTCAAAACCCACTACACCAAGACAGTGTCTCCCAGGCTATTGAAGAAGATAAACTAGAAGGGTTTCCAATCTGTATCAATTAGCCGAGTGACAGAGACCTGGAGAAAGTGGCTTAAACAAATTAGGAATTTTTTTCCCTGCCAAAAAATTCAATGGTAGGCATCTGAGACTGATACAACAACTCCAGTAAAGTCAGGTACCTAGACTCTTTCAACCTGGTCTCTTTGGCAAACCTTTTGTGTAGCTTCTAAAAGTTGCCCATGGTTACAAGATGACTGCTGGAGCTCCAGCCATTGCAATCACATCCCAAGCAGAATGAATGGGTAGATAAGGAGCAAAAGGATATCCCTCCCAGTTGAGTCAGACCTTTTCAAAGACTTTTCCCCAGAAATCCACCTAATAGTATCTGCTTGCATATCACAACCACACCTATATGGAGAGTGGATACTGGGTGAGCAACTAGAACTATGTCACACTACCTGAGTAAGTTTTTATGCCGACTAATTGTTATCTTTTGGAAATGAGTCCCTTCTAGAATTTTCATTTGCCATACTACATATGTATCTATATATATAATATTTTATTGTTCTTCCCCAAATTCCTACTTTCTATGTGACCTTGCTGTTGCTAGCTATGATACGTTTTTCAGGTATTTAACCCCTGTATTGGAGAGAGATTATTGTTCTTACCATACTTCACATGGGAGTGCCAGGGGCAAATAAGATAATTGGTCGGTAGGGCTTTTAGATGAGACAAGGTTGCTCTCTTTGGCCTTCACTTGGGAGTTACCAACTCCCTCACTCCTTGGAGAGCAGACTTCACCATAGAGAACCCTCCATTCTGGAAAGCTCTGTTGCATCTTGTCTGGGAGGCTGGAAACTGAGAGCAGCGCCCTCCAGAAGTCATGTCCAAGTCTACCTGCCTGTCCTGGTCCACGGGACTGGTTACGAGGTGGGGACCCCATGACCTCTTGCAGTCATCCCCTACTACGTGTCAGTCACCACCGGGAAGCACAAGGATGCAGCCACCGACAGCCGGGCCTTCATCTTACTCATTGGGGAGGATGATGAGCGCAGTAACCGCATCTGGCTGGACTACCCCCGAGGAAAGAAGGGCTTCAACAGCGGCTCTGTGGAGGAGTTCTATGTTGCAGGCTTGGATGTGGGCGTCATCAAGAAAATAGAGGTGCTGGTAGCCCTGGGGCCTGGGACGGTGACCACACCCAGGGAGGGGAAGGGAGGGAAGGAGGTAGCCCCACATCAGAGCAGGTGTCAGGGGAAGACCTCCTGGCCTCTGCCATCAACTAGCCAAGTGACCTTGGAAGCGTCACTGGGCCCTGTAGCTCTGGTTTTTCCATCCTGCCAATGGGGATGCCCTGTGTATTAGTTTTCTATTGCTGTGCAGCAAATTACCATTAACTTAGTAACTTAAGGCCACACAAATGTGTTCTCACAGTTTCATGACTCAGAAGTACAGATGTGAGTTAGCTGGGTCCTTGCCCCAAGGTCTTGCTGGCTGAAGCCAAGTTGTTGCAGTGACTGGAATCTCATCTGAGGCTGGGGGTCCTCTTCCAGGCTTGCTGGTGGTTGTGGAATCTGTTTCCTTGAAGTTGTAGGACTGCGGTCTTCAGTTCCCAGGCCTCCCTCTCCAGATTTGTTTCTTCCAGGCCAATAAGAGAAGACATCTTCTGCTTCAGAGCTCTCCTGACTTCTTCCCTCTTTGACATTTAGACCCTCCTTGAATGGCTTACCTGATTAGCTCCGGCCCACCCAGAATACTCTTGATTAACTCAAAATCTCCTGAGCAGAGGCCTTAATTATATCTCAAAATCTCTTTCCCTTCATAGAAGGGACTTGGGTCAGTGAGTGCAAAGCACATGGGAGTCGAGAGCACAGAGCCCTCCTGAAGGAGGTGGCTGCAGAATGAGGTTCAGTGGGCAGGGAGGGCTTCCTTCTCAGGGGTGCCAAGATCCCTATGGCTCTGGTATGCCTCCTCCCAGCTGGGCCATGATGGGGCCTCCCCTGAGAGCTGCTGGCTGGTGGAGGAGCTGTGTTTGGCGGTGCCCACTCAGGGTACCAAGTACACACTGCGCTGCAACTGCTGGCTGGCCAAGGACCGGGGCGACGGTGTCACCTCCCGTGTCTTCGACCTCCTGGATGCCATGGTGGTGAACATTGGGGTGAAGGTAGGTAGGAGGTGAACATGGTGAACATCAGGGTGAATGTGGTGAACATCGGGGTGAAGGTAGGTAGGGCACAGGCAGTGCAGGTGGGGGTGTGGGAGCAGGAGGGACCAGGAAGTAGGAGCTTCATCCTGGGGGGGTGCAGGGCTGCAGCTTGCTGCGGCAGCCAGACTCACTTTGCTAAGACCCTGGTGACTCAGGCATCTTCCGGTCTGCTACTGTGTGACCTTGGGTGAGTGATCTGGTCTCTCTGGGCCTTGGTCTTCTCAGAGAGTACAGGGAAATAACGCTTCCCATTTTGTTCCTTGTAAGAACTCAGTGAGAACTAATGAGAGCATGAGGAGCTTTGCAAGGTAACTGCTGTAGACAAGCAGTTGCTATTCTCCAAGGGACTCTCCACCAGCACCAGCAGGACAGGGGGCAGATGGCATTTGGGAGGCAGCGAGCCTCTGACTCTCACAGTACAGTGAGTACTGTCTGAATAAGACCCTCCTGGAAAGGACTAGAAGGCAGGGCTCTGTGTCCTGGTTTCACCTCTAACTGGCCAAATGATCTGGAACGAGTTGTGTGACCTCATAGGTCAGTGTTGGTGCAAGGGCCCCAGGACCCATGACCAGAGGTGGCCCAGAGGACTTCAGCTCATGTGACCCTATGGGTTTCTCTTTCTTCCTGACAAGTTTTGGGGTCCACAGAAGACTCTAGCCCTCCTCTGTTCCTGAATCCAAAACCACTGGGCTACTAGATTTAGGTCTGAAGCCATCCCACAAAGATAAGAAGAAACCATCCTGAACCTGAGTGCTCCCTGCTGGACCGTAGACAGAAACAGAGAAGGCCTGGGCTTTGGGTTCATGATAGACAACAGGGGACACCTGTCCGCCCCCCGCTGCTTGGCAGTGTTGGAGCAGGCCCTTCTACAGCATAGACATCCTCCCCCGAAACCAGACAACTTGGTCACAGCCAGATGATTGAGCACAGAACCCACCCAGGGACCCTGTCCTCACCCAATTCCCAGGTGTCCCACCCCCTCCACCCCTTGCCCTTCAACTCAGTACAGCTGCATCTCTGAGCTCTTTAGGCTCTGGAAAGCCAGGCCCACACCCCATTATTCATGTTACAAAGAAACACAGGTTTGCCACTTGACAAAGAACCACAGGTTTCCTTGGACTAACCATCTCCCCAGGACGTCTGCGCTCAGACCAGAATTACAAAACTCTTTCCATGTCTCTTTCTGGAAACAGACCTATTACATAAAAGGAGATGTGTCTGTGTAAAGGAAAGATGGACACAAAGGACATAGGCGTCTGGAGGGACCAGCCCTGAGGGGCTAGTCTCCGCAGGACCACCAAAGCGTTCATTTTGATCATTCTGATTTGTGGGCCTGTCTGGGTAAGAGCAAAGAAGTGTCAGCCTTGTTCCTAATAGCTCCTGCTGCCTGTCACGCATGCCCTTGTTAGGTGGCCTAAGAGGATTTCTCTGGAAAAGCAAGAGGTTCTCCATTCATTCTCTCAGCAAACATGACCTGGACTTTTCCTTGGGGCCAGCCTGAAAGCACTGGGGCCTGGCAGCCACGCTGGCAGGGGCTGGCCACTGCTCTGAATCACTTGGGCTCTGAATTTGAAGGCTTCTGTGTTGTGGGGACCCAGCACCTACACAGGTGAAAATGCAACATGGAGCCACGGAACAGGGAAAGGCCAAGGTTGTATGAAGGAGATGGCAGCTGGCATTTCCCTGCCATGTGTGCCAGCCTTGCCTGAACTTTTGAGACCTACTTGCCAGGCACCTGATGAGAGTGCTTGGAGGAAGCCAGGACAGAGGACACCCCCGAGCCCAGATGAAGGGGCCCCTTTCAGAGGAAAAACCAAGGCCTTGCCACCATCCTGGGGAGAGTGGGCTGCTCCATCCCACTCATCCCACAAAGGGAAGACATCTTTGGAGCAAAGCTCAGGCATGAGGAAGGCACAAGCACGTAGAATATCACACAGAATAGACAATGATCCCGCTTCATAAATGAATAGAGGCGGAGTTCCCTTAAATGTCACGTCACCCCCCCACCCACCCCGCATGCCTTGCTCACGGGCTGAGAGTGTGTGCCGGCTGCTGGAAGGCAAATCATCTGTGCCTCTCACAACTCTGCAGAGTCGTTGACCCCTACTACGCAGCAGAGCAGGCAGAGGTGGTGAGCTTGGGGGTCTGTCCAGGTTCAACAGCTAGCAGGTGGCAGATCTGGGATCCAAATGATGCTCTGAATGGTCCCAAAATTCACCATCCTGCCACCATGCCCAGCTAGAATGCATGCACATCAGTTGGGGTTTGATTGACAATCACCTACTGCTGGGGTTTTTAATCATGTTTCTATTACACTCGGGTTCGCCATGAGAAACAATCCTCTCTAGCTCTGAACTGGACATAGCCAGGCACAGAGAGGGCAAAGGCCTGACTTGCCTTTCAGATGTTTGCAGATGATTAGGGGGAGGGTTCTGTTCAGAGCCTTGTCTTAGAGAGCATATCTTCTTGCCCTAGTGGGCGCCTAGTGAGGTGAGGCAAGTGCACAGGGTTGGTGGGCACCAAGGCTCAGGCCCCTTCTCACGCAGGTGCTCTACGAAATGACAGTGTGGACTGGTGATGTGGTTGGGGGTGGCACCGACTCCAACATCTTTATGACACTCTACGGCATCAATGGCAGCACAGAGGAAGTACAGCTGGACAAGAAGAAGGACAGGTATCCAGAGGCAGCCTCTGGCCTCACCCCTATTCCATTCAATCCTCCACACTCTGGTCCCACCCTGCCTTCAACCAGGCTGCTTCCCTCACATTCTCCTCACACTTTGGGATGTTCCAGCCACCACACCTTTGTCCATTTGATTCCTTCCTTCCAGAATGCCCTTCATCCACTGTCGTCTGTCCCATACCTTTCTCTTTCAAAGGTAAGCTCAAATCTTCCTCTTCCAGGAAGTCTTCCTGGATCTCCTCAGCCCATAACCCTACCTTCTTTGTCCTTTCTCCCTTCCATTCTTCCTTCCTGCTCTGAGTGGTCTCTGTGTTTCTCTCCTTCCTTCCTTCCACCTGTCACGCAAAAATGTCTGTCGTGAGGTCTGTAGATTGGTCCATAGCATCACGTCATGCACTATGACAACATAGGATGTTAATATTGGGAGGGCTGGGTGAAAAGTACACAGAAATTCTATTTTTGAAACTTTTTTTAAATGTAAAAGTTTGCAAAGTAAAAGCCTAAAAGAATTTTTTAAATATTAAAGAATATGTCAGGTACTGTCTTAGTTACGGTTCTCATGGAGCTTAACACCAGAGGGACCCACAGCAACAGCATGAACACATTCATGATCGGGCTTAAGTCCTTTGCAGGTATTGACACACCCAGAACTCTGTGAGAGTCATTATTATCACCCCCATTTTACAGATGAGAACACTGAAGCCCAGCACGGTGAAGTCTAACTCTTCAAGGTCCCAAAGCCAGTAAGGGGTGTCCATGGGAACTGTACCTAGACAGTCCCCAGGTTCTCCTGCCTCTGAAAGTAGTCACTACTCGTGCCAACAGAGGTGCCCCCTGTGGGACTTATCATCTGTCGTTTTTGCTGGATGCCCAACTTAGCCCTGGGTATGGCTGGTTTTCCATGTTCAGCTGTTGTCCCCAAACCATCCCTGACCCCTAGTATCTTAAGGATAAGAGGGGAGAGACTCAAATTCCAGGCCTGGGATTTCTAAAATCTACCTACAGCCACTTGCCTCTGACTCACTCTGCCACCTCCCCTAGGCTGGAAAGTAGTATCCAGGCTGACTTCCTTTCTGAGTCCTCACGGCTCCTAGTCTGGCCAAGCACTTAGTGCCCTCTCAGTAAGTCCTTCAGGATGGTGTGGATGCTGAGGACAGTAAGGAGGATGGTCAGGATGGTAAGATGACAGTGAGGGTGATGGTGGGGATGATGGTGGAGATGATGGTGAGGATGATGATGAGATGGTGGTAAATATGGTGATGAGGAAGATGGTGATGATAGTGAGGATGAGGGCGTGGGGGCGTTGAAACTCCTGGGCGCCAGGCAGAGGATTCTTCCCATGGACACCACAGTTCATGAGAACAGGAGCTCTGTCCATCCTATGAGTTCATCCTTGGGTTGGAAGGGGCATGTGACAGCTGATGAAATCAGTTTTGCCTGCCTTCTTCTCTAAATGCTTCTCTCATTATGCAACTCCCATTTCCTCCTGGCATTCTCCCCTGAGTGACTAGGATTAATGACGAGAATAATGGCTAACATTTATCGAGCACATGCCCTAAGTGCTTTTTAATATATATTAACTTATAACACCCCAGCAATTAAACCTGTGTAATTGGCTTATGCACTTGACAAATAAGGTAGCTGACACACAGAGTTGAGGTAATCTGCCCAAGGTCACACAGTGAATATGTAGGAGAGCTGGATTTGAACTCAGCTACTAGGAAATAAAGAGACCAAAGGACAGCAGAGGCTATTTCTTTAGAGCTTGCTCTGTAGCAAGGGCTTCAGCCACCATCACTTGGTTTGGCAGAGATCAAAGGCTGCCAGGATCATGGGTAAGTTTCATAGTGAAACATTTTAGCATGGTGGAGCAAGAGGTGAGCAACAAGATTCGGGCTTCTTCCGTGATTGGATTAGGGTATGCATTGATTTCCTTGGTTGGTTCTGCCTTAGGGGCAGGGGCAAAACTGGGAAGCTGGTGGTCACCCACCACGTCCTGACTTTCATGGCCTTTTGCTGGCGAGACTGTGGTCTGATTTTCTGGGATGGTCGCTGCAGAGGGAGTGGCTTGGAGCTCTACTGTCATGTATAGTCTAGCTATTGTCACTTTTTTTTAAACATTTATTTATTTATTTTTACAAGCACTGGGTACAGTCAGAAGTGCGGGAGGGTGAGAGAATTCACCAGAGCCAGAGCGGGAAACAGAGCAGGCAGACTGACAGAATACACTGCTCAGGGGAGCAGCAAGAGGCAGGAGAGGTCTGGGCGCCATGTGGGACCCTCACCCGGTGGCCGGGGATCGAACCGGTGCTGCAGAGGCTGCGGGCAGCTTCACAACCCAGCACTCAACCACTGCGCCACCAGGGGAGGCCGTATTGTCATATTTTCAATCTCTTACAATCATCTCCTCTATTCTGAGCTTAATCTCCACCCCAGTTGAGATATCTGGATTTTCTAACTGTCCTATGCCTACCTTCCCCCTTGCTTTACTGATGGTTTAATTGCTGGTGGGAGAAATAGATATTTCCTTTCTGGTAGTATCTAAATTCTGGGCCTCCCCTGGTGGTGCAGACGGTTGAGCGCCGCGCTGTGAAGCTGTCTGCAGCCTCTGCAGCTCCAGTTCGATCCCAGCCAGCCAGCAAAGGTCCTACAAGGCACGGCGGACCTCTCCTGTCTCACCCGCTGCTCCCCTTGGCAGTGTATTTTGTCAGTCTGCCTGTTCTGTTCCCTGCTCTGTCTCTGGTGAATCCTCTCACCCTCCTGCACATCTGGCCTGTACCCCGGTTCTTGTATAGATAAAATAAACCTTAAAAAATAAAATTAAAAAAAATTAATTTCAAAAATGTTGCTTGAAGTTTATATTATAAACACAACCATACTGTAAGTGCTTTGAGGAAACTTGTTAGGGTAAAGGATTATGTCTTGTGAATAAAGATTTATTTTGTGAGGAGAGTCAAAATACCTAAATTTCTCTGGCTGCAAGCTCAGGGCTCACACATTTTGCCTAATTTCATTTGTACACTGTGCCCAGTATGTAGACTGAGTAGAGAAAAGAGCAGTGCACGCACTGCTAGAGTTGTGCAGTGCACGCACTGCCCCTCCATTCACAGAGGCCCTGTCATTCATAGAAGCTCTCTGAAAACTTGGCAGTATGGAGCCCTTTTTACATTTTAGGTTGATGTCCCATCCCATCTGATGGTCCATATGAAAGTTTTGTGAGACTGCGGGGCCAGCATCATTCTCCCTAGAGCACAGAGGAGGAAACCGTGCCCACAGCGGAGATGCAGCAGTTCTTAGCGATGAGCAGGACTTACGACCCAGAACTAGTCACTCTTGATTCGGGATCATTTCTACCAGCCAAGCTGTTCTTTTGGAGATCTATCTGGGGTGCAAGAGACAAGCTAATGGGAAGTCACTGAAAGCTGAGAAAGGGGCCACCTAAAGACTTCTCCACATAACCCGAATCTGGTCTCAGTTTTGGCCTAGCCACCTCACCAAGGTCAGTTCCCCTTCTTCCTGCTTCTTCTCCCTACCCCTAGATTTGAGCGGGAGCAGGATGACACCTTCATCATGGAGATCCTGGACATTGCTCCCTTCACCAAGATGCGCATCCGAATTGATGGCTTGGGCTCCCGGCCCGAGTGGTTCCTGGAGAGGGTAAAGTATCTGGGCCTTCACTTTCCTTTCCACCCGCTGCCCACTTCTTCATCCTGCTCTTGTGGGGTGCTGGTGGGTCCTGTCAGCAGGCAGATGGCACCCTACAGGGAAATTACATGAACCTGGACTGTAGAGTCCAGTAGGCCCTTGGCATGAATTTACCAGAGAATTTAGTTCTATTTATTTGTGTTCAGTCAAAACTGAATCAACTCCAAAGAGTCTCATGGGCTGTCAGTGTAGCGTGGACAGAGGCTTGTTGTGGGCTTCATGGAGGAAGTGAGCTAGGAAGGATTAAGAGGGGAACAGCAAGAAATGGGATCCCGAGAGGCTCTAAATGGTGGGACCCATGGAAGATGGCAAGGGACTTGCGGGGCCCTTGTGATCACACAGTTAGACGGCAGCCTCTTTTTTCATGTTGAGCCTCTGCTGCCCTCTGAGACCATCCTCTGCTCCTCAGTCTACCAGAGGCATCTGTCTGGAGTCCCCTCAGACACCTCCTACTCCCCTGATTAGCCATTACCATATTTTCTGCCCAGGTCAAGGACAGGCTGGCAAACTCCAGATTTGCCTCCAGGAGCTTGTGGCTGAGAGTGCTTTGGTTGCTCTGGTTTTCTGTCATTCAAACATTACTTGTATACAATGATAGGCACCTCTCAGAAATATGTTTCTATGGATTGCCAATTTTGGAATCTCCAAATTAGGGCAGTCGTACTTGGGGGTTCAGAGCCTGTGCCCGGCACAGAGGGTGGGGTCTTTTCCTGGACAGGCCCTTTCCACCCACCTCCTGTCTAAGTCAGAATTCATCCCAGGTCTGGGAAAGTGTGTCCTTGGGGTTCAGCCAAGGGGGCTGCATGAGCAGGCGGGGGTGCTGGTGGAGGTGAGGGAGGGCATGCCCGCTCTGGCTGCCCCCATCCAGATCCTCCTAAAGAACATGAACACCGGAGACCTGACCATGTTCTACTACGGAGACTGGCTGTCCCTGCGCAAAGGCAAGAAGACCCTGGTGTGTGAGATGTGTGCCGTCATCGATGGAGAGGAGATGATGGAGTGGACTTCCTACACTGTCTCAGTGAAGACGAGTGACATCCTGGGTAAGTTGGAGGTCCTCTCCAGCCCCCACCCCCACTGCCCACTCCTCCCCCTGCTCAAATTCTGCCTCAAGCCCTAGGCATGTTTCCTTGGAAGGCCTAGAAACTTCTGTTTTCTACCCCAATACCATTTATCCACTTTTGTGGAAAAAGTCCTAATGAGACTTTGAACCAAGGGACCCTGGCCCTTTTGTCAGTCCTCAGCCTGAGTAGCCTGGGCCAGCAGTTCCAGGTCAGATTCCTTGTTGTCGTCTCTACTTTCCAGCTTTTTTAATTTCTCCAAATAAGTAGACTTGTATGGGGCTTTCTAATGTTGGGGGACTAAGAGGAGGTCCTCTGACCTGCCCAACCTTGGGTAACGCTATATTAAAACCTTTCTTTTATCTCCATCAGTGTCCATTATATTCATCCTGTTTCCTAGTTGCCGTCCAAAGATCTCTATCCTGCTGGGGCAAAGCCCAACACTCTTCCCTTTCTGAGTCTTCTTTGCTTTGCCCCTTTCAATATTTCATTATTTGTTCTTTTCACCTTATTTCTTAAAGATATTGATGATTTTCCATCTACTTGGACTTTTCCCATTTCGTCTGGATAAAGTTTTTTTCCAGTGACTGAATTGGCTCCATCCCTTCTCCCTCTGGAAAGTGGGGGACAACCTCATTAGGTATGGTCAGCACTTTCAAAAGCAGTATAGGAGCTTGACTCAGAGGCTTTCTGTGTTCCTGCTGCTGCCCACCATCCTGCATCCATCCAGGGACATGCATCTCAGAGGCCCTTGGGTTCCTCCCCTCAGCCATGTGCTTAGCAACCATCTTCTGTGTCATCTTCAGCTTGGGCCTAAGGATGGCCTCATCAACTCTGACTTTGTCCTCTCTGCTGGCTTCTCTGAGGTTCCCATGATCTAGGGAAAAGCAAGAGAATCGTGTGTTAGAGACGCCAGCACCCAGAGCCTCATCTTTTGCACCCCCAGGAGCAGGCACCGATGCCAATGTGTTCATCATCATCTTTGGGGAGAATGGGGACAGTGGGACCCTGGCCCTGAAGCAGTCAGCCAACTGGAACAAGTTTGAACGCAACAACACGGACACATTCAACTTCTCTGACATGCTGAGCCTCGGCCATCTCTGCAAGCTGAGGGTCTGGCACGACAATAAAGGTAGTACTGGCTCAAGATCAGGGAGGTGGGAAAGGCAGGCTTAGCACTCTGCCCAACCTTGTGCCGTCACGCTCCCTGGCACATGCTCCCTTATGCCCCAGGTAGTAGGCAACTGACAGTGATCAGTTAGCACCATTTGGTGTTCTATCAGCAGAGCCAATGACCCTGGACAAAGTTTAGAGATGAAACTCAGTTCCTCCTGCTTTCTCCCCAGGGAGATGCTTCTTAATTTTCTGGGATGTTAGGATCTTCTTATTCAGGTATAAAAATTAAGATACAAAAAGGTAATTATATCACCAAACTTACTTCCCATAGATTTTCTATGTGGAATATGCTTGTTTACTTGCAGTAACAAGCCTAAAATTAGTCAAATTCACTTATAAATATAAATGATGGAATAGGATATAGGCCAAGTGAGAGATGTATTTTTAACTTCAAAGTAGCTAAGGTACACTGTCATGTCTGCAACTGTGATGAAGTTTGTGTGCTCAAGATTTCTTAGGTCAATGTTTAGTTGTCTTCAATCACTTTAGCCATTTTGTCTGGCTTTGGACCTTTATTTTCTACTTTATGTAGATAGAGATTTGTTAAATACTAAATTTCACCACACGGAAACTTACTGCTTTCTTAGTTCCTGTTATTCTCACTCACCCTTCATATCTGCCTTTGAAACCACCTCTGCATAGCCCACTGCTCAGAGCTCTCTACTGATAACACACATACTGATGACATATATAACCCTGCCTTGTGTATGTTCTTGTTTAAAGACACCTCATTTAATATCAATTGTTGATTTGTTAGCAGTGAACTCGTGACCAACAGCACCATAACTCATGCATGAAGGAAAGTTACATAACACATCTGTTCTCACCATAAGGCACATCACAGCCTTCTTGCACTTAGGAACACCAGACAGCTTGTGAGTATTTCAAATAGTGAAGTCACCACCAAAAAGCACAAAAAAGTGAAAATCCTGGCACTCAGTAGACCATAATGTGAGAGCCGAAGCAAGAAGGCAGAGTGTCATTTGCTTCCACTTCAGCTGACAACACGTGCATCAAGTCCCTCCAGTTTTCCTCCACCCACATATGTCCGTATGTGATGGTGATCAAGCATAAGTGCTCATTTTAGGGCTATAAATACATTTTAGCAAAAGGTGAATTTATAATACAGAATGAGCAAATATGAGATTCAGCTGCATCTGTGGACACTATGGTCTGGCCTTGTCCTCAGGGCTGGGGTTAGAACAGTGAACAAGAACAAGATTCCTGTCCTCCTCCATCTTGAAAATGACCTGCTAGCAAAAAAGTATGTTTATTAAACAAGCAACTGATTTCAATACTGAAGTCTCTTTAAAAGGGAGTCCACAAGTTGATAGCACGAAGATTCACAGAAGACCTCCCTGAAGAAGTAATAATTAAATTAAAACCTGAAGCGCCAGTAAGAATATACATTAAGTGAAGCTTGATGTTTGCCAAAATTGAAGGAACACTTTTGAGTAGAGAAAATAGCAAATATAGAAACCCTAAGAGAGAAGAAGCCTTTTTCAATTGAGACATAATTGACATTTAACATTATATCTGGTTCAAGCATGTGGCATAATGATTCAATACTCGTCTACATTGCCAAGTGATCGTTACAATCAGTCCAGTCAACATTCATCACCTCACATAGTTGGGATTTTTTTCTTGTGATGAGAAATTTTAAAACCTACTTCCTAGCAACTTCCACATATACAATACAGTAATACAATACAGGTAGTAGATAAGAATAAGGTGATGCAAGATATTACAAGCTAGGGGCCTCCCTGGTGGTGCAAGGGGTTAAGACGCAACCTATGAAGCTGTCCGCAACCACTGCAACATGAGTTCGATCCCCCGGCCAGCCAGGGAGCTACCCACATGGCACAGCAGACCTCTCCTGGTCTCGCTTGCTGCTCCCCTCAGCAGTGTATTTCAGTAGATCTGCCTGTTCTGCTCCCCACTATCTCTGGTGAATCCTCTCACCCCCCACACCTCTGCCCTAGTTCTTGTATGCATAAATAAATAAAACTTTTTTAAAAAGGTACTACAAGCTAGATCAAAGCCTGGGACTGTATCCTAATCAAAGAACCTCAGGAATTTTGGTATGTAGGGAAGATATCCTGGTATCTGTGAGGGGTAGGTTAGACAGAGAAGAAAACAAACTAAAAAAAAATGGGTTAAGAAATGGTGGGAGATGCTGATGTCTCGCACAGTCGTGGCAACAGTGGGGAATGGAGGAAGAGGAGAGAGACTTGCTAAATATTTAAGGCAGAGGACTTGTTAAAGGTGTGACTGAAATGGAGACTTAAACAAAAATGATGAGGATGCTGGAAGAATTTCTTCATCTTAATGTTTAATTTGATGGTTTAATTTGATGTTCAATTTGATGGTTTGATCTGATGTCCAGTGACAGTGGGTTCTGAAGTTCAAGAAGAAAACTAGTTGGGAGATACTGACCTTGGAGTTGCTAGAGCAGAGACAGCATTGAGGTCATGAGAGTGAATATGAGGGTTTTGTGGAGGAAGTGCAGATTGAGAAAAACAAGGATAAACTAAGCAGATTTCTGAAAATTCCAACATTCGTGGTTGAGTAATGGAAGGGAATGAAAAGAAGGGATAGAAGGAAAAGAGAAGCAGAAATTGTGTCCATGGGTTTTTACTTCTGAAATGGAAGATATTTGGGGAGATGAGCACTGTCTGGGGAACTCTATAATGCTGAGGATTGTTCTCTGGCCATGAAATCCTAAGATATGGTGCATTGGTTCCCTCCTCCATAGTTTCCTGGAAATAAATTTAATAAAGGAAACAAGAGACTACAGTTGTTTTGAAATAACAAAGCAATGAAAATGTTTTACGTGTTTATTTATCCCTAGTAAATTCCCAGAATCCCTTGATGAGAAACTTTGTTATACAATCAAACATTTAAATCACTTTAACAGAGAGAAAGGAGGAGATGAACAGCCTTCTGTACTTAAGTCATTATGTCTTTTATGTCATGTTCATCAGATAAAAATGTTCTTTATTGCCTCCTAAATACTCCCCCCATATCCCTCTCTGCCTGAAAAGGTCAGGGATGTCTTTTCACCCAGCCTCACCCTCCCTACTTTTTAATCTGTTTTGTAATGTGGAATCGATGGTGTGGCACATCCGAATTTGTAGCAATGATGAAATTTTTCCATTTAAATGGCTTTCTCTTCACTCTCTTCTCTTTCCTAGCTCCCTAAAACCACAATCCTTACTTAAATTCCACCTGGCATGAAGTATCTTACATCTTTTGGACCAAGCTAACAATCATTCATAAAGGAGAAGATGACTCTGCATCCAAACTTCCCTCCCCCTACTGAATTCTTAAGCATCCATCAAAATCCAGATTAACTGTCACATTCTTTTTTTTTTAATTTTTTACATCATTTCTCATTTTTGTACAATGTATGCATTTTCATCTTGGTTATAGTCCCCATAAAATTCTCACCACCCTTGTTTTGATCCTACTCTCTTCTCCCCCCCTGTAGTATGTCTCTGGTTTATAGTTGCTTGTTGATTTTGATTTTCACTTTATTATAATTAGTCTTTTTCCTGATCCTTTATTTAGGTTTTCTAAATTACTGCTATGAGTGAGACCATCCAGTATTTTTCTTTTTCTTTCTGGCTTATTTCACTGAGCATGATCATGAAGCTCCCTCATGGCAGCAAATGAAGTTAGCTGCTCTCTGCTCTGTCCTCCCAAACTTTTTTGTTCATACTATGCTGAATTGTAATTGTCTTGTCAATGACAATAAGCAGACTTTGGGCCTCAAGGGTAAAGAGGTTGAGATGCTTGATTCATCTTCATATTCTCTTGCACTTAGTAAGTATCTAATAATTGTGTGAATGAATGAATAAATTGATATCAAATATCAGGTGGTAACAGCTTCTGGATCCTAAACAAGTGATAGAATGCTATCCTTTTTTAGATTTCTATGGAGAGAGCTTTTTTCCCCTCTAGGTGTTTGAAAGGTCTTAAGATGTAACACATACATCACCAACCCTTATCAAATTTTGTTATTTTTGTTTCTTTTTTTAAATATTTGTTTATTTATGCATACAAGAGCTGGGGTACAGGCCAGAAATGCGGGGGGTGAGAGGATCCACTAGAGACAGAGTGGGGAACAGAACAGGCAGAATGACCAAAACACACTGCTGAGGGGAGCAGCAGGCGAGACAGGACAGGTCTGCCTACCATGTGGGTTTCTCCCTGGCTGGCCGGGGATCTAACTCATGCTGCAGAGGCTGTGGATTGCTTCATAGTTTGGTGCTTAACCCTGTGCCACCTGGGAGGCCCTATTTTTGTTTCTAATTGTAAGTTTAGTGCATGTAATAGGGTTCCCTCAAATTCTTTTCTGCTCAGAGCCTCATAAATAGGATATTTGCAGTTATAGTCATTAAAGATTCAAGATAAAATTATCCTGGATTTAGGGTTTGCCCCAAATTCAGTGACTTATGTCCTTGTAAGATAAGAGGTTACAGAGAAACACACAGAAAAGAAGACCATGAAGGACAGAGACAGAGATTGTAGCTAGGGATGGCCACTATAAGCTAAGGAATGCCAAGGATTGCTGGGAGTCCCCCAGAGCTAGAGAGAGAGCCAGGGAGATTCTTCCCTGGAACTTCAGAGGAATCATGGCTCTGCTGACCCTGTCAGACTTGTCTCCAGGGATGAGAGAGAGGGAAATTTCTTTTGTCTTAAAAAACCAAGTTTGTGGTCATTTGTTACATAGTGGCCCTAAGAAATTAACACAGTGGGGAAGGCCTTTCTAGGGTATAGTAAAGACTTTCTGAGATCCAAAAATCACTCATCTCTCTGCAGTGGAGAATATGCCTGAGGACTTGTTGCTGGTTGGGAAAAATATTCCAAGCCATTGCGTTGCTCTCTGATGCAAACCCATCAGAGAGCCCAATGTCAGTGGGTTAACTGCAACAGCTTAAAGTACAGTGAGGACAGGGAGTCCAGAGAAATAATTCTCAAGGTTGTGTCAAGTGATGATCTGGCTGACAAACTCATTACTTTTAACTTTTAGAGATGTCTATATAGTCCTGCAGACAATTTCATGGTAACCGGGACTATTCCTCTAAGCAGGAAAAAAAGGCGAGTAATTTAGAGATAAAGGTCATCACATATAAGCTTCTGATCCCATTCTGGACTTGTCATTTAATTCCAGTCACTGGGACCTCTACCTTGTGACTTAACTTCCACCAAGCACCCCACCATGATTATATCTTCCTGTTTATGATTAACAAACTCTCTTATGTACTTACCTCCTGAAAATTCTTTCTATTGCCTTACCCAACTTGAACCCCTTCCAAGAACAGCCATCCTATTTGTAACTGCATGCTATTATTTGTCTCCTTGACTATCAGTTGTGCAAACACCATTACCTTGTTCATTGCTCTTTCCCTAATGCCTGTCACACTGATTGTATTATATGGTAGGCACTTAATTTACTGTATTTCATTAGAATTTATTTACATCTGTGTTTCAGACTCTTAGACCCACCTCTGTATTTTCATGCTTCAGTCATGAGAAACCCATATGTCTCTGGAATTTACATTATTCCTTGTGCCTTAGGACTTCCAAAAATTGAGTCCTGGTATGAACCTCAAAGTCGTAACTAAGTCCTCCAATAATAGTTGCCTCTTCTCCCAGACACTTCTTGTGCACATATATATACTTGATTGTGCATATATCTAGACTTTCTCTGTTTTCCTGATGCATTTTTCTTCTATGTAAAAACCTAGCAGTCAATTCTTTATTTCATGGTTTTCTTTTTTTTTTTTTTTTTTTTGTTACCTTGGGTTTGCCAATTACCCTTCCTCATTCCTCTAGACGTAGCTCCTGTGTGGCTATTCTAGCCCAGCTAGAGACCAACTCAAAGCCAACTTCTAAACCCCATGGAATTGTTTGTGGACTTATAGTGACCTGATTTTTTAATATTTGAATCTCTAATGCCTCTCTCTGTGTTTGGCACCAGGAGACAAATAAATGAACTTGGTAGTTGATTTTTTAAACTTCAATTTTCTTGCATATGAAAAGGGAAGAGGAAGTCCTACCTCAGTGCCCAGTTTTGAGGATAAGATGGGATAATAAAAGTGAAAGTGTCTAGCAGGGTGCATGGTTTAATGTACATGAAGGGCATCCTTTGGTCCTCATTTTGGTTCATTTCATGTATCAACTTGACTGGGTCATAGTGAGCAGACCTTTAGTTAAACGTTATGCTCTGTGTGTGAGGTTGTTTCTGGATGAGATTAACATTTATTTTTTTTTTTTATTATAAATTTTATTGTTATATTCCCCATACAATTGCCGCCCCCCATTCTGACCCCAATCCCTCCCCTCCCGCCCCCGCCCCCCTAAAAGTGTCTCTGGTTCATAGTTTTTTGTTGATTTTGATTTTCACTTTCTTATAGTTTTTCATTTTCCTGGTCCATTATTTAAGTTTTCTAGATTCCTGCTATGAGTGAGACCATCCGGTATTTTTCTTTTTCTTTTTGGCTTATTTCGCTGAGCATGATCCTTCCAGCGCCATCCATGTTGCAGCAAATTGCATGTGTTTATCTTTTTTGAATGATAAAGTCAATTCTTTATTTCATGGTTTTCAAAAAAAAAAAAAAAAACCTGAAAGAAAAGGGGGGTGGTTCAGCACCGTGGACAGCTCTATGCGCGTCATATAGCTCTACTATATGGCTCGTTACCGCTACATGGTTGAGGTCTCTTCAAAGAGTTCTTTCCTTGATTAGCCTAAAGCTGACTGAGCTCATCTTTTGGTCTCATAATGGTTTTTGGAACTACAAAAATACTAAGTCATTGGTGTGATTCACTTCCCGTTGTAAACAGTCTTCTGTCTAACCAGACTTTGGATCTGAAAGCAGTAGTTCTTGAGGTCCAGCAGAGAAAGATGACTGTGTTCTCATTGAGCCCAGAGTTTTGGATTTCTAGGATCAGGATAGGGATAGGGAAGTCTAGGTGCTATAAGCAAATTCCTCTATATAGTAACTTAAATGTTAATTTAAGTTGATAATTTAAATGTTAATACAAGATAAGAGGGCTAAACATGTCCTTAAGGTCTCTCTATGCCATTTTTTTCTCATTTTTCTCAGCTTAAACATTCAGTATACTTCCTTGCATAGAAATTTATTAGGACAAATATATTTCCTTTCAGAGTCTTCCATAAGAAGACTCTGATCCCTGAACAAATACCATGTAAGTCAGGTTACAAATGTTTAGTTAACATAATAGTATAGTAATCTTCTCATTTCCTGAAGCTACCTTTCCATATTTTTTTGTTTATCCAATAGTTCTTTTTTATAAGAATTTTTAATATGCACAAAAGTGAAGGGAATGGTAGAATGAACTTCCATATGCTCATCACATAGAATCAACAATTATGATTTGTCATACCTACTTCATCCCTTTTTTTCTTAAATTTCTTTTGGATGCTGGAAGAGATAAAATCAAATATTAAAACTCATTTCATCTCAAACATGTCTGCATGCTTCTTTTTTAAAAATAGGCATTTTCTTATGAAAGCACAATGAAATCATAGAAGTTAACAATGATTTCTGTGTGTCATCCAATTTCTGCTTCATATGCAAATTTCCCCAACAACATAAAAATTTTTTGCATATTTTGATTTTCTTGAATCGAAAAGATTCACACACCACATTGAGTTGTTAGATCTCTTTAGTCTCCTTTAATGGAGAATAGTACATATTTCCCTTATTTTTTCAAACTTTGACTGTTGAAGGAACTGAGTCCAAAGATCTATAGATTTTCCACATTTTGGACCTATCTGTTTACTTCCTCAAGATGTCATTGTTTCTTTATTCCCATATTTTCTTCAATCTGGAAGTCAACTCTAAAATATTGGCGAGAATACCTTCTATGTAGTAGCAGAACTACTTTAAAATAGGGCCTGTGTACTTCATCTTGCATCACAGCAATTCCACTCTCTGATGATGACATTGAATAGCGAATTCAGAGACTATCATCCGGGGGCCAATTATTTCATTAAGAAGTTCCCCCCATAATTCCACATCTATCACTTCATCCAGTGATGATCAATTAGGGTTACAAATGGTGATTTTCTAGTTCTGCCATTTCTTATCCATTTACTAGCTAGACTTCTTCTGTAAGAAAATTGTCCCTCAGGCTATTTGACTACCATGAAATATAGTTCAGAGAGGAAAATCAAGATAAATGATGAATTACTCCCCTTAATTCCAATTACCCACATAGCTTTTGTATTAGTGAATAAGTTATTACATAATGTGTTTATTTTCTAATTCTTCTTGCTTCTTCTGAAATGAAAATTCTGGTGAGATGAAGACATTTTTTTTTAAATAATAAATTTTATTTTTATATTCTCCCATACAATTGCAAAAGCCCCATTCTGACCCCAATTCTTCCCTTCCCGCCCCCCACCCCCCAAAAAGTGTCTCTGGTTCATAGTTTTTGTTGATTTTGATTTTCACTTTCTTATAGTTATTCATTTTCCTGGTCCCTTATTTAAGTTTTCTAGATCCCTGCTATGAGTGAGACCATCCGGTATTTTTCTTTTTCTTTCTGGCTTATTTCGCTGAGCACGATCCCTTCCAGCGCCATCCATGTTGCTGCAAATTGCATGTGTTTATCTTTTTTTTAATGACAAAATAAATTAAAATGTTTTCTTTGGATAATATAAATTTTTAGAAATATAAAAGAGCTCAGAAATCATCTGTTTTAACCTTCTAACATGGTTCAAGTGAGGAAACAGACATGCAGCTAATAAAATGTGTTCCATTTGGTGGGAGTGCTAAGGATGGAATTCGTGTCTTCTAAATTCCAGAGTGTTGCCCTGGGTATCCTAGCATGGGTGATGCTCATGGGAAAGTGTTTTGGAAAAGATAATAGCTAGATTCTGTGTTCTTTTATAGCTGGGGCTCTGTGATGGCTCCATATCTCTTTTTATTTCTTTTTTATTAAATTTATTTTCTCACATCATTGCTTGTTTCTGTACAGTGTTTAGTTTCTCCCCTCAGGTGTAGTCCCTATAATTCTCCCACCACCTTAGCACCCGTGATCCAGCGCCACTGACCCTTATGCTCTTTCTTCCCTGCTTTGATCCCCCTCCCTCCTCCACCCTTCTTTTGTGGCTCAGATCTACAGTCAGCCTGCAAGTCTTGTCTTCTTTCTGGCACTTTGTTCTGTTTCTCTCTATTCCATATATAAGTGAAACCATCCGATATTTATCTTTTTCCTTCTGACTTACTTTGCTTCTTTGTTGTCTTCTCGGCAAAAACCATGATATCAGCCTACCCAGAAGTGCCTGTTTCCAGTTTGATAGACTCTACTGTGGAAATTTGTGGTAGGATCCCTGTTAATCACATCCAGCTTTTCCAAAACAAGGCAACTGAGTAAACAGTGAGTGCCAGGCTGAGGATGAAGCTTCTTTCATCTCAGAAGACTAGGGTTAGCCTCCATTTACCACAGAAGGCATTTCTTTGCAGAATCTAATTTGAAAAGAGCATGTGGATGGGGTGAGGCCATGCCAGGATTTCAGAGATGGGGAAGAGGGGTAGCGGGAGAGAAGACAACCCGCCACCGAGCACCAGGGCAACCCAGGCAGCAGGCTCTGTCTTGGTTGTCTTCACCCACACCCCTGGGCACTGGTTATCTGTGGATGAAGTAGAAGCCATCTCAGAATCCACTCTTCTCCTCAGCTCACTGCTTTCCTCTCTCACCACCCTGCCTGGAGTGCAAGAGTATAACTCAGGAGTGAAAAGCTGCCCAGGGTGTAGAGCAGGGTGACTCATTCTAGCCACAGAAATGATCTCACAATGACCCACTTTTCCAGCTGATGTCATCGCCCTCCACGAACACTCATGCACACGCTCACACACCCACCCACACACTAAACATTCCCATGGATTCCCAACGATCATTACTGCCATGATGTCAGAGAGATCATGGTCCCAGAGTCAGAAAGGGCTCTGGTCCTAATGCATTAAGTTAGAGTCTCTTGGTGTGGTTCTGACACCACCAGCAGCTCCGTCTCCCGGGAACTATGTAGAGATGGAAATTCTTAGACTTTACTGCAAACCTACTGAATCAGAACCTCTAGAGGGGGAAAGGGGACAGTAATCTGTATTTTGCACAAGCCTTCTGGGTGATGACAATGCAGGTCCAAGTTCTCAGCCTCAGCTACACACTGGAATCACTTGGGCTGCTGTAAACACTGTGATGCTTGGGTACCACTCCCGGGATTCCCTTATAACATTGATGTAAGACCTGAATAGTAGAATCAATCTTAATCTCTCTCTCTCTCTCTCTCTCTCTCTCTCTCTCTCTCTCTCTCTCTCACACACACACACACACACACACACACACACACACATACACACACAGACACCATGGTGGGGGTGATGAAGAATGCCATTCCCTGGATAGTCCTCTCTTTCTCTTTACTTGTCTCTACCTTTCTAAGTTCCATTCTAGAAGACTTCAAGTGTTGCTTCAATAGGTCTTTTGTGCATCATTTCCAGATTGAACACACTGAGGCTTATTAAGCAGTTTAATCAGTTTCACAATACTATCAGGAACTATCCCAGAAAGCAGCCATTTTACAAACTTACAGGTGGAACTAGCTCTCATGCAGAAAAGTAGAACTATGTGTTGAGGAAAAAAAAATATTGATCAAATAACTCACCACTGTTTAACTCAACAGCAGTGTTTTTAAATTGAAAATAATTGTTTAGCATTCAGTTTTCCACTTTAATCAAGATGTTATTTCAAGACAATATGAAGTACTTTTTAATAATTAGGACTGCCAGTGTGTGTGCCCTGCTGATGAGCCTGAACATCTACCCCCTGCAGTCTGGGTGGTGGGAGTGTGTGTCTACCTTTGTGTGCCTCCTCATGCTTATAAGACCCTTGAGACCAATGACAAGATATCTAGTTGTTGCTTTTGGGCAGATCCTAAAGAAGGCTTTTGGTGGGGACAGTGGGACTGCCCCCCATCACTCCAGGTAGAATGAGAAGACAGAACGTGAGAGTAGAGCATCACATGAGTTCCTTGTGGGTTTGTCTGAGGTCATATGAACAGCAGATTATCACCATAACCTGTCAGACCTCTGGATTTGCCCCGGGGCCCTTTTGGCTTTCAGGGTTCTTGAGGACTTTAAGGGAGGCAAGTACTTGAACCAGTGCATGGTGTCAAGAACATGTCTCAGGAAATGCACAGCGATTCATAATTGCTCCCTGTGATTTGGGAGGAACACTACTGAAGGAAGCCCTGCCAATTCAACAGAAGTAGCTGTACCCCCAATATTAGGCCATGAGTTGTCAAGTTTAGCATATACCCTAAAGCAATAGCAACTTCTGATTCCTTCTGTGATAGTAGGCATGCCAAGGTCTTCAAAATCACAAGGTACTCATCTAGAATTCATTTAGCAACACTATGGGTCACTGCTATGTGAGCACTGGGGAAACAACATTAAGACCCTGCCCTGAAAAGCTCACAGTCTGGTGAAGGAGATACATGTAAACAAGGATGACAACATTGTCAGGATGTGGTCAAGGAAGGTGCTGGATGCTATGGGTCAAGTAGAAGGATACCCACCAGAGAACTGGCAGGTGATTTAGGGAGGTTTCCTGGAGGAGTTGATGCCAAAACTGGAAGGATAATGGGTGTGACCTCGGTGAACACCGGTGTCAGGAAGTAATAAGATTCAAGCTTCAGCTTTGTGTATTCCAAAAGGTTGATTTCTTGAGTTCAAGACCCCACTGTGATTCTGACCATGAGCCCTCTCCCAGGTGAAACATCCCTGTATAGTTATAGCACAGTTTCTCAGGGCTTGTACCTGGCTTAATTCACATACACGAATTCCCAAGTTAAGGATTTTGCAAAATGAATTCTATCCTCTGGGATGAATGAGCCACCAGAGATCATCTGTTATAACCCTTTATTTTATCACCCAGGAGCCCAAGATCCAGAGTACAGCTAACTTGTCCAGGGCCACACAGCCCCTGGCCTTGGGGGAGTGGAAGTCTGAAAAGGGTGGGAGAGTTAGTTTAAGTCACAGTCCCCACAATGTTTTACCCACAGGCATGTTTCCCGGCTGGCACCTGAGCTATGTCGACGTGAAGGATAACTCACGCGATGAGACCTTTCGCTTCCAGTGTGACTGCTGGCTCTCCAAGAGTGAGGGAGACAGGCAGACAGTCCGTGACTTTGCCTGTGCCAACAACAAGATCCAGGATGAGCTGGAAGAGACCAGTACGTGGGGAGATGGTGGGCCCAGCCCAGCTGTGATGCCTTGGCTGAATCTTTTTTTTTTTTTCCTAGTCTGACTTAATAGCTTTTTAAAAATTTTATTTTATATATATTTTACATCATTCTTCATTTTTGCACAATGTATGCTTTCTCCTCTCAGGTGTAGTCCCCATGAAAGTCCCACCACCCATTCACCCAGGCACCATCACCATAGTCCCTTGTGCTCTTCACACCCCTGTTTTGATCCTATTCGCTTCTCCCCCCACCCCATAGAGTGTCTCTGGTTTATAGTTGCCTGTTGATTTTGATTTTTAATTTATTATAATTACTTCCCCCAACCCCGATCCCTTTGGCTGAATCTTCAGAGTTAAATGAGAGTTAGCTCAGGAGGAAGGTGAGGAATGATGTTGGAGACTGTTAGAGTTGAAGGGGAATCAGGTGCCCAACATTGGGGAGGTGCATCAGAAAGCACCATAAAGACTGCTTGGTGAATCTGGAATAGCCAAGATACATGTACCAGATCTTGGCATGAATCACAGGAACTAACTGGGTAACAGCAAAATCCATTGGGGACAAGCTTACCTGAGGGCTGAGCTGGGCTGAGCAATGTGGTGCAAAGCTCTCCCTTTTTTGCTTTTACATCATGGGCTCCATCCAATGGATGCCTGTGGCAACAGCTGCCAAATCATGCCTTCCTGGAAACAGAATGTACAAGGAGAGCCAACATCTCCATCAGCCACTTTCTCTTCAGTTCCTTCCTTACGGGTATTTAAAGGAAAAGAGTAATTGATCCCTAAGGGGGATGGTCATTAGGGACAAGGGAGGTATTTCTTTAATACAGATGCCAAAGTCATGTTCTAATAAATTTGAAGACTTATCAAAGGCAAAGCCCTGAGTAAAGAAAGGACTGTCCAACCTGAGCTCTTAAGGTAACACAGGCAGCAATAAGAGATGAACCCCCAAATCTCAAAGGCTTAACACAACAACATTTATTACTCACTCATATAATAAAGAGTGCAGTGTGGGTGTCAGGCAGGAGGTCTCACGCTGTGGTTCAGGCACCCAAGCTTTTTATCTGTGTCTCTGCCATTTTCAATATGAGTCTTCCACATTTCTTGCAGAAGAAAAAAGAGCACAGAGTAGGCCCACTCCCTACTGGCTAAAGCATATCATTTTCTATTGGTGAGAACATGTCATGTGACTCTACTTAGATGCAAGAGTACCTGGGAAATGTAGTCCCTGCCTTGACAGCTCTTCAGGGCAGACACTGTACACCATTGAAGGGAAGCATGGATCTGTGATGGAACACCACCCAGCCATCTCTGCCACGCCATCCAAACCACCCAACAATGAAACTAGTTGCTTCGGGAGGTAATGAGCACTGATATCTCTGAAAGCGTTCAAAAAAAGAGCTAAGCATTCATTTGTCAAGTTTTCTGTACTCCTGCCCTAATTCAGAGAATGAACTCCCAGCCTTTGTCATTGCATTTACTTAGAAGTTACTGGGTGCTCAGTTTTCTCTGAGATGCTGTGAGTAATGCACACTGCGTAGTGACCTCTAGTTTAGTCATATCCATGGTCCTTTGCACATGGATTAGACTCCCTACGCTACTACAGGCAACCAGAGGTTAGGGACAGAATCACCCATGTTTGTAGGTAGCTCTGCAGGTTTTAGGACTCAACAGTTGCTCAATTAGTTAGTGTTCAGTGATGGTAGGAGATGTAATCCTTTTCCATAGATCTTCACAATCTCATTAGAAGGCGGAGCCTAAGCCCCTGATGCAATAGCCACTCACATAATCCAGGGGAGGAGAGGTGTGTGAGGCTTGGTGCATGATCACTGAGTCTCTGTCACAGATTTTCTGCCAAACAAGTGCTAACACCTGAGGGATTTGTATTGGCAGGGAGATGGCGGAGGGGAGGTGGCACTTGCACTAGTTCCCTAGAAGGATGTGTCCAGGTTAGAGAGGGGAAGCATCAGGGCAGAGCCCAGGGACTGCAAGAATGGATCTGCCTTTATTAGGAGACTTCAGAGGGCAGAGCAGTGCCCTCTAGGCTGCCCACAGGGAAACAGACAGCCTACCGGGGATAGACAGTCACACCTGTGTCCTCAGAAGGAGGCTCCCTCTGGGCAGGCCCATGGACACAGCTTAAACCAAACATCCCAGCCCTCAACTATCATTAGGCAAATACTTACTGAGCACCTTCCACATGCTTATTCTGACTTCTGTGTACACAGCAATGATAAAGCAGAGAACTTACGCATATGGCGCTTACCTTCTGTGACCCCAGGGCCACCTCTGAGCACTCAGCTTGTGAGAACAAACACTCTCATACTTGCTTCATGTATGAGAGAACCAGGATTTTCATTAGATCTTTGCCATCCCACTAAATCCCACCCTACGAGCTGGTTGGGGTACAAATTCACAACTCTGGCACATGGATAGGGCAAGAAAAAGCCAGAAGGGTGAAGTGGCATATCCAAGCTAGTAGAGCCCAGATGAAAAGAGGTGGGGTGCCAGATAATGGGGGGTAAGGGAGAACCCCCTGCCTGACACCCGTACACTACTCTATTTCATGTATAAGAAATATATTTTGCTGGGCTAAGCAACTGAGATGTGAAGGTTTATCTCTTACTACAGCTAGTGTTGCTTTAAGAGCTAAAGCTGAAAAATCCTCTCTTCACATCAAGCTCTGCCTCTGATTAGTCTTTGAGTGTGCCTGCCCTGGCACAAGATGTCTTGTCTTTATTGGGTCTAGCTGGCACTCCAGACAAGTTGACTTCCCCACCTCACTTAGCCTCCTGTTCCCTGCCTTCACCTCCAATTCTCGTTAGCAGTTCCAAAAGCTGCTCCCTACCCTCTACAAGCATCTGCCTCTGCAGATGATTCCAACGTGCAGCCAAAGCTGAAAAGAAAAAAAAATCAGCAATCTTCAAATGATGCTGATGTCTGGGTCCCACCCCAGAGATTCTTGCTGTAATTGGGCCAGAGCAAGTCCTGGACAGCAGCCTCACACACTCATGTGTGCACATGCACACACACATGTGCACACATACCTGGGGGGACAAAAAAGATCTGTCTCGCTGGAACATCCTCTGGTGGGACAAATGTCTCCCTCTTTATAGCCCTCTGCCTTCCTATTCGTCCACCCCCTTGAAGACTTTAAGGGCTGCAAACTCAGCCTTATCAGTTACATTTCCGGCCCAAACACATCCAGCCCAAGGGCCATCTCCCCAGGGACAGAGAACTCACTGCTTCACCAGGCAGCTCTGTTTGCAAACCCATCTTTATATTCATGTTCGTGAAGCGTCTATTCTTTGGAAGTCCTGGTGAGGTTAAACAGCATTTCAGAAATCATCAGGATCTTGGTTGAACCACAAGTTTGCATGAACCCCAACCCTGAGCTGGATCCAGCAAAAATGGAATGTACTGGCTCCCAGAACTTGGAGCCTCAGATGGAGTTGGCTTAGACTTGGCTGTCTTCATAGGGTCCAAGTCGTCCATGTGTCTCTGTCCCCTTCTCCTCTCAGCTCTGTTTCTCTGCATCATAGGAAGATGGCCGCTGCTAGGCCCAAGCTCACGGCCTTCTAGCTTAAGGGGAGAGCCTCGCTGGGGGCAGAGTCTGACCATCCAGGCCCAAAAGCTCAGCCCCATCCAAACCATGTGGTAGGAGCACCCCCAGTGAAGAGGGTCCTGATAGCATGAGATGGGAAGGTGATCTGGAACCTAATTTCCAGATGTCCCAAGAAGCCCAGCATCCTCTGACACTTCACAGCATCTCATGCCCCGCAGTTCTGGCTTCAAGACAAACACTTGTTTATATAGCAGAGGCTCATGTGATGTATTGGCTTCCCTCTGTACATCCTGGATGGCGCGGCCAGCTTGCTCTGCAGATGCTGCCCAGAGCACGGGCACCATATCAAGGCTGGTCTGCTCTCCACGCTCCTGTCCTGCACGGACCTGCATCCAGGCCCCTGAGCTCACAGTAGCTTTGCTGGTCCCTCCCCCACAACCCCCATGCTGATGACTTGCATGGTGGCTGCTGAGCCCCTTCTCCAGTGGGGCTAGTCCCGTGGGGAAAATTCTACTTATAGCTTTTCCGTTGTGCTGACTTTAACTCCCGGGCTGTGGTAAGGGCAAAGACCTGGTGAGCTAGGACTCCGTGCTCCTGCCTGAGGGAGAGGGGGCGCTTCTTCCACTCTGACCCTCCCCCACCTTCTCTACACAGCCTATGAGATTGTCATAGAAACCGGCAATGGAGGCGAAACCAGGGAGAACGTCTGGCTCATCCTGGAGGGCAGGAAGAACCGATCCAAAGAGTTTCTCGTGGAAAATTCCTCTAGAGAGCGGGCCTTCAGGAAGTAGGACAAGGGTGCCCACCGGGGGGGGGGGGAGTTGGGGGTGGGCACGACGAGTTAGAAAGGGACCCCACCCCAAGACCCATCCTGGGTGGCACCGAGTCCACCAATGGGCCCAGTCAGCAAGTGCTTACAGAGTACCTACTGTGTGTCCACCCCGTGCATGCTCTTGAGAATGAAGCAGGTTTCTGAAGGGGGAGCGGGGACCGCCTTTTAAAGACAGCCCCCCCACAAGAGGTTAGAATTGAATGATTCTGACCACTGTAAAGAATTACAGAACATGATAGAGGTGCTAATTATTGCTAAAATGACAATCTTATTGCAATATATAAATATTTCAAATTAATGTTGTACAGCTTAAATTTACACAATGTTGTATGTCAAATTTGTTTCAATTTAAAAATGTTAGTAGAAAGCTATAGCAACAATTAATTAACTGACAAATTAATTAAAGAGAGGCCACTATATGGCAGCACCAAAATCACTGCCGACATTATCCCAGGTCTGTGAAGAGAAGGGTGCAGTCTAATTGAGAAGCTAGACGGTCACCCCTAAAACTGCAGAGGAATCACGCCAACACCCGACTAAGTCTGGTTAGGAGGGGAGGCAGAGAGAACCTGAGATACTTTATAGAAAATCACAATTGGAGCTGGTTATAAAGTCACCTCTCTCCCCCATCAATTGCTGAAAACACCCCAGAGAATCTCACTTCCCCCTTCACATCACAGCTGCCTGTGACCTGCTCAGAGACCGACTTCATTCCCCAGCCTCTCCAGAGCAGCTTAAAGTCACCTCCTCCCGTAACCCACAACTCTTAACCTCCATCCCTCAACATCAGGATAAAGTCTGAGCTCAGCCTGGCGGGGACAGACTGCCCCACCCCCTCCTCCTTTGCCATGACCACTGAACACACACTCCATCCAAGCCCAGAAATGTCTGCACCTCCCCACCCCACCGTTCTCACCCATGGCTTTGCCAAGTCAGATCCACATGAGGGGGTTCTCCTCTTCCTCCGCGCCACCCCCCTCCACTCTTCTTTAAATCCTGCTCCTCAGCCCAACACCAGGGCTTCACCCTCCTCCCCACTCCATCGGCCCGAAGACGCTGGCTTGTTCTTTGGTGCTGGGACCATACAGTGGCAGGACACTTACTGGTTGGGATAGTCTTGTTATAAAACTAGGACGGATCCCTCAAGGAATGGACAACTGACTTAAGGTCTTGCTTGCCATCCTATCCCTATCTCCCCAGACCAGCGTCTGGAATGCAGTAGGCACTCAATAAATGCTTTCTTCCTTCCATGGTCAGCATGACAGCTCTCATCAGCCACACCTTTGTTTCCTGCAGGGGGGCCACAGACACGTTTGAGTTCGACAGTGTCTTCCTGGGGGACATTGCTTCCCTCTGCGTGGGCCACCTCGCAAGAGAGGATCGGTTTATTCCCAAGAGAGAACTGGTCTGGCACGTCAAGACCATCACCATCACCGAGATGGAGTATGGCAACGTGTAGGTACTGGGCCCCCTCCCTGGACAGTACCACTCCCTCAATGGGGCAGGGCTGAGTCTGGGCCGAGGGGAAGACAGCAGGGCATGGGACCGTGTACCCTTAGAGGCCTGGGCCACTTCACTCAGGAGCTTATGAGGTGAGATGGGAAGAAGCAACTGTACTGGTTTGGAGATACCTGAACTATCAGTGACCCTGGGTGCTCCAGACTTTTAATCCAGGGACGCTTCCTTGGATGAAGTGTCAGACGGAGGGGACTTTCCATGCCCTCCCGTCACTGACTAATGACAAAGAAGGGCAGCTTTCAAGTCTGCTGCTTCCATGGTGGTGGTGAAGGCCTGCTGCCCACGTGGGCAGGGTAGGGAGCAGAGACCAGCTGGGGTAATCCCAGGCCCATCTGCCTCCCAGGTTCCCAGATAAAGAGCTTTGCATTTCCCTCACCAGGGCCTTCTGGAGGCACGGGCAGTTCTGGAGGATTAAGGGTTTTAGTTACCTGGGTAACAGTCCACAGCCATTCCTTTTTTTTTTTCTAATTAAAACCGCCTGGTAACCAAGTTGGAAGCCAGAAAATGCCTGGGGCTCTGAAAGGCAGGAAAGTCCTGGAGAAAGAACCAGAGGGGAAGAGGGAGGTGACTGCAATGCTTGCCTGGGGTGGTAGAGGTGTCTGCTGGAGGAGTGAGTGAGAGCCCAGGTGCGCAGCTCCTGCTGGGGCATGCCCCCCAACATCTGCCAGACCTCACCATCTCCTCGTGCCCCCTCCCAGGGCAATGCCTTTCACCATGTGCAGACCAGCTAGAAGCGACAGCCAGGCACAGGCCTGCCAAACCCAGAAGCGTCTCCAGGCTGCAGGCTCCAGACCTCAGGAGCCCAAACTTCTACAAGCAAAGTCTGTGTATGCTCAACCTGCAAGGTGCAGGCTCCCTAGAACTGGCTCCCTCCATCCAAGGTTCCCCTTTGAGATTTGGACAGCAACTGGTTCTGACTTTTGAACGTCCTTCCATGTCATCTGAGGCTGCCAGAACAAAATACCACAGACATGGTTCAGGGTGGGGGCCTCAAAAGCACTGTCTTGGAGACTGAAAGTCCGAGAACGGGGTGCCCGCTTGGTTGGGATCTGCTGAGGGTCATTTTCATGGTTTGCTGTGTCCTCATGTGGCAGACAGAGAGAGGGAACACTGGCATCTCTTCCTCTCCTTATAAGGGCGCTCATCACATGGTGCGGGCCCCACCCTCACGACCCCCCCCCCCCAACCTAAGTGAATCCGAGGGCAAGTTAGGGAGAATCAGGCAGCCGCAAGGACAGTGCAGGTGGGGACCGCAGGAGAATTAAGGAAGGCTTCAGAGATAAGAGCAGCACGAGGAATGTGTTAACGCTGGCCTTGGTTTCCTTCAGGTGATAAAGGATGGTGGAGTTTGGGAATCGGAGAGTGGTTTAATTAGGGCAGCAGACTCGTTTATGCAAGGGGGAGATGAGATGGGGTCAGCCCTGAGACCGGTGGGCACCAGCCTGTTTTTCTTCAATAGCTGATGTTTGAATTTCTCTCCCCTAAAATGCAGGGGTGCTCATTTGGGAGACCGGGTCACAAAGATAAATCTATCAAACAAGGGGGAAGACGCAACAAATGGGGAAAGACAAACCTGTTAGATAAGGAATGTGAAGATCCCCCGCTCAGTAGCAGATGAAGTGAGCCAGCCGAGAACTACCCAATCACAGAGAGACTGGAGGAGCTTTAGAATAATGAGGGAAAGAAGGTCTATATTTCCTGAGACACGACTCCACTTGGGCTTCCTTGCCCCTCCCTGGCCTGGTTCCCTGGCCTGGGAGTCCCACTTTATTTCTGTTCCTTTTCTCCTCAATAAACTTTCTTCTTCTTCTAAACAAACCTGCCTTTGCTCGCTTGCTTGCCTGAGCGTCTGCGAAGTTCCTGCTGCAGCTTCGTGAGACACCAACCCGTGGGGGTCTAGTGGCTGGGGCTCAGCGCTGCCCTGCAGCCTGGGATCTGTTCCTGGCTGGGAGACTAGGCCTGACAATTCCGGTATCCTATGCACCTCCCAAAGGCCCCATCTCCAAATACCATCCCACTGAGGGTTACGGTGTCAATGCAGGGGTTGGGCAGCACGTGATTCATTCAGTCTAGAGCAGCTTCGCTTGGGCTGCCGTGTTACTTGTGACTCTTTCAGAGGAAAAATAGAGCAGGCTGCAATAAATACTGTAGGAGTTGCCACGTGTGGCTGCTCCCAGCATGGCTGATGAGGACAAGGAAGCTGGGACACAGAGGGTTACTGACTTCACCCATAAGCCCAGATCAGCAAAAAGCCCCTCTGCAAGCCGGTCCTGCCTCCCAGCCATGGCTCCTGTGCACGCCCCCAAAATAAACATAGCAAAATCTTACAATACGATAATGAAATAGTCACCCCTTGAGGTTAGCTTTAAACCCACAATGTTGGGGGCCTCCCTGGTGGGCCAGGGTTTACGTCTCAGTGCTACCACAATGAAGGCCTAGTGCAATAATGGCCTGAGCTCAATCCCCAGTTAGGGAGCACACATGTTGCAGCAGACCCCTCCTGTTTCACCTGCTGCTCCCCTCAGCAGTGTATTTCAGTAGATCCGCCTGTTCTGCTTCCTACACTGTCTCTGGTGAATCCTCTCTCCCTCTGTACCTCTGGCCTGCACCCCAGTTCTTCTATGCAAAAATAATAAAATCTTAAAAAAAAAAAAAAAGACAATGTCTGTTATAAGAGAGAAAACTAAAGTTCTCAACACCACCCAGCAACTTCGGGTCTCAGGAGGAAGGGGACGTGCTGTCTCCTGGCCAATGAACAGCCCATGTATAGTCATTCTGGGCTGAGTTGTAGAATTTCTCCTCCAGTCCAAGGAAACATTTCTTTTCCTACACCCTCCAAGGATGGCCTTTCACTAGAAAGCCTGGAGAAGAAGGAGAGCAGGCACAGTGGGCACTGTTCCCAAATGGAAGGGGGGTGCAGAGAATGCAGACCCCAGATGCCACGGCTGTTTCCATCTCCGCTGTGCGGCCGTGGGCAGCAGCCCATCACCACTCTATCCACCAGTCTCCTTTGAGGGGGAGAGCCAGATGCTTCTAGGGTCTAGTTGTGGGGAAGGATGTAGGAGGTCTAGCCTGCCTCATGCCTGTGGCTTCTGATGGATGAGAACCTGTCTCTCCCCAGATGTCTCACCTCCATCTGGAAGGGAGGAGGTGCAGGTGTGTTTCATCATTGTGGTTATGAACACGCCATGGTTCTAGAAACCACAGCATGCTACAGGCCACCCACAGTTCCTTCCCTACCACCACATCATCCATAATGTTTGCATCGCCATGAAATGCAAACAAACACAATCTCAGTGTCTTATGAATACAGGAATCTTAAATTTTGTCTTCCAACATGTCCTGGTTCTGACCCCTCTTGTGCAATAGCACCAGTATCCTCAGGATTTCGGTGGAAGGACACACAGGCAGGCCTGCACTTCTTTTTAAAAAACAAAAGCAGCTTATTATTTTATCTCAATATCCTATTATACATAATCACTATAAAAATTCAAGTGATGCAAAAAAGCATGTCCAAGAAAGTAAAAATCCCGCTACCCCATCAGAGTGGGCTACCAGGAACCTTGGGGATGCCCTCTCCCTGGCACATGCTGTTCAGAGTGTGATCCTATTTGTGCATTTGGTATCATTTCTTTTTGTTCGCCATTCTCTGCTTTTGCCTTTGCTCTGCTGGTGACTCTTTCCCCATTTGCACTGGGAACAGTGGCCTTCCACCCCTGAAGCTGACTTCACAAAGCCCCCAGGTCTAAAAGCTTGGTGCTCTTGTGATTATGTCTATTAGAAAACATTTCCTTATAGCTGCACGGGGGAGTATTTTTCAACCACTAAAAATAATGAATTAAATAGATACCAAATGATTTGGAGCAACTCCCAGGAAGTATTGTTGTGTGAGAAAAGCAAGATATGGGAAAACTCATATTTTATGATGCCATTTTGTAAAGGGAACACTGACATCCCACATATGTCCACATCTTTGTGGGGATGTCCAAGTCTGGGGGAAATGGAGGGAATTTTGGCAAGACCCGCTCAAAGCTGTTGCATGGGTTACATGAGGTGAAGGTGGGATGCTGACGTTCAAGAAGGTAGGAAAAGAGCAGTCGGAACAAGCAAACAGAAAAGAGAATGTGTGCATTTACGAAACAAGCCCCGATCACATGGCTTGTGCGTTTCTATAGAATTATGTCTATGAGTGGGCAGTTGCATGAAGGAATACATTTTATAAGACTTTAAAACAAAGGATGCAAGTATATCCCCCTTGAAGAGAGTGTTGTATGTTCACAACTATCCAGATTTTTCAAGTGACAGATTGGAAGAAGAGAGTGCTAAAAACTGAAGTGTCTTTAAGAGGTTGCTTTTTCGGGGGCCCAGAAAGCTGGTTCTCGACCCTGGCTTAGGGTCAGGTTGGCCAGTGACTTAGTTGGCCTTTCTGTTCGTGGGAGGGTGATGCCTGTAACTTGAAGCAGTTGTGGGAGTCAGAATTGCAAAGCGCCGTCATTAGGAGGCACGCAGGAAAGTAAGTTCTCTTTGTTGTTCTGGGTTTTTGTCTAACATTGAGCTTGATGTTGCGCCACTGGGCACAGCCTTTTGGACCTACCGTCCTTAAGTCATTAGCCAGTGCCAGATCTCCAAAGCTGCCATCATTTCAGCAATGGGGAGCGGGAAGGAATAGCAGCTATGCAGGTATGCAGGTATGCAATCCAAACTTCCAGCATTGCCAGTGAGAAAACCAAGGCCCCCCGCAGAGGCTATGCTTACCCAAGGTCACACAAGTGGGAGAACCCCAGGCCCCTTTATGCCAGATGCAGTGTTCCCACACCTTGTCTTCCTTGGTAATTACTGGACTCACTGCCATTGCCCAGAGGCTAAACTAGGGATTGGGTAGGGGGAGTAGGAAGGGACTTTTTGGTCCTGAACTTGCTTCTTCAGGTAGTGACTTCTTCAGTAGAGGACTTTCCCTTACTCCTCGTAGTCCACAGTTTGTAAGCTGATGAGTGTGTGCACAGGATGTGCACACATACACATACACGTTTGTATACACACACACACACACAGTTCAACTGAGCCAGGTGAGAGTTGAGATTCTCACATGTCAACTATGGGAGCACATATTTTATAGTCATGCTTCCACTTGACTCTATCTGGGACTGTTACTCTGGATCCTGCAGCTGCCTCTGAAGGTGACAACTCCAGGTAAATCATTTATCAGTCCCTTTGAGGAAGAAGACAGTCAATCATGACTGGTGTTCCCCTAAGTGAACTAAGTTCCCATAAGTAAGAAGAGCAGAGGGTAAACCCTGGGAGGAGGGTCAGATCAGGTAGGGTCTTACAGGTCTTTGTAAGGAGGTGTCTTTCACTTACGCTGGGAAGTCATTGGAGGGTTCTGAGCAGAGGAATGACATTCCTGGACTTACATCCCTGCAGGAACACTTGGCTGCTGTGCAGACAATTGATCATAGGTAACAAGAAGCAGGGATACCTGTTAGGAGGCTGATATATTCCAAATAGAAGAGCACATGGCCTTGAACCAGAGAGACGGCAGAGCAGTTAGCAAATTACTGCATATTTTTCAAGTGGCCTGATTCTGGATTTATTTCAAAGATAAGGTCGATAGGATTTGCTGGTGGATTGGATATGGGGTGGGAGGAGGAATAAAAGGACAATCAAGGAGCAACTAGAAGGATGGAGATGCCACTCACTGTGAAGTTTAAGATAAGCAAGACCCCACCCTCACATTTGAACACAGACTTTTCCAGCCCTGATATCCTGTCACCTGGGGAAGGACTAATTCATGCCTGACCAGGTGCCCCAGGGAGGGCATGAGCCTTGGCTGGTGTCCCCTGAGCCACCTCTATTCCCTCCCCCAGATACTTCTTCAACTGCGACTCCCTCATCCCCCTCAAAAGGAAGAGGAAGTACTTCAAGGTCTTCGAGGTCACCAAGACAACGGAGACTTTTGCCAGCAAGATCCAGAACCTGGTGCCAGTCAAGTACGAGATCATCGTGACGACAGGGTATGAGCCTGGAGCAGGTACCGACGCCAACGTCTTCGTGACTATCTTTGGAGCCAACGGAGACACGGGCAAGCGGGAGCTGAAGCAGAAAATGCGCAACCTCTTTGAGCGGGGCAGCTCGGACCGCTTCTTCCTGGAGACGCTGGAGCTGGGCGAGCTGCGCAAGGTGCGGGTGGAGCATGACAGCAGCGGCTACTGCTCGGGCTGGCTGGTGGACAAGGTGGAAGTCACCAACACCAGCACCGGCGTGGCCACCATCTTCAGCTGTGGCAGGTGGCTGGACAAGAAGCGGGGGGACGGGCTCACCTGGAGAGACCTCTTCCCTTCCGTCTGAGGGCCTGGAGGAGCCCTCCCACCTCCCACCCAGCCCGGTCCTGGCTGCCCTCCACCTGCGCTTTCAGGGGTCCTGCCCCCAGCCCCCTGAGCTGGAAGTGGGGCCCAGAGGATGGCGTGCGGTACTGTGGACCAGAACTCCATGGGTCTTTGGAGGCCACTGTGAGTCCTACTCTGCCCCACCTTTTCAACTTGCAGGAACCCGTCAACATGTATCATAATCTGTGACTGCACAAAAATCACTTTTTACATTTTCTTTTCCAATAACAGCGGTGACCAGGCTGAGACTTGCCGCCGAGTGTGGATGAGAAATTGGGGCTTCACCCAGGGGAGAGAAGTGGGGAAGAGGAGGCCATCAAGATGGTGTATTTTAAGCAAAAACTAATTAACACATTTTCCCCCCCAAAAGCTGGGCTAATTAGATTATTACCAGCCACACCCCACAAAGAACTCATGGTGACAGCTGCTCACTAAGAAATACATCCTTTTCCCAGCTTTGACAAAGCCAGTGGTATTTCTGTTTAGCAATACATCAGGAGGAAGTGTTTCAGCCAGGGGATTTACAAGCCTGTGAAAAGGTACACGATTCTCTTCAACACTTTACAGAGAAGGCGTTGCCAAGTGCCCACTGGCAGCCCCAGCCTGCGACAACACAGCTGAGACCTGGAAACCTGAGCAGAAGATGATGGTGCCTGGTGCCTGGGTCAACCTGGCTGCTGCGCTCAGGGTGGGAGGGGCTGAGGAGCATGAGGACTGGCACTGCATATGGCCTGTGGCTCTCCTTGGGCGAGGGGGACTGAGAACTGAGTGGGGATGGAAAGAAAATAAAGATGGGGGGCCTCCCTGGTGGCGCAAGTGGTTAAGCACCGCACTATGAAGCTGTCCGCAGCCTCTGCAGCACGAGTTCGATCCCTGGCCGGCCAGGAAGAAACCCACATGGCGCAGCAGACCTCTCCTGGCTCACCCGCTGCTCCCCTCAGCAGTGTGCTTTGGTCAATCTGCCTGTTCTGTTCCCCACTCTGTCTCTGGTGAATCCTTTCACCACCCCCACCCCGCATCTCTGGCCTGTACTCTAGCTCTTGTATGCATAAATAAATAAATAAATCTTTTTAAAAAAAGAAAATAAAAGAGGCTTCCATCCTCAAAGGGGATGCTTACATGAACACACACACACACACACAACACACCCCTCTGAACAATCACAGCAGAACGCAGTAACTCAGCACCAAACTTCTGACTTTCCTGCAAGAGGGTGCAAGACCCAAGTCTTCCTGTAGGATGACTCCTCAGTACCACTGTCTCTGCCCCTGCCTCGTCATCTGTGCCCTCTGCCCCACACAGGTATGCTCTCAGTGAGATTTCATGATGCTGAGGCAAGTTCCAGGACTCCTGGAGGCCCTGGGAGGGAGGCAGGGGTTCTAAGCACAGGGTCCATGGGCAGCCTGCACAGACTGGGACATCTTGGGCACCATTCTTCATCTCTCTAGGCCTCAGTTTCCTCATCTGTCAAACAGGAAGAATGATAATACCTACCTTGCAGTTATTGTGAGAACTAAATGAAATAAGGTGTACAGTTCTCGGCTCTGGTTCCAAAGGGTGACTGAGTCCATCATGTTGAACAAGCAAGACTCAGGGGGTGGGGCAGGGTGTAATCATTAAAGAGCTTGATTTGTATCTCTTTCTGTGGAACCAATTCTTCCCCATCTCTGGATAAAAAAAAAATGTATTTGGTCAATCTCACAGTTCATCTAGACTCTCAGGGAATAAAATGTCCAACCACTTTAAGTCGCAATGTCCACTTCAATTCTACAATGTAAATGTCCACCTCCTACACAAAGACCCAAATGTCAAACTTAAAATTGAGTCTCCTCCCATCCCCCACTCTGTCCTATTACAGTGGGAACCAGAGTGAGGGAGAGGTGTGCATGTGTAAGAGCACATGTGTGCACATGTGTGAGTGTACACAGTGTGTGTGTATGTGTGCATGAGGTCCATTTATAGCCTCACTGCCTAGCCCCTGGGCGCTTCCGTTTCCCTGTAACGGTGCAATAGCCACAGGCTCGCTTGGCCCCTCTCGCCCCTTTCCAATGCTTGTCGCCATGGGACACCTCCTCTCTGCCCCTGCTGACTCTGCTCTGACTCCTGGGGCAGGGAGGAGGTGCTGGGGGCAGACTGCTTCCTCCCGGAGGGTGCTGCCCAGGTGGCTGTCTTTCTTTCTGGACCAGCTAGTGTTTGGGCCCTCTCCTCAGGAGCCCTTGTGTGGATCATTTCTCAGTCCCTTCACCCCTCACTCTCTCTTCTTCTGGATCTGGTCATCTGCCATTTTTACTTGGACAAACTCTGGGCATTCAGGCCACATCTCTGCCATTAGTGGCCACCAACCGACCCTCATCCCTATGATTTTTCTGGATGGAGCAGAATATTGTATCTTCAATGAGGTGGGCACATCTTCCTCTCCAAATAGGCCTGTTGAAGTTCTAATCACTAGCCTTGGGACAAAGGCAGCCAAAAGGAAAGGGGTACTCTCAGCCCACCCACTTTCTGAATGGCCAGCCCTCCCTTCCACAGCCCCCTCTTAGCCTCTCCACCAGAAAACCTGGAGGGGGATGGTCAGCTCAGTGGTCAATGTGGGTTTTTTGCCATGGGCTCTGGCAAGTGATGGGTGATCTCCTTGAGGAGTCGTATTGATCCAGCCAAATGGGTACAGCAAGAGCCTCCTCTTACCATCACGTTGCACTGCCGCCCATAAATGTTGGCTATTAGAATAGGGCAGACCTGGCTGGAGGACATGCCCTATGATATTACCCTATTTTCCTTCCCTCCCTTGCCCTGCCTTCTCTGCTTTCTTCACAGAGGACTTGCCAAGGTCTGAGGAAACTTTTGCTGTGAAAGCCCCATAGAAAACTGTTGGACCTTTGTCCACTCAGGGGCACTTTGTCACCACAGGCACCTCCCACCACTCACCTGGCTCCCCAGATTCCAAGGATGTGGACCTCGTCCATGGAGGGCAAGTTGCCCACAGCTCCATGTCCAGCACATTACAGTGTCAGGCACTCTGTTCTCTCAGTTAGGCCTCTGCTTGGACCATCCTGTCTGAAGTCTCCCCACCACCCAGTCACCCCAAGTGGTGGTAGAATATCACAGTTCCTCCCTTCCACTTCCAGAAGTCCTTGCTGGAGCAGATCTTTCCCTCCCCAAGCCCTTCTGGAACCAAGCGTTCTTGATAAGGCTAGTTTCTTGAGTGACAATGTTTTAGATCAACTTGATCTCTGCTCACTTAATTTAGAGATAAGTCTGCTTTGAGAGTATTCGGAGAGAAACTGAATTGTATTGCTTTCCAATTACTTCTAGCAAAGTATTTGCAAATAAATAACCCCTGGGGTCTACATCAAAGAATAGATAAGATTCATTTGCACTTAGCATAAGCTATTTACATACAAGCAGTTGCACAGATGTTTCACAAACACTTTTGCTCTTAGGTAAATTAAACAAAAGCCTTTCCAACTTGCTTGTTCAGCTCTATAGCTGAACAGTCCTTTTCTTTCAAGATTTCCATAAACATGAATTCAGTATAGTTCAGATATACCCCATCTGAATTCTGATTACATGGGGTTCAACTAGATGGGGTCAGGAGAACTGTGGGTGCTTCACTTCCTGAGGACCCCTTGTGTTATGTGTCCTTCCAGAATAGGCCCCTTAGTCCTAGCCCCTTGGCAAAGATGGCTCGAGGCATCAACCGAGTGCTCTCAGGGCGGGCTAAATGAGGGGGCTATTAGGAGCAGGTGGAGAACCACAACCTTGGACATGCTCTGTCTATAGACTTTACCTACAGACAGAGTCTACAAGGAAAAGCAGGAGGTTTTGGACAGATGGGCCTGGAGAGTTAATGACTATTTAAGTGGAAAAAAGAGTTTTAACCCTAAAATTTAAAGGGGGGGGGTGTTTGGGAAGGGGTACCTGAATGGTGTGGGAGGGGCATTGCTTATGAGCTGGGGCAAAGATGGGTCTCTACTTCTAGTCTAGAGAGCTCAATGTGGCTTTTCTTCTAAAGTCTAAAAGACTATGACAGAGTGTGACTCCAAGAATCTTGCTCTTAAAGCCTCAAGTCACCAGCCCTCCTGCTGGACAGACGATAAAGGAGGAGAGAGCCAAAGAGAAAGACCATGGAAGTCAGGATTTTGTTTTTAAAGCTATCTAGATACATGTATTTTACACATATTAACTCATTTAATCCTCACAAAGACCCATGAGGTAGGTTCTATTATTATCCCCATTTTATAGACTCAGTAACTGAAGTCTGGTGATTAGGTAACTTACCCAAAGGTGTGTGGCTACCAGGTGACACAGGAAGCCCCTGGGTGAAATGCTAGATGGAAACTCAGCACCAGGCACATCTGGCGAGATTGAGGGTTTGGATCCAGATCATCGCTATTTCAATAATGTGAGTCACAGAGCAATAAAGCCATGTTACAGAAAAGGGAATCACAAGGGTTTTGGGGTTTTCCAGGGCATATTAAAGTAATGTTTACACTATGATGTAGTTTATTAAGAATACAATAGCAGCAATTTGTCTGATAAAACAATGTATATAGCTTAATTAAATGTGACATGGAAACACGAACAGAGCACACAGGTGTTAGAAAAAATGGTGTTGATAGGATTGCTCCAGGCAGGGTTGCCAGCAGCCTTTAACATGTAATGAAATGCATTGTCTGCAAAGTACAATACAACAAAGTGCAATAAGGCCATGCCCCTCTAAAACACACGAAAGAAAGGTTGCTCTGGTTGTTTGGAGGGATCTGGGGAAAGTTTCAAGACAGAAGGCTTGTGTAAGGAAGTGTGGAGAAGAGTGTTATTTGCTGTGGTTACACCTGCTGAGGAGGGCAAGTCACTGAGGGCAACCGAGAGCGGGAAAAGGAAAATGCGCTGGCAAGCCAAGGCGCTTGTCTCTATTTCCCAGGAAGAGAAGACTGAGCACTGGAGAGTGCTGGGAGAAAGCAAGAAATGGGAGGTCCCCTCGTTTACTGTTGCAATAATTACAATAGTTAAGAATTGGAAACAACCTAATTGCCCATCAACTGATAAATGGAGTAAAAAAAAAAAAAAAGATGTGGTAGATGATGGAGAGAGAGAGACAGAGAGAGAGAGAGAGAGAGAGAGAGAGAGAGATTATACAGCTAAAAAAAATAAGGTGGGATACTGCCCTTTGCAACATGGTAGACCTAGAGGGTATTATATTCAGTGAAATAAGCCAGACAAAGACAAACACCCTATGATTTCACTTACTTGTGGCATGCAGAGAAAACAAATGGATGCTCCTGAAGGATGAAGCAGCGAGGTGTCCTATTGCAGGATGTGGGACCAGGTTGTGGGACTGAGGCTGCAAGGAGGATGACTCCCCCGGGGGGCACCTGAGGGCCTGGAGGAGAGGTGAGAAGAGTAGATGGCTAACCTCATGTATCAGGCCACAGGGTGTGCTGACTAAAAATTGTTTCAGGGTGTATCTGTGAGGGCATGTCCTGATGAGAGCAGCATTCGAGTCTATGGACTTAGTAGATGGCCCTCCCTGATGTGGGCGGGCCCCATTGAATGCCTACAGCGCCAAAATAGAACAGGAAGCAGAGGAGGGAGAATTTATGCCCTTCCTGCCCCACCTCCCCCCACTTGAGCTGGACCTTGGTCTTCTACCTTGGTTGTCAGGCCTCCACAGTTGGACTGGAACTTCAGCACTGGCTTCCCTGGTCTCTAGCTTGCAGACACAAGGCTGGGGGACTCTTCAGTCTCCATAATTACGTGGACTAATTTTCTTCACAATATCACAATACGTCTATGTCTACAAATGTATATTTGAGTCCTCATTTAATCTTAATAGGTTCTCAGAAACTGTAACTTTAGTGAGGAAATGTGTAAATTATGCAGGTCCTTGGATAACTTAGTTTCCTTCAATATCAGCTGGGAGTTCTTTTCTCGATATTATCATGGAAGGAGGTGATTTGAGGATCTACTGCTCTGTGTGTGTGTGTGCCGGTATGAAAGTATATGTACGTGTGTGTGTATACACACTTGCACATGCCTTATTGGTTCTTTTTCCTGAGAACCCTGACAAACACAAACAAACTCTGTTCCTCCTTAGGCTCCTGAAGGATCGTCATGGTTCCAGGAAGTCACAAGCCTGAAACAATGTGAACCAGATGTTTGCTGAGAAATCCCTCTACTTCTGGGCACTGCAATAGAAAGGTGGGGAGGCAGGTGGCGATTAGGAAGGCTGCCTGTTGTTAAGGAGGCAGAGAATTATTCCTCCAGACCCTTCTCCCCACCCCAAAAATAGCCCAGGCCTCTCCTCCAGGATCACCTCCATTGTAAGTATAAGCAGCAACTAAATAGACAAGGATAACAGCAGGAGGCAGGGTCTGTAAACAAAGACCTCTGGAATCTAAGAACTGAGAGGGGTCTAGTACTAACATCCATATTTTTACAGTTGGCAAAATCAGCAAAGGAAGCGTCCACCCCACAGCCACATGCTGGCTAGTGGCGGGGCAAGGATGAGGACCCCTGGTTCCTGGTCCCAGAAACATGAGTAGAAATATGTGGAAAGCTACACCTACCATTTCAGGTGATTCCACTTCATTAAGAGCTGGGGCTTTAAATATTCATGAACCTAATGTAAACTATGGACTTTAGCTAATAATAATACATCAATATTGGCTCATGATTATAACAAAGGCACCACACTAAGACAAGATGGGAATAATAGGGGAAACTGGGTAGTGATACCAGAGTAATAGGAATTTTCAGTACTTGCTGTTTACTTCTCTATAAACCTGACACTGCTCTAGTAATTAAGCTTATTACTATTTTTTAAAATTTCATTAACATGGGCTCTATTTGCAGTTTATGGGAGAGAGCAATTTTTCAGTTCACTGACCCACAACCTGAGAACAGATTCTAGGCAAGAAATCCACACCAGCTGTGGAAATCAAATTCCTTCTCTCCTACAGAGAAACTGAGGAGTCCTCCAGTTCAAATCACAACAGGTTACATTGGAAAATGGGTCAAAACTGAGGACTTTGCCCTTTAAGAGCCATAAACTGAAGTTCAGGAAACAGGTTACTTAGATGGCTAATCCTCAGCACTGAACAGATACTTTGAGAGACAAAGAAATAAGAAAGAATAATAAATAAGAGAAGAGAGAGCTAGATAACGAAAAAATAACAGAAGAGAGGGAGGAGGTGCTGGAAGAAGAGTTGGGGAGCAAAGGGGCAAGGAACTGGAGAAGGGGCGGGGGGAAGGGAAACAAACAGGTGAAAGATGGGGAGAGGATGAAGAACGTGGGTAAGATAATTGACGTTACCCCACATCTCAGACAAAGCCAGAGTTTCTCTGGACATGTCTTGGGTATGCATCGAAATAAGCACCCTGCACAAGTGAGGTGTAGTTAGCAATGCAGTTCATTTTTATTAGTTATAAATAAAGTACAAAAAATCCACCAAAAGTGAATCTAAGCATTTACACAATTCCTAATGTCTCCGCCTTTTCATTGATGCACTATTGCTTTAATATTCATAATAAATATTCTTCTAGCTTTCTGCTATAAAATAGTCTATGTAGCAAAATGTTGCACAGCACAACAGAACAGAACAGCAGGAGGATTACAAAAAAGGACAATCAACACTGAGGATAATCCTTTCACTTACCAGGGGCAACCAAATTACCCCCTGAAGGACCTGTGCAGCTGGCTCCATAGCTGAGAAATGAGCCACAGCCAAGGCCAGGGGTGGGGCTGGGGAAGAGGAAGGCTGGGGTGAGGAGGGGTGGGGGCACAGGCCAGCAAGGGCAAAGGGCCCCTCCCCCCTCTGACCCTGCAGAGCAGCATAAGGCATGTCTGTCCAGGAGCCCTGCCAAGGGGCAGTGTCTGCCAGTGTGGTGGCCATGTGTCCCGGGGGTCAACTCCACAGGCCATCTGCAAGGAAAGTAGAAGAGCAAGACTCCAGGTCAGAGGCAGAAGGGGAAGCTGGGCAGGCAGCAGGCAGGAAAGCCCAGGGAAGAGGACCCATTGTCCAGCCAGAGCAAAGTTGGGGCTTAGGGATCCTGCACAGCGTGGGGACCATGCACGACCCAGCCTGGCCAGGCAGTGTAGTGAATTGGGCCTCTGCTTCCTCCCCCATCAGCACCATCCCAGGGGGCCTCATGTGGAGGGTGGACTTCTCCACCAGGCAAAGGCAGTGATGTCAAGAGGCAGGAGGGAAGGGTGAGCTGGAAAGGAAGGAAAGGCAGGAAGGAGGGACATGCAGAGAGCACAGGCACTTCTGACCAGGGGCCCGGCATGCTCAGGGGCTCCTCGGGGACCTCCTCTATCTCCTTTTTGGCTCAAGGCATCTGGACTCATGGCTCCCAGTCCTCGACACCGCTGCCGCCCCAGACCCTCCCTCGCACTCTTCTCAAGCTGTGGAACTGAAGCCCAGCCCCTGTCCTGCCCACAGCCCCCAGGGAGCAATGGCAGAGGGTGACGGATGAGATGCTGGGGATGAGAGACCGTGAGGCCAAGACCTGTGTCCCAATCTGTTGTCAAGGTGGAAGAACAGGGGCGCCCATCCCAAAAACTGCATCTTGGGGTTTGTGTTCTGCTACCCCATCCTCATAGTGAACAGGCTACAGATTTCAGCTCACTCTCAAATACCCGTGAGAATTGGTGAAAGAGCACGCTCCGTGTCCAGGGGTGCGCTACCTGGCTTGCCTCCCTGCCACCTGCAGGATGCTGCGCACAAAGGGTTAAAGGCCCCTCTGGATATCTCCTGCCCACAAGCCCATCAGATGAATTCTCAGCTTTCTCTCTCTTCCTCTCCTCCCCTTCCTTCCGTCCAGCCTTTACTTCTCTCACAAGGAGAGCTAGCACAGCAGGTGGTCTTCCACCAAATCTGTTACATTCTGAGTCTGAGGGACCCTGAAGATCCTCCAGTTCATCTCTCTCAACCTCACCCAGAAAATGGAGACTAGGGGAGACCCGGTGACTTGCTCAAGGTCTCATGGGAGTTGCAGCAGGCCTGGCCCGAAAACCTGTGCTTCCTGACAGCAGTCCCAGCTGCCTCTGCCGAGTCAGGTTTTTAGGCTCTTGGATGCTCCTGCCAGTCATGTGCAAAGGACCCAATTCCGTTGGGCCCCAGGTGGAGAGAGTGGCCTCTAGTGCCCCCAGAGCTTCCTCAGGATGGAGGGAGGTGGGCTAAGGTTGTGGGGAGGGCTCAGGAAGAAGGAAAAACAGGTTGATGATGAGGAGCTGGGGGAAGCCAGGGTAGCAAGTGAAAGGATTACCCCAGTCAGCTGACGAGTGCAAATTATATTTATATATGTGCTAAATACAGTCACTATATTGGAGTTTTTCACTAGATCACAGCATACAGAATCAAAGGTTTGCATTTCGTATGGAATGTATCCAAAGAGGCCAGCACCACAGTAGGACAGCTTGCAATCACACACCCTGATAGTTTGGACGAAATAAAGTTCGCGGAATTTTATTTAAAATTTTTTTTTGTATTCGTAGTTGTTTGTCATCGTACCAATGCATGCAAAGCATTCCACTCCCAGAAACAACGCCAAAATGAGGTAATAGGAGTAATAAAAAAAATTAGTATCCTTTCTAAATAAATAAATTATAATTAAAAATGCAAAACAACTATAAAAATAATTAAATAAGAACCCACAATATCTACAAGTTAGTCATAAATTATGATTGTTAAATATAAGGCATTTAAACTCACAAAACCCTGTAAACTAGCAACGTGCCATGTTTTTTGTTTTTTGTGTTTTTTTTTTTTTCATTTTTGTTTTTCTATCAGCTGAAATCGCTCTAGCATTTGCTCTACGCGCGCGCAGGAGATGAAACACGAGGGGGGACCTGACAGACGTTGCTACAGCCCCACGCGGGGAGTGTTTGTCCCGCCGGCAGGCGGGCTTGGGGGATTTCTTCAGGAAAAAAAAAAAAATCTGGTGCTTTTTCTTCACCATTGAAAAAACTGTGCTTGTTCATTAGGCGTAAAGAGTTAAGAATACTTGCACGGAGGCCGGGAGAGGAGCTTGATTTCTTGAGGCCTGCCACAGGCGGTGGGCAAGAGCGACAGGGCCTGAGGGAGGGGCCCGCGCCCGCCGGGCCCTCTGCCCGCCACGCGGGTCCTGGCGTGGGTTTCCTGGATGGGCGTCCTCGGTGGGCCCCGTGGCGGTGAGGGCTGCGCAGCGGCTAGGAGGAGGCCCGACTTGGATCCTGGGGCAGCTGTCGCCCCAGAAGGCACTCATGCGTCTCAGTCAAGACAGGGTCTGAGTCCCTTGAGTAGAGCAGAAGGAGAACTAACAGGTCCCCCCTCCTGGAGATGGTGGGTGTGAGATGCTGAGGCCAGACCCTGCCTATTCTCTGCTCTTCCCAGGCCCTGGACCAATGTGGGGAGGGGTTCTTAGGGGATCAGAAGCACAGATCCCCTCCCCTCTCTTCTCACCCAGGGGCCTGCCCTGCAGGGGAAGTCAGGAGCTGAGAGGAGCCCTAGTCCAGCTCACCTCCTGTGCCCACCTGCGGAGTACAGGGTTCCAGAGGGGGGGGTCTTCAGGATCCACCCCCAATGTCGGTGGCTATCCCGTGGCCTCTGGTGACCCTCTGCCCCAGTCTGTAAGCCTGAGCACCCAGGGAGTCTGCAGAGAATTGGGAGGAGGAGGGGTGTGCAGCCACTGCATCCCCTGAAACAGAAGCTGGTGCCACAAAAGGTCGTTTTCAACAGCTCAGTGGGCACACAGCTCTACCCACTTGAAAGATATATTGATGTTGGGGAGGATCAGAGAGTGTGGGTGTTGGGGGAAATTGAGCAAGCATCCAACCCAACCTCCTTGTGTTGAGGCCCAGAGACCAGGTCTCCCAGAACCTGAGTTCTAGCATGGCCCAAGCGTTCCATGAAGACCTAACACTAGCACCCCAGACACCGGATCTTGTTCCAGCCTGCCCTCCATGCTGACCCCCTTCTACCTGCTAGCCTTTAAGACAACCTCATAGAGAAGATAAACCAGAGACAAAGAGGGAGTGGCCCTCCCTGAGCCACCTTGGCTACCTGCAGGGCAAAGCAGGGGGAGGTGGGAAAATGCCCAGCTTCTCTCCAGGCTACGAGGAAGCTCCAGGCTCAGAGGTACTTTCACCACTGGCAAGATGTGCCTTTGGCCCTAGCGATGCTGTTCATAGCCTGGCATCAGTGAATTGAACAAAGTAGTGCCCATTGCCAGGAGCTTAAATCCCACTCTGTTCCCTGGGGTTCCTCACCTAGACGGGAAGCTCCTCAAGGGTTGCTTTTGCTGTGGCCTCTCCCAATACCTGCAGCAGCGTGCTCTCAGTCACTGTTACAGAGCACCAGGGTGCTGGTCCTGACAGAGACCTTCGTCTGCATAGAAGCCTCCAGTGGTCCTCCCACTAGAAGCCCAGAGCAGCCCCACCCACTCCTCACAGCCCTGGTTGTGTCAGAAGACCCCACCTCAGCTCAAATCTGCTTCCCCACGCATTTTACCTGCTGCTCTTGGTTTTATCCTTTTGTAGCAGCAATGCAAACTCAGCTTTCCTTAACCTTATGGAATTTTTTCAGATAGGTGATAAGAATCCTATGCTCCTTAGTCTTCTGTTATTATAAGAGCCTTGAGATGGAGGCGGGGGACCTGGGATCATAGGCTTTGAGAGCAGTGCAAATGAGGCACAGGAGTGGGGAGCAAAGGAAGAGACCAGAATTCCAGGTGAGCTGCTGTTTTCCACATGTGGGTAAAGGAAGTTGGGTTGGGGCTGGAATTTGGTGGATTTTTCTCATCTCCATACATCTGTCCTCCCATCTCTCTGTTCCCTTTAAGGTTCAGGAACATGTGGGGTGGTGAAGAAAGACACACTGTGATACCACAGGGAACTTCCACATCTGTCTCTCCTGCCAGCCCCTATCCCTAAACCCCAAGGATCTTCCCAGGAGAGAGCATAGGATGCATCAGGCAGATAGTATTTATCCTCACGACGTCTAGGTGAGGTAGAGCAAGTGGAAATGGGGATGCACTGTCATTTCTCCCCACTCTAAGGGGAAGGAAACTGAGGCACAGAGAAAGAAAGGGACTTGCCCACGAATATCAAAGAGCAAGAGGCAAGGGACGCAGAGCCTCCAAACCCAGCCAAGGTGGTCTCAGGGCCAGGGTCATCTCTGAGCAACTCCATCAGGATCCAAGACATCCTAAAGGAAGTTCAAGGTCATTCTCAAGGCCCATGACTTCACGTCAGTCCCTGTGTAATAACTGAGAACGCCGTGGCCAAGACTAAATGTCTACTACTTATACTATTGTGTCTTTATCATCCGGCTAATTTTTTGCATAAGGAGGCAGTGGCCAAATTGCCTCTTAGTGACAGGGCATGAGCAGAGCTGAGAGGAAGAAGTTGGCATGACCAGGGGCATCCTGGCTTTAAGGAACAAGGGGGCAACTCTAACCGAAGACTGACCTCTCCCTGGTTCCTTGTGGAATTGGGGTGGGAGGAATGGCTGGAAACAAGGAAATGAGCCCTGGAACTGGGAAGCCCCCCTTTCAAACCAGAACGCCCTCCTTCACCTACCCAAACTCTTCCTAACCTTGACTGAGCCCCTCAGAGGCCCGTCTAAGACCCCTGCCTGCTCCTTCTCCAGGCCTTCCCTCTCCCAGATGCCCCCTCCATGCTCCGTGCACTGTAAACATGAGAAAAACAAAAGCTAAGGAGAAAACAAAACCAAGGACAAAACGAGACACCCCCCTCCCGCCTCCCAACCTGGGTGAAAAAAAAAATCATCCTTTTCACCGTAAACAGGATTTGGCTTTTTTTTTTTCCACCTTCGATTCCTTTTTCCTTTCCTCTCATAAAGACGGGAAGATTTGGGCTGTCGTTGGTTGGGTTCAGTCAGGCACCAAAACAAGAAACTCAATGAGAAATATTTGGTGCGAATTCGGTAATAGCGACATGTCCACCACAAGATGACTAGAGCACCACACACGACATTTTTCTTAAGCTAACATGCTCCGGCTGCCATCCACAGAAATAGCTAGAGACCCCTACATGGTTTCTACGTGGTCGAGAGGTATATATACAATCCTTCGAAGGACAGGATTGAGGGGCTGGTCGATCAGCTAGGACCTTCAGGATCACATCTGGATTCTCAGCAGCGTGGGCCCCCCTCCCGCCCCTGCTCCGGCCAGCTCCCGCCCTCTGCGCAGCGGGCGAGGTGAAGGGGCCCTGACCATTCCCGATGGCGCGTCCTCCCCGGCCCCTCCTCTCCCTCCGACACTGACACCACCAACTCCTCTTTCCACAAAATGTGCTTGCAGGCTTTTCCTCTACATCAAATGGCTCAGAAGGCAAAGTTTGGCTGCAAGGGCTATGGCCGTGGGGGGGACCTGGTGAAGGAAAATGGGGCGTCCACTGGCTAACTCCTCCCTCAGCTGTCGGCTCCCAGTTGTGTCTCAATGTCCACTCGGCAGATGGGGCATTTCTTGCTCATGGCGAGCCACTGGTCCACGCACAGCTGGTGGAAGAGATGCATACAGGGAAGACGCCTGGAAGAGAGAAACACACTCAGAGGAACAGTGTGGGGACTCCCTGGAGCTGCACCAGGAGCCAAGGGATGCTGGCTACGCTGCGGCCAGGAGACACACAGCCGGGACCCCTGGGGGATCGTCCAAAGAGGATCTTGGCAAGAGTGTGGATGGGAAGGGAGCTGGTGACAGGGAGTAGGTCCCCAAGGCCCCCTCCTCCAGGAAGCCTTTTCATATCAACCTGAAACAAAGTCATGGCGATTTTAGACCCACTCAAGCCAAATACTACACTGTTCTCTATGCTTTGCATGCACAAGTTCAACTGCCTGGCCACCACACATCTAGAACATCCCATATCCCACCTCCCTAGTGCAACCAAGAAGCACACTACGGCACACTAAGCACACACACTCAGCACAGACACACACAAGTCACAAGCATGCTCACACCAGACATAGTGCTCCTAAATGATTGCCAGTGCCTGCGAGGGAAGAGAGAGGAACGAAGAGGCCGGCCTCCTACCTCACATCTTCTCCGTCTTCCAGCATAGACAGGCAGATCGTGCATTTCTCATCTGTGTCTGACTCCTCCCCGTCTTCCTTCTTGCCCTTGCCATCCTGCGGTCTTCGCTGGGAGAAGCAGAGGAGCATTGATCACCTGGTGGCCATGTCTTTCATCCACAGCCTCCACTCCGCCCCTTGCAGCCCCTTCCCCAATGAGTCAATCTCTTTTAAGCTCCTAATAATGCTCAGACTTCTGTGCTCTTCTCAGATCTTCTCCCTGACTCTCCCCAAGTCCTCCCCCTTCCAGCAGGAAAGAGAGCTTGTCAAGTGAGGAAGAGACCAACTGGACTTTATTTTTGCTTCCAAGCTAAACTTACACTTTCCCAGGGGCTAGAATTTGGGGAAGAATTGGGTACCAAATGCAACAATCCTTTGCAAAACAATGGCTCTGCATAAACTGCTTCCCCCACCCCTTTTGTTCACTCTTCCTTATACCCCTTCCAGCCTAAATCCCTGCCTCCAGGCTTCTCCCTCGCTCCATTTGCAGGCCCAGGTGCTTCTTTCTGCCTTTCTGCCTCCCTCTCTCCCAGCTTTCCCCCCTCCTCCACTTCCTTCCTCTCAACTATTGTCTATTCACTGATTCACTCATTTTTAGATGAAGGCAAAACTCCTCAACCTGTCATTAACTTTCGTAATTTGTATCACACTGTTGTTTTATATGGTTGGATATCTCTTTCTGTCCAAAAGTTTCTTTTACGATAGGTACTAGTTCCAACATGAGGTCAGACATCAATGCAGGCACTCTGTTAATACTTGTTGGTTTTAATTGTCCTGTTTTAAATTCTACAATAATTATTTGAAAAGTTTACCACTATGTACAAAGTTTCAAGTTCCATGATGGTGTGAAGTGTGGCTTACTCTTCTTTAGGGTACAAAGCACATCAGTGATGCTTAATTAGTGTTCTGGTTGGGGGTCGGAGGTTGGGGGAGAGATGGAATCAGGGAATGAAATTAGTCTACCTTTCTTGTTCCCATCTCCACACCGTGCAGAGAACAGTCTGGTGATACCCATGGGAGAGACCTTTACTTACTGTTCCCTCTTCTGGGATAAGCAGACTTAAACGTCATTTTGCTGAAAGATAACCTGAAGAGTCACAAAATGAAGACCACCAGGGAATGACCTTGACCTGAGGGCCAGCCCAACATGGAAGGTCTCCCCACTCCTGTCCCTGATTCTAAGTCCTGGAGTTCCTTGGCAGCAGCAAAGGAGAGGCCCTGGGAGGTATCTTAGCTCTGCAGCATCTAACCAGAGCAAAGCCATCCAGATTTTGGTCTGAGTCCTCAATGGACAACGGAGCCAAGGTCAACTAGATGATCTGAACCCTCTAGCCCCCAACTATGCAGATCGACCTGCTGGCAGACTCACCTTCTTATACTTATGGGGGAAGGTGAACCGCTCAATGGTGTTCTGTACAGCTCCCCGAGTCACATTTCCCAACCTGTCCTCAAGCTGCAGCAGCTCCTGAAAAAGAAAAACGTGGATGTTCACATACACATACACACACACACACACACACCAAGGATGATGGACCCTGAAAGGTGTTAGCAGCAAGCATTCACAGAGCCATTGGGAAGAACTGGTCTGAGCAAAGCACCAAGATATCTCTACTCCCTGCCTTTTTCTCTCTTACTGTCAACTCTGGGGCTCCCCACATCCACCTATGCTCGCCCTAGCCGTGGAGGAGGAAAATGAGCAACTATGGTACCTCTCCCAAACAGGTAGGAACCAGGCTGGCAGGAGGAGTCCCAGACAGGGAGGCCTACCTCATAGCTCTCCCTCACGGCGGAGGTGTGTCTGCTGGGGTTCAGACCCTGGAGAGCAAGGAAGTGAAGCTGAGGGTAAGGGTAGTTTCGGATTTCATGGACGACCTGTTGGGGAGAAAATGCTTCAGGCTGGATTCAAAGTTCACAAATGTCGTTGCTTCCTCTCCTAACTACCCTGCAGCACATGAGCGCTAGCTTTCTTATCCCCATGTCTCTCTCTTTCATCCTCCTCCTCAGCCCCAGAAAGAATAACAGCATCAATAAAGTAACAGCTAATCTGACTGGGCTTTCTTCCCTGGCTGGTGCTGCTCTAAGTCAATTATCTGATGTATAATGTGGGTACAACTACTACCCTCGTGTTGCTGACAGGATAAATAAGACATAACTAGATTAAGCAAAGGGCTCAAGTTATACAAGCAAGTGGCAGATGCAGGATCTCAAAGCCACACTGGGTGGCAGAGTCCACTCCTTGCTCTACTCTGTGCTACCCCAGAGCTGGGGCTGGGGCCTGGATAGGGCATATGAGGGCATTAAACTAAAAGACTCAAGGTAAAGTATTTTACACAATTAAAGAAAAGATTAATGCAAATAATCCCTAACAAATAAAATATGATGATTTTTAAATAAAGTGAAGGATCTGACCTGTACTGACTAGCCTGGCCCTGCTCACTCACCTCTCCCAGACCTGGCTCTGCATCACAGGGGACAGATTTTCCCCTTTGCTCCTCAATTTACTCATTGCATGACTGAGCCAGTTAGTTAAACTTTCCATGCTTCATTTTGCAGATTTTCAAGATGAGGGTAATAATCTTTCATGTGGGGTTATGAGAAGCTTAAACATGCATATCTTAGATATGCAAACTATTTGACAGTGCCTGGTATGCATTAAGTGCTCAATAACTGCTAACTTAATTTCTTAGGAGATGGTGCTTTATAATGCAAACCGCATACCCTTAGAGCTGATAAGAACTTCAGAGATTTCTCTCATCTTACAAATAAGGAGATGAGGGTACATGGGGGTTTGGACACAGGCACAGGGGAATAGGACACAGGGGAGCCCCGACTCGGGATTAGGAAAAACCGCAGGCCTCAGCCTGCTGTTGGCAAAAAGTGAGGAAGCTTCCTGGCAGAGCCTTTTCACTCACCATCTGCGTGGAGGAGGAGTTTCTGGGAAAGTGGTGCATTCGAGGAGTCGCTAGGTAATGCTGATAGTGCTGGGGGAGGGGCCGCACCTGGAACTGGGCAGGACTCAAGCCAGCGTCCACGCTGAGATCCCTGCAGGAACAGGCCACGTGAATCACAGGCTGAGGTGACTCAGCTGTCAACCGACAGCAGGACCTCAGGCTCCCAGCCCACACATTGGCATGAGGGTTACAGCTGCCAGTGCCTCACAGACTCGACCCCTAAGCCTCCCCGTCTTTAGAGCAAAGGAAACAGAGACTTGAAGAGAGAGGCCTCTGCAAGGTCTAGGCCCCACAAAACTTCTGGAAACTACTGCACCAAAGCTCCATCCCAAGACAAAGCCCATCCCTAAAACACCGGATGGAGTGGGTCAGGAGATAGTCACCAGAGGCTAACCAGCAAGACACAGATGAGAGGAAACTGCAGAATAAACCACCCTATTTCTTCAACAAATACATTTAAATATAATTACATGGATAGAATTATGTTTATATGTTTCACAATTATATTTATGAACTATAGATCTAAATAGAGCAGTAGGGTTATATATTTCCTATTATTTATGGGAATTTCTGTTTCCAACCATGATGCCATGATATATGTATATTGCTATTTCTTAGATATGTTAACCTGAATCCCTGAAACTACTCTGATGAGTCTGTCATTAAGGAAAGACAAAAACTCTTGAAGCCAGTTGGAAACACATCTGGAAATCCACTAGCTTAGCCCCTTGGCAGGCATAGCAGAGGCCTCCCCTTGTCCTGCCTTGGAGAAAGGACCACTGGGTGGGGGGGGCACCTGCATGTGGCAGATGCTCTGATTCTTAACATTTACTCAGGAGCCTCAGGGAAAAATTCAAAGCAAAAGAGATGTTTAAGGAACTCTTTGAAAAGCGAAGTCCCAAGGAACGTGAGCAGTGGGCCCCGAATCCAAGCATGCTGCTTTGGGAAGCAAAGCACCTTGGTCCTCAGAGGTGAGGGATGGTCTGGCCCACTGGAGGGGAGTTGGGCTCTGGGGTCACGTCTGAGCATGTCATCAGCATATTCCTTCCTGAACAAGGATCCTTACTAGGGGATGCTGCACTGAACCTAAAGAAAGAAGCCTGGGGGGTGGGGGGCGGGGTGTTGCCCCGAGGACACATTTACCCCTGGAGAAGCAGCAGCTCCCACTTGTCTGCTGTTGCCACCAACCCATGAGAACCTGGAGGAGTTTCCAAAGGGGTCACAGAAATGCTCCCCAGACCTAAAGATACAGGGTTACCCAGAACGCTGCCTGGAGATTTCTCATGGATTGCCTCAGTGCACAATTTGTATCCATTGTGTCTCATCATCAAACTGAACCTGATTTTCCCCTGGCAGTGGTCTTGAAGGGGTGGGGGTCTGATTGTTCCATAGACCCTTACATTCTTCCAGGGAAGCTGGCCTCCAAAATGCCCACTGCCTTGTGGCCTTCAGCTCCATTTCTGGAACGACTTAGGACAGAATTTAGTGGTTTCCAGTGGTTCTCAAAAGAAAAGGGAGGAGGGGCACAGACACACTCTCCCCTCCCCCTTCCTCCTAGAGCTCTTTGCAGAGGGTGAGGGCAGCCCATCAGTCATACATCCCCTGTAATCTAATTTCCAGACTGCCTGTCTCCTGGCTGAAGAGTCCTCTTTGGAAAAGAGGGGTGGGGAATAGTATGCATCATCACAATTAGAAATGTTCCCTTCCTTGTCGCTGCTAGGCTGGCCCTTGCTGGAACAGAGCTAATTACAAGGGAGGAGAAATTGTCACCTCCTCCTCTGCAAAGAGCTTCTTACTTGGAAAGTAGGGACAGGACAGGCAGGAAGGGCCCTGGGTATACCCTGACAGGACTCAGGGTAGGGGCCTCTTAGGGTAGGGACCTCCCAGCACCCCCAGGTGGGGCACAGTCCAGTTCCTGGGGTCTCTCTGTGTAAGCAGGGGTCAGGTACACCGCGCTTGAAATGATCAAGGAGGAGGATATTGACCAAAGAAAGAAAGGTGAGGCAGGGCTAACACCGGCACCACTCCTCCTGGCATCTCTCCAGGGCGACTTTCACCTATGTCACCTGTGCAGTCCCATTTGCCGCGATGCCCGTGTTTATTCAAATCACTCAGCCGAGTGCCAGGGCCCTGGTGCTCTGATGTGCTGAACTGAATTAAATTAGATTGACTTGACTGCTGAGGGACAGATTTCAAATCCAAACCGCAATTAAATCTTCTTAATTTGAATCTGCTAATTAGAAAAAGGCTGGGCTGAAGTTGGCTGTAGTGCTTTCTCTCTTTTAAGGGACTGTTCAATCTAACAGGGAGTGTACCTGAGAACCAGCAGAGGAGACATCGGGATGTGTTAAAATGGCTATTTCCCCAACTAGTAGCATCTTTAGCATCCAATCAAGCAGAACTATCCGATTGAGTCATTCCTAGGTATCCAGTCCAGGGCTGTTTCCAAAGCAATCCTCAACTAAACCAGTTGCTGAAAAATAATTGCACTGCATGTCTGTCCTCTTAAACAGTCCATCCGTTACCACTGAGGTTTTTTGTTGGTTTGTTTCTACATTCTTAAAAAAATCTTCCTGACCTCTAAGTTGCAAGGACTGCATAAAAATTCCTGGATACCCTTCACCCACAGTCCCCAAGTATAAATGTTTTCCTATTTTACTGCATTTCTATTTCCTTCTCTCTCTCTCTTTCTCCAGATACCTACACACGCACTTCCCCCCTGGATAATTTTTCTGAACTATTTAAAATTAGCTGCAGGCATGATGCCCTTTACTTCTAAACACTTCAGAAACTGGCAAGTCTTTTTCGCATGTTAGAGTGCTCACATCTGACCCTAGTTTATAGATCAGCCTCTCCCGAGCTAGAACCAGTGAGTTAGGTGGGACAAAGGGTCTAAAACCCAGCAACACTGCATCCCAGAGCACCAAAGACCTCTGCCCTGAGTGCAAGAGATTGTGGGCCTGATGCCTACAACACCACAACGAAACCCTCATTCTACCTCCCCAGCTGCTCTCCCGAGTCCTTACCTCCAACCCAGCCAGCTCTGTCTACATTCTTTAGGTTTCTCTTGAGGTGTTTACACTACCCCAACCCCACCTGACACTGCCCTGCCTGCATGCCCAGACTCTTCTCCGTGAACTCTTGAGATGCACCACCTCCAGGAAGCCTTCATTGACTACCCTAGCTCCTGAGGCCCTCCTGTCTGCCCTCCCCCCAGGGGCTGACCACTGGTTCCCACACCTCATTGAACTTGGGAGGTGTTTGTATACCTGTTCCCTCTCCCCTTGCAGGATCATGCATACTGAGCCACAGATTGGACACATGAGGACACCCAGACACATATGAATTCACTGCAGGAACCACAGCCAGTAGGGGCCTTTTTGGGGCATGGGGTTTAGCTGAGGGAAGAGGCTTAAAGACTAGGCCTCTTGCACATTCAAGTGAAGGAAACAGGAACTCCATGGGTCAGGCAAGACCCTCCTCCTTTCTCCCCTCCCTTCCATAGGGACCCCATAGACTCACCAGTCAGTACCCTCAGCCAGATACCTGGGCTGAGGTGTCTGGAGTTGGTGGCCGAAGTCAAAGCTGGGGTGGAGGCGGTGGGGGTGGACAGACACACGCTCCTGACTCCGCCTGCTCAGAGAGAAGGAGGGTCCATGGGTTCAGGGGCTCCCAGGAGCATCGAGCAACCCCAGTCAGTGTGAGCCCAGAGCCTACAGAGTTGTGGGTTTTGCCCCTCTTCCCAAACTCCAAAGAAGTTATGCTCCAAGATTATTGGGCAACCGCCAATAATGCATATATTCCTGCTGTCGTGGGACTGCCTCTATACTGAGGCCTCTCCCTGGTGTGTCTGCATCAGGTCTTACCCTGTGTCTTACCCAAACTGTCTCACCTGCTCTGCTCCTTCTCCTATTACTTCCCTTCTGTCCTGGGTAGACTGTCTTCAAGTCACACAGGTCTGCTGCCTACAGGCTCTCCCACCTCTGTGCAGCCCCTCTGCTCCTACCGTGCTCATCTCTACCTTTCTCCACACTCTTCCCAGCTTTTGTGGCTCAGTTCAAAGTCCACCTCCTCCAAGAAGACCTCCATGAACATTCCAGATCATAACTTCTCCACTCTCTGACCTACAATCCTCACCTTCTATCCCAACCTCTACAGTCATGAATGCCTAAGTCTTAGGGATTATTTAGACTGGTGATTATTAAAGTGTGCCCCAAGAACCCCTGTAAATCCCCAGGCCCCTTCATGGGGCTTGTGGGGTCAAGACTATTTTCCTAATAATACCATGGTTTTATTTGATCATTCTCTCACAAGTGAACTGTGCAGTTTTCCAGAAAAATGTGACATGTGATCTTGCAACTGACTGGCTGCAGAAGCAGGCATGAGAACTCTGTTGTCTTATTAAGCCAAGCATTAGAGATTTGCAAATGTTTTTTTTTTTTAAGTTCCTACTGCATTTATATATAGCTATTTTTTTAAAAAATGTATTATTGGTGGGCCTCCCCGGTGGCGCAGCGGTTGAGCGCTGGGTTGCGAAGCTGCCCGAAGCCTCTGCGGCGCCGGTTCGCTCCCCGGCCACCAGAGGAGGGTCCCACATGGCGCGCAGACCTCTCCTGCCGCCCGCTGCTCCCCTCAGCAGTGTACTTCGGTCCTTCTGCCTGCTCTGCTCCCCGCTCTGGCTCTGGTGAATTCTCTCACCCTCCCGTACTTCTGACTGTACCCAGTGCTTGTATAAATAAATAAATAAATCTTAAAAAAAAAAAAAAAAAAAGACTTATTTGTATTTAAAAAAAAAAAATGTATTATTGGTGTTAACATATAATGAGCTTATAACCATTTTAAAATGAACTGACAGATATATTTTAAATTTCTCAGTTTTAATTTCTAATAGTCATAATCCACATAAATAGAGACTACTGTAGTCCTCATAATTTTTGAGAATAGAAAGAGTCCCAAGACAAAAAGTTTGGGAAGCACTGATCTAGTTCGATTTCATTTCTTGACAGTTGACAGTCAGGGAAGTGAAGTGACTTGCTCAGGGCCCCACAGCTGCTACAGATCCATCTGATCAGCATCAGTTTTGCCTACTTTTGTTCCCCATTTGCTTCATAGCTGGTGTCCCCAACCAGCCTGGGCTCTTTGAGGGCCGGGTGACCCACTCATGTCTTTAGTATCCCTTAGGGATCTTGGATGTTAGAACACGGTCATCAGGAGGCTAGAAAGGAGATGAGGGACCCTTTACTCAAATCTCCCACACTCTGCTAAAGTGCAGGGTGAGCATCCTAGACCGCCAGATACCCTGCCCCTTTCCTGCACTGCAGGAGAGGGACATCCCTTAGATCCGGAAAGGCCCCCTTGGGGCAAGGCAGCGCTCACTGCCTGGAAAGGGTTGTCATTAACTGGAGCAAAAGCTGCCCCCTGCAGAGACTCACTTGGTGACCGCTGACCCTGCCGCTGGACAGAGACAAGCACTGACCCCACCCTGGTCCCACTCACCTGGGGTGCGAGACAAGCCTGCGGTGCTGGGCTTCCAGGAGCTGCTGCTGCAGGAGGTATTGCTGGTGCAGGGCCTGAGGTAGGAAGGAGGGACCTGTGACATCCTGGAACTGCAGGGTGGGCAGCGGAGTCAGCGACTGGTGCAGGGTGCCGCTGTGCTGGTGGGCCGGGGCCATGTGGGCGCTGAGGCCTGGCTGCGACTGCACCGGGTGGGCCAGGGGGAAGTCGGGAGCGAGCTGCTGCGGCTGCGGGGGGCCCAGGTGGAAGTGGCGGCAGGAGGTAGCGTGAGGATGCTGAGACCTTTGAAAGGGGGCACCTGGAGAGGTAAGGGCAGAGAAGACCGCCTTGAGGACCAGCACTGCTCCCATCCCCTAAGGTCACCCCCAGGGCCCCGTCCCTGCCCCACCCTCCCTGGGTGTGTGTGTGGGGGGGCAGCCAGCAGCTGCTGAAACTCAAGACCTTTCGTGGAGCATGGAAATGTTATCACTTTTATGCCTGTGGTCATCTTTACTACTGCCAAGGAAAAGCTCTGTGTCTGTGTGTGTGTGTGTGTGTGTTGGAGGGCAGGGAGTGCGTCCTTTAATGAAAAGATAAGGTTCTTTTTTAAAAATTAACACACTTGTTGGGGGAGATTTAAGGTTCAGGAAGGCAATTTGGCTTTCTGGAGTCGGACTCCTCCCTCCCTTGTAACTTCATTGGCCCTTATCCCTGTTCATACAGATGTCTCTAGAGAAAACCGAATTCAGCCTGGCCAAGTCCTAAACTTGACTGAAGCCCTCGGTAGCCAGAACCTAGCCCATAGGATAGATCCCACGCCCTAATTTCCAGAGAGAAAACAATCAGAAGGGGTTTTCTGTGAAGCTTTAAAAAAAAATAATTATACAAAGTAATTTTTATTTAAATAAAAGAATAGCTTATTATAATTTATTTAAAGCAAATATTTCCAGGAATATGTTGAGCTCAGGCTAGATTTAATCTAGTCTCCACTACGTTTGGAAATAAAATTGATCTTGATGACAAGAAAGCCTTACAAATTCTCCATGAAGAAGATCCAGCTCTCAGCACTGCAGCCCTTTAATAAGGCAGGAAAGTGGACTCAGAAAATTTTGCAGGGGCTTTTTGCTAAACATGAGTGCTTCAACACATATATTCTCCTTCCCAAACCCCATCAAAATGAGGGCAAAGGAATAAGAAGATAAACAGACAAGGACAGAGAGAGAGAGCAGGAAAGGTGACATCAGCAGGCAACAGATGTCAACAGATTTTTGGAAGATGGAAAGCAGATGGAGAAATTAGCAGAGCTGAGAAATCAGAAACCAAGAGCCTGTGGAAGGGGTGGTCAACAAAAGTGGATAGACCTTGCCACACATGTTAGAAGGGTCAGGAGTTAGAGCTGCTTTGGAAGACAGGAGAGAGGGTGGAGCTGACAGCATGATCACAAGTCTATAGAAGTGATCGCGTCTGTAGAAGGAGCAATTTGCTTCTCCCCTTTCCCATTGCAGGCAGTGACTACTCCTCTCTCCCCCTGGAATTTTTGCAGGGAAACTCAGCCACAGACTCTAGTAGAGGAGGTCAGGGGTGTGACACCAGGTTCAAACAAGGGGATTAAATCAAAGCCTGTACATGGGGCTTTGGAAATTCCTGTCACCTTTTGCCCCTTGGTTCTGAAAATGCTGTCATTCAGATGTCCTTCCCTGCATCCTACAGAGTCCTGCACTGGAAACTAACTCTGGGCAGAGCTCTTCTGTTGGGAGTCCCCCACCCCAAATGTTTAGGTGCCTGACCGGCCACTTTCTAATGAAGCCCATAAATTGAAAAGTACACACACACACACACACACACACACACACAGACACACACAGCTTTTGGACAGCTTTGAGTGACTTGCTTTTCAATATGTACAGACAGCCCAAGTGTGACCAGTCTCTTGAGGAAGATTACAATGATGAGAGAATATACAAAGTTTTAAATAAGAAAAGAAGAAAAAGGTAATGCAAGGACCAGGAGAAAATAAGCCTCAAAGCACTATAGTTAAAACTCTCAGAGACATAAGATGTTGGATCCATGAAACAGCAAGAAACTCCTTGAAAAGGCAAGGTGAAAACACAAGAAATCGAACTCTTGGAAATATCAAAATGAAAAAGGTGAAATCTGAAATCCCCTAGAAGATTTGGAAGACAAAACTGGAGACAGTTCCCAGGAAGCAGGAAAGAAGACAAAGAGATGGAAAAGAGGGGAGAAAAAATGCAAAACACCAGACAGAAGATTCCACATTTGATGACTAAGAGAGGAAGAATGGAGGAAGCAATAGGGAGGAAATTATGGGAAAAAAAAAAGTAAAGAAATGTTTCCCATAACTGAAAGACTGAGTTTTTTTTGATTGAAAAGACCCTCTGAATATGCAGCAAAATACTAGAAGGGAAGAAGCCCAAGCTGTGGCATCTCACAGTGAAATGTCCAAACACTGGGGGCAAAGAGATGATTCTGACACCTTCCAGAGAGAAAGCAGGCAGGGGCCAGCCAAGGGTCAGGACACAGAAGAGCAGCAGTTTTCTCAAGAGCGGTATCAGAAACTTGGAAACAGTAGAACAACTGCCTTCAAGGTACTGAGGGAGGAAAATGACTTTCAATCTAGTATTCTGTGCCTATCCAAGCTATTAAGAAAGGGAGAGGATAGAAAGGAAAAAAAGGGGCCGAGGATAGGAAAAAAAAAACATTTTTAAATATGCATGCAGGGTCTCAAAAAAAATGAAACTTCTCAATTCTCGTTCCCAAAGAGGCACCAACATAAACCATGAAAGAGAAAGCAAAGAAAAAGGTGGGGTTTCTCGAGCACCCCCAGTAGCCATTTTAAGAGAATCAGGAAGGTAGGTGCTGCAAGGGTATCTGGGACAAGGGTAGGGGTGGAAAAGCTGAGATTACCTATAGACTTGCCACATGACAATAGCATTTGAAGCAATTTGAAGCATTTGAACCAGTCGTCCACACTGGTTTACTCACAGCCCAGATACACCTCTTTACTAAAAATAATTTAGTAAAGAATTTGTAAAAATGTTATAGGAAGAAAGGCAACCCCCAAAATGAGGCAATTATTACTTCCAGAAGGGAAAGTTTTGTGCAAGAATGTATAGTTATTATGCACAACTTGGTTCAGTGGGGCAATATTTTATACACTGCAAATAAAACACTAATAAACTATATTAGAAAAGGACACGTCTTCCATACTGAGATGAAAATAGACAATGTTATAATTGAAAAACCAACAAGTAGCAGCTTAATAATTTATTTAGAAATGTATGTGTTTCCTGAAGTACACACCCAAAGAAGAGCTGGAAATGTTGATTTGGGCGTATGATGGGAAGAGCAAGGGACAGACAATCTGTTTCACTAAATGTGTCTTACGTTGGTGCTATTTGAATTTGTAAACGGCGTGCATGTCATTGATAATTTTTTTAATCTTCTAAGTATAAATATTTGCAAAACCAGGTGAAAATAAAGAGCGTTTCTGACTCTGTGCAGCTTGGATGCCACTAGCTACAGTGAGCCAGAAAAGAATGACCTAGAACCTCATTTCCCACAAGCATTCTGGGACGAGGCCCTCTCTGCTTGGTGAATTCTGGCTTTGATAAGTCCAGGAGCTGTGGCAAGGCAAGTAGGCCGAATTCCCCTTCTCCCTGACTGCACCACCCATGGTCACAAATGACCATAAAAAGAAAGGAGAAGGCCAGCATGGCTGAAGGCAAGAAGAGAAGAGGGTAGCCACTGAAATCTAAAAAGAAGAACAGGGGCCTCCCCGGTGGCGCAGCGGTTGAGCGCTGGGTTGCGAACCTGCCCCTGGCCTCCGCGGCGCCGGCTCGATCCCCGCGGCGCCGGTTCGATCCCCGGCTGCTCCCCAGCCACCGGAGGAGGGCCCCGCATGGCGCGCAGACCTCTCCTGCTCCCCTCAGCAGTGTACTTCGGTCCTTCTGCCTGCTCTGCTCCCTGCTCTGGCTCTGGTGAATTCGCTCACCCTCCCGCGCTTCTGACTGTACCCAGTGCATGTATAAACAAAACAAACAAACAAACAAACAAATAAATAAATAAACATGCCCCTAAAATAAATTAAAAAAAAAAAAAAAGAAGAACAGAATGGGGTAAAAATGAGATGTTGCAAATTTTCTAAATCAGCTCTGTCCCATAGGCTTATCATGCAAGCCGCACCTGTAATTTTATTTTTTTCTAGTAGCCACCTTTAAAGAAGTGAAAAGAGAGAGGTGAAATCAATTTTCATAAGATAGGTGGCACAACTTAATATATTCAGAATGCTATTATTTCAACACACACTCAATAAAAAAAATTATTGAGATATTTTACATTGTTTCTCTACTAGAGATAAAAAACTTTAAAGCCCACGGACCCATGGACAACACATCTCTGTGCAGACTGGCCTAGTTCCAAGTGCTTCACGGCCACCGTAGCTAGTGGCATCCAAGCTGCACAGAGCGCCTCTGCAGGGAGAAATCCAGCTTCAGACATGGAGCAAAACACATAGCTAAGTCTCAGAACTGGTGTGTCTTCCAGTGAGGCGTGCCTGTTGTTTCCAGGTGAGATGCACGCCCCTCAGCCGTTCCCCACTGACACAAACAAGCCTACCCCAGCCGTCCACGCTGGTTTACTCACAGCGCAGACACACCTCACACATTCTCACCCAGGGACCGTTGCTTGTGCCTTCCCCATCTTTAAAGGTCACCTCCCAGCTCCTCCAAAAATGTCTCCCCTGCCCACAGCCCCAGAGGCCTTCCTCCTCTGAGTTCCTGTAGAACGGCCTGCCTCTACCGCTCATTTGGCACCTGGCAGTAGCTACCTTGAGCTGTTTCTTCACACTCGCCGCCCCCAGCTGGCAGAGCTTCGTGCCTTACTGTCTCAGGATCCCCACGCACCTCGCTGGGAGCTGAGTTCATTAAGTACCTGGCTGGTTGGCTGTCGGAAGGACTGAGGGGAAGAGTGGTTCAAGTGGACTGAGGCCCTGAGGCTGGTAGAAGCCGAGTTAGTTTGACATAGGGTGGCAAGGAGGGTGGCAGGTGGGCCTGGGTGAACTCTGGGTTGAAGCTGCAGTGCGGCAGGGTGGGTCAGGCAAGGCTGGCCATATCCTCCCCCTCAGCGCTGGTGGAGCCTCTCCCACCGCCAGGAATAGCATCTGTCTCCTCCCACCAGCCTCTCCTGCCACACGGTGCTCACCCTGCTGGGGGTGCGTTCAGGTTTCTATGGAAGCCTATTGGGGAGGGGACTGATGCCCTGGCCTGGGGGATTTGTGCTCTCCCACAGCCTGTGCCTCTGCTTCATGGGCTGGGTGGTTAGAGCTGGTGTCGCTCCAGAGTAGGCCTCAGAGAAAGGTGAACAATTCAGGCAGTCTCCACCACTGACTTCCGTTCTGGGGTTGTGTTGTCAATGACCCCCCCAGAGGGTGCTCAGCCTCTTCTCCCCCATCCCCTCAGAAGGGAAGTGAATTCAGGAGCCAGCCAGTCTGAAGCCCCAGGCCCCTCCTCATCTTGAGGGATCTGAACATACCAGGGAATAGCCGTCTATGTGGCCTCTTGAGGGGCAGAGGCATCTCAGGGTAGAATATCTGAGTGCATGACAAGTCAATGGTCAGTGATGTCTGAATGACACCTCCACACCCCAAAGGCCCGGTCAATAGAGACAACCTAAATTTTTCCCTTTAGAGTCACTCCTTTGGGTTAAAAAATAATCTCCAGATGTCCCTGATGATACTCTCCATTTATCATATGTCCCCAGAGCTGAAATGCCATCAATTGACACACTCATCATGAGCTCAGTAACAGTTTTAAGAAGTGGTGAGAATGAAGGATCTCACAGAAATGAAAAAAGAAAGCACCACTTTATTTTGTTTTGTTTTGTTTTGTTTTAAGATTTTTTATTTGTTTATGTAAGCACTGGGTACAGTTAGAAGTGCGGGAGGGTGAGAGAATTCACCAGAGCCAGAGAGGGGAACAGAACAGGCAGACTGATGAAATACACTGCTGAGGGGAGCAGCGGGCGTGGCAGGAGGGGTCTGTATGCCATATGGGACCCTTGCCGGGTGCCGGGGATGGAACCGGTGCTGCAGAGACTGCGGGCAGCTTCGCAGGCCAGCGCTCAACCGCTGCGCCTCCAGGGAGGCCCGAAAGCACCACTTTAAAGAAGCACAAGTGGGTCCTCCCTGGTGGCTTAAGGGGTTAAGACACAGCCTGTGAAGCTGTCTTCAGCCTCTGCAGTGGCCAGGGAGCAACCCACATGGCACAGCAGACCTCTCCTGACTTGCCCACTGCTCCCCACAGCAGTGTACTTCAGTCGATCTGCCTGTTCTGTTTCCCACTGTCTCTGGTGAATCCTCTCCCTCCCCACACCTCTGGCCTGTACCCCAGCTCTTGTATGCATAAATAAATAAATCTTAAAAAAAAAAAAACAACAACAACAAATAAAGAGCACAAGTAAGGGGCCTCCTTGAGGGCACAAGAGGTTAAGTCTCAGCACTATGAAGCTATCCGCAGCCACTGCAGCACAAGTTCAATTCCTGGAGCTGACCCACATGGCACAGCAGACCTCTCCTGTCTCATTCACGGCTCCCCTCAGCAGTGTATTTCAGTGGATCTGCCTGTTCTGCTCCCCACTCTCTCTGGTGGGGAATACCTCTGGCCTATACCCCAGCTCTTATATGCATAAATAAATAAATCTTTTTAAAAAATAAAGAAGCCAAGTACGATGAAATTAGTTTTGGAAATGGGAAGGAAAAGTGTGCATCTTGTAATCCTGGAAATCGGTGCTGTTACCCCCTGAGAGCTGACTGGGGCAGCACCTATGGGCAAGGGGCTGAGGCATGAGTGGAGTGGAGCCCTGCATGGCCAGGGCAGGGGAACCCCAAGTGTGAGGCTGACCAGAGGCCCACCTGCACAAACAGGACTCACAGGTACCCCACAAGTGTGTGGGCACAGGCATTCATGCCTCAAGGGTACACACAGCCCGAACAGGCTGGTGGCCAAGAGTGGGTGGCTTGGAGGACAGAGAAACCACAGTCCTATGGGCAGGGAGACGGAAGGGATAGCAGAAGCTCAGGGGCCCTGGGCCATGGGCAGGTGATGAGGTTCTGAGTCTCTGAAAGGCTTGTTGACACCTGGTAAGTGATGGAGTGGAATTTGAGCTAAAGTGGGGTGAGGGGAGAGCAGAGCTCAGGGAAATATAGGCTTTGGGAAGCAGACTCAGCAGTGAGGGGCCTTCTCAATGCCAGTTATAACACCCACAGGACACACCGTAGATCCTCACAGCCTGAATGAAGGGAATTGAGTCCAGGGGACCTCAGGAGCTTCTCGTTTTCCTAGAGTTGGGGCCTACATTTTCCTAGTGATGGGCCAGGCCAAAAAGTAAGAACAGAGAGACAGCAGAACCCTGAGGCCTAATAGGTGGGCAGCCTCCAGAGTGTGAGGAACAGTCTAGCTGTAGTCCAGTCTGGTCCCACGTGGTCACCCAGAAGCGAAGGGGCTTCACCCTCCAGACTCGGAGGCTGAGATATGTGGCCTCCAAGCCCTCAGATGAAGAGGGAAGGCCAGGGTCAGCACCTGACACCCCAAACCAGTCAGGCCACCCACCGGGCTGCCCCTGTGATAATTACCACCTCCCAGTAGACACCTTAGGCCCCAGATCTTGCCCTGAATCCCTGTCACAGGCCCAGCATGGCCAGGACTAAATCTCCACACTCACCCCAGGGCTGTGGGCCCAGGAAAGGAGGGTGAGAACGACACCCTCCAGGTCTCCAGGGAAGCCAGTCTGGCATGCTCTATCCTCCCCCTGCCAGTTCCCAGGGTGTCAGGTTCCCTGTGCTCAGCTCCAGGACAGCACCCCTCTCCCTCAGAACTGGGAACAGAGCAGGCCAGGGAAGGGGGTGGGTGCTGGGCAGGGTCCACAGCAGAGTTAGAAGGAAGGGAGGGCCCCAAAGACCTCCAAAGCCCCCAGCATAGTGTTAGGAGGAAGGATGAAGGGAGGGCAGTCCTCAGGGATGGGCGGACTCAGGCTGCTCACTGCTGTGGCTTCCTCAGCGCAGGCTCTGACTAGAGTGGCTCCTTTCTGAAAAGTCAGCTCTCAAGCAGCAAACCAATAAAAATCCCGGCCCTCTGAAATACAGATTTCTGCCCACAAGAGGGCCAGGCAGGAAGGCCCCACCACCTACCAGACTTTCAAAGCCAGACAGTCAGACATAGAGGGGACACCGAACTCTGATTCTCATTTTCCTCGAGTTGGGGCCTACATAATGACACCAGATCCCATGCACCTGCTAAAATCTCTCTGCTGGACGGGGCCTCAAATATCCTCTGATCAGGCCTCTGGCCTCCCTCACAGGAAGTACGCCACAAAGTCCAGGAAGATGTTCGAGAACTGATGTGACTGTCCCCAAGGTCACAGTTGGACAGCCCAGACCCAGGTGCCCTGTCCACCCCTGTTGAGACAGGCATGTGGGCATACCTCTGTGTGTGTGTGCGCACACACTTTCTTATGGTGTCCAGTGTGCAGAGTGGACTGGAAGCAGAGAGAGGCAACATTGACCGTGCAGACCTTCAGAATGGTTGCCACATTAGCCTAACACCCAACTCTGGGCATTTCATTCCCAGCCCAGACTCTCCCACTGGCCTCTCTCTCTCTCTCTCTCTGTCTCTTAATCTCACTCTCCCTCTCTCTCTGCCCTCCCTTTCTGCCCAATGTGAAGTTCCCTCTCCCTTCTCCTAGATCGCCCAGGGCCTTGTCTGCCTCTGGGCCCTCAATGGCCATTCCCTGCCCCTGGCACACTACCCTACCTCATGGGCACTAGGTGGTTGGCCAGTCTCTGCCATGCAGGGTAGATGTTACCTGCCATGTCTTCTCAGCTGGATGAGCATCCCCTCTCTATTTGACTTCTGGCATTTGCCTATGATACTTGATATTTTATTATGTGCAAATTTGTCTTCAGTAATAAGCTTCAGAGTAAGTGTTTTCAGGGCAAATACCAGGCAGTAAATATCCTTTGTTCTTGGAACAAGCTCAGGAAACTTCCAAGAGAGGAAATAAGAGAAAATGAAAGAATAGGAGAAAGGAAAAGAGAAAGAGAGAAAAAGGTGGAAAGAGAGGAAAGAAAAGGTTAAGGCAGAAAAGGAAGAAAGACCTTTAAGCTCAGAAAGTTAAGTTTTAGATAATTAATTAGAAAGACATACGGTGCTTCATGGAATTGTCAAGTATTCAAGCTGAGTGAGGCTGAGAGCTTCAGCCTTCCTTCTAGAGATGAGACCCAGAAATGCAGGTTGCATGTTGGAGGGCAGCTGCTGCAGAGCCAGGGCTGGAGTTCAGGGTCCCAGGCCCCCGTGCTCTCCCCCTTCTGTTTCAGAGCGCCCCTCTTCAGCACCCATATCCTCACATATGCTCCCAGAGGGGACCCACCTGCCCAGGAATGACAGGCCAAAACTCTGGTGGTCCCATCCCCTCCCCTCCCCCAGGGGGAAGTCTGATGCTGCCTAAGGAAGAAACAATGAAATGGCAGGGGACGGGGGCCAGGAAATCAAACCCATTGTTTCACAGGAGATGCTGAGGAATTCCCATGTGACTAAATAATGCATCCTTTTGGATGCATTTCTTAGAACGTCACTTTATGCCCCCAAGTTTCTTATCACTGAGGATGTCCACACAGAGGTCAACTAATGGTCCAACAGAGGAATGTGAACACTGCAGCTCCTCCAGGACCCCTTCCAGCCACCCTCATAAGATGATGCCAATTCACTGCAGCATCTCCCCCTGCCCTACCCGACTTATGCCAAACACGCATAAAAGCTGGCCTGGGAGGAAGGAGCAGGGCAGCAGGGAGGGAGACTGAATTCCCAGCAGCAAGAAGGAGTGGCAAGCCACATGGCTGGTGTCTGGAGACAGATACCCTGTTCTAGTCCACATGGTACCCCAGGAGCCACCCCTCCCTGCTGCACTGATAGTTCAGGTTCCCACTCCCTGCATCTTCAGGGGCTCCAGGTGGGCCCCACTGATTCCAGCCTGGGTCATGTCAAGTTCCACGTGACTAGGCAGTGCATCCTTTGTGGTCCATTCAGAGGCAGGATGCTTGAGGAGGTGATACAGGAAAGATGGTGATACAGGAAAGATGGGGAAACTTGATTGGTAGGTCCGGGAGTCTGGCGTATACTTCAGGAGCTGACTGCTTGATTAAAACCAGATAATCATGGATGCAAAAAATGCAAATTGGGCCATGGGCACCAAACCCAACTGCCCAGGATATTCCTTCTGGCCACCTTACCACTTACTCCATGCAAGTGGATTTAACCTCTTTTGCTCCACTATGATCACCCCCAAAAGCCTATTCCCTGGCTCAGCAACTTGGGCTGCCAGAGGTCTCTCTCTCCACAGTTTTGTTCCCTACCCAATGAGGGGCTCAGGGGCTTAGGAAGGAAATGATACACCGAAAGGGATCCTTTACAGCCGAGAGCAGCTTGGTGAATTCATCCCCAGGGTCAATCTTTGATCTCTAGTGAAATGCTCAGCCTCTTCCACTGATGGGTGGGGACTTTCTATCCTCAGGAAGCCTATTTGCTCGTGCGCGTGAGACACTTAAACAGCAAACTTGCAGCAAGCAGCAAAAGGACGAGTCTTTAGGTCCTGTTGCCCCCACAGACTGGGAGCAGGCTAGGGAGCCCAAGCGGGAGTGGTTGGCTGGAGACGGATGCAGCTGCAGAAGAAAGCCCTGTGGGAAGTGAGACAGTTTGCAGGCAACCTCCATGCCCGAAGATGCCGTTCCTCCATTGCCGGGAGACTGCTGCCCTAAAGGGAGCTGGAGATTTTTGGAGAATACCTGTTTACTCTGCATACAGAGTTCCAGGACATGTTAGAAGTTCTGCAAACAGAACTTCTTCCCAGAATTGACTCCTGCTCTCTGAGGACCTACTGGCTTGTTCACACGTTCCCCACTAACCAGGAAAACTTGTTTTCAGCAGTAACTTATTCATCTGTATAAGCAAAAACACAATTGCATGCTATTTTCTTGTTCCTTTGTTCATTTCTTCAATAAAAGCTTGGGCTGGGAGAGTGAAAGGCAGAGCTGCTCTCAATGGCTCTCCCCCCAGCACCCCCCTCCACTGTAAATTCATTTAGACTCCGAGTCTTAGTTAATGGCAGAGAACTTCATCGGCTATGCTGTCTGCAGGTCTCCATCTAATGCCACGTTGGTAAGGTCGATATCAACAGGCCCTCCACCATCATAAAAGGGCATTTTGGGGGGCGTTGGAGGGGACACAGTGTGAGAAGCCCTCATTCCATGAGGACAGGTCTTGGCGCTATCTCACTCCCCTCTTTCCTTGGTGCCTGGCTTGGACCCTAAAACACAGCAAGAACTCGCTGAATGAATGAATGAATGAATGATAATGAATGGTTGGATATATAGGAAGTAGCAATTTGTCATATGCAAAACAGTTGCTCCCTGGCACTTTAGCACTGGGGGGTTTGTGTGGTGGCAGAGGAACAAAAGCAACTAGAGAAGGTGAAGTACAAGGTAGAAAGATCAGAGACTGGGGACCCTTTCAGTGAGTACAGGGGCCCGGCTGTAAGTCAACATGGACCAGGTGGCCCAGCCCCTGCTGGTGGTCATTGTGAGTCATAAACAAGTAATTCAGAAGTTTCAGACCCTGAAAAGAAAGCCTCCTCCTGCCCTCTGGCCAAGCAAGGAGGGGCCTGACTCCTGTAGCTGTTGGTTAGCGCTTGTAAACCATGAGCAGTCCCTCCTAGGCTGCGAGTTCAAATGTTCTCTTCATATTCTTGATGAGGACTCAAGTGAATAAACAAACAAGAATAACTCCCAAAGCCCAGCAACTTCCAAGCAGTGCCAGGGCAGCTACCTGGCGCCTCTCACATTGGCATTGTCTGGTGCCATAATGGGCAGACGTTCAGAAAGCTGCTGCAACAGGGACTCTCCTGGTGAGACTCAGAAGCCACACGTTCTGCTCCCACCAGGCCTGGCCCTACAAGTGGCGTGCACAGGACTGGCCACATGTAGTTCTGTGGGTACCCAGGCCCCATCCCGCCTGGCCCTCAAGGCCCATTTCCTGTGAACTTCAAGGCCAAAGAACAGCTTGCATGAAGTGGGGTCACGACTTTTCTCAGGCACAGTTGTGTTTGGGCAAGACCACATCATGAAGTTCTCCTGGTGGAATTTCAGATTGTAGTCAGTGGGCCTAGGCGCTGTGGGAGTCCCTGGCCTCCCCAGGCCCCTATAACCAAATCACAGTACTGGGTGGGTACCCACCTCCTTCAGGGGGAGCAGAGGCAATTAAATTAGATTCCCAACTGCTCATGGGCACTTCGGTCCAGCGTTTGTGTGTGTGTGTGTGTGAGACACAGAGAGAGAGAGACAGACAGACAGACAGACAGACAGAGACAGAGAAGTTTATAAAAGAGAACCAGTAAGGAGATAAAAAGCAAGAGAGAAGAGGAAGGAGCAATAAAAGACACCTGGGAACTGGCAGATCCCAGAGGCCTAACCAGCAGTAAAGGCCCAGCTGAAGTCACCTCAAGTGACTGTCAGTCCCTTGGCTGCCCCCCGGCCTGTGACCTCGCCTACCACCAGATTGGCCGTCCCCAAGCAGGCCAGGTCAAGCTGTGCCTTGCCCACTCAGCTCATCACTTGATACCCTGCAATTACCATTTCAGAGCAGTGTCCCTACAACCAGGTCACCCCAGTTGAACTGAGAGGCCCACAGGCCCAGACTGGACCTGCTCCCTAGAAGGAAGACCCTAGGCAAGCCCTCAGAAGAGCAACTGAGGCATCCCGCTTCCTAGCTCTGAGCTGCAGCTTTCTCATCTGCAAAATGAGCAGGGAGTCTCTTGCCTGGCACGTGGAGGGTGAGCCCTAGGGGAGGCAACTTTGAAGGACCCTCACAGAGAAACTCTACCCTCCACTGAGTCTGGCCCAGGTTTGGCTGTAGAGATGGGTCAGAGAAACCTACTCCTGCTCCTCCAATTCTCTTCTAATTTCATCAAGTCCCAAGGATGGGTCTATAGTGAAACTCCAGGCAGGGCAGAATGGCCAGGGCACCCAGCCACAGGCCACCCAAGGGCTCCCTGACAACTGAAACACCTTGGTTGGCATTCTACTCCTGGGGTGAGCCCAGGGCACCAGATAGTTATGATCCAGTAACTGCACTCCCACTGGAGCCAAGGCCTCCCCACCAGGGAGTCCATACTTCAGATTAAACCCTGTTCTCTCACTCCTGCTTTTATGCAGATGTCCCCAAGATGGAGATGCCGTGAGTCCTTAATGCTCAATGTTGACGAAATTGCAGGCCTCTGTCTGTCCAGGCAGTTTGGAAAGCCATGGATGAATGAGGTGGCCAGACATGAAAAGATTAACTTCACCCCTCACTGTTCTGTCCCAGCAGCCCCAAGAGTAAGGCTGGGTGGACAATACCTTTTTTCTGGGTCTGAAACTATGTGACACATAACTGCATTTGATTCAGAACTTGACTTACTCCCTCACCAAATATTCATTGCATGCCTTTTACATGCCAAGCACTGTTTTTGGTGTAAAGGATGCAGCCCTGAATAAAACAATCAAAAATCTTTGCCTTCATGGGACTGTGGCCTAGTTCTGCACTGTCCAGTGTGGTCACTATGTGTGACTGTCCAGCGTGTGGAATGGGCTGAGTTCAAGTTGATATAGGCTTCCAGGGTCAAATATATACCAGAATTTGAAGACTTAGCACAAGCAATAATAATGTAGACACTAACCATTTCTCAAATTACTTCTATGTTGAATGATAATTTTTGACATATTGGATTAAATAATATATTTTCTTAAAATTAATTTCACCAGGTTTTTTTACATTTTTAATGTGCCTGCTAAAACATTTAAATTATATATATGTGTGTGTCTTACATTACAATTCTACTGAACTGGGTTGGTCTAGACAAAAAGTAGATGTATAAAAAATAAGTCATTTATTGGTGGTGATGATGATGATGAATGAAAGCTGGGAGAGGATAAGTGGAGGAGTTTCCAGTTTTTATAGGTTGCCCAGGAGATTTCACGGAACAGGTGACTCTCACTTATAGACCTGAAGTGGGTGAACTAAATGGTAACTGAATATGAAGATATACAGGGGAACAGTTTTCTAGGTAGACAGAACTACAGGTGCAAAAGCCCTGTGGTGAGAGCATGCCTGACATTTTGAGAACCACCAGGAGGCCAGTGAGTTGGAGCAGAGTGAAATAGGGGAGACTAGGAACACTTAGGTGAGCTAGGTATTGGGGGTGCAGGCAAACAGATCTTGTATGACCTCACTCGCTGTGATAGGATGTTGGTTTTTACTCCAAATGAGATTAGGAGCCAAAGAGGAGAGTCTAAGTAAATTGTCAGAATTTGAGTAGCTCTGGATGCTGTGTTGAGAACAGGCTACAGCAACAAAAGGGAAGAAACAGTGACCAAGAGGGTAGTTCCTTGGGCCAGGGTAGAAATGGGGTAGAAGGAGGAAGAGATAGTCGTATCCAGAAGATATGTGAAGGACAGTAACAACCAGATTTGCTGATGGATTGGACAGGGAACATAAGCGACAGCGGACAGGAAGGACTCCAGGTCTTTTGTCTTGAACAACTAAGATGGTATGATTGACAATTTGTAAGTCACCCAATTCCTCCCCTCCCCATATGTACACACCTTTTAAGGGCACTCTGCAGACCTCCCAATAAGAGACAGAGTCTAGTTGCCCACCCCTTGAATCTAGGCTTGGCCACGTCAACAGAACGCAGCGAAGGAGAGCATGCTGGTTCTGAGACATGACCTCCCCTTGGGCCCCTACCTCTGCCATCTGAACAAACCCAGACCAATCCACTGGAGGATGAGAGACCACTGAAGGCAGAGATAAACTGTCCTAGCTGAGATTGTCCTAGACAGGTCTGTCCCAGCTAACTGTAGACATGTGAGTGAACACAGACAAGACCAAAAGGACCTCCCAGCTGAGTCCAACCTAAATTATCAGTCCTCTGAATTGTGAGCTGACAAAATGGTGGTTGTTTTATAGCCAAATTTTGGAGTAGTGATTACACAAAAACAGCTAACCGATACAGATGAGGTTGCCATTTATTGAATATTGAAGTGGGGATTCAGTTTTGAGTTATGCTCTAATTGTTTTGAATGTGACTGTGGATGTTTTGAGAGCAAAATCCTGTCTTCTCTCCCTGAAACCTCCAGAACACCCTCGGGAAAGGGCAGGATATAATTTGGGGGTTCGATGCACTTACTGGGTGGATGGATGGATGAAAGATGATTTGCTAATTGGTTCCCAAAGCTCAAGCCAGCTCCCTGAGTCACCTTTCCCCTGACAAAGCCAGAAGCTCTTTAAATGCCTGCTCTGTCTCTGTCCGCTGCCCCTTGGAGAGTTAGCAGTTGAACCTCGACTTCCTAGAGCTTTCATCAGCGCTCACAACAGAGAATCGAAGCCACAGATCCATGTGTTTCCTTAAGAACACCAAGCAGTGACTTTTAGCCTCTGTTTTGACCTCCCACACCCAGCCTTTTCCCAGATGTGCTGGCAAATCGACAAATCAATTGTTTTGGGTTTTCTGCCTCTCCACCCCCATGACATGGTAATTAGCAGTGAAAATGCCAACAGCAAAGTCAAAAAGGCCGAGGACAATCCCCAGCCCTGCTAGCCAGCTGGTGCAGCGCCGGGTGTCCTACTCTCCGTGCAAGGTTGCGACCACTTCCAGGGCCCAGGGCTTCTGGCCTGCAGGTTCTCTGCTCCCTGCTTACCTTCCCTCCAACCCCAGATGCTCCAGATCCCTCAGGAAGTCCATATCAGTCTCTCTGTGATGCTGACAGCAATGTCAGTGACTCAGGCACCTCTTACAAAGCATTTCCCAAGTTCAGCCCTGCAGTCCTCCAGTGCAGTGAATTATGGAGACTATCCCAATTTTAGAGATGAAGAAACTGACTTTCGGGATAGAAGAGAGACTGATCCAACATCATGTGACCCAGGACTGGGAATTCAGAGCCTGTTTTCTGAGTCTAAGCCTGTCTTTCACTGTCAGCGTCATCAAAATATCTTCTAAATAAAGTGCCAAATACAAGAAGGGGCTCCCTACCCAAGTGGCTAGTGGGGTTGCCATTTTAGGTGGCATTTCACTGACAGGTCATCCAAACGCAGGGGGGAGGATATTTTGAAGAAGTGCTTCTAGGTCCTGAAACCGCCCCTGCCCCCATCTCCTGGGCTCTAGCTGTCCTCTTAAGCTGGTGGGGTGTCCATGAGCGAAGTAGAAAGGCCCGTCTTGCCACATTCTTCAGAGGCCCCATCGGACTATGGCTCAGCTCAGGCCCTGGTGTCCCTGCATACTCCCATTCGCGATGCTGCAACAGCACAAAAGGAAGGTACATCGAGGGGGCCAAATGGCTCCAGTGAATCTACATGGACTCTTGCAGGCCCCTTCCCGCTCCCACTGCAACCCCTGCCCCCCACGAGGGTGCGAAGATGCCATGAGGCGCTAGGAATTCCAGATGCTGTGTTTACTCTCCTGGAGTGTGTGAGTGTGTGTGTGAGTGTGCACATGGAAAGTAGCTGTGGCCTCTGCAGCTATAGTCTGCCCGCACCCTGCTGGGATTAGCCAGGCCTGCCTGTTAGTGCTGGCTGCAGAGTCCTCACATGCCAGGTCCATTATTTTTTATGAAATCACTGCTCTAGACCCAACTCAAGATGGGGGAGCTGGTGTGCTTTACTTCGAGGAAGTAGTGTGATACACTTGCCTGGGGAATCAGGCAAATTGCATTCAAATCTCAGCTTCTTCACCCACTTGCTGTGTGACCTTAGGTAAGTAGCCTAGCCTCTCTGAACCTCAGCTTCCCATCCTAAAAAACTGGCATAAGGATATTGCCATCTCTACCTCCAAGAGTGCTATGGATTCAGAGGATCCACGCCAAAGTTAGGTGCTTTGAAAACTGTATGGAAACTTATACCTGCAAGGCCTGGTTTTAGGATGTTACCACAAACATTTATAAGAGAGGAGCTCCATACAAGAATGCTGCAATAGTTTGACTAAAATGTGTTCTTTATAGCATATGTGCAGCAAAAATAAATATGCAGGTGATTTCTGGAAGGATCCATGAGGCCTGGCAATAGTAGTTTCTTATGAGGAGGGAACCTGGGTAGTTGGGGTCAGAGGAGGAGGGGAATATAGTTTTCTCTGTATAAATATTCTTTGGTACCCTATGAATTTTATATAAGTGCACGTATTTTGTGGGCTTTAAAATACATTGAATACTTTAAAAAATAAAATAATGAAAAATATCGGTAGAACAAAATGGCAACTGTGGAAAATTTCAGGGTTGCTCTGCCCCCTTTTCTCATACTCCCCCCACCTTCACCCCCAGTTCCCATGGCCAACTCAATGTTCCCCATGTTTCTCTGTGAATGTCAATGGTCCTTCTCCTCCCAATTAAAAGCCAAACAGACTGAAACGCAAAGAAAGTAGACAACCTGCTGTCTCCTCAGGGCAGGAGTAGCACAAAGGGTATTAGGGTCCAGCCCCATCGGGTTCTGTGGGACTCCAAGCCCAGAAATGTCTCCAACCCCACTCAGAACCTGTAACTCAGAACTGCTTAGAAAGCAAAGGTGGTTTAAGTCTGATTCTGTGGGATAGCACACACACTTTGGGGTGGAAAGGGTCTCCCCAGGGTCCCCTGAGGTCACCGCATATCTTCTCTAGATAAAGCTGGCCTTGAGTGGTGCTGCTTTATAAGTGGGGCCTTGGGTATAAAGTTGATGCTCAAGCCCTTGGAGAGGGTTAGGCATCCCACCTTATTCTAATTCCTCTCTGGAGAGAAGAGGTCCTGGCAGGGTTCCCAGCTGGCAGTGTTTTAACCCATCAAGTTTGAATGTAGTTCAAGCCCTGTCATCTGTAGCAACAAACTTTAACAGAGTGCACAAGAGCCTAGCCTCTGGCCAAGAGGGGAAGACACTCTTCCAGCTTCTTACGGGGAGGAGGGCTGTGCAAGCTGAAGCTGCCCTTGTTCTTCCACTCCAAAAGGCTTTGCAAATTCTGGGGAGGTTTGAGGATCCTTGTGAGGGAGACAGGCCAGTGACCTTGGCCAGGGCCTCTTTGGGCCTCTGTACCCTCATCTATAACCAGGCGTCGTGATGCCCAGCCCACAGGTGTGGCATCTGCACATGCACATCTGTTAACAGCATCTCCATGTCCATGCCAGCTCCTGCCCGAGGTGGCCTTGTCTTCTCAGAGTAGGGGGGAGTCAAGACCACCAACAGCTGCCCTTCCTATCTGCCCTGCATTCTGGGGAGGGGGAACAGGCACCCTGTGGCTTGGAGGCCCCTCAACTACTGTCTGCCGCTGTTGAGGGGCCAGCCTGGGAGAGGAGCTGCAGCAAGTAAGAAGCAGCAGACACAGGAGGCAGCCTCAGCCGCAGCCTGACCGAGCACTAGCCTCCCTGGAGCCCCCCCAACACCCCCTGGTCTGTGCACAGTATGGGACTCATTTCCCAGGGGGGCCTTTGCCAGGGCTTGTCAGCTCTCTGCTGTGACTCCCGCTGTCTTGAGAGCCTGACAGGAAGCTGTGAGCAGCTACCAAGATGCAAAAAGCAGCAGACAGCAGAGTCATGTTTGCCTGCGGGCGTAGTGGTGAGCCTCGGGGGCTGCCAGGCAACCAAGAGACCAGGGTTGCTGCGGGCTGCCAGTCCCAGCAGGATATGTCTCCTGGACCCCGCAGGCCTGGAGTCCACCGTCCCCAACCAGAACGGTGTAGCTGTGGTGGCAGCACTCAGGGGAGGTGGCCCACTGTGAGATTTGATTTGGAAGGATAGGGGTGAGGACACTAAATGTAGGGGGAAGGGGGCCCAGCTTTGATTCCCCATTCTCTCCCGCTGAGCTGGAGAGCTGCACTCGGGGAAGAGAGGGCGTTTAAAAATAGCACGACTGACTTGAATACCTCTGCTCCCTGCCTGCTCCAAGTCAGATCCAATTACTCTGCTGACAAGAGGCTTTCAGCCCAGGGAAACCAGCAACCTCATTGCTACTCCAGGGGGCTGGATGCCATGATCCCTCAGCCCCTCCTCTTCCCAGTGGACACCCCAGGGTCTGGGAGAAAGGAAACCAAGAGAAACAGGGAGATCACATTCACTTATGACCCAGCCCCAGGCCAACATCTGGGCACATTCAGCTACTGGGTGAATCTACTTCCCTTCAACATCAACCCTTCCTTTTGCTCCCCCATGGAGAACACCCTAAATATCTCACCCAGGCCTGAGATCTACTAGGAGAGCCCTACCTTTTTGGAATATGAGGTTGTTTTCAAGATCTCCCAAGTGATATTGCCCAGATGGTTACTTGACCCCAGTTGGGGACACACGTAGAATGTTAACTCCATGAGGCGGGCTCTGCTGCTGGGGCCACTGCTGGCACATAGTAGCTGCTTCCCAAATGTGTGTGGAAATACATGGAGGGTCTTGGTAACCAAATGCAAATGGCTCCATGCAGCCTTTCTCAGCTGCAAGGGTGAGAAATCTAGGGCTCTGGAAGCTATTAATGATGGCCACATGACATCATCACATCAGCAAAGGCCAAGTGCAGGGGGCCCTAGGAAATTTTTTTGCCTTTCTCTCTCCAGCCAAAGCCTGCTGTTACTTTTCAGCAAACTTGGCCAACCCAAAGCAACTTACCAGTGACCCTTTGAAATACGAGAGCCAAAACTCTCTTGCAAGGTCTCACCCCATCTACTCTCCCTTCATTAAACTCTCTCTCCCTTCATTAAACTCTCAAAATATTGGATGCTCAGGGAATACAAACTAGAACGCTGTCATTGCAGAGGGAAGGAGTTGCCTGAATCTGTGCAGCATGCTTTGCCTGTCTTGTCTATGACGCGTGTCACTTTCTACCTTAGGACTTGTCATAAGGAGCCCTGTCTAGGCAGATGCCCCAGGGTGGAGACAGGAACCTGGTCATCTGCCACCCATGCGCAGCCAGCACCTGGCACACACTGGTACCCAAGAGATGTTTGGTTAATGATTGTGTGGGGTGGGGGGTAGAGAAGGAGGGGTCTGTAAACATTACAAAGGCACATGCAAAGAACCCAGGGATTACTTGCTGACCATCTTCATTAGTCTTGACAATCAAAGAAATGATGCCCAAAGCACCATTTGTGGGGGGGACACACACAGTACCTCCCTTCACCAGGTCTGTTTACACTTCCTTTGTGGCGATTTTCTTTTGTCTGTTTGTCAGTTAAGCTGATGGAAGGTTATTGAGCACAGCTTTGAGTGTTTCCAGGCATGGTTCCAGGGCCCAATCAAGGTCTAAGCCCTGCCAACACCTTTCAGGGGTGCAATCACCATCAAGTATCAGGAGCCTTGGTAAGAAAAGGAATCATAATCATTCAGCTGAAGCCTGAGTGGTGAGTTTGCCCTTCTCACTGCCTGCGGGGCTCTGACCTTCACCATCACACACAAGGCTGGTTGGCCTCCTTCGCCCCCTCCACCCTGGGGGAAGCCAGGTGTGTCTACAGAGGTTGGATTGATGACAGTTGCTGACATAGCCCAGAGAAGATGTTGAACACCTAGAACTCTCATTCATTTTCTCTCTCTCTCTCTCTCTCTCTCTCTCACTGGGGTAGGGGCTAGCTGGAGAGAAGGGAAACAAGACGTAAGGAAAGGAACAAGCACTTGGTGCCTTCGGAAATGGGAACAGCAACAAAGCAGGACCCTGCCACCTTGTAGCCGAGAGGTAGAAAGTGTATTGAGGGGCTCACCCGTCCACCACCCTCACCACTTGAGTGACAGGGCAGGGCCACAGCTTGGCAGTAGGATTATAATTTCGTACAACCACTGTGGTGAGCGATTTGGCACAGATGATGAAATCACCAGTGCATGACCCCTCACAGCTGGCAATTCCCTTGGCATCCTGCAGGTAATGCACGGCCCATAAAGGTAAAGTGACCAAGTGTGGCCTGTAAGTGCAAAATACAGGGAACAACCAAATGTCTGTCAATAGGGGAATGTGAGTTTAAGGAATACTGTGCAACCATGAGAAACAATGACCGTGATCTCCACATTGCCTTGAAGTAAAGAAAGTGAGGAGCCTGAAAATCCATCCCAATCCTTCATTTTGTAAATAGGGGGGCCAAGCCAGACACAGTGGAGAATGAGAAAGGCGCCCCCTGCTACTCAGAAGGTTGAGTGCTAGGACCCAGAGGTGGCTAGGATGCAGGCTACCTCCTTCCCAGCCCAGAGGCACCTCCAGTGCATTTCTACCTCCACCCTACTCAGATGTGGCCTGGAACCAGCCATGTCCCAGTCCTTAGTAACCCAGGGGCAGACCAGTCTTCCTCTGTCCAAGCTAAGCTGCTGTAATGGCATTGCTCTCATCCACGTCCTGCTCTGTCTTTGGCTAAACTAACGGAAATCTATCACCACCCATCACCTGAAGATGTGCCCCAAACCTCAAAGCACCCTCGAATCTTCTTCCTTCCCTCTATTGCAGAAGTTCACACCAGTTATACAGCACTTGCTTATTCCAGATCACAGTGGCTGCGCCGAGGACACCAGTCTGGATGGTCAAGACATCTCATATCACTGTGCCCTCTTTCCCCTCTTGAAGTGGAAAATAAACTTGCAGACTATCCCTTCTTTGGGCTCAGTGGAGGCATCAAAAGTCTTCTTGATCTAGGATAGGGAAACACACAGACCAGTGGGTCCACACCTTCAGACCTTGTTGTTCGAGGGCCCGCTGCAGATATGATGATGGCTGACTTCGCATGGCACCCACAGTGTGCCAGCACTGTCAATACTTCACCCACATTAACTCGTGAAATCCGAAGGATGACGTATTATCCTCACTTCTCCAATAAGTGAAACCCAAGCAGAGAGAGCAAGTAACCAGCCAGAGACAGACTTGAACTACAAGATGAATTTGGGGGCAGCCAGACAGTGAACTGGGAGCTGAGACTTGAACCAGAAACCTCAACAGGCAAGAAAGGTTGTGCAATGACTCGTAACTCAGAGGAATAGCCCCGACACGCTGAGCTCTGATTCCTTAGACAACAACTCATTCACACCCCTATGCTCCAGTGAGGCCACAGACCAAGGGATCTGCAGCGATTCCCAATAGGCATATGCATTCTAAAGATGACTTCAGATTGTTCCAGCAACCCACTAGTTTACAAAGTGTAATCAGGACCACGCTATAATGAACACCAGCTCCTAGATGCCATAAGTACCCTTTGTCCACACCCTCTTTGAGATGCCCACATCTCCCATGACACGTGTTCTCCAGGCTGCAGAAGGCTCAGGTGTGTCATGTTGTTTGGCTCCAGGGGTGTTCCAGGTGGTCTTGGCTGCTGGGCTTTACCAGGATGGAGCTGGAATCAGAGGCCACAACTCTGGGGCTGAATGAGACGTTCTGCAGTCTCCAGGCTGTCATCACAGCTACCACGAAGCAAGCTGACATCAGCCAGACCAGCCTGAGACCCACTCTGGCTCTGGGTAGGAAGGAGGTTGAGCCAAGAGATGGCCAGCAAGAGCTGCTCCTTGGCAAGCCCCACTCCACTCAATGGCTTCTTCACTGTTCCATAGAGCAGACCTAAGATTCCTCCTGCTCACCTTCCTCCTCGGAATCAGCTGTCCTCTTGGTCCCCCACTCCCTCTAACTCAGATGCCCCCAATTCACTTCTAACTCCAGGCCACCTCTCTGCCTCCCTGAGCTGCTTCCAGACCTCCTAACTTCCTGGGAGTTTTCCACCCACATCTCTCCAACATCTCCAGATATCACCCCAGATCGTTGCCCCAATCTGAAATATATCCCCTTCCCCAGCATGCACCTGTAAAGACTTCAAAGCTCAGCCCCCAACCATCTCCCCCAGGAAGGCTTCCCTGACCACCTCACTGGATCTTTGCCACCCGGGTTTCTAAGGCATTGTTCTCTGTGTTTCTCAAGTAGCAAGTCTCCCCAAGCACCGGTGGCCTTTGTGATGTAATTCTATGATGTCACCCAACTTTTTACCTGGGTAGGTAGATCTTGTCACCCCAAATGGAATGATGCTCCTTCCAAGCAGGAGTCACCTGATATGGCCCAAAGCACTAGCCCCATGCCAGCCCCCAACCAGTGCTTCCCTGCTCTTCTTTTAAAAACCCATCTATGAATAACTACTGTGATTCGTTTTCCCCGAAGCAAGCCCCTGCTGGAACCGCATGTCTGGAAATGACCGCTGCATTAGAAGAAATTAACCTTCAACTTCAAAAAAAAAAAAAAAAAAAAGGCCCAAACTGAACAAGACCTCATCTGCTCAGAGAGAAAATCTAGAAGGAAGTACTCCAACAGGTGAGCAGGGTCTGGTGGGTGATGGGATTAGGAATAATGTTTTCCAAATTTCTTGCTATATGGCTTTTATAATGAGGGTAGAAATAAAGCCAGATAGTAATAATAAAGACAAGACGAATCCAGGAGATGAAGGCAAGAAGAACTAATGCCCTTGGTAGGCCTCTCGGGTGGCCTGTCAGGAGACCGGTTAGCAGGAGGGAAGCTATACCTTCAAAAGACTGGGTGGGTCTGACCCTCAGCGCCGAGGGCAGAGCCGGTCTCCCACCCTGTGGGATGAAGCTCACGTGGGCCTTCAAAAGAGAGGCTTTTGCCCTGTCACTGATTCCTGGAACTTCAAAGAGGTCTCAAACATAGGGAATTCAAGACAAATCAAAGCAAACACAACTGGATGCGGTAGGATGCAGTTTATAGTCCTTTTTTTCCCCGAAGAAGAGGTAGAGGCAGAGGCGAAAGTCAGGTTGGAGAAGGTTTTAGATAACTCTTAAATAAAAGCTCCATAAATAGTCATTTTTAAAGGGAAACTAGGCTGTTCAAGGACAGAACAAGGGTGATGTCGGGAACGCCGGCTACTGGCTTCCCTCTGACTGTAGGACTAAACGGGCAGAGCCTGGAGTTGCCTGACCACACCCTCAATGCCCACTCCTGGCGCCAGCAGGACCCACCCTGGGTGGGGCAGCTTCCACTGAGACAGCACGATGTCCACGGGGCCCCACAACACAATATCTGGCCTCCTTGCTGTCAGTGGATCCTCAAACCTCAGGCCTATCACCAGTGTCTCTGTGGTCACAGCATGCTGAGAGACCCGGGCCCACACCTTGGTGATGTAGCTCCAACACACCTCCTCAGGGCAGTGACCCTGGGCTTGTCAGGTCAGCCTTGCTGGACAAGGAGCCAGAGAACTGGCTCGTTGAGTTCCAGCACTTTCTTCCACTCCAAGGACATCCTGGTTTCGTGTCTCCTGAAGTCCTGGATTTAAGAAGGACTGAGAGGCTTCAGTTCTTCAGAGAACAGGCTATCTAGTCAGCCATCCCCCGCATCAGTGGCAATTAGGGCTTAGGAGCCACGCCAAGTGTGGCCACCAGACTATGGAGACGTCACCCTAAGTGGGACATCATTCAGCAGCCACAGACCCAGGGGCTGAGAAGAGGCTGACTGTGAGCAGCAGGGGCTGTCAGTGAGTGGGAGTGGGTGACATGCCAGGTGCTTGTGTGCGTGAGTGAGCATAAGATGGTGCACAGTGTTGGAGGTGAGCATGGTGGGTGAGAGGTGTGTGCATGGTGGTGTGAGCTCATGAGTGAGGAAGGGAACAGAAACACTGCTTAACAAGATGATTCAAGAATGTGTGGTTAGGTGATTTCATTGTGATGTGAATGTCAAGAGACCCCTATGTTCTCTGTTATAAACCATTGTCCGGTGGCCCATGTATGTGTGGTCTATTGTTGACCGAGATGTTGCTAAACAGCTCACGACTGAACACACGTCTCTGTGAATGTGTATGCGTGCAAAAGTAGCCTCGTGGGTGAACAGGTGTATAAGGACAGCGTGTAGATATATATTGGTGAGTGTTACTATGTGCAAAGATGCACATGAGTGTGAATATATGTGAAGGGCGTATGTGAGTGTATATATGGGAGTGTGAGTGTGAATGTGTGAAAGGGTACACATGATGTGTATGTGTGTGAATGTATAAGAGGGGAGTGTACCTGTGATAAGGGTGTGAGTGTGTGACTATATGCCAGTGTGTGACAGGAGTGGAGGCATATGTCAGGGTGCACATGTGTGTGCATGTCTGCGTGTGCCTGTGTATACATGTGTGAGTGTATTGTGAAGGGAGTGTATAAGGGTGCACACATCTGTGCACACCCAGGGAGACTCTCACTGCAGGTGGAGAAAGGGAATGCTGGTTCTGCAGGGAGGTTTATCTCAGGGAAGTTCTCACCTACAAATAAATCTAGAAAACGGCTACCCAACAGCAGCAACCCCGTCTCTCCTGTCAGCCCCAGACATTAAGAAGCTCTTTACCTGAATGTCCCAAGTACACTTCTGACTCAATCTGCCCAAATCAAACATATTTCCCCTCCAATTTCCCCCACCAACTGCCTCATCCCTTGAGGGCTCATCTGGCCCTGGGGCCTGTGTCAGGACTCAGCCCTGGCACACTCCTTTGCACTCCCACCTTCACCCTGTCTGTCCTTTCTGTTGGCTGATCCTTCTTCGACCTGTTGTTTCCCCTGCCTCCTGCACCCTCTCCCAGCCTCCCACCACTGCTGCACCCTTCTGTTCAGCTGGGTCCACAGCTCTCATTTTCCTTGTCTGTCCCTGCCACCCTGTGCCCCTTACCACCCCCACCTCCTGTCTGGCCTCCAGGGACCTGCACCTTGGCATGCCAGCCCATCCTCTCCAGGGCTCTGTGGCTCCCAGAAGCTGTGCTGTCCACCTCTCTGGCCTCAGCACTGCTCTTATGAACATGGAGGGGCGGTTCCTCAGAAATGACAATTGCTGACCCTGAGATTAAAAAAGGTCTTCTAGGGGATGCTCAGTCCCTCAACTTCCCTGTGTCCCAGAGAGCAACAACCCAGTCTGCCACACTGTGCCCAGCAGAGGTGTGCAAAAAGAGCCAATTCATGTCAGGAATCGGATCCTGCATAAGGAGCAATTCTGTGTTGACCCTCAAGCCCCCCAGATGGGTTTGCATATTGTACTTGCTTTAGGTGTAGCTCAGTTCTGAACAGTGGAGAGAATGCAGACTTTGAAGCTAAATGGGGCCAGATGTGCATTCAGCACCAATCACACAGCCACGCCTCTGCCTGGCCCCGAGCACTTCACTTAACTTGTCTGAGCTCTGCACCCTTAGTTTCTCCTACTCAAAAGTGGAGAGAATGATTGTGCTTCATCAGGTCTGGTGAGGGTGAAGGCATCATGAATACCCCAAGCATACAAAATAAGGGCATAATACTTGTTTCCTCCTGTCCCCCTTCCTCCTGCCCTTGACCTACATCCATCCAATTACTTAGTGAGAAGTCATTAGATTATGTTAAAATGAGTAAGAGAGCCGTCCAGCACATTCGCTGAAGCCACAGCCACTCGGATGTTGAATGACAGTGGAGCCCAGGAAAGAACCCATTGTGACCCGAGGCTGCTGAGCAATTTCTCAGGAATCAAGAAGCACAGCAGAGGGATGGACATTTCCGACTGCACATTGTGTTTAAATTTTCCTTCCAGGAAAAGAGACAAAACCTGGAGACTTTAAATTGGGATATAAAACATCTTGATAATTTTTGTGGATTTTAAAATGGCTTGTGATCCCTGAGACAGGGAAAGGGAGGTATGAGAGGTGACTGATGATCACCGGGGGCCAGTAGAGTTCCCCAAAGAAGGAGCTTTTGTGGAGAGGTTACCGAGACTGGGAGATGAAGAACACTAGTGCAATGGACCTGATTTCCACCAGGCGCCTGGCACGCTGCAGGAGGAAGCATTAGCTGCAGTCGCTGAAATGAATGAATCAGACAATTGAAGAAGACTGTTATGAAATGTTTGTAGATAAAAATGAGAAGTGTCGTCTGGGTAAGAGACACCACACCGAGGTGATATGACAGACTATACGTGGCCCCACGGGTGTTGGTTAATGCCAACCTCCAGGAAGTGGGGGAGGGAGGCACGGCAGGACAGGGGCAGGCTCCGAGACACACACTAGATGTCTGTGCTCAGCCTTCACCAAGTCCGCATTTCCCCCAGTTATTTGATTAAAAATCTACACTCAGGCTCATCAGGTTTGAAAACATTCTAATCCAAGAGGGATAGACTTTTTTCTGGGTGACAGACTCTAGCTTCCATGAGATTCCAGTAGCCTAGAAGCGTGGACAAACCAGCATGATGAGATCTCACCAGCAATCTCGATAAGCCAAGGGTTAGTTCAAAACCTCTGTCTAAGGGCTGGAGGGGCGGTGAGGGCATTTCAGTGGGTGTGGGCTGCAGGTTTTGAGTGTAACCAGTTCAAGAGGAAACACGGGACAAGACTGGTATGGCCAACGCAGTATTAACATCATGGATTTGAGACCAGAGGAGGTGCTGTCCAGCACCTTGAAATACCAGGAGGGTTCAGGGCAGGTGGGAGTGCTGAGACCTGTCTTGAACTCAGGACAGGAAGGCTGTCCCTTGGCCAGGGGAACACAGAATTCTATACAGCTCAAAAGGGTGGTGCTTGGGATTTGCAGTTAGTAGGGGAAAAAAAAAAATAATACAGATACGTTTGAATATCAGATAAATAACAAATAATTTTTTAGTGTATGTCCACATACTATTTGGGACATACTTATATGAAACAAAGAACAATGCATTCATTGTTTACCTATGATTCTAAATTAATTGAGCATCATGTATTTCATTTTGCAACCCTAGTGTAGCTGGGGTTGGAGAGTAAAATTTAGAAGAAGGCAGGTTTTAATTCAATATAGAATTATAACAGCCCATAGCATATATAGTTTGTGCTTAATAGTAGCTAATCTAATAAATGGTGCAGAGAAGTTAACCAAGAGAGAATATATGTGTTCACAGGTATACCCATATGTCAAAACTCAGCAAATTGTACACTGAAAATATGTGCATGAATTATACCTCAATAAATCTTTTTTATCTTTTAATGGAGGAGTGGATTGCTGCACAAACAATATAAGATGTTTCCCAGAGAACCTTCTGTCCAAGTCCTCTTGTTGGGTAGCCAGGAGAGGTTTTCTGAGGTTATATCAGATTTGTAGCTTCCAATTTCTTTTCTGTGTAAATAGGTCTTCCTCAGAGTCCCCTGTACAAAGTAGATAAAAACTGGTAGCACCCACCACAGTGGAGGAGATGTTGTCAGCTGGATGCCTGGACCCCCTGTCTGGGGCCATAGGAAGAGACTTGTCCAGGCCTCCTCAACGCCAAGGCCCCAGGATACCAGGAAGCTCCACGGAGAGGTTAGTGCTACCAGGGCTGTTGTGATGGTTTGGGTTCACCTAAAGAGCAGCCTAAAGGTGGCTAGTATTTGTTAGAGAGGGTTTAGAGGAAAGGTTGAGGGCAGAATGAGGCCAGCACCCTAGTTGTATGTGTTCCTTCACCCTGGCCTTTGTCCTGGATATATTCCAAGCCCAGCTCCAAGTAGTGACCATGGGTATGTCAGTCTGTCAAGAAGAGGGCAAGGGGTTTGCTAAGGTCCTTTAGCTCCCTCATGCTCTTGAATTCATTGTAGATTTTAAATACAAGGAGACTTCATTCTCCATTGAATGACTGAAATTTCTGAAGCATTCCACAATAAGAAAAAAAATGTCCTTGAATGCCATGCCTTGGTTGAAGAAAAGGTAGGTGGATGAAATGGTGTGAGACACCCTCTGACTTGAGTGTGATTTGGTCTGGGGGTCTGCGGAGTGTGGGATGGCTGCCCCAAGCTAGTGTGGCAGGTGAAATTGCTCCCTGGGATATGGACCCACGTCCCCAGGTGCCCTCTCTCAGATAGGCCCTGGTGGAACAGGCTTTGCCCTCACCTCTGAGCAGAACCCAGCAGGATGCTGAGGACCCAGGGCCAGGTCTGTGCCATCGCCACCACTCCAGGTTCCCAGCTCATGTCCCATGCCTGGGACTCACAGCCTGGCACATCTCACCCTCACGGTCCTGTGGGCAGGTGGGGCCTCCCGGAATTTTCAGTATGAGGTTTTGCTTTGATGATGGTGGTCTTGGCCTCTTGCAGCTTCAGCTTCCCACCAGCTTCCTGTCCACCAGCCCATCTGCACTCCCCAGTAAGTCCAAAGGGAGGGAGTTCTAAGTGCCCCAAGAGCCCTCATCCTGAGCCCCTTACCTGCATATTTTATTCTAACAGAAGACCTAGGAAGCAACCATGCAAAGGGTGGGAGAGCAGGATTTAGTCCTCAGAAGCCCCATGACAGGGCTGCCGAAAAGTGGGCACAATTTGCAACGTGTTCAGACCCAAGGAGACAGCAGGACATCTAGTCCCATGCCCAGGGCACAGAGGTGCACCAGGGAGTGTCCTGAGCAGCCAGGGGCCTGTGAGATCAGGGGGAGTTCCGATGGCCTAGTAGTGACATCATAAGGAGATGCTGACCCCTGATTTTCTTTCTCTACCCCTCAAAGCATTTTACATGGAAACAGAGGCAGGTCACACAATCTTACAAACTGCTCATTAGTGGACTGAGGGCCTCTGCGTGAGTCAGGGAGGACAAGGGCTGTAACACCGCTTTTTTTTTTTCATTTAATTGTTTGCTAACATTGATAGATGAAGAATTTATGAACTATGTCAGGTTGAGTAGAATGCCCTGTAGTTTCGGAATTTATTTTTTTCCCCACCACCATCCTTTATATCGCCTGCCACTTTCTCTCTCCCGCCCTCCTCAGAAATGTCACTTCATGGATTAATTTAATAATGTCATATCTATTTCTAGGAAACTCCTGGGTTCGCAGTCCTCCTGGACACAGAGAATCAGTGCCCTGACCTTTGATGCAGAAACTAGCCAAAGCCAAATACAAGCCAGCACCCACAGACTGCCCGCTGTCAGAATAAGAGGCTCCAGGACAGGAGGTGGAGAGAGATAAACAGGGTGGGCGGGGGTGGGTCAGAAGGTTCCACCCATTCTTAAAAGCCAAGGAGAGCAGGACACCCTGAGCATTAGGAGTGAAACCAGGTGAAGGGAGAGAGAAGGAGAGAGGGCCCTGCCTGTGGCTGCCCGAGAGCAGAGTCCAGCCCTCCCCAAGATCAGAACCACCACCCCACATATGTGTCCCATATGGTGACTAGATACTGGTGACATGTCTCATTTGAGATGGGGATCTGAGGAGGAAAGACAGAAGCCAGAGGGAGAAAGGACAGTAAGCTCTCCACCCCACCCCGGTCCCCCTCCCTGCCCAGGAGTGCTGAGAGGCCAATATTTGGCCTCGCCTGTCACTAAGACCAGATCGGAGGTGGCAGCAGCTTCAAGGCACAGGTCCCAAAGTGCCGGGACTGGACTCGGTGAGCTTGGTTCAACAGCAGGAGGCTGTGATGGGCACCAGCAATTCAAGGCTTGTCAGCACCACAGGGTCACCCCAGCCCAAACCCTCCTCTTCAAACTTCCCCCAAGCTCCCTCCTTGTGCCCCTCAAGTCCCTGAAGTCCCAGCCACACCACCTGACACTCCATGGGACACAGTCCACATTGCTGATCAGTTGTCTCACCTCTGCCAGATTTGTGTCCTAACCAGTGATGGGCACCTTGGGGTCGAACGGCTGAGTTTCTAGGCCTGGCCTGCCCACAGCTTGCGGCAAGGTCTCAGGCCTCCTGATGCTCACTTGACATTTAACACCTTGTCTCCTCATATCTGTTGTCCCTCTACCTGCCTCCTTCTTCCCACCCTGACGCCTCCCACACCCCTCTACTCTGCACACACACACCTTCCACACACACACATCCTTCAACACACCCTCCACATACACAACCCCTTCACACACCACATAGACTCCACACACACCCCCTCCAAACACACACAAATACTCTCTACACACACACCCTACACACAAAACACATACACACCCTACATACCACAAATACACTTTCTCTACACACACATTCCACACACCACAAACGCTCTCCACAACCTACCCCTGACTTACATGATCTACACAGTGACCTTTGTTCTCTCACCACTGAGAACACTCACACATCTGCCTGGTATTTCGTACCTGGGTGGAATCTCCTACCCCCAGACCCCTTTCCTGACCTTAGGAAAGGCTGAAGGGGATGAGAGAGAGGAATGCTACCTAATTGGAGCTCTTTCTCCTCCTCCAGGCCAGAGGGCAGGACGAAGGGACGCCTCCAGCACGGAGCCCATTGGCCAACATGAAGCTGACTCCTGGCAGAAGGCAGCTTCCTGTTTCTAAGAAACTGGGCCTTTGACAGCCTTCTCTCGTGGGGCCACCCTTACACAGACAGCATTGTGGTGAATCTCAAGCACTGTCTCAGATTTCCCTTCCAGGCGCTCCGGCTTTCAAAGGAAAAAGGAAGTCAGCAGGCTGCTGAGACACCCGCTGGATTTGGTGAAACTGAGCCAGTTGGAAAATCAGCAGAAAATCCACCCAACCCACATGGTGCCAAGAACTTGAGAAGAGTTTCCAGAGACCCAGCCTCCCCTGCGCGCTATCTTAGATAGCCCAGGGCGATGCGATACAGGTGTGGTTTGCAAGGCCAGCACTGCCACCGCTGCCGGTCTCCTTCTCTGAAGTCACTCATGGACCACACCTGACCTTGGGTTTGGGGCCCTAACAACCAGGCTGAAAAATGAACAATTTTCTGACTCTTGGATTAAGAGATCAACAGACAATAGGCACTTAACAAAGACCACTGAATTCAACTTACTTTGAATTCCAGTTATTAAGTGAATTTAGTTCATATTTAACAACTGTTAGCTGAGGACCTACTTGGTACCAGGCTCATGTTAGGTTCTCAGGACTCAAGGATGAACAAGGTCTATACCCTCAAGCGAATCTCCATCCTGAGAGGTGACACGTGACCTGCTCTGTCTCCAGGCAGCTGGAATCTCTCTGCAGATGTCTGAATCTACTAACCTTCCCCTTCTCTCACTCACTGATGGGACCTGGGCTTCCAGTGGCTAAGCCAGAGGCCAAAGAAAAATGACCTCAGTTGTGCCCTCCTTGTCTCTATTCCTTACAATGTGGCTTTGCAGCTACCTCTCTTAAGAGGCAGAATCTGCTTCCCCACCCTTAAACCTAGGCTGGCTTTGTGACTGGTGTCGGCCAATAGAATGAGGCAGAAGGGACCATCCAGTGCCAAGTGCTTTTGCGAATTTCCTCTCTCTGTGTGTCTCTCAGCATCATGCAAGCCCATCTAACCTGCCAGACATTGAGACCACAGAGAGCAAAGCCAAGTCCAGCCAGTTGTCCTGCCCCAGCCAAGACCAGCAAAAACACACGGACACAAGTGAACCCCTGAGCCTACACAAGTCCAGACCACACTATCTGGCTTTCCTGGAGCTTCGTTAATGATCCTGATTTTCCATCACTGGGTGTTGGTGACTTGTTTTGCAACGTGATCATCACACTAGACTTCAACGCAACTGCCAGCACCAGTCAACCTACAGTCAGCCCACAGAAGGACAGCGGGTTTACCTCTCGGCTGCTTCGTCCCCTCTCCACCTGGCCGGGAGAGCCTCTGAAGGAAGCGAGTTCTCAGTTGGGACCCTGACTTGAACATGTCTGCCAAGCCCCAGCTGGGCATTTTCCCAGGAGAACGCCAGCTGAGATCCTGGGCTTCCTGGAGCCTCAGAGAGCTAATGAGAGCTCATCCTCTGCAGCAGGAGGTGTGGTGAGAATCATGGACTCTGGGGCCAGATACACTGGGGAAGTGAGCCCTGGCTCTGGCCCTTTCTAAGTACAGGTATGTGACCTGACTCACTCAGCCTCAGCAAATGCACCTGGGAAGTGGGGCTGGTAATGAAGTTGCTCCCTCAAAGGCCTTCTGTGAAGCTTACATGATGTGTATAAAACAGCAGTTCTCAAGTGGGAGCAATTTAGCCCCTGGGGGACAGTTGGTAATATCTGAAAGCAATTTGGCTTGTCACAGTGGTGGGCAGGGAGGGGGATATACTGCCACTGGCATCTAGTGGGGAGAGACCAGGGACTGCAAAGCATTCTACAACACACGGAATAGCCTCCACAATAACGGATTTTACAGCCCAAAATACCAATTCAGAGAAACCCTGAATTCTTTGTCCGGAGCCCCTGGCACTCAGCAAGTGGCAGAGATGGCCACACAGCCCTCCGGAAAAATGGCACCCAAGGTGCCAAGGTACCTCCCTTTCTGGGAGATTCAGGTCAAAGCAGCAATAGTGAACTGGGTGCTGACCGTAACCTTTGAGCCCATCTACCAGCTAGGGCTATAAAATGGGAGTGCAGGTTGTCCAAACTGATTTTAGATGTGAACTTGGCTTCCAACTGGGAATAGATTATATGACTTTCTGAGTTTCTGGCAGCTAAGAATTTATGACCGAAAAGTGGTCATCCCAAGTGAGGCTTTCATGGGTTTTACAGCATGCTTGGAGCAAAGCCTCACATTATAAAAGTGCACATTAATTGAATGTTGCAAGTTCACAGACTTATCCTGCATCTTCTACTAGGGTCTCTGTTTTCAAAGATTTAGCCTATAATAAAATGCACTGGGACCTTCCTTTGTTGATTCTGAAGGCCATTGGCCCCTGCAGAAACAACCAGGGTGGGGGCCCATCATCAGGACCCACGTTGACATTGTGCAGTGCTGGAGGTGTGAAGGGCAAGCTCAGGGTTCTTTGGATTTAAGGTAAGCTGTGGAGGGACTTATTAGAGCCAAATTGGAAGTAAGTAGGAAAAAAACTCACCAGGGTCATTAGAATATTATGAATATTCTTCAATCTGCTGAAACTGCACTCTGTTTGATCAACCTGGGTCTCAGCAGAAACCTCCCCTGTAGCTGTGTGAGCAGAGAGGAGCTGAGAGCTAAATGAGAGGGTGGAGGAGGGCAGGGGCACATGGAGACTCAGGACCCACAGAACCAAGTCTCTGAGGACCACTTGGGTATCAGCCCAAGACTGTGGAGGGAGGGAGGTGTGGCAGTGAGCATTCCAAGGTCAGAGGCACCTGGCAGGCTAGAGCGAGGGAGCGCTCCCAGCTTTGGATAGTGAGCTGGTGTCAGAGCTGGGACACAGATTCAACTTGGAATGCCCAGACCAGGGCTCTTCCTGTCTCTCAGAAGGAGCACCTTCCATGGTGAAAATGGGACATGCACTTGATTTCTTCAGGTTCATGTCTTTGCCCTATTTAAGTCTGTCCTCCTGTAGGAGGCCCCCATCTGTCTCACCATCCCTAGTCTGTCTCAGTTGTCCCTGTGTGAGAAGGTTCTAGAGGAAGGGAATTACTGAGACCATGGTTTGTAGCTGGGGCTGCACCTTTCAAGGATAGCAGGAAGGTAAAGAGAAAGTTTGAGACCCGTAAGACCAGCTCTCACTGCTTCCCATAATGCCAGCAGCCAGCCCCCTCCACTCAGGAGCAGCTAGATGCCTGCCAGCACTAGTTCCTTACTTCTTCTGAGCCTCGTCAGCCAAGATGCCTGAGGGTTGAGTAACTGCACAGCTATTAAGCAATGGAGACAGCTTTGAACCCAGCTCTGTCTGACTCCAGAGCCCAGCTGACAAGATGAGTTCTCATGACCTCCAGGCTCTCCAAGCTCTGAGTTTTTTCAACTCACTGCATGGTCTGTCTCCCCATGGCTTCTGCAGAATAGCCACTAGGGAAATTGCTCCCCTGGGGAGGGAGACTTTAGCATGTGGACAACATTTCGAGATTTGAGAAGCATTTGTGAGTGAGGGGACCACAGGTTGAGGACTGACACTATGATGCGTTAAGGGCGAACGTGAAGGGCCAACTGCAGTCCTGCCAGGAGCAGAGAAGTGGGGATCGCGAAGGGCAGGGCCAAGGGTTAGTGGGGAAAGATGACTTAGCTGGATGCTGTCAGGATGAAACCAGGCGGATATCCTCTTGACAAATATTAGATTCATAATGCAGTGCCCTTTCCTGGCGCTGTTTTTAAATACAACAACTCTGACTAGTGGAAAATCTGAATTTGTGAAGCCAGTACAGCAGAACAGGGCTCCCCGTGTTGTCAAGGGACTGCTCCTGCATTGGGTGACTGTACAGTGAGTCCCCAGACCCTGGGTCTCTGACCAGTGGCCTGGGAAGCCTTGTGGACTTCCACTAAGATCCGCTTGTGTTTCCAGGTTTGGAGCAGGACCCAGAGGGAGGCAGGACCTGAGTCCCTCCCTAAAGGTCAAACTGCATCTGATTGCAGTTTCTTGCCTCCTACCCCCACCCCCACCCTGGGGGCTCAGTCCTAATCCTTGGCTGTGTGCCTGCAGGACACAACAAAGGATTGAATCAAAGGCCCTGGCCCCAGAAGGTAGAGAGTGACAAGCTAGGGACAGTGTCCCAGTCAGTCCTGGGCTGACTCAGCACCCACCAGCCTTGACCTCACTCTGTGATCTTCCCCGTGGCATGACTGTCATCCACACCTGGACTCCCACAGCAGCCTCTGCTGAGGCCAGGTGCATGGAATCGGCAGCACAGGGGCACTAAGGGAGCATCACAGATGCCAGCGTGGCTCTCAAGGGCTGGCAAACAATGATCTCTGAATATTGTCCTCTCCTCCAGGTATGACAAGCAACTGCAGGAGGGTTTTAACCTAGGAGAGCTTATGGGGACACATAGGACCTTTCCAGACAGCAGAAATTGCCAAGTGCCCCATAGAGTTTGCAGGAAGGAGAGGGGTCAGCATGGGCTGGGATAATGCAAGCATCTGTAGGGGAGAGGATGGCTGACTGAAGGCCACAGAAGGTGGGGGTGAGAGAGGGAGAAGCATGGAGGGGGAGTGAGCACCAGTGGGCTTAAGTGTGAGGTGTGCGTGTGAGTACTTGTGTATGTGCGCGCATGCAGTATCTTGTGGTGTCTTCGATTGTGTGAAGTGTGTGTTGTGTGTGTGGTATCTGGTGTTTGCATGTGCTGTGCATGTGTGTGCACTATGTGTGTCATGTTAGCATGTGTGTATGGAGTATTGTAGGATGTGTATGCTGTGTTTTGGGGAGTGCAGTAGGCATATGTATTGTGTGTGTGATATCTACGTGCTGTATGTTGTGTGTGTGTGTGTGTGTGTGTATGTGTGTAATGAGGGCCAGACATGGGCAGGGGTGGTGAGCAGAGTCTGGAGATTGGCACGTTTTAAGGTCTTCACACCATGCAGCCTATAAAGAGCCCAGGTGACCGCTTGTCAGTGATGTATGAATTTACTGTAACAGACCAGGCACAACAGCCTGGGTGGCTGTGCCAAGCTCTCCTATCCCTGCCCAGGGCCTGCCTCAGGGGGCCCCCAGAGCAGAGTTAAGGAAGCAAAGGGCACAGCCAACACACGTGACAAATGAGGACACTCATTTGATGAGGGTGGAATAACGGCGATCACATCTGTATTGTCATCTGCACATTGGCTGAGAGCACACAATGAGCTAGTCCCCCTGAGTCAAGCCCCTATTCTCCTGACAACTGGAAAGAACTCTAATGTCATTCAGGCCTGACAGGTAGAGAGACTCAGCAGAGTGCTTAAAAGACTCAACACACGTTGGTGAAAACACTGAGTGAGAACCTTAATCTCCCTGCTAAAGACTAAATGAGATAACTCATGAGAAATATAGCCCATGGGGAAGTGCTCAGTTAAGAGTAAGCTAGAAAGGAAGACGAGCTGGCCCCATTTATGAAGCCATGACTGGTGCCATTATGTTTTTAGCCCTAGGATGCAGGAAGGCTCACAGCCACCCAGCTGGCAAGAGCAGGGCCTGATCCAACCCAGCCTGTTTCAGATTTTTCCATTGAGCTTATGACTTTCAAGAATTTCAGGGATTACTCAGAAAGGGTGGCGGTGCAAGTCAATAAAAATCTCTTTCGGTAGAATCTTCTCTCCCAGTCACTGAGTTTCCTAAACGATTTGTATTCATTAGCTCACTTGCTGTTTTTTTTTTTTTTTTTAAGATATATTTATTTATGCACACAAGAGCTGGGATACAGCCCAGAGGTGTGGGGGGTGAGAGGATTCACCAGAGACAGACTGGGGAACAGAACAGGCAGATTGACTGAAATACATTGAGGGGAGCAGCGGGTGAGACAGGAGAGGTCTGCTGCGCCATATAGGTAGCTCCCTGGCCCGGGATTGAACTCTTGCTGCAGTGGCTGCGGATAGCTTCATAGTGCTGCATCTTAACCCCTTGCACCACCAGGGAGGCCCTCGTTAGCTCATTTGATACCCACACCCCTATGAGGCCTTCCCATCCCCATTCTACAAAGGAGGAAAATGAGCCACCAAGACAATGGCTCATGAGTGGTGCAAGATGAAGCTGAGCCCAGACCAGTGTGGGATTCTGAGCTCCATTTTCCTTTGTCTCTCCTTTGACTTAGATCCCACATATAAGTGCTCATGAATGGGGACTGATAGGCTCATTATCCTAGAGAGAAAACAAAAAAGAAACTGGCCTGCTTCCATCACTTAGATGGGTCAGTGTCTGTTTCACAGGGAGTCGTAAGCCCACAAGCTTTGAGTTCCATGGACAATGGTTATATGCGCCAGGGCGCCTGCGAAGACAGCATGCCACCTGCAGACACAGAGCAGTGACCCATCTTCAACACCCTTCGGTGCCATCAGATCATGGATGGCTGATGGTGTGTGTTTCCTGAGAGCCCTACCCCCTGGCTTAATGTTCCACAAGCCCCGCACCTGCACCAACTCCACCCAGGAGATGGGGGAAGGAGGAAGAGAGAGTATCAGGGTCTGGATATGTTAGGTGGGCTGTGCCATTTAACCATGGCCCAGAGAGATGGCAGGGAAGGGACTTAAATGGATGGGGAAGAGGAGCAGGACTTTCTGCACAAGGGTCAGCACAGCCTGACTTGCTCCAACGGGAAGAGTCACAGGCAGTGGGGCAGGAAAGGAGCAGAAAGAGGAACCCCCTCTCCCTGCCTCCTGGAAGCTCAGCAGGGGCCAGAGAAGCTTCTGTGGTTTCTGAAGACCCAGGAGAGAAGCAGGGAACAGAGCAGCAGCCATTGCTTAGAAAGGGTTGTTTGCATCTGGTCTGAAGGAAATCTAAGAACCCAAGAAAGGTCCCTGGGTGAGCCAAGCCCTGCAGTCTGGAAGGCGACGTCTGGAGGGGCTTTGGCGGGTGTGATAATCCAGTTCCTATGGTTGCCTTGACGGCAGGTGACTCCGGACCAGGACTGGGAGACTGTGCCTGCCTCTGTCCGTTTGGACCTCTTGCTCCCTCCTTCCCTTCCTCCTGCAAAAACCAGGGGCTTGAACCAGGTGACTCTGACATGCTTTGTTTCCTGTGATATCATGTGTCGGTCCCTGGGGGACTTTATCCGGTGTTTAGAACTTACGGTGATGTTTCATTTATTAGCTTTGTTGAGAAAGATTCACGTAAATGAATTTTCCCCATAACAGAAACTTACCCATTTAATCGCTGTCATTTAGTATGGAACCTTTCTACACTACTTCCTGGGCTCCTAAAAACACGGACTAAATACAACACATCCTTCCCTGCTACCTTGTGGACGTAACTACCTAGTGGTGAGTGTGACGTGGGCTAACCACGTACACACTCCCGTCTGCTGTCATTCCTGTCCCTAAGCCTCTCCTCCCCCTCCCATTGGTTGTTTCCAATCCATTCTGGACGAAGGGCTGATCAGTAGGACACTTTGTAAACTGAGAGTCAAACTCTGAAAGAAACCCAAGAAACTGCTCCAGAGTTAAGTGTGCGACTGTACAATAATGACGTCAGTGTTCTGTCTTTACCCTCTGAGTTCTTCATTCTGTTTTTGAGCCCCCCTCCCCTTAAGTAGGGTGTTAAACTTTCACTCACACCCACCTCTGCACAAACACATCGCGTAGAGTTCTCTAGATTTACTCCTCATGCTGGGAAATAGAACTGTCTTTGATTTAGCCTAAAATCACCTTTCAGATGAACTGCTTTTTCTTCTTGACTAGGACTGAGTGAGCAGGCCAACTCCCCACCTCCCCGCAAGCCCCTAGCACCCTCGTGTGAGAAGCATAAAGCACCAGAGCAGAAAATGACCCCATGGACTCAACCGAAGGCTCCTTTCCTTAGGGCAGACCTGTGTGCAGCCCTGACCACACGGCGGCTGGGGCAACAGCGTATGGGCGGTCTCGCTGCTCAGACTCTCTGCTCATCCGGCAGGTCCCAAGGTGAGTTTCAGGAGCAAACTGCTCTATGGGAGCGAGACTCTTTCTATGCCACGAAAGAGACCTGGAACCAAATGCACGTAGGATGCAGCAGGTTGGAGTGCTCTGAGCCTGTAATCTACTCTGTGAGTGGTAAATTTCAAGGTAGAGGCAATATTCCTTACAGCATTTCTCAAACTCACATTGCCAGGAACCCACCCGCCTTGACCATGCCACCTTATGAGGAGGCTTCCTCCTCTCACCTCCCAGCTCTAATTCAAAACCATCCCTGAGCAAGTCACGTTCCCCCTCTCAGCCTCAGGGTTGTCACGTGGGAGGAGGTCGTCTAGATGGAGAACAGCAGAGGGCTGTGTGGAAGTCACGTGCCAACTCCAGGCTTGGAAAGTCGCAGCCTGCGATGCTGTGTTAAGAATTCCAAGGCTGTTTCCAATGTTTGGGGGAAAAACTGCCCCAATCTCAGGAGCTGGGCTGGCAGTCTGTAGGCCCCATATTGGCTGACCCTGTCACTAACACCTAAGGTCACCCTCTGCTTCAAGAGTCAACTTTTGAGGGACCTGACTCTGGGGTTTCAGAAGTGCTTGATGGCGGGGATTGGAAACCTCTGTCCATCAGCCTTTGCCTCTGCAACTGAAGTTACCTGGTTTCTGGTCTGTTCCATAAAGTGGAATGGAACTTGCACACCTCACTCAGCTGCTTCTCTCCTCCAGGCCCCCTGTGTTTCTGTGTTCTTTCCCTGCCAGCCACCCTCCAAACCTATCCCCAAGGGAGTGTGAGGAAAGGAATGTCCACATCTCTACAGCCTTGAGACTTCGGCACCGAAGTTTGGACAAGCTTCTCCCCTGCAAGTCCTTAAATTACTGAAAGTCTGTGCTAATTCCATATCCCCATAGCTAAGTGGCATTTTTGTACAGGATTTTCTCCCAAAGGATTCTTCTCCACTGTCTTGAGGAAGAGCTCCTAGACTTCAGGGAGGACCACAGCACTGTATCAAAATCCTGGGGGGCCAGAGAGGCAGAGGGAAGGCTTGTTTTAATGCAGGTCCTCTCCCTTCACCCCCACTGTGGGGCACTCTAGGGTTGGGGCTGATTCTCTGTCTTTTTTTCACAAGTGTCTCAGCTGGACGCTGAAATCGAGAACCACAGGTCATCAAGAAATGTGTCTGCTCAGCTGGCTAGACCAGGCCCTGTGCTAAGAAGCTGCCTTGGGATATCAGGGCTGTGAGGTCACTGCTTGCCTCTCCTGGCCTACTCTCCTGGGTCACATCACTACCCATTCCCTTGAGTAAAGTGTGAGGGAAAAATCTGATGAGAAGTGCTTGCAAGGTTTCCGATCAGCACTAGCACCCAGCAGTGACCATGAACATAAGTGTCCTTCCTCCCTTTGGCTAGTATTCAGCTGCTCCTTGACCCTTTAAATTCTGCCCACTTCTGTAGAAATCAGGAGATGAAGGACTCCAAAATTACCTAAATCTTGTCTGGTGTGGGTAGAAGGAAGGAGGAGATGGTGGGAAGGAAAACTGAATGTTCCTCTGAGAGTACCACGTCCAGGTTCCCGCTCCACACCCTGCTCTTTCTGACTCTAGAGAATACCACTTACCTGACAGTCCTGGGGGCAAAGAACTACTCTGCCCCACCCTCAAGCTTAGCATAAAATGGGCTCTTAGTAATGTGTCTGCTGGATGGATGGATGGATGGATGGATGGATGGATGGATGGATGGATGGATGGATGGATGAATGGATGGATGGATGGGTGAATGGGTGGATGGATGGATGGGTGGATGGGTGGATGGATGGATGAGTGGATGGATGGGTGAATGGGTGGATGGATGGATGGGTGGATGGGTGGATGGATGGATGGATGGATAGATGGGTGGATGGATGGATGGATGGATGGATGGATGGATGGATGGATGGATGGATGGATGGGTGGATGGATGGATGGATGGGTGGATGGATGGATGGGTGGATGGATGGATGGGTGGATGGGTGGGTGGATGGTGGATGGATCTGAGATTAAGACATAAGATACCATATAATGAGACCTGGATTCTAGTTCTGGCCCCAGCATTACTGACAATAGAAGGCCATGTATAGTAACCCTTAGGACCATTGCTTCTTTTCGAATAATGATGATCCCGAATCTTCCTCAATTTCATCATTGTGGGAGTTTGTGTCTTAAACAGAATGATTACATATATGGTGATATTTGTACCATCATCAGATTGTACAGATGTCAAAGATGATGGTGATAATGAAGGTTTGATGATTAAGCAGTAGCCAGAGGTGTCCATCTTGTGCATGCCTGGGGAAGTCTTTTATTCAGCTTTCCTGGCCAGTGTGGACACTGAGGCAGCCAGAAGAAGTATGAGCCCTGGCACTGGGGACCTAGCAGCATCCCCTTATCACTCGTGCAAACATTCCTCCTGAGCTGATGGGCCAAGGCATTTGCTGCCAAGACCCATAAGACTACGGGTGGACCCCAATGCCTCCTTTTTGGCATACAACTGTAAGGGAGGTACAGATGGCCTGGAAACTGTCTCCTGTGGACATGGGTCCATGGAGCCAAGCAGCAGAGCTGGCAGACAACACCATGATGTCATCCGCCCCATCCTCTCATTTCCCTGAGACCAACATTACAGTCTTTTTGGCACATATTAATAAAAGTAACTCCTCCAGTCCCAGACACCTCGCTGGGTTCAGCTAAAACACTTATCACTTACAGAGGGAAAAAAAAATTTACTTTTCCAAGAGGAAGCCAAACACTGATTTATTAATTAATTGCCTCCAGGGGGTCCTGCCTGAGCTGCAGGAGTGGTGCAAGAGGCTGGGGGCTATTCAAAGGGGTGGGAATGCCTGGGAGGAGGTGGTGGGTGGGTCCTCCGCTCACCCTCCGGGAGTGAGAGCTAATACTCTCAGAGGAGGGCTTGTGGGCCTGTATTTAGATTTTCTCACAGTGCATTTGAAAACAAGCCTTGGTCCTCTCCCACCACTCAGCAGAGAGGAGCAGGATCTGGGGAACAAACCCAGGTCTCTGTCCACTTGGATCAACAGAGCCTACATGAAGGTTCCCAGTCTCAGCCTCAGGGTCCTGCATATCACCTTCCTCTTCAGAACTGTACCCATGCTTGTGCGCACACACACACACACACACACACACAGAGTCTCCACGCCAGACAGTCTGTCATCAGTCATTTTGCACCCCACTGTGAAGATGCACATCCACTTTCATCTTCCCAGACAACATACAACGTAAACCTCATTTCTGTGCAATTTGATTTAGGGCCCAGGAAACATCCCTCTAATTGGTGGCATAGAAGGAGCTTCTCCTGGCCCCTGGCATCACAGCACCTGGGTCAGCATATCCTCCAGTTAAGAGACAAGAGCTGGCAAGAGCTTGTGAATAGCATCAAGAAGAGCAGGTGCCGGTGTCGTTGGACTGTTACCTACCGGGACCTCAAAAGGTTTCAACCAAGAGGTTGAGGGGAGCCCTGGAAGCCATTCTAGAAATTTCTGAGGGGAAGAGAATGGGGCCATTCTATGTAGATGTGCAGTCTGTATGGGCAGGAGGGGGTGAGTGGGGCTGCAGCAGCTGTCCCTGTGCCCAGCTCAGCTGTATCTGCCAGGGGGAAGGAGAGCTATTTCTAATTCGTGTAAAGGGGCAGGGTGGGCTGACCTTGGTCCCAGGAGGAAGAGGAAGGGGGTGACAGGCCACTTTCTATTAGGCAGCTGTGCTGCTTCACCCGGCACCGGAGTGAGTGGGTGTGCTTACGGGGGAGCTGTGAGGCGTGGACCTGTGGGGTCAGAGGGAGGTTGCCCAGGTGCAAAGCTCAAGGGAAGAGGAATGGATTTGGGAGCAGACAGAAAAGAGGAGACAAGGTGTTTCAAGAAAAAGGGGTCTCCCAAGCCCCAGTCTGAAGGGGAGCACCCTGGGATGAAAAGGAAGTGGAGTGCCCCCCCACACCTACACACCAGCCTGTAGGTCTGCAGGAAGACTGGGCACCTGTGGGGAGCCCCAAATGTGGTCCTGGCACCCCACCCCTTTTCATACCAGAGCGCTGAGAGTCCTCTAGCTTCCCAGAGCAATACGATTGTATCTGACTAACTACTTACAGTTGGCAGAACCCAGTCTCTGTAAAGTTGTCATTAGGAAATTGATAGGGTGCAAATAATTTTTGTCCAGTGGAGAATCTAATACAAAAGTTTATATAGCTTTATTGCCCTGTTGGACATTAATCTTTTTTTTCAATCTAATTCAGCAATCCAGGATTTTTCCCCCATGAATGTGTGTGAATATATATTTTTATCCTTATTCTGATTTAGAAGCAGGTGTATATTCCGCTGGTTCCTTCATTAACAATTTCAAAAAACCTTTGCACTGCGTGTGTGAGTTACGTGTGTGTATATATATATATACACGTATGTGTATACGTGTGTGTGTATATGAATTATGTTTTTAGCACTTTGAAAATTTGACTCTGAAACTAGCTTGGGAGACCCTTTGTCTTTAGCTCCTGAGACTGACTGCCTCCTGGCAGCTGGACAGGGTGTGACAGTGTCACCTCCTTGGCAGCCCCGGTCACCTGAGTCCATCTCTCCCAGTCAGCTCCCATCCTGGCCTGGATCAGATCTGAGTCCTGGCCCCAATCCAGAACACTGAGAAGAATCAGGGCAAAGCTGGGTCCTGAATCCTGGCAGGCTGGAATGTGTGTGAGGTTCCAGACCTGGGGGCCAAGGAGCAGGGACATCCCCAGCACTCCCCAGCTCTGCTGCCTCTTCACCAGGGGAAGCCTCAGGCCAGAGCTGGTGCTCCTTGAGTCTCCCTTTCTTGCCCTGCTCACAGAGGAAATCAAACCTGCGCCACCTCCAGGGGTGTAGTGGACATCAGAGGAGAAGGACAAGAGATGGAGTATGGTTGGAAAGCTGGAAACATAAGATATGCAAGTGTCAGTAAGAGCCTGCCAAGGTTCACCCACCCACCTATCCCACTTTGGGATAGGTGGAAGATTAATAGTGGAAGAGAGCTCACAGAGCATGTCCAGAGGGACAGATGTTCTAGGGGATGTGCCCTGGGCAGCTGGCTTCTAGCCCTGGCATTGACCCCCGCTGCTTAGTGGTCTTCCGCAGCCATCCATCCGTCTGCTTTGTCATCTGTAGCCTGTGCTCAGGGAGAAATGATCATGGACTATGGTGTAGACTAAAACCTCACCACCCTGGAGAATGTGTGTGATCCTTATTGCATTTTTTAATACAAATTGATAAATGGCTGGGGATCCCTTGGAGGATTAATGAAGTCTGCATCAGCATCTGGCAGAGCAGTCAGCTAATTTGCAACCCCCAGGGCCATCTCCCTTTGGCCTCGTCTCTCAACTAGTGCAACTCCTCAGCTGCCGGGACCTACCACCCTCTTCCCAAACGCCTCTCGAACCTGCCTCGCTTCTCCGGTCCTAAGCCATCTCTGTCCCACAGCCCATGACCTACTAGCAGCCCCAGCTCTTCATCTTGGACTCCTGGTCATGCCAAGTTTCTCACTTCTGTACTCCTTGCCCTAGATCTAGTGACCTGAAAATCATACTAAATATACTATGCATTTATTGGCTCCTGTCTCTCCCTCTGCCCAGAGTGCTGCTCTCAATCCTTGCTTGTCAAACTCCTACTCAAACCACAATACCCCACTCAAATGCCAAGCCTTCCCTGAAGCCTTTGTCTACCCCCCTCCATGCCTCTGCCCTTATGTAAAATTAACTACACCCACACCTGACCTCCCATACACTTAGTTTCTAGGCTTTTATATGCTTCTCTCAACCTGATCCTCTCTCCAACTCCCCACATCAACATCCACCGTTTCACCTGACAAAATACTGCTCTCCTTTCTAGTCACCTCCCTAACATTGCTTCTTCCTAGAAAATTTCCTCCAGCTGCCCTCAGCCCCACATCTGAGGGAAGGACTCTCCTGTGATTTGGCCGCACCTCCATGCACAGACTTTTTGAGGCAATGCTGGTATTGTCTTGCTTTTTTAAATAGACATTTGTTGCGTGTGGCTTTAAACACATACCAAAAGTCCAACATCAAAGTGTCGACAGGTTGCTTCCTCCTTAGACTTTTTTAGGCTTGATATTGCTTTTTATTTGTCTGCCTCCCTCACCTCACTGAAAGCGCCTTATTCATTGTCTGTCTAGCACATAGCAGATTCCAGTAAATAACCTGGGGAAGGGAGGAGAGAGGAAAAGAGAGAGAAAGAAGGCAGGAGAGGAGGGATGACATTAACCATAAGTCTCAAATTTCCAGTGTCAATTTTTTTGAAACATGATTCTCTTCATTAAAAACTATTTACTAAAGATAGAATTAAATATGATGCATTTTATTCCTTCTCAAGATCTTTCATATAAATATATTCACAATTTAAAATAATCATTGTCAAACTGTGTGCTGATTTGGAGTTCAGCAGCAGTCACTGTGCTGCAACTTCTCAGTGTTTATCCAGTGTGTCGCCGCCTCCTTCCCGCAGCCTCACCAGTCCCCAAGGGCAGGGACTGGGTTTTGCCTCTTTGAGTCTCTCCCACCCCTGCTCAGGAAAGATTCTTAACCAGTGTGTGCAGAATAACTTCAACTGAGCTGAATTGGGGGCTCCAGAGGTCCCTTTCCAAGTCACAGGGCTATGATTTTGCAACATCTCACATTCTGGCCTAATTGTCCAGGGCACGGGTGAAAGCTGGAGTCCCCCTGGGGAAGCTTCAAAAGACCCCTGACAAAATATGCCCCCAGAGGGCAGCCTCATCTGTTTCCTTCATGCCTGTGCGCCTCCTCTTCACCTGTTTGGAACAAAGTTCAGTGCTGGGCAGACCAAGGCTGGGCTGTGACTTCTACCACAGCCTGAGCGTGCTGTCCTGGGCATGCGCCTTAACTGCTTGAACCTCAGTTTTCTGAGTTTACAGTTGTCTGTAAAGTGGGTATTCTAACTAATACTGATATTCTTTTTTTTTTTTTTTAAGATTTATTTATTTATACAAGCACTGGGTACAGTCAGAAGTGCAGGAGGGTGAGAGAATTCACCAGAGCCAGAGCGGGGAGCAGAGCAGACAGACCGACGAAGTACACTGCTGAGCTGAGGGGAGCAGCGGGCGGCAGGAGAGGTCTGCGCGCCATGTGGGACCCTCATCCGGTGCCCGGGGTTAGAACCGGGGCTACAGAGGCTGTGGGCAGCTTCGCAACCCAGCGCTCAACCGCTGCGCCACCAGGAAGGCCCTGATAGAGATTCTTGACACATAGAAATTCTTGACACCTACCTAATGTCAGTTGCCTCTTTGTGTGTTGACTTTAGAAGGACTTGAAGTGGACAGGAAGGACACTCAACTGTTTTGCTGTTAAAAGCCAGGGGCCTGACAGTGGGCGCATCGAGGAGTTTGCTGGCCCTCAGCCACTGGGGAGGGGGATATTCAGAGAGGACATGTTTGCTGTGAATGTGCTTAGAATTTTAAGCACTCTACCTACTCAATCCCCTAGGAGATATTATCATCCCATTTTCAGACAAGGAAGAAAAAAATGGAATAATTTCCCCCTCATCGCACAACCTTGGGGCCGGGGGAGGAGACCTTTGAAGGCAGGGGCTAAGCCTGTTTTGTTGATCCTGGCACTTAGCCCCGGACCTGCTCATAGTGGATGATCAATACACATCTGTGTAATGTAGGCAGGGTCAAGGTTGTCATGATGTATTATGGGGCCCCCAAAAGGTCCACTACTCTATGTGCAGCTCCCACCCTAAAAAATATCACCCCCACCTTGCTTCTCATGGCATCTGAAACTCTGTGTGTATTGGACCTTCACATAAAACTGCCAGGAGCCTAGAGTCATCAGGCAAATGCAGAACTCCCCAAAGTGCATAAACTCACGCAGCAACTAATACTGCTAAGCTGAAACTGTTAATACCGTGAATAACATTCCCAAGGCACTAAGGAAATGGAGCTCAGGACAAGCAATTTTTGATGAAAGGGGAAGGAACTTTCCAGAGCCGATATACGGAGATGAGGCTAGTGGGGTGAAGAGCTGTGTGGAGGCAACTCAAAGAGCAGGGAGAGATGGGAGAAGCAAAGAGGGGAGTGGGTGACAGTGGGAAGGGGACACCCGACTCCCAGAAGAGGCACAGATAGATGCAGATGAGCCCGGCCAGGTGAAGGCGTGTTTAATGTTCCCTGGCCCTTCGCTTGTGTAAGAAGGTGCGGGGGATCCTGGCTGGGGCAGATAGCTGAGGTGGACATTGAGGAGGAGGCTAAGGAAGCGGGAGGGAAGTAGAGTGACAGAGGGAGGTCAGGCCCTCAGTGTCACCACAGGGACCCACCTTCAACGAAATTACTCACACCCACCCCCCACCACCCCAGGGCTGTGCGGGTCCCCGGAGCAGAGCCCTCAGGAGCTCCCTGAAGGGTCTCCAGGGACACCAAAGTTGGATTATGGGGCCCCCAGCCCTCCTCCCAGTTCAGCCAGCACACCTCTGCTTTCGTGTGCCTTATTTACTGAGCCTCCAGATAAGATTTTTTTTGGGAAGGAAAGAAATTGGGAGAGGATTCCACTGAATTTTTTTTTTTAAGTGTAAAAACTAAAAAAAATAGAGAAAGCATAGATTCACCTGCCCGGGGAAGGAAATTCTGACACAGGGTACACATGAAGGGACCCTGAAGACATTATCCTAATGAAATAATCAGGACCCCAAAGGCCAAATACCGTATAATCCCACTTACATGAGATTTCTAGAATAGTCCAATTCACAGAGACAGAAGTAGAAAAAAGAGGATGCCAGGGGCTGGGAAAAGGGGGAATGAGGTGTTGGTGTTTACTGGAAGTAGTTTCAGTGGGGGAACAGATTCCGTTTGGGGAGACAAAAACTTCTGGAAATGGATGGGGGCGATGGCTAAACAACAAAGTAAATGTCCTTAATGCCACCAAACTATGCACCTAAAATGGTAAATTTTATGCTGTCTATTTTACCACAGTAAAAACTAACTAATTAAATAAAATAATTTTAAAAGGAAAGAAAAAGCCACCTGCCTGACCCCTGAGACTCTTAGTGACTTGCACAAGCTGCCCGGCCCCGAGTTCTTGTTTGTGAAGAGGACTTCTTGTTTGTGAAGAGGACTCCACACGGGGATGCTTAGGTGGGGCGGGGAAGTGGGGGATGAGGAGGACAAGAAAGCCCCGGCCCGGCCCGTGTTCACAGTGCAGGAAGAAAAGAACACCAGGAGTAATTAGAAACACAAGGGGCCTAGTTTGCCATGGGAACCGCAACTCAGGCACCACACATCCCCTTTGTGGGAGCGGCTGTCCATCTGCTTCTGGGAGTGCAGGCAGCTGCCGGGAGCGCTCGAGGGCACTGGCTGGGGCTGGAGCCCAGCGAGCAGCCGGCCAGGCACCGAGCCACGGGGTCAGCTTCCCCACGTGCAGAGTGCAGACCACAGCCCCTCCCACCCCAGATCCTGGGGAGGGTCCAGGCCTGGGAAGGGCCATGAGGCCACCACGCATGTGCAGGTTTGCTCTGTCGTCACTGGCAGGCCCTCTGGAGCCTGTGGAACTTATGTGGAGGAATCCCAGCCCCTCTTTGGTGTCTGCAGGGACTTATTAAGTCTTCTGTGTCCCCAGCACTGAGCTCTCCCTTGTTACCACATCATTTTCAATAGGATACGATCCCTAGCAAGACACCTTGGCAGTGACTAGGCCTCGGGGGCCTGGACAGAGCCCAGCACTCCTTTGACCCCCTGAACCTCACTTTCCTCCCCCACCAGTAGGCTGGCCACCTTCACAAGTAGTTGTTAGGATGAAAGAAGAATAAGCCTGAGAAAGGTCGTCTGTGACTCCGTGGACAGGGGCGTTGTTATTCCTGTCTTTAGGGATGACGCCATTCCCTGAAGGCTGAACGTTTGCCTCTAGGCCAAGAGCAGGGATAGCTTCCATCCCTGGAGACCCTGGAGGAGAACACAACCTTGCAGAGGCCAGTGAGTGGGGCGGGAGGCTTGGGGTGCATGATGAGGAGTGGGAGCCCTGTATCTATTATTGCCTTTGGAGTTCTTAGCCCACCCTTACACACACACACACACACACATACATGCACACACATGTGCACACACATGCACATGGACATGTACACACACACGCTTCCTATTTCAGAGCAGGAGGCTCTCCCTCCCTCAAAAGGGCTCTGGTGCCACTAGGACACTGTGGGGAAAAGAAAGGAGAATTGGAGGGGGTGCAGAGGTGAGAAATCTCATTTTCCCTGTACCCCAGGAGGCTTCCTGGACACCAGGCAGTTCTTATGTAACTACACTGCAATGTGGTTTGAATAAAGGAAACATGGATTTTGTCCCTCTCCACATATGCAGGGCTTAGCAAGTGAGCATAAATCAGCCTGGCCAGAGGCAACAGAAGTGTTTGTTCTTGTAGCCAGAGCCCTATCTCCCCTCCACCTGAGTCCTTACAGGAGGAGCACCCCTTCACCCCTCAGGCGGCCCCTCCCAAGGCACCACTTGCCTGTTGCCATGGTAACGAGGGCAGGTTCTACAGATGGTGGCCCTCTCTTCCAGGCCCAAACAAGTGAGAATGTGGGATGAGCTGGGAGTGAGCAGAAGGTGGCCCCACACAGGGTATGGTAGAGATGCCAACGATCCCCTCGAAGCCACAGAGGCGGTGTCTACACTGTCCCATGCACTGTTTTATTGAGTCCTCACAGGGTTTCTGCGAGGGGCAATGGCAGGTTTGTGGCTTCCAGCAGAGGCAGGACAAAAGGAGGTGGCTTGTCTGGGGGTGCACAGCAAGCTGGCAGGGCCAGTCCTACTTAGCTCCTCCACTTCCCAACAAGGCTCTCCACAGAAAACTGTTGGTTCCTGATCACAGTGCTCTGTGAAGGCCCCCAGATGAGAGCTGACGGATGCCCAAATACCCCTGAGCTTGGCATTGCTGAGGCATGACAGACAACCCACCACCCACCACCACTGCCCTGCGGTGTACTCTGTAGACACCAGCCACTTTGGCCTACCCCAGGGGATTTCCTTGCTCCTACCTCATCATCAGGACACCTAACATCCAGGACTCCAAACCCAGCTTTCAGAAATGTCTTGTGGCAAAGTGCCACTCATTGTGAGTCAGCATTTAATAAACCTGTTGGCTACACAGATGTGAGTAGACAACACGAGGACATGGAGGCTCAAAGGGGTTCAGAGATGTGACCAAGGTCACACAGCCAGTGAACAGCTGAGGGGGCTGGCACCCAGGCATGCTCTCACCAGGCTGTAATCCCAACCATTGTGCTGGACTCTAAGCACAGACAGCCCACTTCTTTGTTCACTGCCAGGCCTTGATCCACAGTGAGCACTCCATGTCCCACCGTGCCACTAAAGACTCCATGGAGTTGTCCAGAAGAGACAAAAGATACAGACTTGACTTGCCTCAGGAAAGGATCCTGCTGGCTTTTCCAAAAGCTCAAGAGATAGGGACAAAGCCTGTGCCAAACATAACCAAGGACACCCGGGTGCCTTTGGCCCACAAGGAATCCAGGGGCACCCATGAGCTTCTTCCTAATCCTCTACCCATGACTAAGCCTTGTCCCACCCACAGCCCTGAGGGTTCAGGGTGGTGTTGTATGTAGAGAGTGGGGGCAAGAAAGGAGGCGTCTGGGGGAAGAGTGAAAGATTCAACCTACATGTTTTGTTCTGTTCAGTAGCCCACACCCCCAGTCAATCTCAGCCAACACCAGGCAGGTCCACCTACATCTCTAGGGGTGAAACTCCTAGAGCCTCCTCAGTGAACTTCCAATAATCTTCACCTAGGAAGGATTTCCTTGCACAAGGGTGCATGGAGGGTTGGGGAATGCTTCTCCACAGTTAGTGTGCACAGAATCAGCACATAAATGCTCTTTCAGTAGCTCTGGGGAGGGGCCCAGAAATCTATATGCTTAACAAGCTCCCTGAGTGAAGGAGCTGCCAAGGGGTCCACATTTGTGGCTCACTGGCCTCAGGTAGTGGTTCTCACCCTAGCTGGACAAGAGCATCACATAGGAAGGAGGCTAAAAGTGCATGCCGGCCCCACTCCAGACCAATGCAATGAACACCAAGGAGCAGTGCCAGCGGTCTGCACTGTTTAAAACACAGGAGAGGTTCTGAAAGTCAAGAAGGCCTAAGACTCACACCCCTAATCTGATACTCAGGGAACCTGAGGTCTGATCTTGACTGAAGCACAAAGTCACAGGCCACTGGTGGGGAAACCAAGGCCAGCTTGGCAGTGAATGTCGCCAAAGGTTGCACAAGCACAGATTGTCACATGCCAGAGGCTTATGCCATGTGGATTTCAAGACCTGATAAAAGGGGCCCGCCTTTCCATGAACCTGCCTGTTTATGAATACCAGGTAATGGCTCCAGCGACCCATCTGTCCTTCAAAAACCAACTCTCCCCTGCCTCACGGTGTTGGCACAAGGCTTTGGCACAGACATATGAAAAACAAAAGGCCACTTTTCTCCCAAGTGGGAGCCCACTTCCTTCCAGGTCACTACAATGGACAAATGGCTCCACACCACCTCCAATTTGAGTCCAGATCTTAAAATTCCTGAATTTTTGGATTTTAAGGCAGATGGAGACCTCAGGGGTCGTCTGGTCTACCCAGTATCCGAGAGGACTGAACCAGTTGACTAAGAAGCTAAATCCCATAAGGCCCTTGGAAAACCTCCAAAACTCTGTGTCTGTAAGAAGAGATCCCACATCCCCTAACAGATGGGCAGCCTGGGAGGAGCCTTTCATCCACTCAACCCTGGTGTCTTCCTGTTGTGTTTGCTCTGTAAGGTCTACAGTGTTGTTTTGCTTTGGTGATTTATTTCCTTTTACTTGGAAATTAAGTATATGATGAATTTCCTGTTGGTGTGAATCCCAGAAGCCCAACAGGACTGGGCCCCAAGCCAGTTTCAGAAAATCCATTCTTTCTAGTAAGACACAAAAAGGCTTTTGCTAGACTTATATTTTCACTCTTCAAAATTGTTTTGTCTGCTTACTCCCCTGGCCCTAGGACAGCATGTGACATATAGCAGCAGACAATCCATATGCATGTTAAATAAATGAATGGTGAGTAAATGAATGAATTCACCTAATTGAAGGAACAGGAAAGGTAGAGAAAGTTCTCAAAGCAGAGCTACACTTGAGCCATTCAAAAAGAAACACCCAGTTTAGAAACTTTTCAGGAACTCCACTATTCCTCTCAATGGTGAGTAGTGTTTAATAATCACTGTGCTATCAAGAAGTTCTGGGGCCTCCCCTGGTGGCGCAGCGGTTGAGCGCTGGGCTGCAAAGCTGCCCACAGCCTCTGCAGCTCCAGTTCAATCCCCGGCCACCAGGCGAGGGTCCCACATGGCGCGCAGACCTCTCCTGCTGCCCGGTGCTCCCCTCAGCAGTGTATTTTGTCAGTCTGCCTGCTCTGTTTCCCACTCTGGCTCTGGTGAATTCTCTCACCCTCCTGCACTTCTGACTGTACCCAGTGCTTGTATAAATAAATAAATCTTTAAAAAAAAAAATTACATGGGGAGCATTTAAAAAAAAAAAAGAAGTTCCGAAGGGGCCTCCCTGGTGGTGCAAGGGGTTAAGCACAGCACTGGAAGCTATCAGCAGCCTCTGCATCGAGTTCGATCCCTGGCCGGCCAAGGAACTACCCACTTGGCACAGCAGACCTCTCCTGTCTCGCCTGCTGCTCTCCTCAGCAGTGTATTTCTGTCAGTCTGCCTGTTCTGTTCCCTGCTCTGTCTCTGGTGAATCCTCTCACCCCTGCACCTCTGGCCTGTACCCCGGTTCTTGTATGCATAAATAAATAAATCTTTAAAAAAAGAAGTTCCTCTGGAATCCCCCATAAAGCACTGCTAGGGATGCCCACTTTCTAAGGCCATAAAGAAAACCAGGGAGCAACTCTCCATGGCCCCTCACCAAGTTCTCTAGGGCTTATCATGACATGAGCTATGGCCTCTGAGGGCCGGCAGGAAAAGCAGATGTCCTCTCGTGGGGCTGGGTTAGATGTGGGCAGGAGGGGGTGACACTGGCAGTTGTCCCGTCTCCTCTCCCTCTAACCTTCCCAAGGGCTGAAGCTTGTATCACAAGCCTTCTCTCTTGATTAGACCCCAATTTGTATTGCACCCCCCAGCTTTTTGTTCAACCCGCCCCCCCACACACACACACACACTGTTTGTTCCCAAGGTATGACATTTCCCACACAAATGACTTTAACTTCCTTTGCAGTGCCCCCTTGGCTCTGCTGTCACGGTCATTCCTGCCCTGGCCACACCCTGCACACTCAGGCGAAGCTGACCACAGAGCTCGAGCTCCCGTTACTGAAGATATGGAAACCCAGAAATGAGGTGAGCTGATGAGGTCACAAAATGACAAGGTGCCCCAGCCAGAGCTCAACCTCAGAGCCCTGCTTTCTTGTGAAGGAATGACATGAATCATCCCAAACAGAACCTCTGGACGGTTGACCGCATGTGACCCTGAGTAGGGTGCGGGCTGGTGTGACATAGACAAGGACTTGGGTTTCTGAAGAGCCCACATGGGAGCCTCCAGCCCTGAGTTCAGGCCACCTGTCACCTAGGCCCTAACACCCAAGCCCCTCCCCCCACCAGGCCTGGTTCCAAAAAGCAACTCTAGCAGGGAGGCAGGAAGTTGCCTGGAAAGAACGAGACAGAAGCAAGAGGGAGATAACAGACTCACAGGCACAGGGTGTTGAAGGGGGAATCCCAGCAACCCCCCAGTCCACCCACTTTTCTCTTGCTACAAGGGAAACAGACCCCCAAGGGCGTGAGGAAGACCTAGCCGGGTCAAGCTGTCCTCAGTCCCAGCCAGGACTCTCTTCACCTGAACTGCTCCGAAGTTCCAGGAGACCCGGCCAGTCAATCAGCAGCAGCCTGCAGCCAGGAGAGGAGCTGGGGTAGAATCCTCTGGCCCTGGTCCTCCTGGCCCTCCTGGTGCAGCTGCACTCCTGGCAGCAGTGTGGTTCTCAGCAAGAACCCCAGCCAGCACTTGAGGACTGACTGCCAGAAGGAGGCTGAGGGCAATCTTGTGAAGCCACCTAAGGAGCCCCACAGTGCCTGCAGCCTGTCTTCTGGCCCCTTTGAGCCAAACAATGCAATTGACAGCCACTCCTAAAATTAAGGCATCAAGGCTTAGGTGGAGGGGGGCTTCTTCCAAGGAAGGGTGGGGGTTGATCTGAAATCACATCCCAAATCACCTTTGCGTAAGGGGGGCATCACGAAGAGTCCTCTGGGGACCCCACGATGTAAGCCTCTCTACAGTTGCCTTAGAGCATGTGCTCTCTGTATCTGGGGGGTTTTCCTTGACGCATTGCTAGACCTTACCAAATACATTTGGGGTAATTGGGGGGGGGGTTTGAGTCAAGAAAACTTCTGGATAGGGAGAAAGTGTGTGGGTATGGGGGGGAAGAGTAAAAAAGATCCCAGAAGAACTTGTGTCCTTAGAAAATCAGTTCAGGGAGAGTATTGAGCCTCAGGCTGTAGAGAGGGGCATCCGGAGGCCACGCCCTCACTGGCAGCCCCTGCTATATCTGTGACCTCTTCAACTAGGCTGGGGAAGTCCAAGGAGACCTGAGACAGGCATGTTCCCTGCCCTCAAGGAGCTAGCAGCCAGGCTGGTCCAGCCTGACCCAGGATGACAATGAGAGCATAGCTCTTCTTCCAGCCCGTTCCCCCACAGGTGAGGCTGGAAACTGCCCACCGGCTGTCCCCATGACCTCTCCCCTGGGCCTTCAACTGGGCTGCATACAGAGTAGAAATCAAACAGCACGCTGTCAGGGGAAGGCAAGGGTGACTTGGGGACCAAGAGACCACAGGGTGATGCCTCAAGTCAATGAGCAGCAGAAGCCCTGGGAAAAGCCAGGTGCAGACACCTGGAAAGAAGGAGCTTTGCAAACAGCAGCAGATCTGGCTCCGTGCTATGTTCTTTCTATATTTTTAATGTTTAGAATAGAGCCTTCTAGTCTACCAGGGTAGAAGACTTGGCCTTTGCTTTCTCTGCACCAAAATAGGTAGAAGAATTAAGAGTGCTGAATTCTAAATAAAGAACGTCGCCTCAGGATCGCAGTCAAAGGCCCTAGAAGGAGGGATTTCCTTGATTGACAGCACAGCAAAGGCACATTTACTCTGCTTTAGAATGTGCTGTAATTCCCATCCATTTGGTCAATGAATATACATTGAGCACTTCTCGGTGTCAGCCCTGGGCCAGGCGCTGGGGATACAAAACGCATGGCCTTGTGGACTTCTGTTTTGGTAGCACTAGAAATGGACTTCGGTTTACCCCTGCACCCTTTCTGCAGGCATGGAGCTCTCTCTGTGTGCTCCACCCAAGAGCCCCAGGGTCTGGCTTGCTCTTGGCCATTATCTTCTACAGTGCTTCCCCTTCCAGACTCAGTTTGCACCAATGCAAAATGTAGGGGTTGAGTGAACACATTCCTGAAGTCTTTTCAGCTCTATGAGGCTGTGGTTCCGTAATTTAAAGCAAAGGACCAGAGGGCACTTTGAAAATCTTGTCAAGCACTTTGAACACACACACTTAAGTGCAATTGAACTCGGTATGGTTATCACAGATCCCTCTTATTTGCTCACCAAAGCAGTTTCCTGACATTTTGTTGGCCAAAGTCTAGTGACCCTGTGTCTGTAAATAGCAAAGCTTTGAGGTTTTCACAAGTTCAGATGAGGGAGACTTGGCCATGCCACCAGTGATGAGAAGGGGGGTTTCTCTGCTGCCATTCAGGGTTTTCAAGAACAGACAAGAGCTACCAAGAGGACCCCCAGAGTAGATTTCCGGGATTGCTAATGAGGGGGGACCAGACCCTGTAGGGACCTCTACAGGACCTCTTCACACACCCTTACCCCCAAAGCGCTCCCATAGGCGAGCATCTTATGAAAAGTCTGTTGTAAAGGGACTCAGGACTCACCAGCTGGCTCCGAGACAGTAACACCCAGACCGCCAATAGAAACTGACTTTCTGACAAACCTTGAAGGAGAAAGCTGGTCTCCTGGAGGTTTCTTCTACTGGGGCCCACCTTCCTGGCCAGGTGGAGAAAAGCCTGGCCTTAGAGGGGAGAGCTACTTCCCCCTGACTCCTTGTCAGCTGGGGCCTGCTCCCAAATGTACAGCCTGGGGCCTCCCCACTACGCCCCCCACTTTTCAGTAGGACCTGGGTGGGAGGGGCACGCCTTAGAAAGGCCGACTTACAGCTGAATTTGAGTTCCATTTTGCTTGCAATCTACAAATGCCTTGGAAATCCTTCAGGGACATAAATGAGCTGTTATCTTTATGCTGCCCTATTTCTTAATTTCTTTAAGTGGGGAAACAGGGCATGAAGTAGATAATAGGATATTAGAAATTTGAGCTAAAAGAGATCTTCGAAAGCACATCACCCAAACTCCTCATTTGCTAGTGCAAGAGTGAGGTCCAGGGAGGGTGAGATGCCCATCACCCAGGAGCCAGCAGAGGGGAAATGGAGGCAAGCCACCCCTGGTGGGGGACAGGCCTTCAAGTGGAGGCCACCCCATTCTCCAATGAATGGGGCAGGCATGCCTCCCTCCAGCTGGTCTCTTGCATGCTCTTTCAATAATTGTGTATATTTAATAACAACATTGAGAATAATGTGAACAGGGATCCAGAGGACCAAATGGAATGAGTGTAACAAGGCTTGGCAGGGTTCAGGGGACACTGTGGAGGGCCAGTGGGCACAGGGCGGAGGGACCCTATCTCACCGTGTGCACCTGCTGCCTTTTCTATATTGTACCTGGTGTTTCTAATGCCTAGTAAATACTGACATACATATATTCATGTGTCTATTAAAAATATATACATGCAAAATGGTCTATATCATTATAAATACATCATTAATATTTTTTCTTTCTTTCTTAGAAGAGCAAGGCTAAGGGATTGAGCTGAAATTCTACTTTGCAAAGCAAACAAGGTAGTTCCTCCTTTCCTTTTGCTTTCCCCTCTGAAGCTGGGGTGCAGCCCAGCTGGGAGCATGCCAGTGCTCCCAGGAGATCAAGAAGTTGCTACCTCATCCATCTCTGCTGCAGGCAGCCCAGGTGGAGTTTTAGGAATGCTTTATACTGAGCATCAGGAAATACACTCAGCCCTGGCTTTGCAGCCAACTAGCAGCATGGACAAGCCAATCTCCTCCTCCCAGCCCCATTCAAGTCTTCAGCTTTTTCTAGTTGCTTCTACCTTCCTTCAAATGCAATATGTGTGGAAACCCCACTTTGAAAGTCCATGGAAGGTCCCAGCTGTAGGGCTGAAGCCCTGTCCTGTCTCCTCCCACCTCCAGAATTCTGCAGTCCCCAGGGTCCCCAAAAGCAGCTTAAACACCCCCAAGCTGAATGGCCTTTTGCTTCCTCTGAGCATGGGTGCCCAGAGACCAGCCCGACTCCTCTAGTGCCTGACCCTGCCCGGCACACCCCACCACATGTCCTAGGGAAAGAACAGGGCAGGAGTCTCCCAGAACTCCCGCATCTCCTGGCCTCCAGGGCAGCTCTGACAACTTTCCTAAACAGGACTTATTTTCCTGGTGCTCTGGCCCTAACAGAGAGGAGGACCAGGTTGGAAAGCAGGGGTTGCCATGGAAATGTCTTTGAGACAAGGACACAAGCAACCTGGGTCTCAAGGGTTTGTTTGTAACTGAGGTGTTTGGAATTTCAATCGCATTTTCCTTAGGAACCCTGAGTTCCCAGGTTAGCCCACAGAAACAGTAAGACAGTTTTTCCAGTGCGGTCTGATCACCAATTTATTCCGTTGTCTGTAGAACACCCTCCGATCACACTGACTGGGTGATGCGCAAGTTATCCCTTCTCCTCCCAACCTAGCAGCAGGAGGGAAGATCTCACAGGCTCAGCACCCTGAGTGGAGAGTGCAGGTTCCATGGAGAAGAGGAAACCTTGAGTGAACCGTGCTGATGGAGTGGGGATGGCTGTTTGGAGGAGTCAGGTGGCAGCCTCTAGGTGGTGCATCCCAGGTTCTTCTGCCCTCATCCATTGAGATATGAATGGTAAGTACGGTAGAGGCCATGAAGTTACCTCCCAACATCCATCTTCCTCTTTCCAGAGTCATTGAACCTCTCCATCTTAGTGAGCCCTTGGTTCTCTGGGACAAAGATACTTGCCCAGCTTCCCTTGAAGCTAAGTGTGGCCTTGAGACTAAAGTCTGTCCAGTAGGATCTAAATGGATATGGTGCATGCAATTTCTAGGAGCTGCCTTAAGTTGAGAAAGGCATCCCCGTCCATTTCTCCTTGGAATTTGCTGGAATAGAGAAGCAAGGGCTGGAGCTTTACCAGCCATAATGTGCCGTGCGTAAGTTGGGGAATGGAAGCCATGAATGGCAAAATGGTAAATAGAAGGAACTTGAGTCCCTGGCACTATGAGGCACCACACCAAGCCTGGATTGCTAGCTCCAGACTTCTACGCAAATGAGAGGAATAAACTAGATGGTAAACCAAATGGAATACTTACTAATTCAATGGTCCTTCAGATGGAATCTGGCTGGGCTCTCTGAGCGCCGTTCTCATACCCTCTCTTCACTCTACGCTCGAACCATACTAGACTGTCTCTATTTCTAGGACTGGTCCTGCGCTCTAGACTCCAAGATGCTATTCCTCTGCTGACAACACTTCTCCTACTTGCCTGGCTAACTGCTCCTCTTTGGTGTCACCTCTGCAAGAGGGCTCTGACTGACCCCTGACCCAGCTGAAATCCAGGTTATGACTCCTCAGGGCTGCCTGCACTCCCTCTATGTAGTGTTTCTCATTTTGTAAATTCTTTATGTAAGACCCTTCCTTCCCAGCCTACAGACCACAACCTCTGTGGGTGTGGAGCAGCCTGCTGCATCCACCCTGAATCTCTGGGCCTGGCCTAGCATTCAAATTGCCAAGCAGGATCTCAGATCGTGGGGCTAAATTGAATTGCATAAGTCTAGCTTCCTGAGAGCTAGCTGTTCATATTCCCCTCTTATGTAAACCCAGTGACTAGGATATTACTATGGCAGCTTTACCAAGAAGGCAGCTGAGGTCCAGGGAAGGGATATGCCGCACCCAAGCTCCGTGTCAGTGCAGCGACAGTGGCAGGGCCTCTGCCCGGTGCTGCTGACACTAGGGTGGGCAGGAAGGGCTGGGCACCTGGGTCCCTGCGGGTGTGCTTCCAGCAGTGTCTCATCCACTAGTCTTTCTTGACATCCAAGGAATATTTCTTGCATGAGGGCTCTGAATAGACCCTTCTCTAGGCACCGGGGACAGGTAATGAACAAGGTGGTGTCGCTGCACCCAGCCTCTGTCTGAGCATGTGGGAAAGGGAAGTGGCGGAAAAGAAGCTGGCTGCTGCGCGCAGAGGAGCGCGAAAGGGATGCTTCTGGTGTCTGGAGCACATCAGTAAGGACCAGAGGCTCTGGGCTTTGGGGACACACTAGCTCATCCCTGGAGCCCCGGTGACAGCCACTCCCCCACCTTCTCCGGCCTCTGAGAGCTCTGTGCCTGAAGGCCAGACATCCTGGGACAGAGAGAGCAGGAGCTGAGGGAGGTCGGAGGAAGGCTGGAAACGCGCTCGAGCCCGCACCACCTCCTCCAGAGGTTACCTTCAGGATGCGCTGCAGGTTCCCCGGCTTCGTGGCCTCACGTTACTGGACTCACCGTCTGCGGAGGTCCCTGGAGCGTCTTCCCTGTGGCTTCATGTATTCCTGCCTCTGCCCTCTTTCACCCCGTCCCTTGCTCATGGTCTGCCTCCTCCCACGTGCCTGAATCCTCCCAAGTATCGGCACCTGCCCTTCCTCAAGCCTGCCCTGCCCTGCCCTGCCTCACCCTCCCTGCCCCCAGCCTGCAAGGAGCAGCACCCCGTTCCCTGGACCTTTCAGCCCTCCCAGGGGCCTGCATGTTTGCATCCTTGCCATAGGTTGTGTCTCCCCCAAAAGATATGCTGGAGTCCTAACCCTAGTCCCTGTGAATGTGACCTTATTTGGAGAAGTTGGGCAATCACACTGGATTAGCATGGGCCCCGAGCCAGTGAGTAGTGTCTCTGTGAAAAGGCCCTGTGGGGACAGAGGGAGAAGGCAGGGCAGAAGGATGGGGTGTGGGTGGAGCCAAGGCACACCAAGGCTGGCCTGCAGCGGCCAGAAACTAGAAGAGCGAGGGAAGTGACCTTCCCAAGAGCTCTCAGAGTGCGCCCACCATGCCGACTCTCGGCAGACTCGTGCCCCCAGAGCTGCAAGAGGATAAATCTATTGCTTCCAGACCCCAGCTGGTGGCACTTTATTCAGGAACGCTGTCCAACCTGACCAGGGGTGATGTCCTGTCTCTCGAGCTGGATGGCAACTCCCAAGCACCAGGAGTGGTCTTGCTCCCCTCTCTGGCCCAGGCACCAAGTGAAAAAGGATGGAGAGGATCCTGAGACCCCTCTGAGGGCTCTTCAGAATCGGCAGGATTCTGGGTGGGAGGTTGGGAAGTTCTCGTTCCAGGACCGTCCACCCACATGAGGCCGTTCCTGCTGTTCCCTCTCCCCACACCGTGTTCTCTCCACACCCTTGTCACAGGTGATGATCATGTGGCTGTGGGTCATTTGCTACCTCCACTCACCTCTACTAGACTATAAGCTCCCACAGGGCAGCGCAGCATTTGCTACTTAACCAGAGATGAGCAGTAGCAATGGTTGCCTCTGGGAGGGGCCTGGGGAGGGAGGGAGGTGTAGAACAAGAAGCGTCCCCTGTTCGGTGGGGAGTCTTCCGTGTTGCTGACATTTGTCCCGCGTGCCAGTGCTTTTTCAGTTCTGCATAGTTCCTGGCACCAAGTAGCACTTAATAAATATTTAAGTAATAAATAAAGGGAAGAAGGAGGGAGGAATGGTGGAGATTTGGACCAGGGGCCTGTGCTGAGCCAACCTCATCCCGGCTTCTGGCCAACAATACGGGAACCTGGCCAAGGGCCAGCCCTGTGGCCTTGGACCTGCAGTCCCCATCACCTGGTCACGCCTCCACCCGCCACAGAGGCCCTTCTATATCATCCCTGCCATCAGATGCCCCATAGGGGGGTGAGAAAGATGCTGTACTAAGTATTTAGGTGGCAGCACATTGGGGCCATGCAAGGCTTTGGATGGGTGAGCAAAGCTGGATTGACCGAGGGGAGTGTTTGAGGGACACTTGAGCACATGGAGGTAGCAAGATGGAGGGGAAGCTGCCAGGAGGCAAGGCAGGCACTGACAGCAGGGGCAGCAGAGGCCCTAGGAGGGGACATCCCAGGTCCTGGGAGACCGGCTGCTGGAGGAGCAGGAGAGGGATAGAGCTGGGAAGAGTCGCCTGTGTCCAGAAGGAGTTTGGACAGTTTGTTTGAGAAAACAGGGAAGGTCCAGAGAGTTTGCATTTTTTGCCAGAATATTAACTCTGGACATAGCTGTCCTTCTAGGTTTTCAGGCAGCAAGCCTCCCCTGCCATCCTCTCTAGGCCCCCGCGAGAGAAGAGAAAGAAGGTGCTCCTTTCATTGGACCAGTGAAGAGCCCAACACCCCGAAAGAGGACGACAAGGCTGGCTGCCATCAGAAGGGGCCCAGGACTCCACGCCCTCATTCACTGACTTCTGATCCTCCCAGATGTGTTCTTTCTGCTGAGTCCTTGGGCATGAGGCTCTCAAGATGTTAAAAACAGGATGAAGGGGCATGTCTGTGGTGAGAAAGAAATCTAGATCTTATGAATCACAAAAGTGGCTCTAATGTTTGCCTCTGAGGGTGCTACAGACTTATGTGTGGCCCCCAAAACCCATGCATTAGGCTCATAAAAAAAGAACACCGTATTTTACCAGCTCTACAAACACATCAACTGCACCGTGCACCATAACTTCACCAACCACTAAAAGACTTTTCTTAAGGCATTGATGAGATGCAGCCCAGGATCAGAGAGAGGAAAGGTAGAGGTGTGTGTATCTCAGAAGCATGTCGCTGCCGGGGCTGACAGCGGTGTGTCTTCTGGGAAAACCCCAAAGAGCATTAGGCAGAGACCTGGGAGCTGCTCTGATCAACTCTGGAGACATGTAGAGATTTCTCCCCTTTGACTATAAATTACAAGGGGATCCCGTGTTGCCAGCAGCACTGACGGATCGCGGCGCCTACGCTCCAGGATGGTGCTTTCCTGCCGTCCTACATCCCGCACAAGGAATCTCCTCTTGCGGCCCCGCTCACCCATGGGCCACTCACCTCCACCAGCGCAAGACGGGGTTACCTGTCAGCCCCACAACCCTCTCCCCTATTGACCTGCCAGGTTTGTCACCAGTGGAGCAAGATCCACTGCATGCTGCTCCAGAGGCCCCAGGACTGTACCCCCACTCTCAGAGGAAGACTGCCGTGGTGTGCGGAACAGAGGGTGCCCTGTGACACCAAGAAGGCTTGCAGACCCTATTCCAACAAGCACCAGTGGTTTCACTGTCCACTGAGGGCTACAATGTCCGTCTGTCTGTCCTGCTTGGCAGGAGGGGTCGGCAGTCAACCAGGGGGTGGGGGGGTCGACAGTGTCGGCAGGGGATACTTTGGGGGGATGGAAAGTGTTTTCACAAACCACCATCTTGCTCAGGATCTAGCCTCTGTAGTCAAAGCTCTTTTCTTTGCCAGGCCTGCCTGTCCCTTTCTCTTCAGATAGTCAGGGAAGAAGAGAAGCCTTTGCTCAGAGCAGGGGGACCTGGAGGGAGTCACTTCAGCCTGCCCACAGCCCTGCCTCTCTCCCCACTCTCCACTGGCCTGGGCATATACCTTCCTGAGAAAACTCCAGAGCCCACCCCCAGGGGACGTGACTGTTGGGCTGAGGAAATCTGCCTTGGAACCAGCTTCCAAATTGGCCAGCGACCCCAGGTCTCTCTCCCAGCATGGGTGCTTGTGCGCCCTTCTAACGCCCTGGCTCTGCAGACCCACCACCGACCGGGACACCCCATCCCACAGGGGCCTCTGGGCAGTGCTGCCAGCGCCTTCCATGATTTATGGCCGTGACTCCCACACACATGCCAGGAGCAGGGGAACCCAGTGCACTGCTCACAAATTAAATCCAGCCCTCTTCTCCTCCCAGGTAATGGGCCCATCTGATGATAGAAGAGCTTATAAACAACTATCGTCAAATTAATCTCAATGTCAGAGAAATAATAGCGGCCGTAAATAAGACTGAGTGCGCCTGGCTCACCAGCTTGTTAGGACACTTTATAAAATGGAGCAGCTACATTAATACTGCAGGTCTCTCTCCTTCTCCAGCTGCCCCGGGCGGGGGCAGAGAGCCGAGGAGTCCCTGGCATAAGACCACGGCCAGGCCGGGGCACCAGGAGGGACAGAAGATGCTGGCCACATCCTGGCCTCACCACTTCATCTTCTGCTCCTAAACTGTCCCCATAACTGCTGCTGGGGTTCTCAAGATTATGGGGAGAGGGCCAAGGGGCGGCACCTGCCACATTTGCTCCTCCCACAACCCTCATGCTGCCTCCCCTCCCAGAGCCTTCCCCTCACGTGGTCCTACTGACATGGGCCTCACCCTTCAACCTCGGTTTCTGATCAACATCCTCCACGAGGCCTTCCTGGCCACACAGCACCCAGCATGGGTTCTATGGTGTTGCGTCCATAGCGGGCAGCTGCAGCGCACACCATGGCAAGTTAATTGTCCCTCCCTCATTAGCCCACACACAGGTCCCTTCTGGGTCCCCACAAGGGCCCTGAGGATGGTGACAACCGAGTGCCCTAGGCCAGGCTCCACAACAGGCCTGGCCCTTAACTTGGCAGTCCCGGCTCAGGCACATGCGCCAGCTCAAGCCTCAGGGCTGCGTCCTGGCTGAAGGTCTCCACCTCTTTGTAGAAGTATTAATTGTGTGACTTTGGTGATGGGGCAGGGCTCATGGGGGGCACAGGCGACACAGGTTTAAAGAAAAGAAGGGCAAGGAGGTCACACCTGGAGACACTTAAGCTTGCGTTTTGTGAGTGAATGTGTGCAGGGGCCTTGGGGTGTAACTGCGAGCACATGTACATGAGCAGTAAGCGGTTGAGTGCATTTATTTGTGTCTGTGAGCAGGGTGCACAGCATTGCCTGTTCTGAGCTAACACCGATGTTAAGGCATGTCAATGAGCGTGTATGCCGACGTTACAAATGCGTGTGGATTCCATATGAATGTGGGGGGAATGCGTGGGAAAGGGAATGTATGGAGGGTGTGCATCAGGGTACACTCATGTGAACACCAAGTGCTACAAGGATCCACTGTGGTATGTCAGATGCAACTGTGCGCTAAGGGACGTGGGGATGCACGGCTGGACAGGGAGAAAGCCCACCCCGAGGAATTTGGGGGTAGTCAAAAACAGGAGGTGGGGGGGAAGTTCTGAGCGGGGCTGGACTTTGATGCAAGGCCTGCCCTCCAGCGGCCGAGACCTCCCTCCAGGGCCGCCCTGGCTCCCTGGCCACTGGCAGAGCCGCCCCTGTCTGAGTAACTGACCTGGTCACCACTGACCTCCCGGCCTCCTTCTCTTGAGTAGGTAAGGATGGCAGTCCTGGGACGAGGACTTGGGGAACAAAGGACAATTGGTGACCCCTTCCCTGGCCTTTCTCTCGGTCTACATTTCCCTTCAGGAAAAGGAGTTGCCTTGGGCCAGTCTTGAGCTCGATGACCCATTCCCAGGTCAGCCCTTCCCAGGTTATGATCCATACTGCACGTTCAAGGGCTTGTAGTCTGGAAAAACCAGCATAAATGTCTCCAGATGGGCCCCTTTCTTCCTCCTTTTCTCTGACATGTCATCTGTATCTCCATGAGCTCCCTCCCCCATCCCTGCATGTAGACAATTAATACGGCAACAAGGAGGTGGTGACCTTCACCCAAGATAAAACCACGAGACTTAAGTGTGTCCTTGTGCCTCGGCCAGGACAGCTGAGTTAAGGGACCCAGTCCTCCTGCATAGCCCAGGCCTGCAGACACACACACACAGAGTTTTGTGATCAAAGAGCTTGGGAAAATGGTACTGAAGTGAACCAAAGGGCTTTCTTCATTGCAGAATTTATCAGAGCCTTTAATGTGGTCATATGCATTGGGCATCCCCAAAACAGGGGCATTTTCCAAATTGTTCTCTTGTAAATGTTGCTCCAACTTTATCTCTTGCAGAAATAAATTTTAATGGTTCAGAGGTCCCTGTATTTGGTTGGACAGCGTGGGAAATTCTACCCTAGGTCCCTGCTTCAAGGGTCAGCTCAACCTCCAAGTCACTAGGGTTTCCCCAACTCCACACCCCGCCTCGTTTTTCCCTCCTGTGAATTCCTCCCAGCCCTCCTAGCAGTAGGAATATTATTATTATTACTATTATTAGTAGTATTATTTTAATTTATTAAAATAATATTTTCCATCATTTCTTCTTGCCGGTCTGTTGTTTTCTAGGTCTTCAAGGACAATACCCAGGCCTTGTCCTCAGTCCTCAGCTTCTACCCACAAGAGCTCTGCGCAGATTGTGTGCACTTCACTCTTCACAAAACCCATCAACCACCAGCGATACTGACCAACAGGTAGCATTGTAATGTTGACAATTAGCAGTGACGAAGCTGAGCTCCCCACAGGACGTGTGCCTCCTCCCCACACCCCCCCTGGGGTGCTCTGCTTTTCAGGTGCCCTTTGCCCTTGCAACCCCCCTGCCTGCTCACCCTGCCCCACCTCTGTGTCTTGGTCAGCCCCATGCAGCTATGAAGACTCAGCTCAGATGTCAGCTCCTCTGGCCAAGACAGCACCAACACATATCCTCCCAATTGTTCACATGTGTGTGGCCCATGAGGCTGAATCTCTTTAGGGAAGAGTCTGGTTTGGAGCAACTACTACCTGAACCTTTGTCACTGCTCTTGTTGTCATTATCCTCGCATCTCCAGTGCTGGAGGGGATCCTGGTTCAGGGCAGATACTCAGCATCTGTTAGTGCTAAACAGATCTAGGAGCCTGTTGGGAGCTGGGAGGAGCTGCTGTTTGCTGGGGTTGCTCCCATTTTACAGATGAGAACACTAGGGCTCAGAGAAAGTTTGCCCCTGTCCTTTGTCTCCCTTACCAAATTCAAAGTGCCTCCTAAGAGCAGGCAGGGGGTTCTATCTGTGGCAACTACCCAGCAGGTACCCACACACAAGGGTTAAGAGGAGCCCTGGCCTCTGTGCCAGGCAGTGGGGGAGGGTGGGGGTACATCACATCCCCTGGTTCATATGATCCTCACTCAACCTGCAGGTGAGCAGACAGCAGAAGCAATTCCCCAGAAGGTGGTCCTGTTCAGAACCCCCTGCCCCCCTTGGGCAGCCTCTTGCTCTGCACAGCTCTCCCAAGAGACGGCACGTGGCCCCTTGGAGGCACTCAGGCAGTTGGACTGGGCAGAGGGGCAGGAGAAGAGACAGATTACAGGGGTAATGGCCAGGGTAGGAGGGGGATGGAAGGGAGGAAGCAGAGTGGAATGGGTGGGATGACCATGAAATGAGAGAGCTCAATGCTCCAGAAAAGAAATAGAAAAATCAGACAAGGGTGACAGCCATAGGACTCTAACATTCACCTCTTGGATCAGACCTGGGCCTACGGGAGAGGGGGCAGGGGATGGGGCAGGCTAACCTGATAGCTCCCCCTGGCGGCAGAGCTATAGATCTCCCTCCTGGGGACTGTTCCAGTCCTGCCTCTCCAGTTGGCCCCTAACTTCTCCAGATCTCAGGGACCTCTTCACAGCCTGTGTGCCAACCCTGGCCACTGCCTGCAAGCTGGGCCCAGCCCTCTGTGTATCCCAGTGTGTGTATGCCCACATACTTCCAGGATGCTCAGAGGTCTGCCCAGCCAGGCTAGAGGCTGAGCTGCCCGTGCCTCGGTGGCCCAAGCCCAAGTAAATCCTCAGTCACCACTTACATAATGTACCTGAAACATGTCTGGCCCTTCCCCGTCTGCTCCCTCTGCACTTCCCTAAGATCCCCTAGACTGGCCCAGGCCCAAACAGGGATGTGTGTTCAGAGGGGACAAGAGAACCTGGGAATGACCATCTTTTGCTAAGCACTTCTCAGAATTTTCTGTGCCTTCTACCTTATAGGCATCATTACTCTCTTTTCATCACCTCCTTATGACAGTGGTGTTTTCATATGTTTAGAAAAGATGTTGAGGCTCAGAAACTCCAAAGTTACCCAGCTGGTAGGTAGCAGCACCAGGAGTTGAACCCAAGACTGACAGATGCCCAAATCTGTGTGTTCCTGGCCACCATTTAGCCTCTGCCCACTGTGCCCAAGGAGACCAGGAGATGCAGGCATGGCCCTGTCAAAGGGACCCTGAGTTTCTCTTTGGGGTAAGGAAAAAGTTTTGGAAATTGAAAGTGGTGATGGTTACCCAACATTGTGGATTTTACTTGCCCCTGAATTGTACACTATGGATGGTTCAAATAGCAAGTTGAATGCAAGGTGTATTTTATCACAGCAAAAAAAGAAAAGAGAGTCCATAGGGTCCCAGGTACCTGCCAAGTGCTCCCCGCAGGAAGGCCACCCTCATACCCTGTCTGTGGGGTTCATCCTCATCCCCTGACCTCCCACTTGACCCTGGATCCCAGTCCTGGTCTCAGCTCTTCAGACTAGCAGAGCAACATGGCTGCCACTCTGAAAGGCCGCCCCACATCCCTCTGTCCAGCTAAGCCCCACATTGTCTTCAGCATCACCCGGCCGTGCTGCCGCACAAAGCATCCCTGGACCACCCCACTGGAGCTGCTGGAGCTTGTGCTGATTCCGACTGGCCTCGTGTCAAAAGGAGAGAACACTGTTCCTCAGGAGAACACTGTTCCTCAGGAAAACACTGATCCTCAGAGCCAACAGACTCCGGTCCCCATCCTGACTGGGGCTCTCGAGGGCTGGCCTTGCAACTCTAGCCACCGGACAGTCTTGGATTTCCAGTTGTGTGACGGCCTTGGCCACCCAGAAATGCCCCACTGGGGTATGAAAAGATCCCAGTTGTGGGGGCCTGGCCTGCCCAAGTGAACTGTGGCATTCATGTTCTGCTTTCACTCAAATGTGCATGCAAAATTTATAACTGGTAACATGAGGTCCTTGTTTCATTTAATATTAAAATCTCCTTTTCCCTGAATTTTACCCTAAGGCTGGGAACCACACTGTGTTTATCCTGTGGTGTGGCAGGAGGAGGATTCTGCTCTCCATCTGGTGACCACCTGTCTGGTTTCCCTCTAGTCTGGATGCCCCCAGAGGGCAGGCCCAGGCCAGCACAAGGCAGGTGAGCACAGGTAGGAGCAGCCAGAGTAGTGCTGGGAAGTGGGCCTGTGACTATGGAGCACATCCCTCATTCTACCTCCCACCTTCCAGGCCTACTTACTCCTTCTCCTTCCACTGCTCTCCTAGGGGAAGCTGGCACATACCAGGGATCCTTCAGCATGGGAAGGGGAAAGAAGAAGGAAACATCAACCCAGGCACCTGTCTGTTTTCTCTCACTCCTCTCTCAGCATGGGATTGGGCACACACACACTCACTACTGGGCTTTGAGTGTCCACAGCGCAGGGATTCTTAACAAAGGGAAGCAGCCTGGGGACCCCAGGTTCCCCCCTGAGGCTGGGGGCTAAAAGCCTCACCTTCCCCAGTCCTAGTGTTCAGCTCTGGTCAGCAGGGCCACGCCTCGGAGATAGAGCGATGGGCCCAGCAAGGCCGAATGGCCCTCCCTGCTCAGTGCACACCAGCTCCCCCTCTAGGGAGTGCCATGAGGCTGAGGGTCCTCTCCAAGGGTCACTCTTTGGCTTAAGGAAGGCCAGTGTCTCCAGTCCTGGGTTTGGGGGCTGGAGTAGGCACATGAACCCATTAACACCCACAGAGTTTGGGAGCAGAAACCATTGTTCTGGGTTGGGGGCTTCTGGAAGGAGCAGGCAGAGCAGAGTGGGCCCTTGACACTGCGGAAGGGGTGGCATGGAGTCCCTGGCAACTGGGGGGCGAGAGCTAGAACCAAGCAAGCTGGCTGCTGGGGGGAGGGGAAGATTTGAGAGCGCCTCCACCCCCTTTCCTCCCACTTGCAGTCCCAGAGGGGGAGCAGCAGCTGTTGTGAAGCTTCCTGCCCTTCCTTGAGACAGGTGTTGGCTGAATTCTCACTTCCTCCCAGCCTCAGAGAGCTCCTCCACCCCCTCTCCACGCAGGCTGGTGCTGACTCAGCAGCGTGCTTCCTTTCCTAGGCTGGGGAGGACAACGGGGCATTGAGGCCTGATGGGGCCGGCCACCTGGTGGGTGACTTCCTGGAGGGGTCTCCCCTACTTCTAGCAGCACATCTCAGGAGAATGGCCTGTGGCTCAGAGGCCAAACAAAAGCAGCAGCCCTGGGAAGCAGGACTCCGGGTGCGGGGCCCACGACCCAGGTGTGCACTGCCTTAGCATGAGCCCAGCCCCCAAGAGCAATGGTTGCTCCCTCTCCCTTCCAGAGCACAGCAACCTGGCCAGCAGAAGGGTGCGTGTGACGAGAGATGAAGAGGAGTGGCTGCTGCCCCATGAAAGACAAAAGGGCCATGGAAATACAAGTTATTCTCATCCAGAGGAAATCACAGCTTTTTAGAGCAGGAAGGGGCAATTAGGCCAATTATCTCCCTTGGCAGATAGGAAGTGGAGAGGCTGAGCAGTCACTCGGCCAACGCGTCACATGGGGTTATTGGCAGAGCAGGAGGCGAAGCCAGGGCTGCTTCCGCGGTAGTGCATGACCTGTCTGAGGACCCCCAGGGGAATAATGCCAGGGATTATTACTGCTGCCGTTGGCGGGCATCTGCCTTTGTTTCATAGGCGTTACTTCATGTGACAAGTCCTGGAGGACACAGTGTGCCTATCATGCCTGTTTGACTGATGGGGAAACTGAGACCTGGTAGAGGACGTGAACTTGCTGAAAATCACAGTAGATATTTGCAGTAGTACAAAGACCAGAACCCAGATCTCGGAAAAGTTTATCCACATTTTCTTCCTTCCCCACGCCATCTCTTCCCTGCCCTCCACTCCACCTACTTGGACCCACTGATGGAAGGAGCTGAGGGTACAGAGAGCCTTGGCAGGTGTCAGACCCGCTCCTCTAACCTCTCCCTTCCCACATGTCCCAAAGGAGGTAGCCAAAGGGAGGTGGTGGGTAGACCAGCTCTGGTGGGCCTGCACCCTGGGGATGTTTGAATGGGCCTGCACCCAGGGATGTTTGAATGCCATCAGAAGCCACGGCACCTGAGTGCAGAGCCACCATCCAAGTGGAATAGCATGTAGCCATTAAGAGGGATGCTTGTGAAAACAATGTAGCAAAATACAACAATGCTTGTGATATGTTAAAATGAAAACCGAGAATGCAAAATTGTGTGTTGCTGTTTACATCTCTACAAAAATTATATATATATATATATATATATATATATGTGAAAGGTCTTTCACTAACATGATCACAGAGGGTTAGACTCCTGAGAGATTTTTTTCCTTTAGTTCATTTTCTAAACTTTGCAAAACGTGGTTCAGCTTCTTCTATAATATAACATAATGAGTGAAGGCATCGAGATGATCTAAGAAAGGATGAAGATGTGTTCACGACTTGGGAGTCAAGCCAAAGTCCTAGGAAGGTGACACCAAATTATAAGCTGGGGTGGGAGGCAGAGGGGTAGGGAGTGTAACAAAAGCTTTCACTAACATGATCTCAGTTTCTTTCTTGGTCTCCAGTGACCCCACCCCCACCCCCGAAAGGCTGTGCTGCTGAGGAGGAAATGGGTGAACAGAAGGGAAGGAGCCTTGAATTGAGGAAATCAGCTCTCTGCAGACAGGGCCCATCCTGAGATCAGAGCCTATGCCCCATCTTTCAACACTTGTCCTTGTCTCCAGTCATGACACCCCTGCCTCTTATCCCTGTCTCCGACTCTGCTATTGTGGGTGCACCTCAGCTCCTCCTCCCATGGGTAGGGATGGATTTTTTGCAGTAAGTGGAGGCAATAATCCTGGGACTTGCCTGCCTTGGGATCCCTCTTCTGAAGAAGGGAAAAATTGGTGGGCCTTCCTGGTGGTGAAGGGGTTGAGTCTCAGTGCTACCACGCTATCACCGCTAGGACCTGAGTTCAATCCCCGGCAAGGGAGCTACCCACATGGCGCAGCAGACCTCTCCTGTCTCACCTGCTGCTCCCCTCAGCAGCGTACTTCAGTGGATCTGGCTGTTCTGCTCCCCACTCTGTCTCTGGTGAATCCTCTCACCACCACCCCCACCCCCCGCATCTCTGGCCTGTGCCCCAGTTCTTCTATGCATAAATAAATAAATAAATCTCTTAAAAAAGAGAGAGAGAGAGAGAGAAATTTGTTCACAGAGAAATTTGGGGGCACAGCTCCTGGAGGGACGGATGCGTGAGAAAGGTTGCTAAGAGGGTGAACCATGTAACTAAGGACGCACAACTGAATCTGTGAATTTCAGGCCTGAAGAGAGTCTTTAGAGAGGGTGTCATGTACATATGAAGAATTTAATCACCGAAGTTAACACCCTACCCCAAGCAGGGACAGGAAACCTCGAATCCCGGGATGTGCCACTGTCCTCTCCCCTTGGCCACCCTCGTGTTTTGCCCATGTCCACATTAGACTCCTCTCTCCCTGAAGCTGAGTGTGCCTCCCATCCTGCCTGTGTGTGTTCATGGCCTATACTCGCCCCGGCCCTCCCTTACCTCGCTGCCCTCAGCCCTGACTGCCTATTCCCCTAAGGGTAAAGCCCCTCACGTGAGCCTTCCTTCTTCTCCTCCAGACCCCCGGTTTGGGCTTCCATCACCCTGGAGGCCTGCCTCTGCCTCCCGCCCCTGCCCCTGCCTGGCCTCAGTCCCCAGGGCTCAGCCCTCTGCCATCAGCTGCCAGAACAAGCTGTTGAAATGCACGCTCCCCAGAGAGTTTCCAGAGGCTAAAGAGGCAAGTCCAAACTCTGCTGGGGCCTCAAAAACTGCCTCCAAAATCTTTCCCAGCCCTTTCTCCCCCATGCTCCAGACCGCGTGCAGCTTAGTCCTGGAGGATGCTCTTGGGAGAACCATTATGAGACAGGTCAGTGGTCCCAGTGCCTCCTGTAGCTGTGCAAGGCAACAGGCCTGCACACATATGTCTGCACACACTTATATGCATACACACTCACACACGCACATACATAGACACACACTCACATACCCCTACACATATACATACTCACACACATACACACACACACACATATACACATAAACTCACAGACATACCCACATAAACATGCACTCACTCATACACACTCATATATAACATACACACACACACCCTCCTCATACCTTCTTTTCTTACCAAATCAGCACAGCTATAGGTCTTGACCAAGTCTCCTTCCCCGGCCCCACCTGATTCTCCCTCCCCTCCCCCTTCCTGTGTACACACCACCCTTTGAGGCACATCTCAACCCCACCACCTCAGTCAGGTCTTCCCCAATTTTTTTTGATGCCTTGGGTCAGTAAACTCCTACAGTTTGGGGGAGGGTGAGCAGCCACCTAGCACACCTGAGGCCCCTGATGTGCCAGGTGTCCTGGGATGGTCTAGACACACCTTCCCAGGCAGGTATCTGGAAGTCATCATTTAGATGATAACTTGAAGTGGTAACCCAAGTTCACCCTTCCAGGTCAAGACTGGGCTGAGGCCAGTCCCCTGGAGGGACTCCAGTTCTTCCTACCTCACCAGGCAAGACGTTCTCCCATCCACTTGGGCACTTTGGCACAGAACATCCTAGACAGCATCTGATTTCCGGGGCATTCATCTCCCAGCCTCAGCATAAGCTCAGGAGGGCAGGCCCCCAGGACCTACACTGATTTTGTACACTGCTTGGCTTGGCCCCAAGTAGGTGTTGAGCAAGTTCTCTTTAACTCAATGAACACACGAGTGAGTGGCTGACAGAGTACATGAAGGCACAGGCATGGCGAGTGTTCAGCTGTGCAATTGTGATGTTTGCTCTTAGTTCTTAAATCATTCACGAAATCTGAGTTTCGAGTTTCGAAGTCCGTCCTCGCCACCCCACTCCACCTGACTCCCATGGAAATATATCAGTTCCTTTGTGACTAAATCATACCGGAAACTAATAAATACTAATTCACATTTGTACTATGTTAAGCCGGGGATTTTTAAAGAACTCTTTAGATCCAAGAAGAAAGCACAGCATGAGTGTCCTGCACATTTGGGCAACAGCGGCTGCATGGAACTGAGAGATCCAGAGCGATCCAGGTAGAACACCCTGTACTGGCGTCAAGGACCTGTGTGTGTCTCCTGGTCAAGAAAGGGCCCCGCGCACGGCACTTGGGCCCAGCTTGGGGCAGCTGTTTCCCTAACCAGAAAACCACTAAATTCTCGGATTTAACATAGCCCTGCAGGAAGCTTATTTAAAGATGGGGAAAGGATTGGGTAGGAGGTGAGTAAATTTCAAAAGGAAGAGAGGTAGCCCAACCTCTGTCACCTGCAGCCAGACTCTTGGTGACCTTTGCCCTGATCTTCGGTGACTCAGAGTGTTTGCCGGCTTGTGGACTAAATGGAACTTATCTGATGCTAATTTCAAGAGAGTTCTCTTATTCAAAGAAGAGTGCTATAAACAAGAGCTGTGTTCTTTTATCACAAAGGCTGTGGCATAGCATCTATGTACCAGATGGCTTTTCCAAAATCCTAGAGTCAGATTTATTAAAACAAGTATTGTCAGATGGCTGAGAGTGTAGATGGGAAGTACAGTGGCTTTGAAATGAGGGTATTGTCCTGTCCTAGGAAAGGCTCCTTCATAAGAATGGGTTTACTCGGACAACCTGGGTGAAAATGTGGTGTGCGTTTGATAAATGCTGAAGACATGACTTCCTGTTCACCTACTAGCTCTCTCTATAATTACAAGGTTATTAACCCATCCTCAAAATGCATTGCTCAACTTTAGACAAACAAAATCTTAGAGCTGGGTAATATAAATCCAGTAAGCCCTTGCTCTGGGGGACAAAAACGAGGGGATCAAGTGATTTGTGTAGTTTTATTATTATTGAAGTAGGTTTGGGAAATGGCTTCATTTGCTTTCTAAACTAGGAACAAAATCCCAAATAGGAGGAGGAAGAGGATGGGGGAGAGAGAGAAGAAGGAGGAGAAAGAAGAGAGGAGAAAAAGAAAAAGGAGGGGAAGAAACAAAACCCCCCGAAGACCTGCCTATCTCTTCTTGCACATACTCCAGCAAGAGCCTCCGCTGGGAACGTCCATGTGTGTCCATGTGTCACAGTAAATCAGCTCAGCTTTCCCACCCAGGCTAGGGAGGACAAGAACAAAGGGCCAGAGCAGAAAGGGCAGCCATGGGGGGAGAGGAGAGTCACACTAAGCCACAAAGAAGGCAAGGAAGCACTTCCGTCAGGCAGGGGTGAGCCTGCCTGGAGAAGGAACATGGGCCGGGGGGCAAAGGTGAGCCCGGAGGTGGCCCAGAGGATCAAGGAGAGGCACCTCCACCAAGGAGGAGGGGCTCCAAAATGAAGACCCTCGGAAGGAGCCATGCATTTTTTTAATCTACAGATCAGGGTCTAAACCCTCTCATTTGGCAAGATTTGTTCTGGGATGAATTGACTATGTGTAATTGACAAATGTTAGAATTTAAATTTCATTTTTTTTTGGAGGGGGGGAGTATCTCTCTACTTGCTTCTCAAATGTAATTATGGAGAAAAAATACATTTTAAGGATTCTTCGTCCAATTCAGTACGGGGATAGGTCCTGACTTCCCTCCTGATGACCCCTTCTCTCACGCACATGCACACACGCACACAGAGACAATGGCAGAGATCTGGCTTTCTTTCTCGAGAGAGGCACTAGGACCACAGATGAGGCAGCTGTCAGGGAACTAGGCTATAATCAGCTTTAACTGGCTTGCAGCCTGCAGAGGGCACAGACCTTCTTCTTTGCTAGGGTAACAGGTCAGGTTGCTGGCCCTGGAATGAAGTGGTCTGAGTTGGTTTCTGTTTCACAAATCTTCCTATGCAGATCTCCATGCCACACTGAAGTGCAGGTCCTAAGAATTTAAACAGGCATCTAGAAGAGGGTTCTTTAAAATTCCCCATCATATGACATGTCCCCCCCAGCATGACTTATAAGGACAGTAAATCAATGAGACAGTAACAGGAAAAGTTAAAACAACTAAAAATGGGTTTTTCAGGCAAGTCTGAAATGCTACAAGATTGCTAGTTAAGAACAGTATCCCTTTTCTCAACCTATGTGTGATATCCCCTTCTCCTCACCAGCATCCTAAACTGAGTGCCCATGTAACTTGGAAACTAAGGTGAAGGGTGGAAGCTATTGGCTACACAGGTGGTCTAAGATAGGGGTGCTCTCTACAGCACTGAGTTGTTTTGGTGTGACAACGACTACCAACCCCTCCCATCCCTAGATGTCTACTGCAAAAAGATATGGACTAGATGAGATTAATGTCACCATATCTGTACCACCAAAAAAACAAAAAGGAAAGTTGAAAAAAAAGCATTCACTCAAATCTTACAATGGGAGGTGGGAGTGGTGGGTGGGTAAGGGTGGGGAGAGAAAAGCAAGGGGAGATCTAAACAGCAGGATACGACAATAAATGGGAAAACAGCAAGAGAAGAAGCACACTAGGTTAATATAGGAAAACTAGTTCTTTATTGAGAGATTGTATATTAGTATTAGTGGATTCTGTGTGTAACAATGTCATCATGCACACGATACAAAAAAAAAAAAAAAAAAAAAAAAAAAGGCTGGGCCCACCATGCGTCGCGGGCAACAGAACAAAAGCAGCTACAATGAGCGATGGCCCGGGCTGCGAGCACAGTACGTTCAGCTGGGAAACATCTCTAACCGAGCGCTGTACATTGTCAACTGGGGGATGTAAAAAAATACAGATCATGCTTTAGTTTTAGTACAAGAAAAGGTGAAAAAGATACACAACCAAAAGGATATTTGATACAGAAAAAATTACCCACAAAATAAGAACAGGAAGTAATTCAGCACAGCAGAACACGCTATCCCTGTTTAATGGAAAACCATTTTGCTGGGGAATCCTTTTTTTCTTCTCTGTTTTTTTCCTCTGTCTTTTCAGATGGCCAAATGGCAATCTGGGGAGGCCACTTGGGACTTTATTTTGGAAGGACCCTCCAAGTAGAGCCTTATTCTTTCATCATTGCTGCTGTTTTGTTTCAGTTTTCCAGCAGGTCTGGCCAGCATCACAGAAGGGAGCCGGCTGTTAAAGGGGCAGCTCTGAGGGCCAGGGCGGATGTCCAAAGATGCTCTTGACATTGTACAATTAAACAATTAAGACACCGTGACCGTGGCTCTCCCTTAAGCCCGGGACCTTACTGCACCAAATTTACAGAGGCTGTAGAACAGCAGCAACTGGCATTTCATCAAAGATTTGTCATATAGTTATATTTAATTTTTTTTTTTTTTTTGCCTCCGACTAAATGCAATCTCTTTGGCTCTGCCTGGGTGCTGCCAGGAAGCTAGCCGGTAGCCACCCAGAGAAGTGGGAAATAGGTGCTGCAGCCTCCAAGCCAAGGCAAAAGGAATCCACTTAACAGGGATTTACAGTGCAATGTACTCGGCTAAACAAGATGAAGATACAAAAATGGTTATTTCTCTACATCTATTCTGAAAATGGCCTACAGCCTATAGTACTACAATGGAAACTAAAAAGAACAGATTTAAGCTAGCAGGCTATCTAATAGTTTTACAAGAAGATTGTGGTTTAGGACCTTGTTGGGTTAAGCATTAGTATCCTCTATCGAAAGGTCACGAATTCTTATCACATTGTGCTAAATTTTACCCACAGCCCGACTCACCACTCAGCCCTTGAATTTCCTGTGGGCGTGTTTGCCATGAAAGTAAACTTTGACTGACGGGCAGAATTTGTTTTGTTGGGGTGTTTCTGGAGGGGAGGGGTGGTATTAAAAATAAAATTTAAAGGCAGCTGAGCAATTTGAATTTCAAAACATGGAAACAGCATCCTGCAATGGTATTTAGAGATCGGTGGTATTAATGAGGATGATAATGATTTAATCAGGATAATTATACTTTCAGGCTCAACATCCTTCTTAATCATTTTTGAATTTCTGCCTAGTGTAATGTTCCACACCCGTTTTAAGAGGAAATGCCAAGTAATGAGACATAATTGTGCATTGGGGTTGGGGGCTGGCATTTCCAGGGAGCGCTCACCCCACCTCCCCATGCTATGCCTCACACACCCACTCCACGGCTGCCCACCCCCATGGCTAGGCTGGCCTGAGATAGGGGATACTGCCGCTTAAATAGCAATGCCTTCCTCAGATGGAGACAGGAAATGGTTAAGAGGGGTGTCACAATACAGCTAAATGCGGAGGCAGAAGGGTCACAGCGCACACAGCAGCGAGTTGACCATTCACTGAGCTACACAATGAAGAAAAAAAAGATTTGATAAATGCAGAATGTCATCATTCTATCATCACACAAAAAACTGCGGTTCAAACAGGCCTAAAGGGGCCAACCTTGCCTTTTAGGTTCTGGGGAGAGGCATGGGGCAGGGGACAGCTGGGCTGGAAGAAAGAGGGCTGGTCTTTCATTTTCTTGCCCACACGGGCCCCTGGGGCGCACTAAAGCGCTGGCCCCGCGACCCCACCCCCCACTCGGACTTGGCGGAGCAGCCTGGTGGCAAAGGGAAGACATCATTCTGTTGGAGGGAGGGGTGATCCTCGGGGGAGGGCCTTAGCCAGCAGGGATTTAAGCAGACGTGGAGTGGGAGAGGATAGCAGAAACATTTCCAAGAAGAGAAATGTGAGTCCAGAGGCAGAATACAAAAAAGAAAAAAAAAATGAATCTAAATGCATCTCGGATTTGCTTTGGGAGGTGGGAGTTTCTGATTAAAAGAAAATGGAAGAAAATGTGGCAGGGAGGGAAGAGGGGGAATCAAGCTATTGTTGAGCAGAATGTGAGGGGAAGGGGATGTGGGGAAGGGGAACGTGCAAACACACCCCATATATCACAGTTAAAAACAAAGCCGGCGCCGGCCTGCTGCTTTGTCAACGCCTGCCCAGGGCAGGGCCCGGCGGGGGCACTTTCCCACCTCATCCTCGCACACAGCCACAGCGCAGCACCCAAGGGCCAGACACCCTGCTCCGGCCGGGCCCAGGGCTCCAAGGCGCGCGCACACACTCACACTCACACACACACACACACACACACACACACCCGAGCACCCTGAAGCCATAAATGCAACTGTCATACAAAGACAACTGGGGGCGAGGGAGGCGGGAGGCAGGGCCACGGCACAGGGGCGAGACACAAAAAGGGTTAACAGGGAGGAGAGGACGGGACTGGAAATCGTGCAAGTGCCCACGAGAGGTGGGGGCTGGGGCATGGGACAGGGCAGATCCCAGATCCCAAGTAACCAGCCATCGGCATCAGGCACCGAAAAATGAAAGATACACACAAATAACACAAAACACACACACACCTCAAAAAAAAAAAAAAAAAAAGCAAATCACAGAAAACCATGCACACACACGCGCACACACGCGCGCACACACAGACCATGTATCTCTCTCCTTTCGCTCATCCAGGGCTAGGAATTAGGGGGAGGGTCTGTGATTTGGGAGGAACCGCGTCCGCCGCAAAGAATTAAAAATGGGGCAGGGGAGGGAGGGACCCCAATTCGCCAAACCCTAACTTCACTCCAAAAGCTCCCACGAGGGCGGCCGCCCCCACGCTCGGGGGGCCCCCAGGAGGGAGCGGGCAGAAGTCCCCGCTCGCCCTGCGCCCTCGCGGGTGTGCCCTGCGCCCCCCGCCCGCGGCGCCCGCCCCCGCCCGGGTGCCTGCGGCGATCCACGCTCCGAAGCGGACCCCGAAAGGAAAAAGCGATACCTCTGTTTCGCACAGAGCCAAACACTGGAAGCACGAGATAGCCGACGTGGACCAGGACCATCCTGGCTCCTCGCGCGGCGGCGGCGGCTGCGCGCGGGCCCTTTGTGGCGCGGCTCCGGGGCGCGGGCGCGGGCGGCGGCGGGGCTGCGGGAGCCGCCGGGGCGGGAGGCGGAGCGCGGGGCGCGGGCGGCGGCGGGGCGGCGGCTGGCGGGGAGACAGATGGCCCATGGAAAGGCTCCCTTCCCGGCCCCTCTCGACATTCAAAGGCGCTGGGGCCGCAGCTGCCGCCACACAAAGGCGCGCGCAGCCAATGGGAGCGGAGCGCGGCGCGGCGCGGCCTCGCCGGAACCGCGGGGGACAGCGGGCACCGCGGGCGCGCGGGTGGCGGGGGGGGGGGTGCGGCTGCGAGGGAGCGGGGACCAATCGCGGTGGCCCGCGGCCGGGCGTGGGGGGGGGGGCGCGCTCAGCCCGCGGGGCGCGTTCAGCCCAGCGCGTGTCCCCGGCCGCCCGCAGGCCCGCGAGCGCGCGCGCGCGAAGCGCCCTGCACACAGCCACGGGCGGCGTGCACACGAACGTGCACACACCGGGGGACGTGCGCCCGGACACGTGGAGGTGCGTTCGTGCGTGCGGAGAGGCAGGCACGAGCGCACCAAGTGCACACGACCCGGAGGTCCTTGCGCACCGCGCGCGGGTCACTCGGGGACGTGCGCAGGGAGGCTGGCGCACGTGCAGAGCCTGACTGCGGGCCCAAGTGAAGCTGGAAAGCCAGCAAGCGGCTGCACGCAGGATTCGGGCGCTGCCGCACAGGCAGGCACACACGAACGCCTCGTTGGGCAAGACAAGTGCCAAAAACGCGTTGCCAGAAACACGCAGGAGACACAACTGCAGATAGGGGCACTGTGTGACTCCCTACCTATGGCACTGCTCTGTTGCCCTTGCAGAACACAAAGCTGCAATAATTATTTGCTAAATTGAAAATCACTCATTCCCCGAGAGAGTGGACACATTCTATAGACACATTTACACCCAGGAAACCCTGAGCCACAGGCCACTGTCTGCCACACTCTGACACAGGCGCCAGCATGTGCACAGACACACCCACCTCCACAGCAGGAGTCTCACATAGAGAGATCAGGGCTAAGAGGCGCCTCACATTCACACCTGGTGTCACAGGTGGCCTGGGGTTGGCCTGTGGGTACAAATAAGAGAAGCAAAGAGCCTTCACCTGCAGCCCTGTTTGCAGGTGTACTGCTAAGACCACTCATGCACTCAGACCACCTGCTGTGAAACTCCCACTGGGAACCTGAAACCACACTCACAGCCCACACTCAGGTCAGAGTAAGCTTGGGGACCCCATCCATGGGCAGAAAGACGAGGATAGTTTCTACACTGGGGCATGTCTTTAAATCCCACTGACTCCTTTATTTAATGCGTGAGGTAAAAAAAACAAACAAAAAAGCTAGATGGTAAAAGTAGAGTATGTGGAATAAGGAAGATCTAACTCAATCCAATCTGCCCCCATTTTAGAGGTAAACAAAAGGTAAAACAAAAGGTCTGGCTGGTGAACACATGTTGGCCATGGAGGTGAGGCAGGTTTTCCTGAGATCCCAACCCTTGCAGCACAGGGAGAGTCTCAGAAACATAAACCAACCATGGAAAACCCTGCGAGGTGCAGAGATGTGCCTCAGCACAGGGTGCTGGGGAGGCGGGGGGTGGGGGGAACTCCTAGAAGGGGCACCTAACTCAGCTAGGGTTAACTCCAGAAAAGTGACTTTAAAACTGTGAGTCAAAGAATAGGAGAAGTAAGGAGAAGCAGAGAGGACAGCAGAGGGAAAACTATAGCCTGACTTTGCTGTAACCGTGTTCCCATTGGTACTGGCAGAGCAGGACTCTAGAGCACACACCTCTCTTACACAAGCTCATCGCTCCCTTAGACCTTGCTGAGTCCAGAGAATTGGGCACAAAGGCAGCTAGGAGACCTCCCAAGACTGCCAACCCTACTTTTTTTTTTTAAGTTTTATTTATTCATGCATGGAGGCCAGAGGCGTGGGAGGGTGAGAGGATTCACCAGAGACAGAGTGGGGAACAGAACAGGCAGGCTGATGAAATACACTGCTGAGGGGCGCAGCGGGTGAGACACGGGAGGTCTGCCACACCATGTGGGACCCCTGCTGGCCCGCCAGGATAGAACTGGTGCTGCAAGAGGCTGCAGACAGCTTCACAGCTGCGTTCAACGGCCTGCACCACCAGGGGAGGCCCTCCAACCCTACTCTTAATGGTCATTTCAACCCTCTTTCTGCCTCCAGCTCATTCCTTTTTTTGTTACCTGTCAAATAAACATAATACCACCATTAATTTAGAAAATCTTATAAAAAAGAAAAGACTGAACAGACTTCTAACTACTAGAATTTTTTTCCTGTTCTACCTAAACTTTTGCTGATATAGGTAGGTAGGTAGACAGACAGACAAATAGAAATAGATCAGATTTGCCATAATAATCTACACATTTCGTATCCTACTTCTTAAACTTACAATTTTATCAGAAACGTTTTCCCATCCTTCTATATAACTATCATCATAATCTTCATTGTAAATGTTTTCATAGTATTCCAACAAGTGAATGTACTATGATTTCATTTAATCATATTCTATTCTTGGGTACTTCATTTGCTTCCAGTTTTCCATGATTGCAAGTCATTCAATAACTTCTTTTTTTTAAGATTTATTTATTTATTTTTATGTATACAAGAACTGGGGTACAGGCCAGAGGCACGGTGGAGGGTGGGGGGTTGTGTGTGAGAGGATTCACCAGAGACAGAGTGGAGAACAGAACAGGCAGACGGACCGAAATATACTGCTGAGGGGAGCAGCACCAGGCATGACTGTTTCCCATTCTCACTCTCGTTAGCTAAAGTCCACAGAAGTACAATAATTCAGATTTCTGAGACTAGAAAAGGAGAGGTCTGCTGCACCATGTGGGTAGCTCCCTGGCCAGGGATAGCTCATGCTGCAGTGGCTGCAGACAGCCTCATCGGTTGCATCTTAACTCCCTGCACCACCAGGGAGGCCCTCAATAACTTCTTATGCCTATTATTTGTTGCTTGTGTTTAATTATAATCTTAGAATAAACTTCCAGGGTTGGCATTCTTAAATCCACAAGGATAGAAAATCTTTATGGCTCTTGCGACACACTGTTTTATAAAAAGATTAAAGCTGTTGTCAGTGCTACCAGCAATATATGGTGTGCTAATTTAGGGTGGACATTCCTTTTTATCTTTATCTTACTTTGTACCAGACAGTTTACAAAGGCTTATAACCTTGCTAGCAGAGAGATTAGGATACAAACTCTGAAATCAGATTGCTAGGCTTCACATTCTAACCAGCTTGGACAAGTTACTTAACTTCTCCAGGGTCTTGGTTTCAATATCTGTAAAATGGACAAGATTATAGCAACCTTCCTCACAGAATTAAAGTGAGGATCAAGTAAGTGAATTCTTATCAAGAACAGAGACTCATGCCTGGCTATTCAACTATTAGTTCTTTCCCCTTTACCTGTCCATCTCTCCTGGCTGCCTACCTCTTGCCCTCCTATTACTATCAATCGCTTAATTCATGCAGTTAATGTAAATTACAGCATCACTTGGAGCATTCATCAGACAAAAGCAAGCATCCAGAAATAGACTGGTGCTGTAAACCTGGGGGAATCCACCTACTAACTGTACCCTTCATTCACAATCAGAGAAACATAACAGACAAATGTTCACAGTCACTAGTTTATCAACACACAGGCACGTACTTCCTGCTAAGAAGGAATTATTGCGGAGGAGGAGTATCATTATTAATGAAGTCTTGGGCAAACACCTACCACCTTCAGCCTTACACCTGCCATTCCCAAAAGTCTAGTGGAGGTACTAATAAACCCTGCTCACTTACCTGAAAGATTTATTATGTGGCTCAATTAAGAACATAGCTATGGAGTCTGTAAATAATACAGAGAATTCTAGCAGTATAATACCATAGTCTCTCCAAGAATAAAACTTGATTATACATGCTCCTCTCTTGGTTTTGTTTTGTTTTTTTTTTTAAGATTTATTTATTTATTTGTTTGTTTGTTTATTTATTTATACAAGCACTGGGTACAGTCAGATTCGCGGGAGAGTGAGAGGATTCACCAGAGCCAGAGTGGGGAGCAGAACAGGCAGACTGATGAAATACACTGCTGAGGGGAGCAACGGGCACAGCAGGAGAGGTCTGCACACCATGTGGGACCCGGTGGGACACTCGCCGGTGGCCGAGGATCGAACCAGCGCTGCAGAGGCTGTGGGAAGCTTTGCAACCCAGCGCTCAACCGCTGCGCCACCAGGGAGGCCCTCCTCTCTTGGTTTTACAAATAAGGAAACTGAGTCTCAGACATGGGAGTCATGAGCAAGGTCACAATGATCTCCAACTGAGTTAAAACAGGATCCATATTCTTGGCCCATGGCCTAGCGTTGCTTCTCCTGGCCTTCTTTTCCCACCACCTGGCATGACTGTTTCCCATTCTCACTCTCATTAGCTAAAGTCTACAGAAGTACAATAACTCAGATTTCTGAGACCAGGATGATTTGTAGAACTATTCCATTCATCGGGGTTATTATTTTATATGTTTGTCCCCTGCCAAATTATACACGCAGCACATTTGTAGGCTTAGCATGTAAGACTTTAAAAGAAGTATAAAAAATGAGAGATGAAGATGAATCTATAATTCCTGATCCAGTATTGAGAAGCACAGCCCTGGAGGAGGTGAATGCCCTATCGTCTTGATCTTTGAGCCACACCTCCGTCCCTCACTCTCTTTGGTCTCCACTCTGGTTACCTGCAGAAAGGATTCTTGGAACCTCATGTGACATCATGTTTAATGGGGCTCAAAAGCATCTCCTTTGAGAATTACATCTTTGGAGCCCAACATCAGTTCTGGATGATGACGACCCCTGCCCTTTATTCAACAAGCACATCCACCTCATCAGTCATGTAGACATCAAACATTTCCCAAGACTGACGACAGAATTCCTGTTCTTCTCTGCCTTGTGTTGGCTTCAGGTAGACCCAGTTTTCAAAATCTGTGCAAACCAGCTACACGCCAATCAACGTGTTTCTGCATTGGCAGGCGAGAAAGAACCCCAAAGGGCGCGTCCATTTTGAAAAGCTGAAAACAGGAGGATGGAGAGTCACTGGAGGAAAATCATGAACAAAGACCCAAAAGTAAATGCAGAAGGAGAAGGAGCTGGAAGTCAGGGGAGGGGAAGAGAAGGGGAGGAAGGGGGGGGGGAGCACAAGATGGAAGCTGTAGAAGGAGAAGAGGGAGAGGAAAAAAGGGGAGCAACAGTAGCAGCCAGGGGTGAGTGAGCCTGTGGGGGGAGGAGGGGCTAAACCATTTGATTGTGTATTCAACCCACACTCACTGAACACACTCACTGTGCACCAGCAACTGGCCAGCAGGAAATGAAGCAAGTACCCAGGGCCCCCACCCCTTTCTCTATGGTAGTAGGGAAATTATCTGTGCACCTAGATGTCCATGTAAAACCCTAAAGATCCCCAACTGCGAGGCAGGGTCCTACAATTACATCCTGGAGAAAGGAATAGTCTGGGATGGCTTCCTCAAAAAATAGAACTGACTTGAAGGATGCCAGGAAATCATAAAAAAAAAAAAAAAAAACTGGTAAATTGAAAGAACCAAGCATGTGTCCTGCTTTTCCTCTTTCCTCTCTGGACTCTATTTCAGTATATAAAATATTTGAAGAGGGTAAGTCCCTTTCTTTTTACAGAAATATTGAATGAAGAAATTATATGGGGGCCTCCCGGTGGCGCAGCGGTTGAGCGCTGGGTTGCGAAGCTGCCCGCGGCCTCTGCAGCGCCAGTTCCATCCCCAGCTGCTCCCCGGCCTCCGGAGGAGGGTCCCACATGGCGCTCAGACCTCTCCTGCCGCCTGCTGTTCCCCTCAGCAGTGTACTTCGGTCCTTCTGCCTGCTCTGCTCCCCGCTCTGGCTCTGGTGAATTCTCTCACCCTCCCGCGCTTCTGACTGTACCCAGTGCATGTATAAATAAATAAATAAATCTTTAAAAAAAAGCAACATTTAAAAAAAAAAAAGAATTTATATAATGAGAATACCATCCTAATGAAATCAGTTTCAGGCCATGACCATCAGCAGCTATATCCGTAAAAGACAGACAGCAGGACAGAACATGTGACCTGACAGAGGAACACACCATCATCCATGAAGTAGTCTTTCCAGAAAATGGGACCAGAAGCTAATCAAACCTCTAGATCTTATTGCCAATTGATAGAAAGCCCAGGAAACAGAGAAACATTGAAAGATACCTGGAGATACAAGTAGAAAAATCCAGACCACAGCAACTCTATAGACACATCAGTCATCTTCAAAACACATATTTTCAGGGGGGGAATGAGGTGGAGGGGAAGCCCACAGAGACGTAAGGGAGATACCAACCAAATGCAACACTAAGATTTTTATGAAATGCTCTTAGTACAATAAGGTACAAAAATAATTGGGGAGATACAAACACTGGCTGTACACTAATGATGTTGAGGAGTTTCTGCCTTTTAGATGGGATGACGTAGTGGGGTGATGCGCAGACATGGCATCCTTGTATTTGCAGATGATATTCAATGATATCTGAAGAGTTCTACCTCTCCCAGGGAGAGAACAGATGGAACTAGATTGACACTGAGTTGATCATGGTTGCAGCAGGTGAAGGCTATAGGAAGGTTCATTGTATTTCTCTTTCTGCTTTGTTAATATGGGGGTCAATTTTATATGTCAATGTGACTGGGTTAAGGGATGTCCAGAGTGCTGGAAAACGTTCTTTCTGGGTGTGTCTGTGGAAGAGATTAGCATTTGAATCGATACCATCATCTGACGCAGTATGTCCCAAACACAAGGAAAAGGTGGAGGGAAGGTGGATCTGCACCTTAGGGATAGAAAGCATATCCCTGCCCCCCACCCTCAGATACCAGCACTACGGCCATGGCACCCCTGTTTCTCTGGCCTTGGGTCTGCACTGAATTGCATCAAGAGTTTGCAGAGGGGCAGATGGTGGAACCCCTCAGTCTCCACAGTCACGGCAGCCAATTCCTCATAATAAGTCTCTTCCTCCACATCTCTGCGGGTTCTGTGGGTTCTGTGTCCCTGGAGGAGCCCGACACATACAGTTCACATTTGAAATTTTTCAAAAATAAAAGTAAAAATGAAAATGCAGCATGACAAGCGGCACCCATCCCTCTTCTCTGCAGACACACAAAAGATATCGCCTCTGATAGGGCAAATTAGAAAACAGCGCTTCTTCCTCATGGTCAGCACAGCCCTGGTCCAAGAGCTTGGCTTGGATGTCCACTCCCACTCACCCCTGGCGTTGCCTCCTTGACTTGGGGGGCCCGGCACACACACTACTCCAACTCGGCGCCCGCCACTGCTGCGGACAGCTTTCGCGTTTCACAGCCTGGTTGCATCAAGAAATAAACTCCAGGGCCTCCCCGGTGGCGCAGCGGTTGAGCGCTGGGTTGCAAAGCTGCCCGCAGCCTCTGCAGCGCCGGTTGGATCCCCGGCTGCTCCCCGGCCACCAGAGGAGGGTCCCACATGGCGCGCAGACCTCTCCTGCCGCCCGCTGCTCCCCTCAGCAGTGTCCTTCGGTCCTTCTGCCTGCTCTGCTCGCCGCTCTGGCTCTGGTGAATTCTTTCACCCTCCGCGCTTCTGACTGTACCCAGTGCTTGTATAAACAAATAAATAAATCTTTAAAAAAAAACAAAGAAATAAACTCCACTCCTGCTTAAGCCACTGTTTCCTTGGGTCACTGCGCTCACAGCCAAGCCTCATCGTGGGCTGACAGAGGCCCTGAAAATACTGCAGCAGTTCAGGTGCCAAAAGAGCATAGCTAGTCAGGTGCATGGGTTAGCTGTTGCTACAAAAATATCACATAATAAGTAGTTATAAAATCCACACACCGCGATAAGCGTTTATCCTTACAGACCCGCAGCCTGGCTGGGGACCCGCTGCGCTGGCCAGTCCCGTCTGTGCATTGAGGCAGCTGCGGACATTTCTGCTTTTCCCGGCGGGGCTGTGGTGGCTGTGCTCCACGTGTCTCCGGCCTCCTGCAGCTAGCCAGGACGTGTCCTCCTCTGGCAGGGCCAAGTGGAAACATGCAGAGCCTGCTAAGGTATATCAGTGGTGATAAGAGCTTTTGCACAGAGAAGCCAAGGCTTGGGGTGAGTTAAGGAAACAGTGAGTGGTTTTATTTTTACTTGACGAGAGAGAGAGGAAGCAGGGGGACTGGGAATTTACTGGGTAGGCAGTGGGGAGTATTGGGGGTTTCTGAGCACAGCAGACTGATCAAGAACACAGCACACGACGGGTCTGGTGACTGCTCAGTGCCTACCTATTGCACGTGGAGAGCCATTGGGTGACCTTGAGCAAGAGAGTGGCTTTAAAAATTTCTGCCTCTCCTGACCCTCCTGCTCTAAGATGCTGAGGGAGAATGAAAAAAGTTCCTAATCCAGAGGATTTTCTTTTTTAAAAACCTGAGAGTCTCAGGTCAGCATCTGATCCTCAATCTACTGTCCGATTTTGTGGCTGGTAGCTGATTGGCCCGGGATGGTCTCCGTGTTAGTAGAAGCTGATTCTTCCTTTTGGAGCTGAGTCTTGAGAAGATGTTGAGGGAAGAGGAAGTACCAGGGGGTGGAGGTGCGGGGTGGGGGGGGGTGGGGGCACTGGAGGCTACAGTGTCTGTCTCTGTCCTCATGCTGTGCTCTCCCCCTGCTTGGGCCCAGCGACTCTACTTGTGTGTATGTCACAGTGAGGAAGGTGAGGGCCCAAGAGGTTGGTCACTTTTTCAAGTCAGGGACCTGACACACACACCCAGGCCAGCGGCCTACCCTGGTTGCTCCACCTTGGAGGCTCTGGCCTTACTTTACAGTAAAACTTGAGAGTCCCCCGATTTCCTACCCCATCCACTCAACAATTCTTCCCAAATGGACAAAGTACCTCAAAATGCCACCATCCCTCACTTCTTTGGGTTAAAGCATTGCTCCTGATTTATTTATTTATTTTAAGATTTATTTATTTATGCAAGAACTGGGGTACAGTCAGAGGCATGGGAAGATGAGAGTAATCACCAGAGACAGGATGACAGAAATCACCAGGGAGCAGAACAGGCAGACGGACCGAAGACACTGCTGAGGGGAGCAGCAGGCGAGGCAGGAGAGGTCTGCCGTGCCATGTGGGTTTCTCCCTGGCCCATCAGGAATCGAACCTGCATTGCGAAGGTTGCGGACAGCTTCACAGCACGGCGCTCAACCTGCTGTGCTACTGGAGAGGCCCCCTTTGCTCCTGATTTAAAACACGGCCTTGGGGAAAAGCAGTAAATGACCAAGTAAGTTTTATCCAGAAGTCCCTCCTCTGATGTGCCAACCTCCAGAATCCAAGGCTTCCTCTCCTTAATTTACCCAGACAGCTTAATGTCCCTCCAGAGACTTTCGCCTCCTCCCCTCTCTCCTGCATGTCCCTCCTGTGTCCCCACCTCTCTGGACAGCGGCGGTTACTTAGGTCAAAGACCTTTGGAGACTGGTCCTGGAGTGGGGGAGGGGAAAAGGGGAAAAGCTTAGGGCAGAGGCAGAGACCCTCCCTGCAAGGGGCCTAGAGGGAGGTGGGGAGAGGTCAGAGGCCAGGCAGACCTTCTGGGGATGCCCCTGCAAGACAGATGTGGCCCAGGTTTCACCCCACATTGTGCTCAGTTTGCATCATTAGGGCTAAATTGATGGTTGATTACCAATAATGAAAGCTCCAAAGCAAACCAGATGGGAAGGAAATGAGCCACCATACATAGGGAGCATGGCTTTGTGGGGGGTCTTGAACCAAGGTCTCCCAGAACCAGGAGGGATGGTTGACAAAATCCAATCTATCCCAGACCCAGAAAGAGAACCCTCCTTGTAACATCACCCACAAGTGCTCACTCCACCCTTGCAAGAATACTTCCCAATTCATGCTTCTGTCCTTCTGGGTCCCGTCTCCCCATTTGCGAATCAAGGGGTTCATCCAGATGCTCTCTGGAGTCCCTACCTGCTCCAACACACTCTGACCCTCTCATTCTTAAACTCCTTTGGGCATCTGGCTCAGAGGCCTTGCCCTTAATGGAGGTGACAGCTTAATGGCTGAAGGGAGAATGGGTAGTGTGAGACAGGTGTCCTGGGTGCTCCCAAACAAGGTGCAGGAGTGAGTCCCAGCTCCCTGCACAGTCCAGGAGCTAAGTGGCCATGAGGCCCTGGGAACTCCCTGCAGTGAGTGTACAGGGCTTCGGTGGCCATTTCTGGGCCAGGTTGTCCAGGGCAGCAGAGGTGAGGGCTTTTCGTGCATGCCTGTTCAACTGGCAGAGCCCCAGTTGTGTTTGATTTCCATTTCAAAGCTCCTCACCCGTCACATAACCCTGCTCCCTATGGTCCTGTTCCCAGCCCAGGTTCAGACGTCTCGGCTTATTGTCTTCCTGCCCTTGAAGACACTTGAATTTGCCTTTCCTGGTTCATCCCTCTCCCACATGGATGCCTCTGACCCCTGCTCACCCTGGGTCACCCTCCTGTTGACCCCCAGCATGAGGCTGAGCCTCAGGTTATTATTCTGTGTATCTGTGCTCTTCCCCAAACCCAGGCCTATCGGCACCACTTCTGTTTCTCTGATGAATCAGAAAGTGTGAATATTCTCAACCTGGGCAAAATCTAAACCTCACTAGTTTGTTCTATTGTAGTCAAATATATATAACATAAACTTGACCATGAGGGCCATTTTTAGTGAAAATTCACACAAACATGAAGTATATTCACAGTGTTGTGCAACCATCATCACTATTTCCAGAATGTGTTCATCCCCCCTCCAGAAACTCTGTCCTAGTCACCTCTAACCTATTTTCTGTCTCAACGCATTGGCCTGTTCTAGATGCCACATAAAAGTGGAATCATACAATATTTGACCTTTTGTGACTGTCTTAAATTTCACCCAGTATAACATAACTTCTTCAAGTTTCTTTCATGTTATAGCAGGTATCAGAGCTTCACTATTTTTTAGGGCAGAATAATATTCCACTGTGTGGATAGACCACCATCTGTTTATCCATTCATCTGTGGATGGGCATTCCTATTGTTTCCACCTTCCTTCCTTTTAACGATTGTGAATTGTACTACAGTGAACATTGGGGCACACTTATCTGCTTGCATTCTGTCTTCAATTCTTTGGGAACTATATCTAAGCATGGGATTGCTGAGTCATGTGGTAACTTTATGATTAACTTTGTAAGAAAGCACCCAACTGGTTTCCTAAGACTTAACTTTTAAAGCCACCAAAAAAAAAAAATACCTCCACTGTGAAGCTGCAGTCCCCGGCTTTGTCCACAGGTCCTAAGTTAAAACCAACCAGACCCTTCTCTGTGCTCTGAGGCACCCGTGCACATGCCCAATACAGGTCTTGTCTGATTAGCCTCTGCCCTTCGGTCTGTTGGTCAATAAGCTGTGAGTATCCTGAGGGCAGGAACAGGGTCTACTTGGGCTCACTCACGCTTTCCCTGACTGCCTGGTACATTGACTGACCAAAGAAATGCAACCCCCTCCTGCTTCTCTCTGCCAGATCACATCCTTTTCTCATGACTGGAAGAGGGACACTTAGTCCCTACCTACCTGTGAAGTGACAAAGCGTTGGCTTGGGGATCCCATGCTTACCAGCTTTGGTACCATGGAAGTGCTTTTGCATGAGCCTCAGTTTCTTCATCTGTAAAATGAGGGTAATGCCATGGCCTACCATGAAAGGCTGGTGTGAAGATTAAACATAAACTGCTTAGCACAGAACCAGCCACAGCCCTGCACGTTAACTAGCAGTAGTGGCATCAGGAGCATCCTGCTTAGTCTCTTTCTGGTTGATCCTCCCACCTCTTCCTGGTTTGGCTTTGGATTTCAAATTCAGGACCTAAATCAGTCCTGGCACAAGGCAGGCACTCAATAAATATTGAATGAATTAATTGCTAGTTTGTCTTCAACTCCAGGGAGGCATAACTTTTATTATAGACTGAATGCCTGTGCATCCCCGAATTCATGTTGAAATGCTGCTCCTCAGTGTGATGGTCTCAGGAGGCAGGGCCTTTGGGAGGTCCTAGGATTAGAAGAAACCATGAGGGTGGAGCCCTTATCAATCAGATTCATACTACAGAAGAAGCTCGAGAGAACTTGCATCCTCTCTGCTCTGCCATGGAGGAGGCCAGAAGGGGACAACTGGAATTCAACTATGCTAGTGCTCTGATCTCGCTCCAGTCTCCAGCACCGTGAGAAATTAATTCCTATTGTTTATAAGGCACACAGCCTGTAGCACCTTGTTACAGCAGCCCAAAGGGACTACACAGCTTTTCCCAGGCACCAGAAGAAAATAAAGATCTTGTGTCAAGGTTGTAAAGCCCAAGCTAGGGAGGAGGACTAGGGAGTGGGCTTGGGGTGGGGGGCACTAGTTAATTGCCTGGCCCCAGGCTGTGCTCCATCTTCTCCAGGCTCCCACCCTGGTGGAGAAGAGGGCAGATGCACAGCGCTGTGGAGTGGGAGAGGACCTGGCTGCTTTGCTAACTTCCCCCTACTCCCAATTCTAATCCGGCACTACAAACAGCCTGTGAGTGTTGTGTCAGGCTGCCTTCAGCTGTCGTGACAGAAACCCTTACCCACGGAGGCTTGAATCACAAGTTCACTCATTGCTGACTCAGCAAGTATCTGGCTATGCTTGGAACTCAACAGCATGGCCAGGATCCCCTCCCCCTTCTACCTTTCACTCTACTAACCCCAGTGTGTGGACTTTCATTTTTGTGTGCTTTGTCCCATGGAAGCAAGATGGCTTCCTGGCTTGGGGATCATATTCTCTCATGATAGTGTCCAAAACAGGATGGAAAGGAAGAGAGGAAACGCTTCTTCTCTGTGATGCACTCCAAACATCTTTCCGAAACTGCACCACACACTACACCAACTCCAGTCCAGACAGCGCTCATTGGCGCTAATTGGATGCCAGGCTCATCCTCCGATGGATCCTGATGCAGAAGGTGGGATTGCTAGACTGGTTTCTACCACAGCCCACCCAGGGTTGACTGACACCAGCCACACTGTCCATATTCTGTTGGGCAGGAACAAAGCATGGCCCCTAGTTGGGCACCAACAGTGTCCTGTGAATTACACAGTCCCTCCAGGAGAGACACAGACTGCAGCAGCCAACATCTGGGGTGAAATCAACATCAGGGAGGAGGTAACCTGACAAACAGGAGTCACCCCTGATTCTGACTAAGAGACTCCAGAGCCCCGAGAATGATCACATTTCAGAAGGCAAGTTTTCGAATGCAGACCAGAAAGAATGACGAGTGTCGGCTCGTACGTGGTTCATCCTCCCTGCCATCTGCAGCACTGGCCACATGGATGAATTGTGCTACCCACCAGGCTGCTGGCTTGTGGTTGGCCACACCTGGCTGTACTGCACCTCCCTCTCACCAAAGCAGCACCCACTGCCAGTGCCTCCCTCCCTCCCAGCTCTCCGAATGGAGCAGCAGACCTTTCTGGCTCTGAGAGGCCTGGAGAGGCTGGGCTTAGGGAACCTGCCTCATCTTCCTACCTGCAGCAACTTAAGATGGCCCAAGGAGCAGAGCAGTGACGCTGGCAGCACTGAGCCCTTGACGGGATCTGCTCCCTTGGTGGAATCATTAGAGCAGAAAGAGAGAGAAGGTAAAAAGGATCTGATTCGACCGCAGAATTCTCAAAGTTTTCAAGAACTGACAGTGAAGACACCCTTAGAAATGGGAGTAAGGGGGAAGTTAGCAAAGCAGCCAGGTCCTCCCCCACTCCACAGCGCTGTGCATCTGCCCTCTTCTCCACCAGGGTGGGGGGCCTGGAAAAAATGGAGCACAGTCTGGGGCCAGGCAATAAACTAGTGCCCCCCACCCCAAGCCCACTCCCTAGTTCTCCCTAACTTGTGCTCTACAACCTTGGCACCAGATCTTTATTTTCCCTCCTTTGACCATCCAAAAGGAAAGACCCAAAGACATGGACCGAGGGGTTCCCCAACAAAGACCCCACCAAGATCAACCCTCAGTGAAGCCAAAGTCAAAGAACCCTTTCAGTTCAGTTTCCAATCTGTGCTTTGCTTCCTCCCACCCATCACCACACTAATTATGAGCAGACGCCAAAGGTTACCAGACTCCCTCCAAAAGATCTAATAAGGAATACAGAGGCCAAACAACAGAGACAACAGAGATTATGCACAAAGAAGAAAATAAATTTTTAAAGATCATTAATATCCCCAGATAATTAAGAGAAGATGCTGCATACCAAGAACAGAATGTCATTTTTAAAAGAACATTTAGAGAACAAAAAAGAGTTCTTGGAAGTGAAAAATATGAGCGCAGACATGTGCAGCTGCACAGAGGGTGAGAAAATCAACCGGAGGAAAATCCCCCAGAACATAGAACAAGGAGACAAAGACATGGACACCCAGGAACTCCAGTGTCAGAATAAAGGGGGATGAAAGATGGAGGGAAACAGGGAGGGAGCGAGAGAGGGAGGATGAACACAGACAATGAAGGTGATTAAATTATTCTCAAAATAATTGAAAAATCTTTCCCCCTGGAAGAATACGAGCTACAGAGTTACTGTAAAAATGTGCCTTTCTGGAGCTAAAAAGAAACTTCTCTGAAGAGGAAATGCAAATGGCCAACAGGCATATGAAAAAATGTTCAACATCACTTGTCATCAGGGAAATGCAAATCAAAACTACCATGAGATACCATCTCACACCAGTGAGAATGGCACATATTAAAAAAACTAGCAACAACAAATGTTGGCGAGGGTGTGGAGAAAAAGGAACTCTCCTGCACTGTTGGTGGGAGTGCAAACTGGTCCAACCACTGTGGAAAGCTGTGTGGAGATTTCTGGACCTACTAAACATAGAGCTTCCATATGATCCAGCAATTCCACTCCTAGGTATTTACCCAAAGGACACAGAAACATCAATTCCAAAGAGCACCTGCACCCCTATGTTTATAGCAGCACTGTTTACAATAGCTAAGCTTTGGAAACAGCCCAAATGCCCAAAAATAGATGACTGGATCAAGAAGATGTGGTACATATATACCATGGAATATTACTCAGCATTCAAAAAAGATAAACACATGCAATTTGCAGCAACATGGATGGCGCTGGAAGGGATCATGCTCAGTGAAATAAGCCAAAAAGAAAAAGAAAAATACCGGATGGTCTCACTCATAGCAGGAATCTAGAAAACCTAAATAAGGGACCAGGAAAATGAGTAACTATAAGAAAGTGAAAATCAAAATCAACAAAAAACTATGAACCAGAGACACTCTATGTAGGGTAGGGGGTGGGAGGGGAGGGATTGGGGTCAAAATAAGGGGGTTGCAATTGTATGGGGAATATAAAAATAAAATTTATTATTAAAAATAAATAAATAAATAAATAAATAAAGATTTTTTTAAAAATGTGCCCTTCTGCGTCTTTACCTCTAACATGCACCACTTAAAGGAGAATTTCACTTCTCCCAGTAAGAGGTAAGGAGTAGTCCTTACTGGAGAGGCCAGGGTCTGTAAGAAGAGACATGACAAGGGGTGGGAACACTCGAATCTTCCAGGCCAAGGCCCAGGAAGCTTCCCCGCCCTCACAGGAGGTGCTGTGGCCACAGTTGCAGACCCCGTGGGACTTCTAACCCCACAGCAAGGATATCAGTGTCCATGGTGGCTTGGAATTTGTTACTTGGCCTCCTTGAGTAGCAAAAAAAAAAAATCAGGATTCGCCTAGATCACCTTAAGAAAGGTGGAGGCGATGGTCAGGAAAAGTAGGGACTGCAACAAGAAGGGAACAAAATGGACTGGAAAGGATCCAGGGGCAGCTGGGGGTGAGGTGAGGGTGCTCCTCTCTGGCATCACTCCTTCCTGCTTGTTTTTTCTGAGCGCCTCTGTTTCTCTCTGGGAAGTGGACAAGGTTGAACGTCCTGGCTTCCTTTGGGGGCACTTCCAGCCTGTGAGTCCTCCTCCCCACGGCTGAACCCAGAAACCTCACCTCTGCAGCTTCCCTGGCATCAGGCAGGTGACTGAGCTCCTACCATGGAGTGTCACCCACACCAGGGTGACCAGACCTGGGCCCGGGCAGAGGCATCCAGCTTGGGGACACTGGTGCTGACTCCCTCTGTGGTGTGACGTGGACCATCCTTCCTGGAAGCTGGTTCCCAGCCCTCCAAATGATCCCCTGTGGATGTTGGCTTAGATTCCCCCAGATTAGGGTCCTTCTGATTCGAATATTCAGGAGTAAGTTTATATTGGAGTGAGCAAGACATCTGTGGAAGAGAGGAAGCAAGAGATGGAGGGAGGCTAATGGAGTATGTGCTGTCAAGTGTGGTAGGTCCTTTAAGGTCCTTATTCCTCCCAGTCCAGTACCCATGCTCCTCGGTACTGTGGCTTCACTACTCTCTTCACCCAGGGGTGAGGCATATTTCTCCAGTTCTTGGATCTGGCCAGCCCTGGTAGTCCTTTTAACCAACGGACTATGATGGTAGAGGCATTGTGTGATTCTGGAACCGAAGCTTAAAGAACCCCTGCCTGTGCCCTCGTGGAACATTGCCTGAGACTACTGGGGTGTAAGAGCTCAAGTGGGGGAAACTGAGGCACCCATTTACCCAAAAAAAGTGACCAGACACAGTTAACATGGTTTCAGGAACATTATGAGTTAAATAGAAATTTGTGGACTGGTCTGAAAAAACAAACCACCATTTATAACTTGGTTTCTACGGGAAAATGCATTCTGAGTTTCAAACAAGTAGCTTACATAGAGATTTCTGGAACGTCGCCTGGTCACAACATTGGGAACTGTAGGTGGCTTCTCAGTATACCCAATTTACATGGTCATTGTGGGTAGTTAATATTGAAGAAGGTGTGGAATACTCTGGGCAACCTTGTGGAATACCCGGCCCCTCATTCCTTCTGGAAGCTGGAAGGACAGGGCAAGTCATTGCTTCCCACATGGTACACAGGGTAACATTCCTGAAAGTCTCTGCATACCTGCTCCCAAGGCCAAGTTGCTCACTGCTTCACAAACAGATTTTACAAGCCAACTGCCACCTTCAACAACCTTTCCTATGTTGGGCCTACCCTCCTCTCTCTCCCACCCAGATGCCACCACTACAATTTCTATTCATTCTCCAAAACTTGCTCAAGTTTTAGCTTCTCTGTGACAGCCTCCCTAGCCTTTATCTTCCTCCACATGAGTTAGAGTAATACAAGCTGCTGTGAGAAAGTCCTCAAACATTTCAGAATCGATCTCATCTTATCAAATAATGGGTGTCTTAATTGTTTCAGGGTGTTGTAACAGAATACCACAGGCTGGTAGCTGAAGCCATAAACATTTATTGCTCACAGATCAGGGACTGGGAAGTCCCTTGATCTGGGTGCTGGCCCATTTGCTGGCTGGTGAGGACTCACTTTGTGGTTCACAGAAGGCCTCACACAGCAGAGAGGCACACACAGGGAGACAGCAGTGGTCTCCCATTTGTATGCTTATTAGGGTGCTAATCCCACCTGTGAGGACTCCACCCTTCTAGCCCAATAACCTCTCAAAGTCCCCACCTCCAAATGCCATCATCACATTAGAGTCAGGCTTTCAAAATATGAGTGGGGTGTGGAAGAGGTTCCAGGGGGAGGTACACACAAGATTGATAGAGGCCCTGAGTACTACTGTCCTGGAATGTTCTTGAAGGGCAGCAATCCCACCAATAGAGCCAGGCAGTAGACCTACAGCACTGTACGCAGGTAGTAGCCACTCACTAATCATCACCCACATTTACTATTGAGAGGCCATATTTCAGGTTGGATTCCCAGGGCCCATTATAGGGTAGGTGCTTAATTGTTAAATGAATAATTGTTATACATGTACCCTGCACATGGTTCCAAAACAGCGGAACACTGCACAAGCAGACACCACGACTCAAGGAAGTGCCACATGGGAAACTTTGCCCTGAAATATCAGCTCAGTGCCCAATATTCTTCCATGGCCAGAAAGATTTCCTTAGAGGAGTGAAGCTTCATTCACAAATACCTCTTCCCCATTTATTGAGTAGCTTCTGTGTACAAGCATCCTGCTGGGGATACTCCTGGTGGAGGTGAGGGGAGGTATAGAGTGCAAGATGTGCCTTTGTCCTCAAGTTGCTCATTGTATGGGGTGGAAGGGAATATATGCAGGGAAACCCCAAGTCATACTGGAGAGCTAATCAGCAGTTAGGAGGCCGGTGTGATCTGGCTGAGGCTGGGACAGGGGCAGGTGGAGCATTTAAACAAAAGGGCTTGGGGATCAGGCCTGGAAGCCCCCTTGTCACCTCCATGAAGAGCTCTGAGTCAAGGCCATAACCAGCTTTACCTGCTAGAAATACCAGGCTGGCAGCAGGTAAGAAAACAGACCCTGGGGTCTTTAAGAGGCTATTAAGACATATTAAGAAATTAATGATATTAAGAGACAGGAGACTTGAACTTGCTTTTTTATGTGTTCAGTAGCCACGTTGCTGCCACTCTGTCACATGGTGCCCAGGAAAGCCATCTGGTCTCTGATTGTACAAAGGGAGCAGTTTCCAGCTGTCACTTCATTGCCACTCTGCTTCCAGCATCTTCCATTCCTCCCTTCTCTGATCTATCACTTGACCCTGCCCCTTCCCTTAGTTTTAGGGTGACTGGCAGTAACTTCTCAGCCTCCAGGCCAGCCCCCACCACAGGCAGAGGAGGGGCTTTGAAAGACAGCTAGCTCTCTACTAGGAAATTGGGCCTGGGGCGGAGATCACAGAGAGGGGATAGACATCTGGCAGGTACCCAGTATGGAAAGTGGCCCTGCCCTCCAGGAGCACCTTGAAAGCAGCCTAAAAGTGCCCAACCATGGAGCGGTCTGGCTGAGTGACACACGGGGCACAGGCTGTGTGGACAGGGAAGGGCAGTGTGCCCTGTGGCTCTGGCTGGGTCTCTGCTACAAGAAGTGATGAGACCAGATCCTCTCCCTCCTCATTTCTTAGTCAAAGTACCCCAGCATCTCCCCCCACCCCCTCCTGCCCAGATCCCATCCTCCACACTCAGCGGCATCCTGCGTGAAGGGTCTTTATCTGTTCCTGCTCAGTGTTTCCCGGCTGTAACCTTTGAAGCCCAGGAGTCTCTGGTTTTCTCACTGACTCCCACAGCACTGGCCAGGCCACCCTGAGGCCCCTCCACACACACAGCCTTTGTGCCACCCACGTGACTCTCTCCTCAGGCCTTTCTCCAAGCCCCTGACACTCCTGCCTCCTGCCCCAACCACAGGTCCCTTTACGTGTGGTCTTTGCTGGGCAACTGCAGCAGGTTCCCCGACCTCTCAGGGCCTGCATTTCCTCATTCAAAGGATGTGCTGATGACACCCACAGCTCTATTGGTTGTGAGGGCCACAGTGCCCAGCAAAAGATAGCACCAAAACCAGTACCTCTCGAGCCATGCCGCCCACCCACCCCTACACTCGGGTGCAGGGCAGCGTGGTACCCAAGATGCTGCCTCTGAAAGGGTTTGGATCTGCAGCGCCTGCTCTCCACGTTCAACAGGAAAGGGCCTGTCCTTACAAAGTGATCTGAGGATAAGGTTATTGGGGGGCAGGGAGGAGAGAGCAGAGGGCTTTCACGAGAGCTCTGGAACAAGCTGGACTTCCAGGTAGGGTCACCAGCTCCGCCATGGCTCCAGCCCACTCCCATGGGTGCAGGGTACAGTTCATCTCCCCATAAGATTTTCCTTTGGGTTTATTTCTGGCTCTTAGATCTGTGCCTGTTTTGGAACCTGAAATTTACTCATTGTGCTTGTGTCCTGAATCCCATTACAGAGCGTCAGTTCAAGGTCGGGGGTGGGGTGTGGAGTTGAGGGGGAGGGTCAAGAAGGATTTCATCACTTTTCTCTCAGTGTCCCCTCACCCCACCCCACCCCCGACTTTCTGGGGCCTTGCACTGTGTCAGGTTGTTTTTTTTTTTTAAGATTTATTTATTTATGCATAAAAGAGCTGGGGTGTAAGCCAGAGGTGGCGGGTGTGTGTGAGAGGATTCACCGGAGACAGAGTGGGGAGCAGAACAGGCGGATCTACTGAACTACATTGCTGAGGGGAGCAGCGGGCAAGACAGGAGAGGTCTGCTGTGCCATGTGTGTTAGCTCCCTGGCCAGGGGTTGAACTCATGCTCCCCTGGCTGGTGATAGCTTGATAGCACTGTCTTTAACCCCTGAGCCACCAGAGAGGCCCCGTTGTGTCAGGTTCTTACTTACCTATGCCCTCACTGCCCTCTCCTCAAACCCTTTGCCACACTAGCAGAAAAGAAAAAGCACTCCAGAATTTCTGTGTATGATCTTCTGAAGCTACGAAAATGAATGTCATAGAAAAACACTTCATATAGTGGAGAAATATTCACTGTTTATTATTGTGAAAAATGAAAAGTTACAAAGCAGTAGTTTCATGTGATCCAAGTTTTATTTTAAAAATCATGTATCTAAAAATAAAAAGCTACCATAATGCTAATAAGGTGGAATAATATTGGGGCAGTTTTGATTTTCTTTTTTGTGCTTTTTAGCTTTAAAAAAAAAAAAACATTTTCTATAGGTCTTTGTTATCAGATTTTTAAAAAAAAAATCTAAAGTTTTAATTAAAACCTAAAGTTTTAATTTTACTGTGTTCAATTCTTTGTCCAAAATAACACCAAAGTTTCCACCAGACCACATAATAAAGCCTATGACTCCTCATATGCTGGAAGCATCTGGGGCAGTGATTTTTAACTCTTTGAGGCAGCCTCTCTTCCAAAAAATAGATGCAAATCTTATGTGATTTGACAGGAAGTTCATAGATCCCATGAGTTCTGTCAATGAACTTCAGGTGAAAAATCTTCTGATCTAAGTAAATCCCAGGTTATCCAAATCAGGAAGAAGACCAGAAGGGAGAAAGCAAGTTACTGAAGGTGGCCAGGAGCCTAGTAATATCAGGTTCCCTTTAAGACATTCACAGTCTGGCTCCAAGCAGCCTACCCCCTTTGCCTCCACTGCTCCCTGCACAGAACATTGGCCTCTACACAATACACTTTGGCCTTCTGGTCCAGGCTTCCTCCAGCCATGGTCTCCACCCCTCCCTTAAACATTCCTTCTCCCTCTCTCTACCTTCCAGATCCTTCTCAACAGCATCAAGCAGGGCTTGATCTGTGTGGAACAGAACACTTCCTCCCCAATAAAAAGGCTCAAACACCCAGGCCTCCCTGGTGGCACAGCGGTTGAACACTGGGCTGTGAAGCTGCCCACAGCCTCTGCAGCGCCAGTTCGATCCCTGGCCGTCCCACATGGCGCGCTGACCTCTCCTGCCGGCCGCTGCTCCCCTCAGCAGTGTATTTTGGTCCTTCTGCCTGTTCTGTTCCCTGCTCTGGCTCTGGTGAATTCTCTCACCCTCCCGTGCTTCTGATTGTACCCCAGTGCTTGTATAAATAAGTAAATAAATAGCTCAAACAACCAATGGTATATCCTATCTGGGTAAAGGAAGTGTAGAGGTGAGTGGTCTAGGGTAGGTATCATAACTCCAGTCTTCCGGGACCCAAGCTCCTTCTGTCTTTTTGGCTCTGCTACCCTCAGTGTACGCAGTTCATATCCAAGGTAGCCTCAAGGACCAAGGAGGATGGAAGGTGCACCTCCTCCACAAGTCACTTCTTTTTAAGAAGGCTCACAGGCATCCTAAATACCACCTCTGCCGTCTCTCATGGAAAGAATCTAGCTCCTGGCCACACCTCACCACTGCAAAGGAGGTTGGGGAAATCAGTTTTTTCAAGTGGGAAATCTTCAACTTCTGCTGTGCTATCTTGAAAGCCCTATGCAAATTCTGCTTTGAAAACCAAAGGTTAATTTCTCAAGATTATTGCCGCCTGTTTTGTGTACTTCATTCAGGAAACTTTGCCTGCTCATCGGCCAAATGCCAGTGGTCTCAACTTCCCGTGCAAATTCTAGTCTGTGTCTAAGACTTTATTTTCCAATTCCAATCTCCTATTCTTTTAAATATTTTACTACTATTTCAATGGTTTGTCCTCCAACATATCAAAGTTTGTGAGATGCAGCTAAAGTAGTGCTTTGAGAAACGTCCATAACCTAAATGCTTTTATAGGAAGGAAGCTCTCAAATTAGTTGTCTAGGTATTTACTTTAATAAACTAGAAAAAGAAGAGCAAATTCACGCATAAAAAGCAGAAGGAAGGACATAATAGAGAGCAGAAATCAATAAAATCTAAACCAGAAAAACAATAGATATAGTCAATAAAACCAAAAGCTGGCTCTTTGCAAAGATTGATAAAATTGATAGACTGTTAGCCTGACTGACTAAAGAAAAAGGAGAGAAAACACAAATTACCAAGATCGGGGTTTAAAGTGAGGACAACACTACCAATTTCAGACATGAAAGAGATAATGAGGGAATTGAGATGAATAGAACAATTTACAACACAAATTACCAAATTTACTTCAAAAGAAACTGATGAGGGCCTCCCAGGTGGCACAGCGGTTGAGCGCTGGGTTGCAAAGCTGCCTGCGGCCTCTGCGGCGCCAATTCGATCCCGGGCTGCTCCCCGGCCACCAGAGGAGGGTCCCACATGGCGCGCAGACCTCTCCTGCCGCCCGCTGCTCCCCTCAGCAGTGTCCTTCGGTCCTTCTGCCTGCTCTGCTCCCCGCTCTGGCTCTGGTGAATTCTCTCACCCTCCCGCGCTTCTGACTGTACCCAGTGCATGTATAAACAAAACAAAACAAACAAACAAACAAACAAACAAATAAATAAATAAAACATGCCTCTATAAAAAAAAAAAGAAAGAAAGAAAGAAACTGATGAACTGGATAGTCCTGCATCCATTTAAGAAAGTGAACTTATAGTTTAGTGACTTCCAATAAAAATAAGTTCAGGTTTTACCAGTCTACTAAACATTCAAGAAGAAAGAATTCTATGCAGTATCTTTTAAAAATAAGAGGAACACTTTCCATATTATTTTATAAGACCAGCATTACCCTAATGACAAAAATCAGACAAGAGCATTACAAGAAAAGGAAATTACAAACCAATATTTCTCATTAGCATAGCTGTAAAAATCAAAATATTATCAAATTGAATCCAGGGATACATAAAATGGATAATACGTCAGGACCATGTGAGGTTTATCCTAGGAATGCAAAACTGGTTCCACATTTGAAGAGTCATTATGCTTCCCCATACTGGCACATGAATAAAGAAAAAGAATATAATCATTTTATTAAATAAAAATAAAAAACATTTGACAAGATACAACTATAGAAGGAACTTCCTTAACTTGACAAATGGCATTTATAAAAAAATCCACAGCTAGAGGTGCTTTTTTTGGGGTACTTTTTTTTGGGGGGTGTGATTTACAAGGGGCTACATTTTTTGGATAAGGCTACTTTTAACTAATAAAGATGTATTCTTCTAGTCTTCCAAGAAGGACCATTTTATTTTTTTAGAGTTGCTTCTAAATTCATGTGGTCTTTAAGGTCTATTTTGCAAATGAATGCAAATACAACCTTAAACCCTCATTCTTTCACTCCATGAATGTTGACAATGGAAGGATACCTTGACCTGTAGTATATATCAGGTCTAGACTGAAAAGCTAGGGAGGAAAATTTTCTTTTTCACATTAGTGAAAAAAACAGTTTGGCATTCCCTTGCTGACCTCAGCAGATGAAATGAGCTGATCGTGTTAATTCAGATTCAAGAAATTATCTGAATCTTGCTTTGTGGGGTTTGCCATCTATGTGCAATATGACTGAATCAGGCAGCTTTTGCAATTTTACAGACAGACACCCTTTCTATTAGTTATTGAACTTTGTAAACTGGCACTGAAACACTACAACAATATTTTGTTGCACCAATTTTATATATTTTTGTAGTGCAATGCATGTGATTTTTCAGAGGAAAACCATGGGCTAATTTTTCAAGGTTATTGTGCTTACTTTAATTGCATTTATCAGAGGATCGTTTATTTTCATTTGTATTAGATGAAAAGTAAACCAGATTGCAAATCCTTGTATTTTAAAAAAGCTTAAGCCTTGTGTGGAGGTTCCTTAGAACACTAAAAATGGATCTACCATGTGATCCAGAGATTCCAATCCAAGGAATCTTCCCAAAGGACACAGAAACAATAATTCTTTTTGTTTTTTAAATAAATTTTATTTTTATTTTTATATTCCCCATACAATTGCAGCACCCTTATTTTGACCCCAATTCCTCCCCTCCCCACCCCCCACCCTCCATAGAGTGTCTCTGGTTCATAGTTTTTTGTTGATTTTGATTTTCACTTTCTTATAGTTATTCATTTTCCTGGTCCCTTATTTAAGTTTTCTAGATTCCTGCTATGAGTGAGACCATCCGGTAGTTTTCTTTTTCTTTCTGGCTTATTTCGCTGAGCATGATCCCTTCCAGCACCATCCATGTTGCTGCAAATTGCATGTGTTTATCTTTTTTGAATGCTGAGTAATATTCCATTGTGTATATGTACCACATCTTCTTGATCCAGTCATCTATTTTTGGGCATTTGGGTTGTTTCCAAAGCTTAGCTATTGTAAACAGTGCTGCTATAAACATAGGGGTGCAGGTGCTCTTTGGAATTGATGTCAGAAACACTAATTCTAAAGGAAAATTGTACTCTTAATGTTTATCACAACAATAATTAAAATAGCCAAGGTAAGGAAACAACACAAAAGTCTCAAAATAGATGAATGAATCAAAAAGTTGTGGTATATTTATACAATGGAATATCACTCAGTGATCAAAAAAGAAAAACTCATCTCATTTGCAGCAACATGGATGGAACTGGAGGGATTATGCTAGCTGAAATTAGTCAGAAGGAAAAAGACAAATACCAGATGGTCACATATGCATGTGGAATATGGAGAAATCAAACAAAAGGTCAAGAAAATGTCAAAACTAGCAAGCTGACCATAGAACTGAGGCATGCAGCAAAGAAGGGGAAGGGAGGGGCATTGAGCAGGGAAGGGATTAGCACAAGGGAATGTGGTTAACACAAGGTTGATGGCTGATATGGTGGCGCGAGAACTATGGGGACTACAATTATGTAAGAAAAAAAATTAATTAATAAAAAAGTTGATTCTGAAAAAATATACCAACAGGGCCTTCCCTGTGGTGCAGCGGTTGAACGCTGGGCTGCAAAGCTGCCCACAGCCTCCGCAGCGCCGGTTCGATCCCCGGCCACCGGCGAAGGTCCCACACTGGTGCGCAGAACTCTCCTGCCGCGTCCGCGGCTCCCCTCAGCAGTGTATTTCTTTTTTTTTTTTTTAATAGAGGCATGTTTATTTATTTATTTATTTGTTTGTTTGTTTGCTTGTTTATACATGCACTGGGTACAGTCAGAAGCGCGGGAGGGTGAGAGAATTCACCAGAGCCAGAGCGAGGAGCAGAGCAGGCAGAAGCGAATTACACTGCTGAGGGGAGCAGCAGGCGGCAGGAGAGGTCTGCGCCATGTGGGACCCTCCTCTGGTGGCCGGGGAGCAGCCGGGGATTGAACCGGCGCTGCAGAGGCCGCGGGCAGCTTCGCAACCCAGCGCTCAACCGCTGCGCCACCGGGGAGGCCCAGCAGTGTATTTCTTTTTCAATCTGACTGTTTTGTTCCCCGCTCTGGCTCTGGTGAATTCTCTCACCCTCCCGTGCTGCTGACTGTACCCAGTGCCTGTATAAATAAATAAATAAATCTTTAAAAAAAAAAAAAAAGAAAATCACTAAAGTCACTTGAATGATAAATAAAATATATAAAAAAAATACATCAACAACAAAAAAAATAAAAGGCTTAAGTCACGTACCAAATTTTTGGATCAAATTGTATAGGACAACTTAAACTTAAATTATATTCTACTAACCATTTGGAATATATTTCTGTGAGTATAGTTACAGTGAACTAAAATCTGGGCGGGGGGTGGAGGGGAACCTACAGTGAATGTTATACTTAATGATGAAAGCCTGAATGCTTCCCCCTAAGAGAGGGTATGAAGAAAGGATATCTTCTCTCCATACTACTGTTCAACATCATTCTCGAATTTCTGTCCAATAATAAAAAACAAAATAAAATGACATTTTCTGGTAAGAAATAAAGCTGTCTCTGTTCACAGATAACATGGTTATTTATGCAGAAAATTCCAAGCAATTTACAAAAAACTTCCTGGAACTAAAAAGCAGTTTAGCAAGTTTGCCTCTCTATCATAAAACACGCAAAAAATCCAATTGTATTTCTATATCCCAGCAAAAAATAATTGGAATTCAAGCACACATTAAGTATCCTTTAAAGTAACATTTAAAAAATGAGATACTTAAATATAAAACCCAGCAAATTATGTATAGGATCTTTCTCCTGAAAATCACAAAATACACAGAAATAAAAGATACAGATGTTCGTGAAAAGGAATCCTCAATATTGTTAAGCTTATTCTCCCCAAAATTTAACTTCAGATTCAATGCAATCCCAATTAAAACCTCAGCAGCAGGATTTTTTTTTTTTTTTTTTTTTTTGTCAATTGGTCTAAACAACTTGATTCTAAAACATGTGAGAAAGGAAAAAGTGGGCCTCCCTGGTGGCGCAAGGGGTTAAGTCTCAGCACTATGAAGCTATCCACAGCCACTGCAGCACCGAGTTAGATCCCAGCCGAGGAGTTAACACACATAGCACAGCAGATCTCTCCTGTATCACCTGCTGCTCCCCTCAACAGTGTATTTCAGTAGATCTGCCTGTTCAGCTCCCCACTCTGTCTCTGGTGAATCATCTCACCCACCCACCACCACCCCCACCCCGCATCTCTGGCCTGCACCCCAGCTCTTGTATGTATAAGTAAATAAAATAAATCTTTAAAAAAAAAAAAGCAAAGCATAGGAATTAGAATGGCTAAAATTAGAATGGCTAAAATTTTAAAATTAGAATGGCTAAAATTTTGAAAAAGATCAAAGCTGTGGGACTCCCTACCTGATTGGAAGACTTCACAGTCAAGACACAGGAATCAAGACAATGTGGTACTGGTGAAAGCATGGGCACATAGATTGACAAGACAGAATAAAGTTCAGAAATGGACCCCGCTAATATAGTTAACTGATTTTTTGACAAGGGTGCAAAAGCAATTCAATGGAGAAAGAAAAGTCTTTTCAACAAATGTCTGGAACAATTGGACACGCTGGTGGGAATAAAAAGTGGTGCAGCCACATTGGTAAACAATCTGGCAGTTTCTTATAAAGTTAAACATGCACTTGCCGTATGACCCTACAGCCCATTCCTAAGCACTTACCCAAGAAAAATGAGAACTCACGTGCCTATAAAACCTGTGCACAAGTGTTTGGAGCTGTTCTATTCATAACCACCCCACACTGAACAACCCAGATGTCCTCAGTTGGTGAATGGGCTAAACAGACTCTTACATCATGCCATGGAGAACTATTCAGCAATCACAGGAACCAAGACTTAATCACACCATGGGTGAATCTATAGTGCATTTGTCAAGCAAAAGAAGCAGACCCAGTAGGCTACATACACTTACTATAAACCAGTCTCTGTGTTGCTCTATCGTTTTGAAGAGAGCACAGCGAGGTAGGTATTATCACCCTCATTTTGTAGATGAGAACACCCAGAGGCTTCGAAATGTCCGGTATGTTGTGTGAAGACACATGGCTAAAGTTTGAATCTAGGTATATTGATATCAAAATCCATCCAGTCCCTTTTCCTTCCACCATTATGACCCTCAACATTTTAAAATGCACCCTAGTAGGTGGGCATGATGTGATCATGTACATTTAAAGAGGTAGGAACCTATATCCCTAAGATATATGCAGTGTTGTAAACCAATCCTCCCACAATAAAAAAGTTAGTTAAAAATAAGTAAATATCCCCTAATAAACAATAATGTTCCTGTCCCTGAAGCCACCTCCAGGAGGGCGAGACTTAACCAGGATACCCAAGGTTCCTACTGAAACTGAGGTCAGAGTGACCCTAGTTTCCTCGGTTACGCAAACTCCCGTTTCCTAGGCTACACTAAACTCATCTAACTTTTCCCCTAAGTCTTGGCAAAGACTGCAAAACCCCATCTGCAAAACCCCATCTCCAAATGATACAGCCTAATTATGTGCAGAAGCAGCTAACCTTGAGCTGAGTCCCAATGTCGGCCAGAGCTAGGAGACTGCAAACGCAGAGGAGGGACCCCCCCAGAGACCAGGGCCCAGCACAGAAACTCAAAACTCCAGTTCTCTGAAAAAGACCCTCATCCTTCTCCTCTGTGTATGAACTTCCCTGTGACTGGTCAATGAAGTTCAGCCAAGTCCATATTTCTTTACCCTGAGCCTGCTCCTTAGGCAATAAAGTTCAACGCTTTTGTGCTCAATCCCAGTCCCAAAAAACCTGTGTAATAACCTCATTCCCTTTCTTAACCAGAGAGACAGATTTGAGGTTTTCTACTGCCTCCTTGCCAATAGATTAACAATAAAGCTTCTTTTTTCCCCCTCAAAACCTGGTGTCACAGTCTTAGCCTCCATGCTCAAAAACGCCCCTCTCTAGCTGCATAACCTTGGGCCAGTCACCTCCCCTCTCTGCACTCACCTTCTCTCCTGTATACCTTCTTACACTCTGATGCCACGCAATTTCTCTAAGAGCAGGGGCTAGTTCAAGGCATTCAGGGCCTATTTGGGGTGGGGGTTCACTTTCATCTGTGCATGCAACCTCACAGTGGGTGTTCTCTTGGTGGGCCAGTGGTTCTTTCACCCCCAGAGGACCTATGGGAGAGGGGGAAGCTAAGGCGCTCCTGGCTTCCTGCTGATTTGAAAGACACATTTTTATGTGCATGAAAGGAAGGCCCTTGCAGAGTCCCCATGGGCCTAATCATAATGAAGTCTGTATCTCTCGAGCTTTCACCAGCTCTGAGGCAGCTTTCGAAGCACGCAGCAAGCGCTGTCACATGTAACTGCAATCCAGTGAGTTTGGAGCTCTTGCTTCCATTGTCTAGATGAGACGTTGAGGCTGAGTGGTCATAACTTGCCTGCAGTCACACAACTAAAAGGCAATAGAACTGTGATTCCAGGTGTGCAGCTGGCCAGCTCCAGAACTCTAGTGTAGGGAAAACAGGAGAGTCCTAAGAGTAAATGGTACTCAGATGGTAAATGTGCAGAAAAGGAAGGAAGTCACTGGAAATGCAAATATAAACACTTCCCAGCCATCTCTAAGTTTTTTTTTTTTTTTAAGATTTATTTATTTATTTATACAAGCACTGGGTATAGTCAGAAGCGCGGGAGGGTGAGAGAATTCACCAGAGCCAGAGCAGGGAGCAGAACAGGCATAAGGACCGAAGTACACTGCTGAGGGGAGCAGCGGGCAGCAGGAGAGGTCTGCATGCTATGTGGGACCCTCACCCAGTGGCCAGGGAGCAGCTGGGGATCGAACCGGTGCTGCAGAGGCTGCGGGCAGCTTCGCAACCCAGTGCTCAACCGCTGCGCCACCGGGGAGGCCCAGTCATCTCTAAGTTTTCCAGTCCCCTTGGCACCAGGCCTGGCCCAGGTGAAATGTGGAAGAAAATGAAGATTGCTTGCACTCCTTGTCTTTTCCTGCCTTCCTTCCAGAGGTCTGTATCTCCCTACAAACACACACACCAGGAAATCCAACTAAGTATGGGGAGTCTTGATATCCATGGAAGAAAATCAGACATTAGTCAAAAGAGTCACGAAAGTGATGTGATAGGATGGAATGGGGGCAAAGACACTGCCAAAAAATGAGTCTCTAGGGACCAGCTATACTGTGCAAAATTCCACCTTAAACTGCCCCCACCCCCACATAAAGATACAAATGCCCAGGAAAGAGGAAATTCTGCAATCAAGTCCAGGCACGAACAAGTTTATTAGATTCCCTTCAAAGTAATGTAAGGGGCCAGGCTGAGTGGCGGCAGGACTGGAGTTTAGTGAAGGGGGTGCTTGGCAGAAAGATGCCCCATTATCTGGGGGAGAGACAAGGCTCACAGATGGGGAGGTTAGAGGTGGTCTGACTTTGTCCTCTCTTGCTCTCTCCATTGAGCTCCTGGCCAGTCCTACTGTCCCTGCCGCAGTCTCCCCAGCTCTGGCCACGCCCCACCAGATGCCCTGTTAGAGGGAATTAGGCCTCTCTCTCCACTCACATCCTCAGCTTCATGGACAGCTGGTCCCGCCCCACATCCCTGGTCAGGGAGCACCTAGAGGCTCTAGCAGCTCAGAGCCTGGGGCAGGAAAAGCGCTTGCAGGCCTGGATCAGCAGCCTACGAGGGACACCAGGAGGCAGCAGGTGGCGGTTGACCTCTGCTACATGAGAACAATGTTATCCAGAAGTCATTGTTGGGACAAACAGAGCATCTGGGGATAGGGGTCGCCTTGTCCACTGTGTTTGTCTCCTAGGACTGCCATAACAAATTACATACACTCGGTGGCTTGAAACAACAGACATTTCATTCACCGTTCTGGAGGATAGATGTTGGAGATGAAGGACTCAAGGGGAGAATCCTTCCTTGGCTCTTCCGGCGGGGTGACTCCAGGGGCTCCTTGGCTTGTGGCCACATCACTCCAGCCCCTGCCTCTGTCTTCACGTGGCCTCTCCTATTGGCTTCCTGAGTCTTCTCTCTTCTTCTAACTCTATAAAGACATTTGCCATTGGATTTCAGCACCCACCTGTCATCTCGAAATCTTTAGCCTAATCACAGCTGCAAGACTTTTGTTCCAAATAAGGTCACACTTACTCAGGGGCCCTGCCCAGGATCACCATGTGCCCTCCCCTGCCTTTCCTGCCAGCCTTCTCCCCCAGGGAATTCAGAACAAGGGGCTTGGTCCCCTGCCCCACATGGATGGAGAGGGCCAGCCGTGTCCTTATAGCAAGAGGGCCAGTCCTTATAACAAGAAGTGATCCCACCTGTGCAACAGCAAACCCAGGCATCCTCCTAAGTGGTCCTCTCCCCACACACCACAGACAACGGGAAGCCCACTCACCATCTTTGGAGCGGATGCACCTCCTACCAGTGCCTGCTCCTGGTAACAGGTCCGTTCTACCTGTTGAGTCCGTCCCTTACTGCCCCCCACCCCGACTAAGGCACAACCCCCAGAAAGTGCCCAGAACGTTCTTCTGTTTCTCATGCCACATTCACCGCTGTACCTCATTAGCCTGTCACACACCAGTGAGGCAGGTAGTTATTTTAAAAACGTGGTAACCAAGGGGCAGAGAAGAGACAGTTCCATGGCACTGCTGGGAGAAACGGCAAAGTGGTATCTGCTTCATTCGCTGAACATCTGGGAGAGGCAGTGTGTGAGGACAAAAGGCGATAGGTCAGGCAGACTGGGCTCAAAGTTCTCCCCCAAATTACGGGCAGCATGAACTCAGCCAAGTACTGTGACCCCACTCACCTCAGTTTCTTCATGGGTAAAGTGAGAAGAGTGAAGTTCCTGTCTCTGTGTGGGAGGATAAAATGAGATGAGTGATGAAAAGGCCTAGCACAGAACCAGAGGTTTCGTGTTATTCTTTTTAACATTTTATTTAGAAATAATTTTAAATTTATTTAGAAAAGATGCAGGACTATTTCAGCATGGATTTCCTAAGCTCAAGACAAGAATATTCTTTTACATAACCACAGTATAGTTCAAATTCAGAGCATTTATACACTGCAAACATTACCTAAATCTTAACATTGATGCAATTTTTGAAAATCTAAAATCCATACTCCAGTTTTATCAATTGCTCCCAAAACATTCTTCAAGCCATTACAAAAAGCAAACTTACCGAGTGATCAGGACTATGTCTGGTTCTTTTTGTCTGTAGCTTGAGGGAGAAAGTACTGTGCTCAAAAATTTCTTGGACGACCTTTTTGTGATTTCAGTGTCATTGTCTCATTCATCTGAAATGCAGTGGAATTCCATTCCACCTGAACTCAATTGGAGGGTCCCCCCATCCTTGTGAACTTAAATACTTATTTTTAAATATAGAGGATATTAACATTATTCCAGAATTCAAAACTATATAAAAAGGTACACCCAGAAATGTCGTTCTCCTGAACTTTCCTCTGCCTCCCCCCAGCACCTCCAGTCCCTAGTAATTTTTTTCGTTTCTAGTTTATCTTTCCTGCATTTCTTTGGTGGGGGTGGGGAGGTGAGATATATGCATGTTTTCTTATTTCCCCTTCTTTCTTACATGCAAGAATATGCTATATTTGGGGGGCAGAGAGGAAGGTTGACATTTCTTTTTTCACTTAAGAATGTATCTTGAAATCTTGAAAATCACTTCAGCATACTTCAGAGAAATCGTCCTCATGCATGTTCACAGCTGCCTCCACCAGTGGAGATTCCCCAAGTTCATTCAGCCAATCTCTTGTGCTTTGACACTTAGGTCATTTCCTGTTTTGCAATTACAAATCACTATGTACACTTACGTATTTCCATATGGCTGAGGTGTATCTAAAGGGTAAGTTATTACACAAGGGGATCCAAAGGTAAATGTGTACGTAGTTTTCTCACATGTTGACAAATTCTCTGCCATGGGGTTGTGCCATTTGCATTCCCACCATCATGTCTCAGACAATTTCCCCATAACCTCACCAGTAGATTGTCAAGCTATTGACTTTTCACCTATCTGATGAATGTGAAATGGTATCTCAATGTAGCTTTAGTAAGCTTTCTCTGACCATTTTCATGTTTAAGGGATATTTTTATATCTTTGTGGATGTGTGTTGTCTGTTCATACATTTTTCCCATTTTTTCCATAGAATTTAAAATATTTTTTCTTCAGTTTTCAAATATTCTTGATGTAATCGGGTTATCTCACTTTATTATTGTGTTGGTGGCTGCCTCCTCTGGGCCAGGGACCATACCAGGGGGTAGGGATTTTGTGCCTGGGGCGGTCAGATTTAAAAGGAGAGAATAATTTGACATAATATCCTAAGAGTTGTAATATAGACATGAAAAAGGTGGGAGGGTCTTCTCGGCCTGGTGGAATCCAGGAAGCCTTCACAGAGGAAATGACCTTTAGAAAATTGACTATCAAAACTACATAGAAAGGCAAACAGAAGAAGGTGGGGGAGATAGGGTTGGGGTTAGGCAAGGAGGGCGTGGTCTGGGTTCCAGGGTTCCAACACCTTCTGACCCATAGGCTTGGAGGCTGAGCACAGATCTCTCCCATCCAACCTCTCCCTGGACCATACCAGTGACCTCCCATGGAGTCATATTTCTGCCTGGCCTGTCATCAACCAAGGCCAGTCAGCTGCCACAACTATTCTCACTGGGTTAAACTAGTGGGGGCAGTGGATAGTTCTCTTTCCTGCTTTAGACCCAACTGCTCAGCTGTTTCATACACAACTGGCCTTGCTGTCTTGATCGTGGGTCTGAAGACGTGTGTGTATGTGTGTGTGTGTGCGCACGTGCACTCATGCGGTGTGTACTCTCATAGGAAAGTGAGAGCACGAAGCATAGAGCACATGCCAAAAACACCCAAGAGGAATGTAATCCATTACTAAGAGGTCGTGTTTCCTCCATATGCCTGCAACCTGTGCGTTTGCAGTTAAAATTAGCTCCTGCCTTCCCTCTGCTACCTGAGACTCGGGTCTTCCCAGGCTGGGGAGGATTCACATTTCTGTCTGCCCTCCTCTCTGCCAGGGAAGGGAGGAGACTCATGCTGGACTGGGCAGGAAGGGCAAGATACCTGGCCCGAAGAGGTCAGGGAGGCTTCCAGGCAGACGTGAGGGCTGAACTAGACTGGGAGTTGAGAGGGATTCAGGAAAGCTGGAGTGGCTGTGAGGAGAGTGAGCCACCCAAGGAAAAGGTGTGGATCCAGCATCGGGCACAGTGTGCCCATTGAGGAAGGTCATAGCAGCTAAGAAGACCTAAGTTGAGACTGTTGAATGGGGTAAGATACATGCAGGAGGGCCTCCCTGGTGGCACAAAGGGTTAAGTCTCAGCACAATGAAGCTATCGGCAGCCACTGCAGCATGAGTTTGATCCCTGGGCAGAAGCGATGCACATTATATCCACTCACATTCTAGCAGGTGCAGGTGCCCCTCCAGGTACTCATAACCCTGAGCTCTTGTCCTTCAGTGGGCCCTGCAGGGGTCACAGACCCTTGGCTCCACTCCTGCTGACCTGAGTATGCTCTCCTGCTCGCCCATCCTGGGGTTTGCTGACCTGAATCTCCATGTTTCCTGGTGACCTAAGTGGCAAAGTTGGGCTCTCTCTGATGGATAAATTTAGACTCTTGGACCCTTAATGTGCACATATTTGTGGGCATGTGCACAGACAAGGACCAGTCAGCTCACAAGAGGCCCAGACCACCTTTAGAACTTGCCCCTAAAGGAGCCTTCAAAGGGCAGCATGGAGAACCATGCCCTTTTGAAGTTACTGAGAAAGACCAATGAATGGGGAGTGCCCCGGGAGGATGGTTATACCTACTGTTCTGCAAATCAAGTCAGCCTCTGTTTTGGTGCCTCTGGTTTCTCATGCTCACCTCCTCCAGAGAGCCTCCTGGATTAATACTGCCTGACCGCAGCCTTCCACGCAGGGCCTCAGTGAGCATTCATATTTTTAGTTCACGATTGCCCTTTGGAAAATTCTGGAGTCACTGAGACTATGGAAATCTCCCTCATTACAGTGTGAGTCTGCAGAGCAGAGTGTATATAGCTTTCCATTCTCCTTTCTTCCTTTTCCCACTTGGCTCAGGTCGCACCAGGAGACTCTTCTCTACTTTCACCTGTTCAAAAACTGAATCCATGAATACCACCCTGTCTTTTTTTTTCTTTTTCAAAAATTTATTTATTTATGCATACCTGAGCTGGGGTACAGGCCAGAGATGCAGGGGGCTGAGAGGATTCACCAAAGACAGAGTAGGGAACAGAACAGGCAGACTGACGAAATACACTGCTGAGGGGAGCAGCTGGCCAGACACGAGAGGTCTGCTGTGCCATGTGGGTTGCTCCCTGGCCGGCCTGGAAACTAACCTGTGCTGCAGAGGCTGCGGACAGCTTCACAGCGCTGTGCTTAACTGCTTGCACCACCAGGGAAGCCCCATGGATAGCACTTTCAAATGGCATTGATAGAGGACAGTGTTGCTAAGGCTCACTCATGGGGGGACTGGCTGCTAGGATTCCCTTCCTGTGCACAGAAAGACTTAGTTTTCTGTTTTTAACTATGTGTGAAAATGAACATTGTAGGGGCCTCCCTGGTGGTGCAAGGGGTTAAGATCCGCACTATGAGGCAATCCACCGCCTCTGCAGCAGGAGTTCTATCCTCGGCCGGCCAGGGAGCTACCCACATGGAGCAGCAGACCTTTCATGTCTTGCCCGCTGCTCCCCTCGGCGGCGTGTTTCAGTCAGTCTGCCTGTTCTGTTCCCCTCTCTGTCTCTGGTGAATCCTCTCACACAAACACCCCACCGCATCTCTGGCCTGTACCCCAGCTCTTGTATGCATAAACAAATAAATCTTAAAAAAAGAAAAAGAACATTATATTCATCCTTGGTTCTATAAGCTTTGAAATGGATTTTGGACAAAAGAGGGGAAAAGCACACTGTCATAAAAATTATTCATTAATACAGTTCTCATGTTTGAGAATTATATAGGTTTCATGTCTGTATATGAAAAAACACACATGTTAAACAGATCCAGATGTTATTTCTGGAAGAAACATTCAGAGGTGGTTTATAAAGGATTTTCTTTCTTTCCTCCTTCCCCCTCCTTCCCTTGTTTTCTCATTCCTTTGGGCCCCGCTCCCCATCCTCTGCTCCTCCCCAAAGGCCACCTGATAAGAGGTTTTAATTTTTTACACATGCACATTCTTGTTTGGGCCACATATAATTTTAATTCATGTAAATGAGTTGTATTATGGATCTCTTTGACTTTTTTCTCCTGGATGTTTTAGGTTTAAGTTACTTCCTTTGGTCATCTGTTAATTTCTACTTCTTTTTTTTCTTTTTTAAGATTTATTTATTTATGCATACAAGAGCTGGGGTATAGGCCAGAGGTGCGGGGGGGGTGAGAGTATTCACCAGAGACAGAGAGGGGAACAGAACAGGCAGATTGACTGAAATACACTGCTGAGAGGAGCAGCAGGAGAGTCAGGAGAGGTCTGCTGTGCCATGTGGGTTGCTCCCTGGCCTGGGATCGAACTCATGCCATTCTGCATGGCTGCAGATACTTCTTTTTTAAAATATATATATATATATTTATTTATTTATTTACTTATGCATACAAGAACTGGGGTATAGGCCAGAGGTGTGTGAGTAGGGAGGCATCAGAGGGCTCTGAGCTAGAACAGGGATGGTGAGTGGCCAGGCCCGGGTTAAGTCATGTGAAAGGACACAGCCTGAGGCTCAAACATTAGCTCCCCATCCCTCCTCTCCTCCAGGACCCAGCTCCTGGCCACACTGTGTGTCCACACAGAGCTGACTCAATGCTGGGCTGCATTATTTCGGAGGTCTTGGCCTTTTTTAGGGGTGGTGGTGGGACGACACCCAGTAGGCATTGCAGGGGAAAGGGAGGCGTGAAGGTAGGGATAGGGGGGTGCTGTGGGGTGGCAGTTCATTTCCTGGCTCCATGGGCTCTCAGAACTGCTTCTCAAGTGCTTCCTCTATCCTGATCTCTGGGGAGGGGAAGCAGGAGTCCAGGGAATTTTTCTCCTCCCTCCTAGTTCCCAGGACCAGAGGAGAAGAAACTTCCAGAGAAGGCCTGTGGACCCCAGAGCTTAGAGCAGAGAGAGCCTGGTACTGGGTCCACACCCAAGCACGTAGGAGGCCCCAGTAGACCAGGAGTTGGTGGGGCAGGGTGAGCAGCAAAGAAGGACCCTCCTCAGCCTCCCCTGACCACTTGCTAAAGGCCCAGCAAGAACTAGGGAGAGTGTTCCAGGCTCAAGTGTGGCTGCCCCACTAGCTTCAGGTGAGCATCAGGTGGAGGAAGTCACCAGGTTGACTCAAAACACACCTCCCATACCCTAGGGGCACATAGAAGTGCCTCAGGGAGGGTCAAGCCTTGTATCGCCATCTTTGAGCTCTTGAGTGAGGCCTTTTGAAGAAGGGGCTCAGCTGCCATTTGCAAATCACTCTAAGATATTGCCCTGCATTACACGAAATGCACTCCATCCTCAGGACCGACATGGAAGTGAGTTTACTAAGCCCCTATCCTCCTGGTTGGAGAGCTCTTGGGTAATGTGAAGTCTCGGGGCTGCCAGAGAAGAAAGAAGAGCTGGGGAATCCCAAGAAAACTGCCTCCTTCACAAGGTGCCCAAAGATACTGGCGCCATCCCCTGCCACACCCCCAGCTTCCTTCTCTGCTTCCCTTCCCTGTTCTGCTGAAAAGGAAGAACTGCAGACTCCCCCAAGCTGGGGACAGCCCCTAGCTGCTCGCTAAGGAGACAGGGACGGGTGACACCAGACACTTTGGCTGATGAGTTCAAATCCCCAAACTTGTCTCCCTAGCTCCAGACAAAGGAAGGTCCCTAGGCTGGAAGGGGTCACCCGCTGGGCGAGATGTCAGGGTGGCTTCTGGCCTTTCCTCCTCCGTGTGAGGGAAGGAGAGAGCCTGCTGCTCCCCTGGGCCTCAGCGAAGGGAATATTCCTTTCTCTTCACCCTGCACCCTTCACCTTGCACCCTTGCCTTTAGCAAGTGGGCAGGGGAGGCTGATGTCAGCGTAGGAAATAAAGGCGGTGGCTTACGTTTTTGAGCAGCCCACCTCAGAATCCGTGCTAAGTGCTTTATGGGCATTGGCTCATTTGAGGTAAGGTGCTTCTTCGATTATTTCCATTTTATAGATGAGCTGGCAGATTACCAAGGCCAAGTGACTTGCCAGGGTCAAATGGCTGGCAAGGAGGCGGTCAGGACACGTGGCAGCTGTCTGGTCCTAAGCCCAGCCGAGGTGCAGCCCCTGCCTATTTTCAGGAGCAGATGGCTCCATTCAATTAAGAGCAGATCTGGGCCCCCATAGGCTCCCTTTTACTCTCCTGAGCCCCTGAGGCCATAGTTCTCATCCTACAAGTGGGTAGGTATCAGATTTCCCTGGGAAATTTTCCAAAATGAACCTGTTCTCCCCCCACCCCCGACCCCTGCTTCAGCTTATATCAGAATAGGCTGGGATGAGCTTCACAGCGTGGTTGTGGGGATGCCCCTCTTCACCCCACATGGTTCTAAAGCTGCCCCTGCCCACACCAGGCCTGGCATCTGGGTACCTGTGGCCATCGGGCTCCTGGGAGAAACAGCCTCATCCCACTGTATGTTCCACAGGGACCCCAAGGCTGTGGCCAGCTTCCTGGCCCCCGCCCCAAGGATCAGAGGTTCTGCCCATTTCCAAGTCAAGGGAAAGGGAGCAGATGACACACATAATCATACAAGCCAAGTGCCGTGGTGCAGTGTGGAGGCAGCATGGAGACAGGATTTAACTTCTGGCTCCAGTGCAGCCTCGCCCAGCCACGGGACCACACCGAGCCGGGTCTCTGGCAGGTACGGTGGTTGCTCCACCTATGTTTGTTGTGTACAGACATGTCATAATTTTAAAAAAATGGCTTTTTTCCTAGTGGTTTCCAATAAAGATTGGATGAAACTGTGACTGCCACCTGTTCTTCTGCAGGCATGAGGGATGATGGCAGGATTAGGCGGCTCATCCTATAATTCTCCTTGGAAGAAGGTCTGGAGGAAGGTCAAGGCACAAACCCTGACAGGGAGGAAAGACACAGAGGCCCAGAGAGAGTGACCAAGTCACAGATCTGCAGAGCAGAGACATTTGTAAGTACGTTCTTTTTATTATTTGTTTTTTTTGGTGTGTGGGGGGGGGGGTGAACATTAATTTAAAAAAAATACAGGTAAAAACAAATACCACATTAGCACAAATATGGACATTTATCTAGAAGAAGGAAAGAATCATAACAACTTGCAAATGCTAAAGAGAGACAATAAATATTACAGAAATCCAGAAAAATAACATCACATTTTTATTCATTTATAGCCCAATTCATCTCTATTATACTTTTCTTCCATTTTTTTAGCTGCTTATTTTTGATTACCTCTTCTTGTGATGACTTTGTAATTTTTTTATGGAGAAAGTAAAAAGATAGACTAATCTTTCCTATACATGGCTGATCCAAAAAAAATTTTTTAATGGGGGGCCTCCCCGGTGGCGCAGCGGTTGAGCGCTGGGTTGCAAGGCTGCCCGCAGCCTCTGCGGCGCCGGTTGGATCCCCGGCTGCTCCCCGGCCACCGGAGGAGGGTCCCACATGGCGCGCAGACCTCTCCTGCCGCCCGCTGCTCCCCTCAGCAGTGTCCTTCGGTCCTTCTGCCTGCTCTGCTCCCCGCTCTGGCTCTGGTGAATTCTCTCACCCTCCTGCACTTCTGACTGTACCCAGTGCATGTATAAACAAAACAAACAAACAAACAAATAAATAAATAAATAAATAAATAAATCTTTAAAAAAAATTTTTTTAATGGGTAATTTAGAAAATGTTTATGTCCACAAATGAGTGTTGGCGTCATCGTGTAATGTTTAGGGTTGTTACTAAACTTGGAAAAAACTCTATCAGTTTGTAGGAATTCAGGATAATTCAAATTTTCTTGTTCAAATCAGCCAGAAATTTATATGCTAAACACCTGATAGTCTATTTCATATACCACTAAAAAAAAAACAAAACAAAGAATGATGTGTGTTTGTTTTGTTTAAAAAAAAAATCCATGACACTTGTTAAAGATAGTGAGGAAGACTTTGTTTTTTTTTTTTCTTAAGATTTAGTTATTTATTTATACAAGCACTGGGTACAGTGAGAGAATTCACCAGAGTCAGAGCAGGGAACAGAACAGGCAGACTGACGAAGTACACTGCTCAGGGGAGCAGCAGGCGGCAGGAGAGGTCTGCGTGCCATGTGGGACCCTTGCTGGTGACCGGGGATCGAACCGGCGCTGCAGAGGCTGTGGGCAGCTTCGCAGCCCAGCGCGCTCAACCACTGCGCCACCCGGGGAGGCCCGAGGTAGACTTTGTTAAATGAGGTTTTTAATAGGGGGCAGAAAAAGGGTCCAACCCTGAAAACAGCAAGGATATTGCCAAGTGTTTGGTTTGGGGTCAGGGCTGGAAACCACTGAGAGAAGGCATCAGGCTAAGGGCCAACCAGCCTGTCAGGACTCTTGCTGAGCACAGGGCAGGTAGGTGATCAGACATTATCAGCGGATGGTGGAGAGTGAGAGAGGTCAGCATGGAAGGTGGGGGTGCTGGCTAAATTGACTGACCAGGATTCTTGCTAAAATTGGACAATGTAGAAAGGAACATGGGAACCCAATAGTCAGGCCTCATTAAAGAGAAAATTCAGAGGAGCCTGACTAGAGTTTGTTTAGTCAAGGAGGGAATTTTTGTCAATTATAGGGTTATACTTGCCTTTGAAAAGGATTGATAAGAATCAAAGTTTCTGATTTTATGCATTTGATGATCAGAAGAGTGTCCCCCAGACTAGCTCCTGACTTTTATCGGGTCATTATCTGACACCCTCCACACATTGTGTAGCCAGGCCTCAGGGAACCTGGCTCACACCGCTGGGCAGCCTCCTGTGCAGGTGCTCACAGCGAGTCCTCGGAGTAGTCCCAAAAGCTATTTCTACACTGAGACGACTGTAGTGTCCACTAAAAGGTAATAAATCACCAGTGTGATGAGAAAGGGTACATAAAGGAACTTTAATTTTCAGAGCCAAGGAGAAGCAAACTAACACAGAGAGCTCTGATCAGCTGCTCCCCACCCCTAAGGTAGACTCCAGCTGATATATAGGTGGGACTGGCTGATGACAATAGAAAAATCCCACTCGTGTAACCAAGTATTTGTTTCAGAAGCCACACAAGGTAATCTCCTAACAGCCATGTGCAAAAGGAAATACATTGTTTACTTTCAGGTGATCTTTATGTCTATGGTCAGATGCAATCTAAGTGTGAGGAATGCAAGAACTAGGAGATAAGAGGGCGCAGGCGGTTGAGCACAGCGCTGTGAAGCTGTCCGCAGCCTCTGCAGCGCAGGTTCGATCCCGGCCGGCCAGCGAGGGTCCCACATGGCACAGCACACCTCTCCTGACTCGCCCGCTGCTCCCCTCAGCAGTGTACTTCATCAGTCTGCCTGTTCTGTTCCCCGCTCTGTCTCTGGTGAATCCTCTCACCCTCCTGCACATCTGGCTTGTACTCCAGTTCTTGAATAAATTAATAAATCTTAAAAAAAAAAAAACAGAACTAGGAGATAAGAAATTATACCTCCAGGGCCTCCCTGGTGGCGCAGCGGTTGAGCGCTGGGTTGCAAAGCTGCCCGCAGCCTCTACAGAGCGGGTTCGATCCCTGGCTGCTCCCCAGCCACCAGAGGAGGGTCCTACATGGTGCACAGACCTCTCCTGCCGCCCACTGCTCCCCTCAGCAGTGTACTTCGGTCCTTCTGCCTGCTCTGCTCCCCGCTCTGGCTCTGGTGAATTCTCTCACCCTCCTGCACTTCTGACTGTACTCAGTGCTTGTATAAATAAATAAAATTAAATCTTAAAAAAAAAAAAAAGAAAGAAATTATCCCTCCAAGGATGTCTTTTTCTGTGGACATGTGTGTCTGGTATCTTCCGGTGGTGGCAGCCTGGGGGACTGGGAATAATGGTGGGCAAAAACCAAAAGGTTGCTTCACAGCCAGTATCTGATACAGCGACATCTTCTACAACTTCATTATGATTCACTTAAAACCTCTTCTCTCTGCCCCAAAACTGCTGATTTTTTCTCTCACACTGGCAATAAGCTAATTATACATGGAAATGACTGTAAACCATAAAAATAAATCCCATTTAACCCTAACTAAATATACCTCCACTCAACTTCCCCTTAGCTAGCTCCCCAAATACCTAGAGTCACTCCAATACCATCTGTCAGGACAGAAAGTGACAGAAGGGACATCAGAAAGGAAAGAGGTGGTGGACTTAACCAATTGCACTGAAAAGTATCTAATTTCTGAGTTTTATAAAAATAAATGTCCACCTAGGCACAGAGTAAGGGCCTGCCAGAAGCCCCTCCCCAAGTGCAGAACCCTGAACTTTCAATCCATCTGTGACTCCCACCTTCAATTCAGCAAATATTCTGAATGCTTTGCCAATGGGCATAAAATACTACCCTGGGCATGGTGTAGAGAAAGGGTAGAAAAGTTAATATTCAGCCTCCACCTCTAGAGGGTTTTCATTTAGTGGCGGGCACAAATGTGTTCAGTGAGACACTAGGGAGAAGAGAATGGTCAAAGATTTTGGCTTCAGGAGTATAGAATTCTGGTCCCAATCTCTGCCATATAAACCCTCGGAATCCAGTTTCCTGCAACTGCAAAATGGGCATGAGTGATGCTTTTTTTCAGCTGGCAGATGTGAAAGGACACTGTGAGCTACAGATTGGCAATCAGGAAGTGGCATAGTTGTTACTGCTGGGAGGCTGCTTAGGGGAAGGGCTGCAATGTGGGTGGGGGGACAGTGGAGGGGGCGGGGAGGTGGTCAGAAGAGAAAGCTCCAGGGACATAGTGGCACCTGAGCTGGATTAGGAAAACTTGGAGGAGCCAAGAGAGGGCATTCCAGGCAGAAGACACTCTGTTTGAATGTGGGGCCCACAATGGGTGCCTCAGAGGTTAAGTGGGAGAGGGTTGGAGGTACTGAAGGCTCCCAGCAAAGGAGGACTCTGGAATGGAGGGCGTGGTTCCTTAAGAAAAGCACTGCTGCAGATGTACAGCCCTACGCGTGCCCGAGCAACCTCTAAGGAACTGACAGAAGTAAATGCACTCACAAAACAGGCTGTGCCATTCCCTGCACGACTTGGACCTTGATTTTTTTCCCATCTGCTGGGAATTCCTTCCACCACCATTTCCACCCTGGGCCATTCTAGAGAACTCTTGTGTCTACAGGTCAGACTGATCAGACTGATCAGACTGATCACGCACCTCAGCGTGCCTGTTATCAGTCTAGTACAATTACTCTTGTTGTCTATAGCTGTGCCTCTCTCCACAGTTGGATTGTTATCCTGTGAGCTCCTTCAGGGTAATAACTACGTTTCATCTTTGTAGCCAGCATTGAGTGATATGGGTGGCAGCTTTTATTGCAATGAAGTGTTGACTAAGTAAACAGTTATTCATCTGTTGGGGTTCACTTAAAACCCTTCTTCCACCACAGTAACATTCCCACTTCCTTCATTGTTCAGGACCCTTAGTGTAACTGTGAAGCTAGCGAAGTCTATCTTCAAATGTCACTGGTATTTCCATTCACACTGCTTCTTTACCTGAAACTCAACCTCTCAACTGGATTTGCAGGGACCTACTAATTGGCCATTTAATTGTCATCTTCTAGTGCTCAGCTCCCAAAAAAATAATTGTGCCAGGTGCCCAGCACAGTGCCTGACATATGACTAGGGCTTAGAAAATGAATGAATAAGCAAATGAATGTCACTCTCTTAGGAATCCCATATGACTTCCTATTCTAACACTGATTTTCCAGGAGTTCCTCTCATGCCACAAATATGCTGTTATCTTTCAGATATCAGTCCCGAGTTTATTTCAGCAAATAAGGTCATTAGCATATGACCTGAATTTCAAGGCCCTACAAGCAGATTGAGAAAGTTTATATTTCTCTAGAAACACTCACTCCCTTCTACCCCTCTCTAGTCTATTGTTTCAATGAAGAAAGTATCCTCACACAGGAAGGAGACACACTTACTTTACTATGACATTTATTGAACTTAAAAATAAGTCAATTGTAGAAAACTTGCAGAAACTAAACAGCCCAAAAAGTGAAAAGCATCTTGCACAGTCCAAGCATTAAAACTCATTTTCTTGCCATCTCTTTTCAATGAATATATCCTTACTGTGTCTTGAAATTGTGAGCATGCTGTTTCTCGACAGGTCCCTTAGCAAGAATTGAACCATTTCTTTCTGCCTCCATGCTGTCTCCTCTAGATGCACAAATGTTAAGAGTGGGGGATCTGCACTAACATTCCCCAGTGGGTGGAGGATCTGCACTAACATTCATGGGAGAATGTGTCTAAGAACCGGCTTCTGCTTGGCTACACCCAGAGAAGGGGAACCTCTTCCTCTCAAGGCCACGAGTCTCATTAGTGGGTGGAATTACCTCCTGGAAGGTTCTTTCACTCTCCGTAAGCTGAGATTGGCCTCTCGCAGTCTGTGTTCCTCTTCTGCCTCTTGCACAGTACCGGGTGGTCTCCACATCCCTGCTGACAGCCTGTCAGTTCTTCTTCAAAGGCTGAATAGTCTGAACACTTTCGAGGTTCAACAGTCCTGAACTCCGCACCATCTGAATTCCCATTCTCACCATCATTCTTCTTGGTCATGCTGTTAAACAGTGCCATTTGGGCAGAATTACAGGTGTCTTTAGTTACTTCTGTATTTTTCCAGACTTTCTAGCATGAGCTGTTATTACTCCCATTATTAGAAAACATAACTTGGGAGCTGATGTCACTTCTCTGCTGTTCTGCTATTAATTATGCCTGGCTTTCGCACAGCTGACTTCCAAGAGCAGCGTAGCACTCAGTTATACCATCCTAGCAGGTGTGCCCGTGCCATTCTGCCACCAGACTGGAGCCCAAGGCCTGCCAGCTTGTTATTGTCCATTCATCAGCTCTGGGGGCAGAACTGCTCACGTCGTCATAGACCTCACCTGCTCACACTTCTCTCTCGCATCCACATAGACAGCATGGGGAACCTTCACTCAGGGCCTGGCCAAGATACCCTTTGCCAAGATACCCATGCTGTCAATAAATACGGTGAGTGACTGAAAAAAATAATCCCTTGGTAATGAAAGTCACTGAGAGTTTGGTTTGACATGATTTAATGAATTTATTCTGGAACGAGCCTGGTTCTCTGTAAAGTGCTCCCAAACCATCTGTTTAATAATTCTGGAATGCTGTTGAGTGACATTAAGCTTATACCCCAGGAACCATATTCTTCTTTTGAAAATCAGAACATTTTGCTCCCTCTGGCTGGTTATGCCTTCCTCTCTTCTCTAGCCCAGCCTACAAGTCCCTGTCTCCTCCGCAGGCCATTCAGACTCATTCAGTGGATCCACCCTTTCCTGAACTCCTGTAAATCATCTGTAGCCAGAACGAAACAGCAGCAATAGTAACAGCTTCCACTTACTAGCGCTGTGCCAGACATTTGGTGAAAGGACTTCACATGCTGATTCACAGGTATTACCTAGTCCACTGCTGTGCCAGCCTTTTGAATACATATAATTAAAGTTTTCATCACAAATCACAGGGGCTATTATCGTCCCCATTTAGCAGATGAGGCAAGAGATTCTGAGAGGCTCCGGTTCCTGCATTGCTCAATGCCCCTCAGCTAGTGGACAAACCAGGTTTGCCTAGGTCCATCGAACCCCCTTCCGTACCCCCAGGCATCAGCATCTGTGTTAAACAATTCAGCCCTTCATTCCTACCCTTCTTTTATTGTTTTTGGGGCTTTCATCTTAATATTTCTGGCAACTCCTGGACAGCCCCTAACATGGCTCTAGGCACATGGTCAGCAGGAACTTAGCTGAGATGTGCTTTTACGTGAGCACTGCCTGGGGTCCTGCCTGGGCTCCTGCTGGCCGCAGCCTTCATCTCCACCTCCACCTCCACCACCAGCACTGGGAAGCACCACCTTGGAGGGCACAGGGCAGGGCTGCACAGAGGCTCCAGCCCAGCTGTTTCCACCCCTTTCTGCAGGATGAAGGAAGGACCACATCACAGAGACCAGAGGGATGTCCCCAACCCCCTGAGGCCCAGGAGGGTGACATGGAGAAGTCGCTGCCCCTGTCCTCTTCCACGGAGCCCTGAGGGCTAAGACCACAGCTGACGATTCTGATTCTAATTCTCAGCAAGGCCTCCTGGCTGATAATTGAATTGTTTCCTCCCAACCCAATTGTGGGGGGACCTTATTCCCGTAGGTGCTAGGCCAAACACTGGCCAGGCCTCTCAGAGGGGCAGACCAGCCGCATGGAGACCCTTGGTAGCCTCTAGACGCTTATATTTCAGTCCTCACAGGTGCAGGAGTGACAACAGGACTGAGTGGCACATCACCCATCACTGGGGGCCAGTCACTTGAAGGTGGGGAGGGGACTTCAGGAGATGAGCTTTCTAGTGTGGGAGGATGGACATGGCGTGAAAACAGGATTCTGACAGCGAGGAAAGGCAGAGGCCAGAGCCGGCAGTTGCCAGGACGGGTCATCACTGCTTCAACCTAGGAATGACTCCGAGATACTCGACAGGTCCCTGGAAGCATGTGTGTGTGTGTGTGTGTGTGTGTGCGTGTGTGGTAGGAGGGATGGTGGAGGGAGTGTGTAAAAAGGGAGAGAAGAGGGAAAGAATGTGTCACCAGGCCTCAGTGTACAAAACAAAGAAAACCCTGCACTCAGCCTGGGAGTAAAGGAGTGCCCCCCAACTCAGTACAGGGACCAGTCCAGATGTGGGGACCTTTCCTCACCTCTAAGTCCTTCCCCTATCTTTTTTTTAAAGATTTATCTATTTTTGCACACAAGAGCTGCGGTACAAGGCCAGAAGTGCAGGGGTGAGAGGATTCACCAGAGACAGAGTGGGGAACAGAACAGGCAGACTGACTGAAATACACTGCTGAGGGGAGCAGCAAGTGAGTCAGGAGAGCTCCGCTGCGCCATGTGGGTAGCTCCCTGGCCGGGGATTGAACTTGTGCTGCAGTGGCTGTGGTGAGCTTCATAGTTTGTGTGTTAACCCCTTGCGCCACAAGGAAGGCCCGAGAATTTGCATTTCTATCAAGTTCCCAGGCCTTGTCACTCGCTGCCCTGCTGCTGCTGGTTCAGGGCCCACACTATGAGAGCCGCTGAGCTGGAGTCCTCCAGGTACCCATGTGTTCCCAGAGCACCCAGTGCCCATCACCACCCATGCCCTCAGCACACCTGTTGTAATTGTCTGTGAGCTTCTGGGCCACCCAGTGAGGCCCAGAACTTTCTGTCTAGTTGTGTCTGGGTACGGGGTTTGACACGTTAATCCTAAAGTCACACAGCACCAGGCAGGCTTCGCACAGTGCTTGGCACTCTGCAGCCATCCTGCTGGAGTAGAAGAGGAGCTGAGATTATAATCAGTGCTGTCTTTCTCTGCGTACAGAGGGTGGAGTAACTCACCCAGGCCACAGATGGAGAAAAGGGCAGAGCTGGGGTGCCATGCCCACAGCCAGGCTCGGCAGCCCACACCTCTGTACTGAGAGGTCCCTTTCTAGATGACCCCAAATCCCCCCCACTCCTCCAGCGTGAACTCCTCCCGGGTTTCAGGGTACAGGTCTCCATCTATTGGTGGGTGTGAGCAGCATGTTTTAAAATGCCCAAATCTGCACAGAACTGAATAAACTAGAAACAGACCAGAGTGCACCCACGTAGGAGGGTGAGTGCTGCTCAGAGAAACACGTATGCGTAAACCTATAATAGGTCCTGATGTAAAATTAAGATGCATGGCATACTGTGGGTCATGGTTAAAAATGTCTGCAAAACATTCGCTTGGAGAAAGTCTGCATGAGACCACGCAGCGGCTGCTCGCTCGGTGAGGGGAGACGGAGAAGAGCGAGGCCGGCCCCTGCTGGGCGCCGCCGGCATTGCACCCGGGAGCCGGAAAGGGCAGCTGGGCGGGAGAGGGCCGGGCCCTGACGGGTGTGTGGGTGTGGGGAGGCACCCACGTGCTCATGGGAGACTATCAAAATGCCAAATAAATAAATAAAATGAATTTTTTAAATGTTAATTCATTTCAAGTTCCAAAATAAATACTGCCCTGGTCATAGTCTCACATCCAGCTTGCACTGTGGTCTGTCTAGTCACCTCATCTCTCTAGGGAAAGCTGAAGCTCTTGGGGGGATTGGGGGGGAGGGTAGCTTGGATTCTTATATCTCTACCCAAGTCCACTGTGGTGAGGGTGTTGACCCACATTGCTGACAGATTTGACCAGCACCAAAGGAGGAAGTTGTGGAAGGTCCCCTAACACTGAGCTGGTGATTCTGAGCACAGAGGCAAGAAACATCAGTGTGAGTCTTTTTCATGTTGCAGGGGGAAGGGGAGTTGGGCATCCAGAGCACTGGAAGGAGCTACTGTAAGGTATTCATATATCCTATTTCATTAAATCTATGTTTCTCCCTTATCCTCACTTTGTAGAGTTGAACACCCAGGCCTAAGATCCCAAGGCTGACAAGCAGAGGTACAACTTCTAGAAGCCAGACCTTCAGACTTCCAACATCCCCCTGGAGACAAGAATGGAAGGGTTGAGGAGGACCTTTTTCTCAGTGGCGCCTCTTACTCACTCTGGCTTTGCTCTGCCTTTCATTTTCTTCCTATGCTGATACTGGGAGAGCTAACACCTTACGATGAGACAGTGGTCTTGAAGAGTGAGACCTTCCTAGTTCAGAGTAGCTGCCATGGAGTTGAGCCTAAATCTTAGAGGTCCCCAAATCCTAACTTGATCTTACGGAAAAGTAAATTTTCATGATTTTAAACCATAACCACCCTATACTGGAGGATCTCTCTGATAGAAAGCTTTCTACTGGGCACCATAAATTTAGGCTAAGACTTGGGGGTGGGGAGCTCAGGAGGGCTGAGTGAATAGAGGGTGAAGGATTGGCGGTGAGGGCAGGTGAGGGAAGCAGTGAAGAGAAGAGCAACAAGGTGCTCACAAAGTGGCATAAACGTGGGTCCTGCAAAACCCCAGGCCCAGGGTCCCACCCAAATGCTTGGCGTGATGTGATTTTATAGAGGAGAGAAAAGTTTCAAGTCCAAATTTAAATCTGTATGAGAACAGAAAGAGCACTTATAGACCCAGGAGCCAGGAGGCAGTGGTGACCCCAAAAATCGAAAACCCAAGTTCACAAACATCTCGATGAGAAGTTTGGATTCCCACAGAGGAGTTTCAGTTGACACTTCAGGGTAAACCTGTTTTCCACAATAGCCTTGTGCTCACTTCTGGAATATACCAGGCAAGAAACAGAATAAATTTCCTACTCTCTTGAGAGAGTACAGTAGCACAAATCACAATGGGATCAGCATGGTAGTCATGAACCATAAGCTTCTACCCCTAGCCCACCCCATACCTCTCCTGTTATAGTCTACAGATAAATGGTCAATCTCCTAGATATGTAAAGGACTAAAAGCCCCTCCCCCCCATTAACTCCCCAAGAGTCTATACTCCCTCCCCGACAGCTGTAAGTATAACCATGCCCATCCTGGCCTACTTCCAACTTCAGAAGTTTCCTTACTGGATCCAAGTTCGTGCTCCTGTGCCCTGGTCTTTGGCACCACAGATGTTCCTGGACTCCATCAATCATCCCCTTTCCTGTACCCCTACTGGTTCTTTATCATCAGCATAGATGGTATCTGTCTTTTCAGTATCTTCTTAAATTCTTCCATCACGCTATAGCTCCTTCTATTTAATTCCAACACCCCTTCCTTTCCTTCACCTCGAAGCTCCTGGAATGAGCCTGTACGTGTCCTCCCTGAGTGTCTTCCAGTCATGCCCTCTCCACCTCCATGTTACTAATGGCATGGCTTTGGCAAAGGTCCTAGTTGTTAAACTAAATGGAGAGTTATTGGTCTCTAGTACCCCTGACCCTTCCGCTTCATTCATCTGCTGGCCCTTCCGACTTTGGGAAACTCTGGCTTTCCTGGCACCACTGTGTCCTGGTTTTTTTCCTCCACGCTCATCGCTCCTCTGTACCCTTCTTATGACAGTTTCTCAGCCTCAGCACTGCTGATATTTGGGGTTGGAAAACTCTTGGATATGGGAGTCTGACCTAAGCTATGGGATGCTTAGCAAGATCCCTGACCTCCACCCACTAGATGCCAGGAAGCAGAATCTGACATGGGACACCTGGAAGCCTTTGCTACATTTTCCAAATCTGATTCCTTCTCTGCACTTCCTCCTCAGTGGGTGCAATAACCTGGGAGCTTCTCTTCATTCACATGCTCTGCACCCCCACCCTCCTAACCACTCCATTCCTAAATCCTAAAATAAATTCAACATTCAACCCCTTAAATTTATTTCTTCATTCCTCGCTTTCCTGTTCTTCCCACCACCCTGAGTCAGCCTTCTTCATCTCAATTCCTGCAGAGGCTCCCTAATCAAATTTTCCATTTCCAATATCACCCTCTTCTAATTCACCTTCACTTTACAGCTGGAGCTGTACTTACTCCTCCTTTCCACACCTTCATGCTCCCATCATTTCAGAGATACATCTTTATTGCATCTATGTATTGGGATGTTTTCTGCTCTGAATTAGACTATTTGGGGAGTAATACACGTTGTACTGATGGAGACAAAGACCAGAGTGACTGTGGGATCTTAGTGAGGCATTCAAGACCCTTCACTGCATGGCTCCCACCTATGTCTCCAAATTATTCTCCACCGCTCAACCCCACCTGCCAATTAGAAGCTCCTCTATTGAGACACCCTCTTTTTCACCTCTATATTTAACCGAGCTTTGCACCTGGAATCACACCCATCAACTCTCTCCTTCCCAGAGTTCCTACCTATCCTGCAAACGTAGTTCACCTTCCACAGGAGCTCGTCCCTCATTTGTTAATTTTTACCCCACCAATTAACTTAAGGAGCCTTTTGTTTCCATTGCACTGAGCTATGTTAACACTCATCGAGCTTTGTGACAATGCTTTGTTAGACTAGACAGAACATGTTACTTGAGTGTGCACTTACTTCCAGTCACCTTTGTGTCCCTGCTTTCTGACCTAGTGCCTACTGTACCGCAGATATTTATGCTCGCTGAACAAGCAATTTACATAGCACACAGGTAGCAAACTGGCAACCCACAGGCTCAATCAGGAGAGCAGACAAGTTTTGTTTGGCCCACATAGTTCTTGGCTTAGTCAACGAGGATTGATCCAGGTTACAGGGCTGGTGAGACTGATGACACAGAATTGGCCTCTATTGCTTTTGGCTGACTGTCCAGCCAATCAGAGATAGACTCAGGCAGTAATACAACCAGAACAAGGATGCAAGTAACTTGGGTGCACTCTGCCTCTACAGCAGAAGCCCATCTGCAGCTCAGAAAGTCTCAGCAGCCTGCAGAGAATGAAGGTCACAGTACCAAGCCATCCTGAGCTCTCTGCTTTTTATGCCATGCCATAACTGAGGGTTTTGGGGGTGGTACAGGTCTAGGGTGTTTTTATATCTTCCTATACTACCAGGTATCTTCAAGCTGTATATTCAGCAAGTCTGACCATGGTCACATGTCTGTAAGTCAGAAATTTCACACTTACATTTTAAAGTCCAGGTTTCCATTTTCTCTTGCAAAGCCCATAGATCTGGTAACATCAAGCCTGTGCTCCTCTCCTGGCAAAAGGCAGCTCCCCACTCCGAACAAAGCAAAAGCTCTTTCCAGTTTGCTTCACTCCTTATTTGTCTGGTCCACCATGCCACTTCATTGCCAGCCTTGCTTCCGTAGTCCTTTGAGTGCACAACTTCTAAAAGTGCTTTGAATCACCCTCTGCTATTCTCTCATCTGAGCTTCCCCTGGTGGTAGGCCCACAAATATTCTCTCTTCACAGAAGCAGCTGAAATCCAGAAAGGTGACTGAGCTTTCTATGTCACAGTTTATTAGCAATGAAGGCAGGACTCAAATGAAGATCTGGGAATTTTTTATTTTTTGCCACCCTATGCCAGTTGCCAAATACCCAAAATGTTGTCTGATTTTATTGAGTACTTCACCTTCATCTTGAGAATGTTGCAATGACTTAACTTTACTGCTGTGAATTAGCAGCCTATAGATGTTTTATTTGGTTTACATGCTTCCTGGCTAGCCAGACAAGGACTGGTATGGACTGAGAAGACTTAATGCACTGCACTCGCTTACTGTTTGTAACAGTCCTGAGGTGGGCACTGTGCTCATTTCATGGATAAGAAAACCAAGGCACAGCGAAGTTAGGTGAATACAAGACTGATATCCTGACAACAGACACGAGTTTGGTTCTATCCATTGTCAAAAGGATGATATATTTCAATTATGGTTGGCAAAAGAACCCCTGCCCTGAGCAGCTTGAGTGCCTTTCCCTCCAGCCTGATTCCTCCGGCCTGGCAGTGATACCCCCTACCTGCAAGAGGAGCCCTTGCTGGCCTCCTTCCAGTGTTAGGTCTGACTGGCTGGTGCTTGTGCTGAAGGATTTTAAGTATTACACCACTGAGTGGAAGGTTCACATATTTAATGGTATACATTTTTAATGTCCTAACAAATGAATGTACTCTTCCAAGAGCCCAAAAAGCTCATCAGAATTTAGCCACCCATTCTGGGATGTGGATGATTACTAAATGGATGGAAAAGGTACTGCCCAGCAATGCCTAAAGCCAAGGTCGGACATGTTTTCTGCCTCAGAAGGGCTGCAAACTGTCTGGGCAAAAGCACTCAGTGAGGAACGGCTGGTTTCCCACTGAATAATCTTCACCCTTGGATAGCAGGTTTGACTAGCACAGGAAACTTCAGTAGGTCACATTTCTCTTCGCAGAGGGTAAGTTTCTTCCTAAAGTTGCATTTTTAGGGTCAGAGCAGTCTGCACCCAGAGAGGAAGTTGGTTATGCTTTACTTCAATTACTGTCACCTTGGTTTTCTGGATCACATTTGTTGCTGGGATGCAACTTCCTATTCTTTATGCCCCCCAGTATCTAAATCAATTTTCAACTGCAAAGTTTGTGGCACCCATTCATGCAAAGATTTTAACAACTTAAAAGCAAAGTACCCTTAATTCCAAAAGTAACTGCTAATTTTTATAACTTGACTGAGATATAATTCACATACCTAAAATTTAGGTATAATTCACATACCTAAAATTTACACCTTTAAAAGTGTGTAATTCAGTGGCTTTCAGTGTATTTAGAGTAGTGTACCACTGGAATTTTAGAATATTTTCACCACTTCAAAAAGAACCTCTTATCCATTAGTAACCATTCCTTATTCCTAACTCCCCCACCCACACCCCCAGCAACCACTCATCTATTTTGTTCCTAGAGATTTGTCTATTTGGACATTTCCTACAAACGGAAGGGCATGCAGTCTTTTGTAATTGATTTGACTTAACATGTTTTCATGGTTTATTCATGTTGTAGCAGCATCATCAGTGCTTCATCCCTATCTATGGCCAAATAATATTTAGCTGCATAGCTATACCACACTTTGCTATACATTCATCATTTGATGGCATTTGGGTTTTGCCACTTTTTGATTTGGTTATTTGACTTTATGATTCTAGCCATCCTGGTGGGTGTGAAGTGCTATCATGGCTTCAATTTGCATTTTCTAATGACTAATGATGTTGATCATGTCATATATTTACTGACCAACTATACATCTTTTTTGGAGAAACACATTTATTTAGATCTTTTATCCATTTTTTAGTGGCTTGTCTTTGTCATTATTGAGTTGTAAGAGTTCTCCATATATCCTAAATACAAGTTCCCTATCAGACTTAAGATTTTCTCCCATTCTGTGGGTTCTTTTTACCTTCTGGACAGTGTCCTCTGAAGTACAAAATTTAAATTTTGATAAAACCCAATTTACCAAATTTACTTTTATTGTTATCCATCCTTTTAGTGATGTGCCCAAGAAGTACCGAGTGCATCTCAAAGAAATCAACTTCAGGGCCTCCCCAGTGGCACAGCGGTTGAGCGCTGGGTTGCAAGCTGCCCGCAGGCTCTGCAGCACTGGTTCAAACCCCGGCCACCAGGCGAGGGTCCCACATGGCACGACAGACCTCTCCTGCCGCCCGCTGCTCCCCTCAGCAGTGTATTTCGTCAATCTGCCTGTTCTGCTCTCCCCTCTGGCTCTGGTGAATTCTCTCACCCTCCCGTGCTTCTGACTGTACCCAGTGCTTATATAAATAAATAAATAAATCTTTAAAAAAAAAAGGGGGGGGGGGAAGAAATCAACTTCGGAAAGCTAATTCATTCAACCAACATCATCTGGAAAGTCATATAAAAGTTTTTATTCCTTCTACTTGACACAGAGGGAAAAAACTTTATATTATGAAATATTTAAAAACTACAAAAAGGTACAAAAAATAACATACAACTGTGTCCTCACTATCCAACTTAAGACATTTTACCAATAAAATCAAATCCCTAAGTTCCCTTCTACTTCCCTCTCCAGACATAACCTTTACTCTGAATTTGACATTTACTATTCCCAGGAATTTCTCATACTTCCTATGTGTACATGTATCCTTTATCAATATAGTACAGTTTTGTCTTTTAAAATGTTATGTCATGTATCATATATTCTGAAACTTGTTTTTTTTTTACTGCATGTTGTTGCTCTTTATCCAAGTTGATATAACTCATATAAATGTATAAACATAGCTCTAGTTCATTAATTTTCTCTTTTTTTAAAAGAGATTTATTTATTTATTTATTTATTTATACAAGCACTGGGTAGTCAGAAGCACGGGAGGGTGAAAGAATTCACCAGAGCCAGAGGGGAGAGCAGAACAGGCAGAAGGACCAAAGTACACTGCTGAGGGGAGCAGTGGGTGGCAGGAGAGGTGTGCGCGCCATGTGGGACCCTCGCCGGCAGACAGGGATCGAACTGGCGCTGCAGAGGCTGTGGGCAGCTTCGCAGCCCAGCGCTCAACCCCAGCGCCACCAGGGGAGGCCCTAGTTCATTAATTTTCACAGTAGCTAAACATTGTATAAAGACATTTTTTATCCATCCTCTTAGTGGACATAAATGTTGAAATAGCCAAACACTGGAAAATAAAACACCAAACATTTTCATTTTAAGTCATAGTAAAAAGTACATTTTATATCTTGACCCTATATATTTGTGTGTAGATATGTATCAGTATAGAATGTTTTATATAATAACATTGCCTGTCATCATTTTTCTGTTGCAGGTATTTCCTTAAATAAATGGTAGTATATGGGACTCCCCCATGGCGCAGCGGGTTGAGTACAGTGCTGTGAAACTGTCCGCAGCCTGTTTAGATTCCCTGCCGGCCAGGGAGATTCCCACATGGCAGACCTCTCCTGTCCTGCCCGCTGCTCCCCTCAGCAGTGTACTTCAGTCTTTCTGCCTGTTCTGCTCCCTGCTCTGGGTCTGGTGAATTCTCTCACCCTACCGCGCCTCTGGCCCATACCCCAGAGGCGTATAAATAAATCTTTTTTAAAAAATTTAAAAAAATAGTGATATATAAATGGTGGTATAGACACTGAATTGATTTCATGACTCTCCTCTATGTAGGCTTACTACCACACATAGTTTAAAAGCTGCTCAAGGATAATATCCTGCAGATAGGAACTGCTGGGTCATGCGGTATCTTAGGTCAGTTAGGGCTGCCATAACAAGATATCACAGACGGAGTGGCTTAAACATTAATTCTTCACAGCTGAAGGTTGGGAGTCTGAGATAAGGATGCCAGCATGGTCGGATTCTGTTAGAAGCCCACTTCTTGGCTGGCAGACAGCTGCTTCTTACTGCAGGTTCTCACACGTAAGGCCACGGTCTCTTCCTCTTCTTCTAAGAGTTATCAATTCCATCACAGGGGTTCCACATTATAACCTCACCTAAACTTAGTTACCTCCCAAGTAACTCTACCTCCAAACACCAAACATTGGGGAGTAGACCTTGAACATAAAAATTTGGGGAGGAAACAAAAATTCAGCCCATAGCTTGAGGTATACACACATTCAGCTTTACTAGACAACTCCTCTGTTTTCCAAAATAGTTGTAGCAAATTATGCTGGCACAAGAAAATAAGCAAGTTGCCATTTCTGCCTCATTGTTGGATTTAAATGTATTCCAATACAATTCTGCCTCTAAGAAATGGTTTTTCATAATATAAGTATGTGTTTCCACAATTAGCAGTGAGCCCAAGCATCTTTATGCATGTATATTGGCCATCTGCAGTTTCCTGTTCCATAAACTATGAGTTGGGTGATCTATCCATGGACAGTCTCCACGGCCATACCAGAGCTTGAGTTGAAACTCATACTCAGGTGTGCGGTTCTGATATTTAAATCTGTGACTTGCAAAAAAGAAGGGGACCAATCAACATAACCTCCTCAGGAAGACTTCCAATTCTTCTCAGGCCAGAGCAAAGATGAGTTAGCAACAAAAGAATAAAAAAAAACCAGGTGGAGAAAAGAAGTTTCATTTTTCTTAAAGCTAAAATGTCCTAATTTGCTCCGTAGAAAAAAATCTGCTCTTGCAAAATCTATATAAATCTGGATAATCTGTTATTCTTCTGTTCTCAGTCTTCCAATCTGCAAAATTAGGGTAACAATCTGTACCACTTCTTAGCCCCATGAGATTTTGAAATAAACATTCTTTTCAAACTTTAAAAATAAAGAATTTGTAGAAACTCAAGTTTCTGTGGGTGTGTGTCATCCAGCCCTTCCAAAAAGCAAGCGAGATGACAGAATCATAGTCCTTTGAACAGTTTTTTGGAGTGAGCAGCTCTTCTGAGTTCCTGCCTGGAAAGCCTGACGGTTCTGGAGAAGAACAAATTATCCCCTACAATAACACAGTCCACCCTTTCATTTTCAAGAAAGAAATCCAAGACACTCCTCATTTTATAGGTCTAGACGCCAAATCCCTTAGTGGTCAGATGGCTTCTCTGCGGATGTCTTGTTCGCTGGTTCAGGCTTTTTATCCTTCACTCGCCCCACCTTCTGCTCTGATCTCCCTTGTGCTGTAGATGTCACGATTCATCATGAATGTCACGATTCATCATAAGGAGACCCACTTGCTTTAGACCCAGTCATAAGGGGGAGGACTCAACAGTCCATACCCTTGCTTTTTAGGCAGGAGCAGTCATCGAAAGGGAACAGAAACGGCTCTTCTGAGGTGATAATTATCAAAACACTGAGGAAAAAAGTTGCGCTAACTTTCTTCACTAAAGAAAAAGAAGCTACATGTACATAATTTACTACCAGAGCATGTTCCCAACCAGAAGGTCAGGATCTGTGAACGGATCGTACCAGTTGCTGCTTCCACATGCCCTTTCTGAGGCATCACTTCACTGCCAGCACTCATTCCCAACCTTTCTCACGCTCACCCTCCCAACGGGGATACCCAGGCTTGGGGAAAACAAAAACAAAAACAGTGGATCTTCATCACACAAAGGGATCCCTGCTTAGTGCCTCCATGTGAAGAGCTCTCTGCCTGAAGAGAGTAGCCCACGGCGAAGCTGAACTGAATCAACACAGTCACAACCTCTGTTCGGCAAAGGGTGCTGTTTCCGCCCCTCTAAAATGCTCGTGACCCTCACTTACATCTTCTCCTGTGCTCACTGCTCCTGCCAGGGAGCCTTCTTTTGTTCCAGGCAGATTCTCCCAGCTAAAGGTTCACTGTAGCGTAGGCACTGCTCTAAATTTTGTGAATCAGGGTTCTCAAACATGGTGTTAAGGATGCGTATCATATCCATGACTTAGGAGGATCATTCCTTGACAGATCAGTGATATGGCTAAAATAAAGCTTAGAAAAAACATTATTTGGATCGCAAAACTAGAACTGAAGATTTATGTATTTGGTAAAGACTTATCTATAATTTCCTCTGGATTAAAGTTATACATAGTTGTGTTATCTATTATGGAAAAATATAGCAATAAGGGAAAACAAGGCCAAAAGCCAGCAAAGAGTAGAATTAGATTAATAAGTTCTAGTCACAGATAATTTTACTTACTCGTACTGCTCCATTCTTCAAGAGCAGCATCCAAGGGGGAACAGTTCAAAAGCAAGGTTCTAGGCAAACTAGTTTCTTCTAGAGCCCAAGAAAGAAGAGATTTGATCTCATATTCAAGGTAGTATAAAAGAATCATTTAAAAAAACTGAAAGCATTTCCTAATCAGTAACAGATCTCTTTCCAATGCAAATAGAACTAAAAAATTCTTGGGGAACATTAAGCACTCCAGGAGCAGACCCTTTCATGAACATGGGTGTTCTCTCCTGGGTCTTCATTCTCCTTTGCATGCAGATAAGTTACAAAAGCCATGTGATGTCAATATGGCAGAGTTCCTATTATTTTGACAACCACATAAATAATCTGAAAATAGAACCAAATTAGAGGAAAAGTTCTGTAGGCTATTTCTGAAACAATCTACCCATCTGCCCCAGTGTTTTCCCATGTGTGAAGTACAAGTAGTTTACGATGCCTTACCCTGGTTCACTCGAGTCTGGGAATTATCAGTCAGCTGAGTTTTGTTCCTAGGAGCAAAGGTGCCTAGCACTAGGGAATCTTTAGCTCTCTGAAATTTCACTGATCCGAGCTGGAGAGGGAGGTGGGGACTAAAGTAAAGCTATTTTTAACGATTGCTAGATCTAACACATAAAAAGGCCACTTGTGAAACATTTTGGGAGTAGGACAGAGTTATTGCTTGGAAATATCACGCATCTTCGAACAATAAGATCTGTTAATAAAATCTAATCCACTTACACATCCAAAATCTAACTTGGGAGCTGCTCCAGGCACCATCTAATTAACTGAAGCAGACAGAAAGAAAATCCTCAGAAATTGTCATTGTTTAAATACACTCTATTTTATTTTGTCTTAAAATAGTTTAACCTTTATGCTACAGACTTATTTCAAAAAACAGAAAATCTTATCTTGCACCAAAAAATATATATATAACACTCTGTTTTATTATTTTTTCTCCAAAGACCATTAAATACCAAATGGAAACAATAACTAAATAATGAATGCAAAGAAGAACCAAATTTCATTTTAAAAACTAGAGTTGCACATTTCAAAACATTAATTCTAAGCAATGATTTGTCGTCACTGCATCAAGTCCATGCTCACACTCCAGCAACAGCAGTTCTGTTAACCACCAAGTGCATTGGTTCCTAGCCATACAATGGCTAACATTTCATTTTCACGGTAAGAAGAGCAAAAGGCATCAATGACCTCTGTACTCTTTAAAAAACAAAACAAACAACAACAAAAAATATTTCCTAGTAATCCAGTGATTTTTTTTTTTAAGATCACTACCCTTTAAAGTTTGTTAAAAGAATAAGAAGTACGTAGTGTTTTAAATAAAATGAAAAAAAAAACAGCATTGGACTAAAATACGTGATTATTTTAAACAAACAGTGCACAATCTGAGGAAGTTTGGTTAGGGCGCAATCATTTTATATATACATGGAAGTCACATCATACACATACTGGAAAACAAGGATTAGGGGCTCTTTGTTTTTTAAAAAAAGTTTGAACTAAAAGACAAAATTGTGTCCCTAGCTTTTCCAAAAACCTCGTGACACAGTATAAAAAGCAGGCAACAAACTCATTTTTAAGTTACCTATGATGCTAATCTGCTAAAAGTAACAACTGACTAAATTAGCAAATCAGACAATTCATATTCACAATTGATAATAATAAATGCAGAGTCTGTGGGATGCTCAATGCAAAGAATAATGGAGTCCATTCAGTCTGGCCCCTTTCATCAAAATGAAAAGATGATACTGGGGAGCAGCAATCACTTGCTATAGGGTGCAGTTGTGATGATGCTAGGTTACTGCTCTCTGGTTTCACGTGGAGTCTGTGGGGAGGACAGATGGACTTAACCAAATTAGTGCCAGAAACTAATCTGTGACCCAAGTGCACCATTTTAGCAGAGATATTACTTTGAACAGGCATTGTCCCGCAAGCATAATTAGACATTTGCTACCAAATACAAAACTTTAGTTTAAAAAAAAAAAAATCCCTTTAAAAGAAATTTCCAATGTCACAGGAATTGTTTACCACAGTATTTTATCATTAATATCTTGCCAGAAACAACACCCCCACTCTTCTGGATCTAGCAATGAAAGAAGAATTGAAACACAGTCTCTAGTTAGTTGGTTAGTAGTTAACAGGCCGGAAAGCCCCAACCTCCAAGAGGAGAGCATGACTGTCTCTATTGTCCCTTCCCTTCCCCTTTCTGCCTCTTAATTTCTCTATCTCTGTTTTGGTGCATCGAGTTTGGAAATCGGGGTGCTAAAACAGGGACAGGTAAGGGCAAAGTGCAACCTGATGTAAATAAAAGGCCAGAACAGAGCAAGGTTACAACTGCACTCTCTGTTCCCAATCCACAGTGCACACAGCACCGCAGAAGAATTCTCTTTAGAGAATGACTATCAGGGGCTAAAGAAAGTAAGTCACAAGAAATCACCTGCCATGTGAAACTGGACAAAACATACTGTTAACATAAGAATAGGTAATGCAAAAACATTCTTTAAAATGGGGCTCTGCCCTGATACCGGGAGGGAGAAGAAAAGCTGCAAAAACTTCAAGTCATAAAATTCACTCTATGCTTTTCCCCATGATTTTCCTGGAAAACACAGACCAGAAATTATACATGTCTGCTTTGTCTAACATTTTAATTCAAGTCAAAAACAACGTGTAACAGTAAAATTCAATAAATTAATCCTAGAGTAAAACGTGACGGTCCAAGGAAACACCAGTAGTGAATCTGCAGAAGGTCCTACGTTGCTCTGGCCTCTGGGTCTTTGGTTTTTGTCTAGAATTGTGACCATGTGAGAGACTTGACACATGAGGAACTAAAATTTAAGGTTCATGATCTTTTAAAAGCCTAATCTAGTAAAAGCAGAAAGACAGAAAAAAAGCTGATAAAGAACAGAGGCCAGATCAAATGAGATGTTAGTCAGAGAAGATCAGAGAACACATGCTTCAATACACTCCCATGGAAGAAGAGGTAATATGGAAGAACTAAAGCATCAGGAAGAAGGGAAGAGGAATAAAGAAGTCTTTACAAAAACTAGAAGAAAAGGCCAGGCAGGCAGAGCCAGGCAGACGCTGATGCATGCGCACGCAGGGGTGTCCGCTCATCTCAGCAGAGCCACAGCACCCACCCAGCACAGTGCCTTATACACAACAGGCACTTGGTAAATGTGTGTCCACTGAATGAAAAGTGAAAATGATGTTCTCATGCTCTTATGCTAAGGAAGAGCGACCAAGGCATTTGGGGAGGGAGGCAAAGGGCTATATCAACATTGCATGGTAAAAAAGGACACAAAACAAACAAAAAAAGCAAACAAAAAAGCTGGTAAAACAAAAGGTGAGGTCTTCTAAGCCGAAATATTAACTTCACTCCTCCCTGTGCACAGTACATAGTGTTCTAACTCTAGGTATTGCTTATAAAATAATTCACTAGTTAGCTACAACATGTTACAGGAAAAAAGGTAGTAACTAATGCCACGAAATTCCAACACTGGCATTTCCTGAATTCCCTGAAGCTCCTACTACCCTTTGCTATTCCTTGCAGGTACTATAGAACCTACAGAGCCAACAATGTGCTTTGCATCTGGTTTCTTATGGTATTTTGATGTTTCCACTTTTAGAAGGTAGAGGAGAAAAATACCCAAATATAGCATCAGGTCAACTCAGCTCAAGTGTTAAACAACTGTTGTACCATCCTTTATGGAGACCAGCTATGAAAGAAGGCACTCTTCTCTTAGATTTCCAAGTGTCTATAAATTACTCAAATGTTCATATTCTACCCAAGTAACAGATTTCCCTGTTCTCCCCCATTATTTGAATTAACTTGGGAAAAAGTTAAGGGAGCAAAATTATCCTACTGATCTCTAAATACTCTCTTCAGATGCCCAGAAAACCTCACTGTGGGTATCTATCCGAAATGCCTCTGCCCCAAAAGGAAACATTTTCCAAATAGTTATGAATTATTGCAACAAGGAGACCAACTAAGTCACCTTACCAGTATTTATAAACACAAAGTTATTTGTGTTGTGGGAAGTCAGCCAGGAGCAAAGTCAGGAAGGAAGGCAGAAGACTTGAGCTAACAGAAAAAAAGTAATACTTCTGTCTTCTATTCTTGAGGACAGGTTTCAAATGCACATGCCCTACTAGGTGCCAATAAGGACCTGACTAATATGTGTGCAAATGCCCTAAGGTGGGAGTGCCAAAAGGTGGGCTGACAGTGGTCAAGTCTAGATAGTAATTTTATTACACAGAAAAATAAATACAAGATTCAAGAACTGAAATTCATTTTACCTGGTAATTAAAATATTATTCTAAAAGGAAGGCAGAATTTCCTTAAGATTAAAAGTCACCAAGTAAAATGAAGCTGTCTAATAAAATTCATCATTCTCATATTCCTACTGAGGGAAAAAGAAATTCTTTTCTCTGTGATAAGTTATTTTTCTAAGTGACTTCTTTTAATTAAAAAAAAGAGAGAAAAAAGGAGGGGGGGCAATTTTCCATGAGTTTCAATTATACAAATGCCACAAACAGCTTCTGAGGCTGCAGCTATGACAATGAACTTCCATGTCACAAGGAGGAGAAGGAAGTGGAAGGGAACAGTGCAGAGGAAACACAGTGACATTGTATTACAGTAGGTATTTACGTCTGCTATCCTCATCCAAGGTAAGGTCAACCACCTCTGCAGGTGAAGCCCAAGTCTGCTGGGGAGTCACAGCAGTCCATGACTGTGTTTGCCGGGTGCTCACGTACTGCGGGCCTGAGCCGTGCTTCCATGAAGAAACACTCTGAATCACACCTCCTCTAGGATGGACACACCTGCAGTGGAGATGAAAAGCAAAAGCAGAGTTAATCCTACCACAAGAAAAAACAGATGACAAAGTAAGTTGCAGTTACACTGGCGCTGTTACTACGTGGGCTCATGAAATCCACAACCAACATCCTTCCCTTTTTCCTCCTCCCTCCAATTCTGCATGTCTGTCTGCCCACCCTCCTCACCCTAGTTTAGCTTAAAAAAGGCCAAGAGTCTTGCCTCGGTCAGATCCCCTAAATTATGCCTTCATCAGTTATTGACAATAAGATGGGGTGTGTCTGTCTGAACTCATCTAAACCCGAGATCTTCAGACAGGGCAGCATATAAATCCAGATCAAATCAAGATGCCAAACAATCTTAGTCTGAACAAATAAAACAGTAAGATAAACGTGAAATTTGTTTAAAAGTAAGTTCTGTGCCATATGTGATGATAACAGGTTTGAAGGCAGTAATAGCAATATCATTTACATATTAGATTTGTAAAAGTCTGTAAGTACGAGGTCATGCATAAAGGATCAACTTCCCTCATCTTGAAGATCACAATAGAAACATTTGGCTCCTTCACCGGAAACACTTACTCTGTAGTTCAGTGAAAGTAGCAAAGCTGAAGCATTCAGTTTAGACTCTTCAAGAGTCCTATCAGGGACAGAACTGCCTTGCTGACAAATCTCACCAAGAGTCCATTGAAAGATAATTGTTTCAGAAACAATGATGTACTGAAACCACATTCCAGTCAAGTAATACAACTGTGAGTCTCCAGGGTTTCTCTGTTTACTAAAAATGGAGCTACCATATGACCCAGCAATTCTACTCTTAGGGATCTACCCAAATGACACAAAAATACTGATTCAAAAGAATACCCGTGCCCCCATGTTTATTACAGCACTATTTATAATAGGGCACACCTGGAAACAACCCAAATGCCCAAAAACAGATGACTGGATCAAGAAGATGTGGTATAGATACACAATGAAATACTACTTCAGCAATCAAAAAAGATAAACTAATGTCATTTGCAACGACATGGACGGAGCTAGAAGGAATTATGCTCAATGAAGTAAGTCAGAAGGAAAAGAAAAATATCAGATGATTTCACTTGTAAGAGGAATACAAGGGAACCAAATAAGACATCAGGGGGAAAAATATAACAATACAAAATACAACACAACAAAACAAAACAAAAACAAACAGACAATTATAAACCAGAGACATCCTGCAGGGGAGGAGGAGAGAGGGGAATTGGAAGGAGGGAGGGAGCACTACAGGGGACTGTGGTGATGGTGCACGGGTAAAGTGGTGGAGAAAATTCTATGGGGACTACACCTGGGGCCGTGGGGAAGCAAATGTTGTTTAAAAATGATGTAAACTATATAAAAATTAATTAATTTTAAAAAAAGAACAACCAGCTGTGAGTCTCCAGGATGGACCACTAAGTTGTTTTTTGTTTTTTTTTTTTTTTAAGAGGCATGTTTTATTTGTTTGTTTTGTTTATACATGCACTGGGTACAGTCAGAAGCGCGGGAGGGTGAGAGAATTCACCAGAGCCAGAGCAGGGAGCAGAGAAGGCAGAAGGACCGAAGTACACTGCTGAGGGGAGCAGCGGGCGGCAGGAGAGGTTTGCGCGCCATGTGGGACCCTCCTCCGGTGGCCAGGGAGCAGCCGGGGATCGAACTGGCACCGCAGAGGCCGCAGGCAGCTTCTCAACCCAGCGCTCAACCACTGCGCCACCAGGGAGCCCCTGAGTAAGTTTCGATTTAAGTGAGAGTAAGGTCTGAGAGCTCAAGCTACCATTGCCACTTATGTCCACACATTTAAATTACTGACCAGTCCTCATGTAATATATGTAAGAAGTGACATTGTATGAATCTAGACATATGAAGTACTTTAGTGGATCGGCTACTCTGACAGCCTGTATACAATGAGAGATGCTGGGCCACTCGAAATTTCCAGTTTTGATTCAATGCTACCAGTATTGCCAGATGCAAAACAATATTAGGATAATGATAGACAAGGTTCAGTTGCAATTCTGCTCCCAAAGACCCTGAAGTTTCTGGAAAGAGGCCCTGCCCCAACAAAAGGTTAGCCCCAACAATAACTCCCTTGCCAAGAGAGGTAGCGAAAAACAGATACCTTGGTGCCAGATCTGGGGACAATATATGGAATTGGTACAGTACCAGAGGACCATCATGCATTCAGAAATAGGCTATATAGCTACTTACACAGAGGCTACTACATTTTCAAAGATTAGCTGGTGTAAAAATGCATTAAAATTAGGAACATAGAGTGAAAATACTAATCCCCATTGGAGTATGCTCAGATTAAGTGACAATGTAGTCATGGAAGACTGTCAGCCAAAGGACTCCATTCAACACTAACAGAAATGGTATGGGTGACTCTTGACAAGTGAACACTAAATTTTTTTTTTTTTAGATTTATTTATTTATTTATACAAGCACTGGGTACAATCAGAAGCACGGGAGGGTGAGAGAATTCACCAGAGCCAGAGCAGGGAGCAGAGAAGGCAGAAGGACCGAAGTACACTGCTGAGGGGAGCAGCGGGCGGCAGGAGAGGTCCGCGCGCCATGTGGGACCCTCCTCCAGTGGCCGGGGAGCAGCCTGGGATCAAACTGGCGCTGCAGAAGCTGCGGGCAGCTTCGCAACCCAGTACTCAACCGCTGCGCCACCGGGGAGGCCCTGAACACTAAATTTTTAAAGCAGTTTCAATTCATTTGACAATCCTAACAGATCGATGAGGCAAACATGGATGTTGTTATCCTTAATCTACAGACAGGGAAAATGAAAATTAAAGAGGTTACATGATTTGCCCAGAATTATGTTATTTTAAAATAGTAGGCCAAGAAATTTTAAGCCAGGTCTGTTCTCCAATCCAATGGTTTCCATAACATATTGTTGTCCTCATGTGTTTATTAAATTAGGTAAGGCAAAACACAGCAAGAGTCAGAAGGGTGTAAAGAGAGGCCCAAAGTGACAATCTAAAAGTATAAAGTTCTTCAATAGTTCCAAATTTCATCTGTACAAGTACTTAGCTCACATAAATCTGGCTAGAAATTTAGCAGGAATTGAGGAAAGAATGGTTACAAAGAGAGTCAATGTAATCTTTGGCAGAATTCCTAGAAAATGAAAATCTCTGAAAGAAATGAGGTATTTAGTCCCAATTGTTAGTCTGTACTGCTATGTATCATAAAATGTAACTTCTGGTAGTGGATTTTAAAGGGATCTGATCCAATCTGCTTATTTCATAGATGAGTAAGGCAAACACAACTGCCCAGGATCTTCAGTAAGTCGAGCATAGGGCCAGAACAAAATCAAGACTCCACTGGGGAGTTTACTTCCCACTAAATAACTGCGCCTTCCTTAGACTACACCTGAAGTATTAGGCTTTATCTGAATAAGAAGAGCACTTACCTACCCCCCTGGCATCATTAGATAAATAGCAAAGCAGATTCCAGAAAGAGTCCAGATTCTAGTGTAGGCAAATGAAAGGCTTACAGAGGGCATTTACCATCAAGAGAGAAGAATGAGATGAAGCATTTCAATTATTTATATAAAAACAGATGACATCTGTAGTTATGTTTCAAATGGTTCCAGTTTCCTAAAACCAACATGGGCTAACTTAAGTAAGAAAGACAATTTATTGGAAATACACAATGTTGCAAAGAACTCAAGGATGATAGAACAAGTAGGCACACTTCGTTTTTTTCATGCCCCAACCTCTGTTTCTCTTACTTCAAAAATTTAGATTCTCTGGAGAACGTGATGACCCCATCCTTGGTGAAAAGCGTTCCAGTCTCATATTCTATTAACTGTAGTTGGAAGGGCAGTTCCCAAAGAGAGAGAATCACCATGCAAAGTGGCTACTGCACTTTGTACAGAGATCTCAAGAGCTGAGTAAGAACCAGGAGTCAGTATATGGACAGCAAGTTTTGGATGATCACTACACAAACATTACAGCCCCTCCAAAACGGTATAAACTACCTTTTAAATATTCAAGTAAGTGCTGGACAGCTCCTAGGAATGTAGAGAGTATGAAGATGACTTCTAAGCAACTTTTGAACAAACAGGTGAAATTATCCTTTTCGAAGTCAGGAGAGCAGTTACGAGGGGCAAGGTGGGAGGCTGCAACTGGAGGGGAGCAGAAGGGGCACTTCTGCTGTTAGCAATGGATGTTTCTTTATCTGAGTGCTGGTTCCTTGAGTATGAGTGGTTTGCAAAAATTAAAGTATACACTTACGACTTTTCTCTGTGTGTTGTAAGTCAATAAAACAGTCAAACAACAATTTTATGAATTAATGACTTCAACCAACTTGAATAAAATGGTAGGTAGGAGATGGATGAGGACAGAATAATACATTTCTTTTTCAAGTACAAGAAAACAAAAGGTTAACTTAAGACAGTGCACATTAAAGAACTAGTCATACCAAATAGCGAGGGGAAATGTTTCAGGAGGAAATGGGACCACAACAATTGTTATAAGATCTACACTGATGCCCCATAAAAGCTGGTCATAAGACGATCAAAACTTTGTAAGGCAACTACCATAAAACAGATTTTCATGCACTATCGCAAATCTTTCCTATTATAAGAGCTATGGAGTGGAACATAGCTGGTTTTAAATTGATCCAATCCAATTCCAGTAGAAATATAGGTTTCTTTCTCACAAAGCATTTAATCTGCTATGACTGGCAACACAACCTAGAGTTGTATTTTGAGTCTTATAACCAAGAAAATACTTGGATGTCATTTTCCAAAATGCTATTAAAAAAAAACAAAACTTTATATAAACAGTAAGTTTTGTTATAACAAGTTACTGCTCTTCATACAATGACATGCATTAAGGAGAGACGTCACAGTGGAAAGGAAGAAAATGCAGAAAGAGGACAGGCTCTGATGGTCAGATTTTGATACAGTTAACTCACTATTTTAAGAAAACAACATTAAAAATTAATCATTTTTGCTCTCATTTACAGAGCCTCAAGGTGACCTCTTAGATAACATTTCTACTTATTTTTCCTAGCTGAAGATGAAATGAATCCTTCTAGATTTAGGAAAATGCTCATCTGCCTCCATATCAGTTTTAGAATCAATGTTAACAATGGACGCTAGGAAGTAATCATTCAGTCTTAAGTGCAAAAGCCTTTCTACCTCCGTTTTTTTTTTTTTTTTTTTTAAGATTTATTTATTTATTTATTTATTTATTTATGCAAGCACTGGGTATAGTCAGAGGTGTGGCAGGAGGGTGAGAGAATTCACCAGAGCCAGAGCAGAGAGTAGAACACGCAGAGTGACGAAGTACACTGCTCAGGGGAGCAGCGGGCGGCAGGAGAGGTCTGCGCACCATGTGGGACCCTCGCCCGGAGGCCGGGGATCGAACTGGCACTGCAGAGGCTGCAGGCAGCTTCGCAACCCAGCGCTCAACCGCTGCGCCACCGGGGAGGCCTCTACCTCCATTCTTATGCTGACAAATGAACCAACATTAACACCAAGGACCACAGGACCAAAGACCACAGTGAATAAGGTTAGGGTTTGATTATTCATAAAAGCTTCAGAGACGTAATACCAAATGAACAGTTCCAACATGGCTCCCTAACAAAAAGATTTGTGCTTTTTGTGTTCATCTTCTTAGGGCCATGGCCAATAAGGCTCAGAGAAGAGGAGGAATACACTGGCATGAAGGTCACAAATTAAAATTCTGGCAAAAGTAAGTGGGTTTAGAAATGCTACAGATGTTGGGAAAGTTTCCATCTCATTGACCAAAAAAATCTCGTGCTGTTGAGCTGTCCAAAGATTAACACCTGGAAATAACATTTAGGTAATGTCACATTTATCACAGCAATACAAGGCAGTTGTAAAAGATGCATTCAACCATTAGTTCAGAAAGCATGCTTTCTAATCTGTGAATAGAAGAAACATGGAAGCTAAGTGAACACACCAGAATTGGGGGAGGGGGGCGGAAGGGAGAAGCAGGGAAAGATATTAACATGCAAGAAAAGAAACACGGTTTATCAAAAAAAAAAAAAAAAGCCACAACACAACCATCAATTACTGAGTGCAAATATCAAACAAAATGCTTCCAATATGAAAAGTGGCATCCAACGCAAATCAGAGCAACCACAGGAACAACTTAAGGACCAAGTTTGAGTCTTTGAAAACTCAGAAAGTTCACAAGGTAGAATATCGAAAGAAAAAAATAAGAACAGGACAACTAAATCCAAACAAAACATCTACGCATGCAAGTCAAATTAGAACAAAAAGATGTGAATCAAAACCTAAAACCTTTTTCCAAGCGATAACCCTGCCAGAAGCCCATCAATACTTCATAACTGCAACCCTAGACCTGTAAGAGAAATAAATTCCAAATGAGATACAGGCAGCCAAAGGGGCAATTTTGAAGCAACCACAAGAAAGCTTGTTCCCCCACCTGCTTCTTAGTTTTTTTAATCTCAATATCTGAAAGATTAGCAAATTTCTTCTAAAAAATTTGCCAAAAATTCTTTTCAGAAAGAGTAGATTCAATGACTCTTGATTCAGACACTAGACCAAAGGTTCCCTTAAAACAATATAGGAGGGAGTTCAAAGAACTCCAACAGAATCTGTCAATATATATTCCATTTATGGACAGTGTTAACCACCACTGAGATTTAGAAATGGATTTGTCACCACCTCCAAGATGATTCCCCCAGGTTTCAAAGCAAAAAATCAGAATAAACCATATCTTCATGCTATAGGGTCATAAGAAAAGTCCTTGAAAGTAATGTTGTAGTGTGTTATTTAAAAAGTAGCCAAATCTGGGCCTCCTTGGTGGCATAGGGGTTAAGTCTTAGTGCTATCAAACTATCACCACTGCAGTCTGAGTTCCATCCCCAGCCAGGGAACTAACCCACCTATGGCACAGCAGACCTCTCCTGTCTCACCCTCTGCTCCTCTTAGCACTGTATTTCATTAGATATGCCTGTATTGGTCCCCACTCTGTCTCTGGTGAATCTTCTCACCCCCCGCACCTCTGCCCGACACCCAAGTTCTTGCATGCATAAATAAAAAATAAATAAAGATAAATCTTAAAAAAAAAAAAAAAGGAGCCAAAGTCACTTGTCTTAGTCCAACAAAGAACAACGTGTCTATAGGGTAAAATGAGAAGCTAGATGAAAGATCTAACAGGTTCAAAGAGTGTAATGGAGGCCATTTGTGTCTATATGTATATATGTCAGAGGTGGGGCAGGACTTAAATTCTAATTTGCTAGGTTTTAATAGAAATACAATGATAATTTTAAATCCAGAAACCAAAAATGTTGGTTAAAAAAAAAAGAGGCTAAAGGTTGCATGATGGAAGGAAAGAGCTGAAGAGTAGGATGACTCACTCTACATGCTATTTACTACCAAATATATTCAAGATAAAGTAAAAGGCAAGAAAGTGTGAACCACAGGGTAGAAGTATAATACTTAAAGAAGGGCAGCAACTTGGTCCAGTTAATAGAGAGCTAGACCAGATGATACTTCTCAGCAGAGTTAAAAGATTAGATAAATATCAAAGGTTATTACCTACTTCCGTCTATTTAGTTAGGAATACATGGATAATGATAATTTGAATTTTGAAATATAACTCAAAAGAAATTTGATGAATTGATAATGTGTTCCTGGTACAATTAAGGACAATTTACCTATATTAATCTGTCAATAGGCAGGGTAAGTTTTATAGGAGGGAGTCTGAAATAAAAAATACTATAATTTCTAGAAAGATGCTGACATGGGGCTTTAAAAGGAGAATGTCTTTTATAATGTCTTCTAAAGAGAAAATGGAGAAATAAACTAATGGAGAACACATGCTGAAGTAAAGGAAGAAATCAGGAGTTCTGTCTTCCTCTTCTGACTTGAAGGTAATAGGATTGAAGGAAACAGGAAAACAGAAGAGAATGTAATAAGGAAAAGTTTTTGATTAAGGGAGAAAAAAGGAGCTCAAAGAAGACCAAAGAATGAAAATTCTTTCCTACCAGAATAGGGTAAATAAACATTTTAAAAAAGAAAAGAAATAAGGAAGCAGCTATGTAGGCATACCTATGGCCCAAATAAAAATAGAGGCGATACTAGTTCTGATAAAGAGAACTGATACTTTTGGGGAGATGCATTCTAAATGATAACTCTATATCCGTAAAGTTCCAATTATTTAACTGAAAAAAGCAGATCTCATTAGGAAAAGGCACCCTCTATATGTGTATTTTGCCTCCACTCCACTCAAAGGTTCGCCTTAAAATAGGAGACAGAAGAAATGCTAGTGAACTTTTACTTCTGCACAAACCAAAGAAAAAAATCAGATTTAAGAGCAAGGTGATAGAGGAATTGTGTTATTTGGAGAAATAAGGACATCACAACTCTTGTGGCACAGAAGAAAGTTATTTGCCATATGGAATACAGTTTTCCAAAGTCTAAATTTTTGTTTTTTGTGTGTGTATTTTAAATGTTCCTCAGGAATACCTGAGAAGGTTGAACCAATTATTAGGAATATAGCTCAAAGCAAGAATCAGCAAATTTTTTCTGCAAAGAATTAAACAGTAAATATCTTAGGCTTTGTGGACCATAAGGCACCTGTTGAAATTCCTCAACTATGCCACGAAAGTGCAAAAACAGATGTCAACAATATGTAAATAAACCAGCACGGCTCTTTTGCAATAAAACTTTACTTACAGACATAAAA